>NC_090792.1:11508323-12121240 GCF_040054535.1 Antennarius striatus
ACTATTGATAACAATAAGTGAACCCTTAGGATTATATGAGAATATTAAAATCAAGATTCTAATAACAACAAATCATATTACGTTATAGAACAGCCAAATGTGCTTTAAGCACTTTGTATTAGCTTCAAAAATAATAACCTCAATATGTCCAGAACATGTGACAGCAGAATCATGACGATAACAGACTGAAAAGTTTGGCTTCTTTCGTTTGGGGCAAACAAAATTATTTTTTTTTAAATGAAGACACTATTCTTTGCCTTTGTAGGGCAGCACATATCTGCTCTTATATCCATGGACATCAGAAAATAATGAGACCTTTTCACACAAGGAAAGCATGGCTTTGTTTTGTTTGGACTCTTTATCTGTTCATTTAAACGGTTTACATCTAAAATCCCATTGAAACTCTTGTTTGAAATCCATTCTGACATGATAACAGAGATTAAGCTGAATGATTGCCTCTATTCTCTGGATCGAATCAGTAATTTCTTATTCATATATACACAATCATCCTGATTAAAGGTATGGTGGCCTAGAGAGCTCAAGACACTATACACATGATAAAACACAAACAATTTAAGAAAATAACCTCCTCCATTAGACATCGTGCTGCAAATCCACACAACTGAAGGTCCGACAGTGAGATAACCCAAACCCTAACCCTAACCCAGAGTTATATAATGCCTTCAGAGTTGAAAATAAAATGAAGCTTAATCTCATGTCTCTGGTTCACTGCTGTTCCCTGTAAACAGGTTCACTGCCATTCGACTGTGTTGTCAGAGCGAGCAGCTCTTTTGTCCTTGTGTTTGTGCTGTATATTTGCTGGGTATGAGTCAGTAGTGTCTTATTTTGGCTTGTGTTTGTCTGTTTGAATTTATTTTGTTGGATATATAATTTGCAGTGCTTTCAGCTCTGCAGTTGCATCACAAGAGTGTAAATCTGGTGACTGTATTTCTTGTCTGTAAAATCAATAAAACAATACCAACAATGAATTAGCCCCACTAGCAAGTATTTGTACCATAGTCTTCATATCTCTCATTGCGACTGTGCCCCAGATTCAATTAAAAAACACAATAATCCAATAAACACACTGATGAATGATGTTCCATCATTCTGAATCAGTTCCAAATGCCTACCTCTATAAACACTAATTGCACAAAATGCAAATAACTCCACATCAAAGAAATATCCCCCAGGAAATATTCCATTCATTCCTTTCTGGATTATCCTGACAGACGATGCTTCCCAGTGATTTTAGGACATCGCAGACCCTTTTTATAAATTTATTTACTCTACGTGTGACCCATCTTCGAACAGGTTGAAAGGAAAATCAGAAATGTGATGTATATCGATAGGACCATCTGCATCTTTAAAAAATGTGACCAGAACATAAAAACAGCTCTATAAACATCGTGGAAGCATATCACCAGAGTTGGTTGTTTGGTTTGTTGGTCAACAGGATTATGCAAAAACTACTGAACACATTTCCATAAAACCTATTAGCCCAACGATACTGAATTTCAGTAAGTACAAAAATTGAGTACCATTCTAAGTGCCTCTTTTGAATGATGAATATTATATACATAAATAAAATTATGTACATTATATTTTAGTTGAGGATTTAATCTCCAAGTGAAAGCTGAATTCAGAAGGTGTGCAACTGTAGTTTTTGTTAAATCTTGATTGTCAGTCCAACAAAATTTGCTACCTACTTTTTCATTTCTCAAATCTAATTTTTTACTTAGAAGAATTGTTTCGAGCTATTGCCATGTTTGTATTTTTCTGCATAAATTATATGCACCTTATATTCTATTACGCCTGGGTGGAGGAACTAAGTGGGATTATGAGACGGGACTTGCTGCTGTAAACTGAATAACTTGGATAATATGTGGATCTTGAATTTTCATTGAGGGCAATTTATAAAAGCATAAAATATCTGTTCCTGTGCTTTTTATTTCCTTTAATTTATAATTGTAAACTCATAATAATCGTACTTGTGTAGGATTTTCTAGCATTTCGTTAGACAGCTTCTATCACTTTTAGATGTCTTCTCACTACATCTTTGTCTCCATTTTATGAAACTTATCCCATAACCCACTGGAAGAAATACATTCACTAAAAATGGTAAGCATGGGCTGTAGATCTGTTTTAACTTGACTTTGAAACTCTAAAACAAAGTTGAGGAAAAAATCTTTACAAAAAGTGACCCTCCCCTCAAAAAAAACAAACAAACAAAAACCAACAACATTCCAGACAGAAGTCACTGTCCTGATGAAGCACATTGGACTAATGCACTATCAGCTTTCTCGCAAAGCTCCAAAAATATACATATCTGATTCTCAGCAACCAGAGCTGGGTTGTTGTCCCTGGGAGAGTGTGTTATATGAGCCTTTGCCTTCTGGCCACATTTCTCTAGCACAAGTCTTGTTTCCTACACACGTCTTATCTTGTCCTTTGTCTTTTCTTCTGGAAACGTACGAGAAAACTTCACCCTTTCATCAGGTCACGCATATGATATTGTTTTTCATTTATTTGACATATAACATGCTATTTAACTCCCTAATATGCAGGGAGTGTCTGAGTCATCTCTTCCTCCTGTTTGAACTCTGGGTCAGGCATCACTCATCCTGCTTGGAAGAGAGAGATAAATATTTCTTTCAGCTCCATCACATAGGAGCTTCCTGACAGATGAGACTTCCTATGCTGATGAGTGGAAGCTGCCTTTGGCTCATGGCTCCTACATCAGTACAATAACATTTTTGTCATCAGAGCACAATAATGTAGTTCGACCTCTTATGTCATAGATTATAATGAATGTCAGCTACTGCAATCCTGGAATTTGCTCAGAATTTTTACGTAAATCACATATGGTTTCCCCAGGTATAAACACACATACACACTCACACATACACACATGCTCAGCCTGCATCTGCCTCGGGTGCGTCCAGGCAGGAACATTGTCAGTTCCATGCATCATTGGAAAGAAAATCTCTCTACCCCCCTCCTCCAGTCCACCACTCCCACACTGCCAGCCCTGCCCCAAACCTGAAAAGATCCTTTTGTCCCTCATCACCCTCCTGCCCCCGCTCCTTTTTCTCCCCCATCTGACACACACACACCCCTCATGAGGCCTATGGTTATGGATACCTGGAACTGTCTCACACCCTTGCTCCCATGTGGGGCAAAGCTACCTGCAGCCATCAGGCAAAGAGTTCCTCAGCTTTGGATTTTTCATAGAAGAGACGCACAGCGACTCTGAAGCCAGAGAAAACATCGAGCCAGACGTTGCTGCAGACTCATGCAGGCTACTCTCCATGTTTATTTGCACACGTCGATGCCCTTCCTGCTGTTGATTTAGAGCCACTGCCACTTACGCCTATGTCAAATAAAATGCGCTTTTGATGACACGGACTCTGTTTGCCATCAGCAGCTGTTGTTACTGGCTCGGATGTGCTTTGGGCTGCTGTTGCTCCCAGCTTATGCCATGTGGTGTATGGGCTGGAACACGTCTACCGATTGCACTTATTGCAAAGCTGATGAGAAGAAGACACGGTGGCTGAGGCAGCTGGTAGATTTATGAAAAGAGACTCTGTCCCTTTGGATATGAAAGCGAGGGATTTGATCATGATTAAAAGCACTGTCAGAATGTCCGTGTTGGATTGATTTTAGTCTCTTGCACATCCTGAAGGTGACTCCGATAGCCTCCGATATGCCGCATAGAGCCTTTTTAATCCTCACTGCGTCTGTTTGCTGTGGGACATGTTGTCATTAGATTAACAGGTATGATGAGTCATTTTGGAGCTTACTGATCACCTGTTTGTTAATTTGTGAATATTTATCCACACTGTGTGCCAAGAGGAAAGGACACGCGCTCTGCTCAGAACTGTATGATTGAAAGCGACCCCTGATCCTGGATGACCTCTGGATAATTCTGCAGGATATTTCTAAGTGTAGCCCATGTGAGTGGATATTTTTATTTTAAAACACATCTATATATGAATTGAACTGCTTATATGTTCTGTAAATTAAACCGTCCTTGGCTACAATGGGCTACTTAGCAAAGTCTCAATTCTACTAATCCTTCATTGTTTTTTTATGGCAGTACATGTTTGTTTAGTGTCGTATAATTTAAAATCCTCTTTTATTTTACTTGAAGTTCCAGAGGTTTAATCTCTCTTGTGGACTAAGGCACAGTAATTAAGTAACAAACCTCGAAAGGAGTAAGACTGTGAAAACATTATTCCCTACTTCATTTAATATATATGTTTGTCATTCAAGTGTAAAAAGATGATGTCACATGTGTCCTTGCACCAATCAGGACTAAACAACATTAGAGTCGGGTGAAAGTTCTATTTGTTCATGTTTAAATCTGATCTGATCAAACCATCCACACACAAGCCTGACAGGGCTGACTTGTTATTGAGAGTTCTGCAGGCAACTTTAACTCTTGTTCATTTAGTCAATAAATATTCTCCATCACAATGAAATTTCAATTTTATGAAATTTAAGAATTTTGAATCATTTATATATCATAGTATTTTTTTTTAAATTTCTGCCACTTCATATGTCACTCATTCTGGTAGATTTATTTATTTTTACTGCAGTCGGATGACACTTTGGAGACTATGCAATATGATTTTTTAAATATAAATAAAAAACCTGTTTTTTTCAAATATGGTGCATTTTTATGGATCAAGATTCCAGAAGTGCATAAAGTAGTTTAATTAGCTATAAGATTAACAAACACATGTCCACATGATGAGTTCCTTTAATTGTGGTGCTTCATTTTCCTATATTTTATCTAAAATGACTCATACTGAGTACTTTAAAATGTTAGATTACAAATGTAAAACAAAAGAAACTGACCTAAAGATTGCTAGTGAAAGGTCTGCTGAGGACAGTCAGACAGGCCCATCAGTCAATCAAGCCATACCGGTCTGTGGATGATAGATGGGGAACACAGCCCTGGTGTGTTGAGTAGACCTGGGGGGACTGAAGGGAGAAAGAGAGCGAGGCCTCCAGGATATAGAATGCCTCAAGGTCCCTCCACTGAAGTCAGGCTGCTGCCTTGCAATCTTCGCAATCAGGCAGTAATGCTGGCAGCGACTGTTTCAGATTATACTCAGGAAATCCTCTGTGCTCTCTGCTCAAAACAATTTACCCTGAAATGAGCCCAAAGAGAGTGAAGGGGGTGGGGGACAAGAGACGACGACGTCCTCGCATTAGAGTCCTACTCAGGTCAACATCATCTCACATTCTGTCCTACATGCAATATTTTATTTTATTTTATTTTATTTTATTTTATTTTATTTTATTTTATTTTATTTTATTTTATTTTTTAATGTTTAATTTTATTTTATTATTTAATTTTTTTTTTTTGGTCGGGATTGCCAAAAGTGTCTCATTACTCACGGACCGGAACAGACAGAATAAATTCACGTGAAAAACAAAACAAACAAAAAAAGAACCAACAAAAAAAAAACACACAACATAAAACTAACGACCCACTCACCACAAAAGATTGACAGAGAAAAATGTTTGATGGGGAGCCACCATTTTCGCAGGGCCCACGGTGAGTACACAACAGCCTCCTGACAGACAGCTGCTGATGTTGACTCACGTTTGTATAATTAAATTTCCCTTTATGATTGCGCTTTTGAATTATGCTTCGAATCACCATAATTATTGTTAGAAAGCCAAAGACGCCGCAGCATGACTTCAATCTCGACCACAGAATGAGTCACAGCCTAATGTTTTTGATTTGGACTCCTATCCCACCCATGTATGTCACTGCTGTCTCGTCGTTTTTCCTTCTAAAGGATGCGCTAATTTTAATCCGGGGGTAAAACATTATGAAACAAGTCAACACCCAAAAGGAAATGATTCACATCAATGAGCGGTAATCAATCATTTAACTCCTTATTCACGCTGTTTTCACAATGTTTGGGACACATTTTGAACAGACTCCGCTGGCTATTTTTCTAGCTTTGTGCCTACACAAATAACACAGAGACAAATGTATTACCTTTGTTTTATTGGAAACTAACTTACCATGACTCTAATGAAAACGTTACCTCTTAGTTTCCAGCGCAGGTTGGTGCTATAATTATTTTATCTCAACAAAATGTCATAAATTAAGCAAATGGACAGTCCAGTTAAGTGTTTGGTTTGACTTTTCAGACAGGTCCTGTTTGTGTGTTTCCATGTGCAGGAGTTCAAAACCGCCTCCTGTGGTTGGAGGTGGGGGGTGGGGGGGTACAGGTTAAGCGCATAAAGGAATTTTGTTCTAACCAAATTTAACGACAGGCAAAGTCAGTCTATATTATAAGGTAGGTTACTATAGTGTTATTTCATACATGTACTCAATCTGATATACTTATCAGTCTTCTTTTTCTGCGTTTTGTTTTGGTAAAATATAGCAATCTGGCAGCCTCTTTAAGAGCCCAAATCCACAAGACTGGAGGTTAGAGGTCCCAACAAGGAGTCCTGCAGTTGGTGCGGGTGTCCATGCATGCCGTGCACCGGCTGTGGGCCCCCCAGGCCGGACATTGGGTAAGCAGAGGCCCCAGGATGGCTCATGTTTCCCTGAAGCAAAAGCGCCGAGTTCTGGTCGGGACTCTGGGGTGGAGAAAACTCGTCCTCTGAGCTGGACATGAGAGACTTCCCTCCGTCTAGCGGGGACAGCTGGTTCTGTTTGTTGCCTCCTGCGCTGTTGTTTTCACTGTTCTCTCTGGAAATCAAAACGGAGGGGAAATTAGGGGAAAACCTTGTGCGCATTTTGTAAGATGGTGTTAAATTCATGCGTCAAAGGCCTTTAGATGGCATCATGAAGCAGCGGGAAAAGTAGGGATAATTATTTTGCACTCAAAAACCAAAAAAAAATACAGTATAACAAACATATGCCATGAGGAAAATTTAATCTGATAGATTTATGTTTATTTTGTTTATCAATTTCGGACATAAAATGTTTTCTTTCCTTTTATGTTTATAGGATCTGTAGTGATAATTTGTGTTAAATAAATGTGTGATGCTACTTTCTGTAGTCAACTGTAACCCAGTCTAACCTTCAACCCACTGCTGATCAAAACATTAACAGTTATCCAGAAATGCAACCAATTTGTGTTTTCTGCATTTTTCCACCTGTTTTAAAAATTACATCCTCTTTATCTATGAAACGGAAAAAACAACAACGACAACTTGATCCAAATCAAGCCACATTTATCAGGATGGACAAGATCCATTTGTCAACAACACGCTTCTGTTTACTATCGTTTCTCTCGGGGCGCGACTTTTTTTGTGTGTGTGGGGGGGAAACTAAAAATAACCGAAATGAATAAAGGGAACTTCTATTTGAAAAGAAATGGTTCCTATCAAGAATATTCTGATAATTGTGTTGTTTTCCATTTTCTGACGGTCTGAACTCCATCTGAGCTTCTTCACATTCTTTGGGAACTTGCTGCAACATATTCATAACATTTCTCCTAAAACGAACCATAATTTGCCTTTGAAGCGTGCGATAATTCTTACATGCCGTTGTCTATGATGTAAAGCTGGTCAAACGTACCTCTCCTTCGCCTCTGCGGCTCTGTCTCGCTGCCGTCTGTTTTTGAACCAGTTGCTGACCTGCGTGGTGGTCAGTCCTGTGGCCTCGGCCAGTTCTCTCTTTTCCCGCGGGGACGGATAGGGGTTATGTGTGTACCACTCTCGCAGGACACCCCTGGATTTCTCCTTAAAGCAGTAGCTGGTTTCCTCACCGTCCCATATCGTGCGAGGCAGCGGGAATTTCCTCCTCACCCGGTACTTCCCAACAGCTCCTAGCGGCCGGCCGCGCAGCTTCTCCGCCTCCACGTAGTGCGCCTTCAGCCAGAGTTGCTGCAGCTTCGGGTGATTGTGCGGAGAAAACTGGTGGCTCTCCAGGATCTTGTAGAGCTCTCTGAAGTTTCCTCGATGAAAGGCCACCACCGCCTTGGCTTTGAGGACGCTCTCGTTCTTGTGGAGGTGATCACAGGCGGGCAGAGACCACAGGAAACGACCGAGCCTCTCTAGGTTTCCTCCCTGTTGCAACACCTCGCAAACGCACGCCACTTGCTCCTGCGTAAACCCGAAGGACGGCAATATAGACATGATGTCGGAGCTCACTCCTCCACCCAAAAGCGCTGGTATCCGAAACGATTGATGCTTGTTTTTAGATTATTTGTTGGGATGCAATCCTTTCCAATCCGTCCGCGGAGCGCAGGCCGATTGGCTCTCCACTCAGCTCCAGCCCCTTGATGCGCGTCGCAGATTGTGATGTTGATTGTTGGGACAATTTGTTCCTCTTGGAGATATGTCAGGCTTAAAGGGAGCCTGTGCGTTTCGGTGATTGGCTCTCTCTCTGCCCTGCACCGTGTACAGCAGAGCAGGACTGAGTTTGCAGCTCCGTTTCCTCCCCAGAGGCAGTGCGTCAGGGGCTGAAATAGGAGCGCTCCCACCTCCCGCCCCCACAGTCCCTCTCCCGCATCAGTCGAGGGAGCAGAGCAGCACCTAAACACTAATCAATTATTACAGACTTCTTAAAAGCCATATTCACATGTTCTGAATATATATCGTCAAGGGTTGCAGGTTTGCGCACGTCAAACAAACCGCAGTGCTTCTCCATGAGTGGTGCTTTACCACAGCAAAAAAGCTTTTCATTTGTGAAGGAACATTTTTGAAGGCTGAAACATTGAAACAGGACACGTCATGAAACAGAGCATTTAAACAGAAACTAGATTGCTCCATAAAAAAAATCGATATGGTTACGTCACCAACCAGAGGTTTATTATCACAGTTGATCTTGCTTGACACCCACCAACTTAATTACATGCAGACTGAGATTTTTTTTGTATCACCACCTTTTATTGTCTATTAATTACCGAAGCCGTTTATTTTACGAGGTGATATAATTTAATAAGTTCCTATGATAGTTGGGTCCATTACGCCTTTTTATATGAGAAACATGCGACTTGCCAAAGGCGTAATGGGACATAGACCACCGATAGGAAGTCAGCCACTTAAAGCCAAAGATGCAGTTTTTATAACATCGTTGAAAATAACAAGCACAGAAGTAATTCAGCACCCTTTACGCTTTTTTTCACACACAAATTTGCAAAATAAAGTGTTTCCCCAGCTTTCAGGCCTGAGTGTGTACTGGCTTCATGTCATGTCGCGGTTTTGTTTAGGCCTTTTCATGGAAGTCAGGTTTGGTTTCATATACGACAATGTTAGGAATTATATTAAAAATAATATTTCATGTCATCTGGACAAACATTGGAACCCTCCATTTTATTTCATGTTTTATATCTTTTTCAAGGGAATTTTGATCTAAATCTAGCCTGTTGCCATGGATATTTCAAGGATTAGACGGGCACCACACTGACTCCGGTGTGTTTTTGTGGGGTGAAACACTAAACCAATCCATTAGTAAATGACTTCTCTGCGACACTGGTTCTTGATGGTGCAAATGTTGATTAGAGCCACATAGATCAAATTTCTTCATCTCCAAAAGAACTCGTTTTAATATGTTAAGAAGCAATATTTAATGACGAAATAATAATTTATTTAAAAACCATAAATCATGCGTGGAGACGATTTGCTTTTATTTGCATGAGGATCAACTTCTTTGCCCTTGTGGCAACAGACACCTAAAAAAAAGCACTAGGGTTCCAAGTAGGACTGTCTGTAGTTCCACACCTGCGCAGCAGTTCATGAAGCGCAGCTGGGTCATCATAGGGTTATTATGACGCTGTAGTTACGTCATCACCCTGGATGCATCTTACATGTATAGAAGTTTATTACTATAAACTATAAAGTTCATGGTGAAATTTAACTGAAATAGTTTTTAAGATAAAATCACAAGATAATTAATTATGGAATATGTGAATTAAATCAATAATTAACTGAATAAAATTAATTCAGAAAGATTGATAATCACATTTAATTGGGACTTTTCATTGGGCTCACTGAGTTAAAACAAAAGAATTACAGGTAACACTACAGTTTTTTTAAATACATTTTTTTGTTTTTACTATTTATCTTAAACTGGACCTAAAGCATCCTGTTTTGTTACAGGAAGGAGGGATTTGTTCACAGTCGCTCGTTAGTCACCTGCAAGAGATTGGATTTAGGTTTATGTTCTTTTTTTATTGTTTATCTGCAGTGATGTCATCAGCCTACAGATGAACCTACTATAGATCATTTTAAACAAATAACTAAAAAACTTCTACCTCAACGTCGACACCTTATTGCATTAATTTGAAGTTGATCTTAAAAACAACTTAATTTGATTGCTTTCAGGCGGCTCGACACAGCCATCCATTCCATATTGCTCCGACATGATTCAATTAGGCCTTCATCTCCTGATGTAAATGACGCACCGTGTCTTTAGTGGACGCGCAGGCTCTCAGGCCACTTTAGCTGCACTCGGCCAGCGTGTAAAACCTCAGTGCTTCGGTAAATGAGCTGTCTGATGAGCTCCTCTCGGGTTTCTCTAATATCTCTACCACATTGCGTCGCGCCTCCTCCTTTAACCTCAGCAGCCTGGGGGGCGAGATTATTTCAAGATGTGGACTCTCCGCCTCTGCCGCGGCCAGCGCCGGGCTCCTCATACCCCCGACTAGTAATGCAATACTCAGCCATGGTATCACTCTTTTCAAAATGGGTCTTACATGGAGCAGGACTTCCTCACTCTCCACTGTTGCGTCAAAAAAATAAAAAAAGAAAGAAAGAAGGAAAGAAAGAAAGAAAGAAACCGCAATAACTCTTTTAAGGCCGGGACAGGCTCTCACGGATGTTTCAAGCTTTACTCAGTGATTTTTCTGGAAAACTTAAATGAGTCAGAGGGAAAATAAAATTTTTCCATTTCTCATTCATCTGAGGTAGGCCTTAGAGAAATGCTGGCTCTCGTTTAAAAAAAAAAAAAATTATTTCACCTCATGATGGCAATGTGGAGGACAAAGCGGCCAATTAATCAGGCTTATTGATAGAGGTAAATGTTCCAGTTAATAAAAACTCTTTATTGTTTGGGAAACGATATCACTCCAGTCCTGTGGGAAACAAAATGCAAAAAGCCAATCATTTAAAATGTCACAATAAAAAGAGCGTTTCCCAACAAACCCTGAAAGAGTTGATTTTTTTAGAAAACTTTAAGGAAAACTGACACCGGCTCCCCGAACAGATGGTTTTTACTCGATCTAAATCTAAAGTGTTATTTCAGTGACCGGAACAAAGCTGACACTGTGTCAGTCACGTGACAAATGTGATGTTTATTCCCTTGGGTTTTTATATTTGCGTTTCTGCGCTGTTTTTAAAAAAAATACCATTTAATTGTACTGTCTTACTGAATATAGAAACATGTCAAAAGTTAATTAATTAATTAATTAATTAGAAGTTAAACCGACAATTCCACGGAATAAAAACGTACATTTGGTTGTTTTCTTTGCAGAAACGTGAAATGCAATAACGAAATACGTGCTTCTATAATTGATTAATTACACAAAATCGACGCAGATTAATTCGTCTAATCCGTAGTTAATCATCGTCTTACCTCAATTAAGATGTCCTCAGTCGGTCTTTAATTTGAGTTAAAGCGGTTTATTCGGTGAGGCGAAAGGAAGCAAGAAAAAAAGAAGAACCTCCTTCTCTCAAAACAAAACACAACTGTTGACATGAGTGAGTTAAATGAAATTGGAGCTGCAATTATCAGCTTAACAGAGTTTCCTGTCATGTTGGAAAATTAGACCTGGTACAAGTGCACTGGGGTTATTGCCCCCCATCAAAATCATTACGCATTTCCTCAGAGGAGCACCTCCACAAATACGCAATTAGGGCCCCGGCTTTCACAGAGCTCTGCTCGGTAAACACGCCCCGAGCATGCAGATGATTTGTTTTTTGCTGAGATTCTTTCTAAGTAAACAACTCAGATGGTCAGACAAACACACAGGCAAACAAAAGGAACTATTTTTTCCAACGGGATATTTTTGCTACCGTGTGCGTCCTTGCCTGCAGGGAGGGGGCGCCATGACATCCTATCGCGAAAGCCTATTTATCTGACGACTTAGGGAGGATGAGCTGCATTTGTTTGAGCAAACGATGAAGTTTAAGAGCAGTTGAATGACAGCAGGTGTGTGTATCCATGATCTGTACTGCTCATGTTACAGAGAGCAGCTTTTCTCTTTGGGAAATACCATTTGACCACTGCTGTGTGGACGTGAAGCCGCCTTCCAGCTGCTGCCTCTCTGTCTGTTTGTGTCTTCTCACACACGCACACCATTAGAATTTCCCCCATAATATTTCCTAAAGCAATCCAGTGAATCCCGATGAAGCATTACACATACCATCGATTCTCCTATGCAAAAACTTCAATTATGTGTAGGTGTGAAAGGAATATACAAGTGTTGAGGGCATTTTCTTCCCCATCTTGATCATAAACTCCACCTTCTTTCACAAGCTCTCAGGAGCCAGTAATGTATTTTCTTCCTGCCTGGACTGAGAATTTCTCTCACTGTGCCTTTTGCTAGTAGTGGTGGGTCTGTGAAAGCAAGCTGGTACCCACTGACCCCTGCCCTCTCATTAGTGGGACGTGGAGCAGTGGAGTACCGTGTTCCCCAGGTCATGTTACATATGGCTTCCAGTCTGCTGTGCTGCATTAAATGTCAGCTTTGAAACCATCTGAAAGATCAAAGGTCAATGTTTTTAATAAGGGCAGGGTTCTGGGAGGAGTTTCCTTGTTGTGCACCCGAGTATGTTCTAGATTGCATGTTTGTAATTGCAGCTAAAATAAATATTGGATGTCCTTATTTTCACCTGTAAGTGAAGCAGTAAAATTAATTACATTGAATTAAAATTCAAAGTGTCTCTGTTTTCCATGTACAATGGAAATGGAAATGTCCTCTGTGAGGGAACATTTGGGCTGCTTTCCTGGTAAATTTATAGGCACAATACAAAGGTGGAATTTGGAGTTCTCTGTGGCCCCCTCCCCGTGAGACCGATGGACCATGCGCTGCGAATGGGATATTGTTCTGGGCTCCAACAAAGCTGTTTTCAACCTCTTCAATATTACAGGAGGAGTCACCTGATACCTAACAATCAGCTAATCCACTGCCCATGGCGACGAGGTCACCTGTGCATAGGTAACTTTATCCCAGTTACTTCTTTCTACCGCCCTTTCCCGCTAGTCTCTCCCATTTTTCTTCTCTCTCTGTGCCTCAACAGTGAGCACAGACAAATAGCCTCTGTTTATTTAGGTCATCAGTTAGATCATATATAACTCCTCCAACCGGGATCCACTGAGAGGACACCTCCTATATAATCCACCATAGCCACACTGTGAATAAAATAAAATCCCCTGCTGTTCATCCATTTGTCAAACTTTGTCTCCATCTTATCTGTCCTTTGCTGGTCTGGTTGGGTGCCCAGTGAGCGAACGAGGATCCGGTGGAAATTCATCAGTCTGAGGAAAATCCCCTCTAGTGGAGTTCAGGCTTCTTTCTGGATAGAGACTCTGTGAGTGACAGAGCTTCAGATTCATTCTTCCACAAATTAAAGTAGGGGCACTTGGAGGGGTTATTCGGCCTTCACTCAGGGAAAAGGCCATTGGGTTGAATTTAGCTATGTGTAGCTGCAGACCCCCCACCCAAAAGGAGCTTTACCTCTGGAAATCTCATTGCTGTTTATTTGAATTACAGGGGCTGAGATGAGAAAACGAGGGTAATGAACTCCAGGTTGCCAGGCATGTGCAAATGATCACTGCAGGTTTGCAGAGAGCAGTACCAGGTTTGCTGGAACCCCCCTTCATCCTCACAGGGTGACTTCATAGGACCGTTAAATGTTGGGAAAGACATTTGTTGTCAAAAACTTGCATTCACTACACACACGTTGTGACTCTCAAGATGATCATTCTTCAATTTTTATCAGACATGATGCTAATACTACATTTGTAAGAAATTTGTTAGAAATAAAAATATCAGTTTTATGTTTTTATAAATATAAACTTTTATTGCAGTATGGAGATTTAGAAAAATACATTCAAATAATTTCAGATAACAAACATATAACTCAAACTAAGATTAAAAAAGACCATCTATTTGCCCTTGACTCATTTTTGGTATATGACATTAAAGCATTGACAATACTTTCACTGAAGTGTCCATTCAAATTGATGGGATTTTTCCATAAATCCTGTCAAAGGAAAGTATTATTAGTCCACTTGAAGACATGTGATGCACTTACGTGTGTGTATGGTGTGAGTTGGCTGTGAGGCTGAAATGTGCTATTACAGTCATGTATGACAGCGAGGAATTAGGCTCCTGTTGTGAAAAGCACCAGACACACTTGACAAATGGGCTTCACATTCTCTTGTCTTTTCCCTCAACTGACATCCAACAAATGTGTCAACCACGGCAGCGGCGGTGTAAGTCTCTGAAGCTGCAAACATCACTGCCTGTACACTAACACCAGCGCTACGAACGAGGTTACTTTCAGTGTTATTCACGAAACAATGGTAAAAGGCACTAGTGTCCAAAACATTATGATGCCATGCAAAAAGAAATTATTACAATCCATTTATAGAAAAATATCATTCATGATTATTGACATTCGGAGAGACACATCAAAATGAAACATGATATAGTATAGCATCAACACATCTAGTTAACATCCTATGAGCTGCAGCATTATCAACAATATTTGATGAACAACAGGTGAGACAGAGCTTTTCGGCCAACATTCATATCTTGGTCTCACAGGTTGGTGAGGCTTGAAATATGAGTCCTTACTGAAATAGTGTGCATTTGTTGAGGTGTGTCACACATGACAAACTCTCAAACTTGACGCCTGTTTGAAACACGTAGTAATGCCATTATGGTAGTGCAAATGCAAAAACATACCATTGTGTATTTTAAGTAGCAGAAAGGCACATTCTTCTTAAGTCCCATATCCAACACTTTGTTTTATTTGGTGTAATAACTGAAGGACACTTTTTTCCCCCTAAAATCAGCAGCTTTATGTGTTAATGGCCTGTTCTCTGTTCTGTTCTTCGGCTGACCGCATTCACAAAGGCTCTCCCCCTGTTCCCCTTACTGAATGACCTTTTTGGTTTGACCCAGATGACGCATTTAGTTTGGAGGAACATCCTGGTCACATGACTGTAGGCATTCCAGCACCTGCTTCTGCGGATCAAATCCACTCAACAGGAAGTAGCAGGTGTTGTCTATAAAAAATGCACATTTATACACGACTTGAACTCGTACCGCGACTTATTTTGTGAGCATGTAACAGTCGTAGTGTTCTTTCTAACAGACGCAGCTTTTAAAATATGTCATTGATTCTTTTTTTTAACTTTTAAACTAATAAAACACACCTACAGGGCCTCTCGCTCTAGAGTGCATTGAAAAAGTCAAATAATTTAACATTTAAAGGAAATTCATTGTAGAACACACACACACACACGCACACAAGTAAAAAGATTCACCATTGTTGCTTGGGTTGACATAAGTACTTCTGTAGGGAGGGAGGATTGAGGTTAAAGGTCAGCCATGTCCTCTTCCATCTGCACTGTCTGTAGTTTGGCTAGCTCTTTTCCTTCCACAGCCTCCATTTCCCCACACATCGCCCGCACCATCTCGGTCACCCCTCTGGAGCCTGAGCCATCCACCTTATTCTCTGAGAGGTTCATGTAGTTGCTGTTCATGCCAGGACCCATCAGATGCGAAGACGGGGCGCTCCGCACCTCATGGCCCACGAGATACTCTGTGGACGGAAGGTGGAGGCCACTGGGGTCTGACGGAGCCATCAGGGGTGTGCTAACAGTAAGGGTGGTGTAGACCTCTGGCTCAGGGCTGGAGGAGCTGATTGCAGGGATGTTGGTGGTCAATGTTGGACCTTGGCTGGAGGGAACTTCTTCTGTATTGGAGGAGGAGTAGCTAAGCTGACCGCTAGCATCCAAGTGGAGGCCGTGGTGGTAGGAATAGACGCCTCCCTCCAGAGGCTCCTTCTTGATGGATGGCTGCTCGGTGTTGCTCATATTATAGAGGACAGTGTTGTGGTGCAGGGATGTCATCCTCATCTTTTCCTGCTGCTGGAAGGACTCTTCATTGGAAGAGCTCACTGCTACATTATTCAGAGGCATGGAACCTGTGGTGAAAGGACAACGGATGCAATCTTAGTAACTCAACCAGGTTAATTTTCTTTGCTGGATCCCCTTCCCATTCCTCCAAGTATTATAAATGTGAATGACTGCAGGCCTTGGCCTAGACTGGGCCTGTCTTAAAGCTGGACTTTGCGCGGCCCCAGAGATGAATGCCTGCCAGATTTTAACAACAGCAAGCAGTCATTTTCTATTCATTATTGTTTCTCCTGGTGTAGACTTTCTGTTTTATGTCAATGTAAATACCAAAAGTTTAGTACTGTACCTGCTTTTGCATTTCATTGCATCTGATTGGCTGAAACATATTTCCCCTCCTCCCTGCTTCGTAGATCCTGATTGCAATGATGATGAGTGATGGTGAATACAGAACTGGTTTTCATTAATCTTTGGGGTTTCCAAAGGACCACCACTACTGATAATATATGTTTGTGTGTGTGTGTGTGTGTGTGTGTGTGTGTGTGTGTGTGTGTGTGTGTGTGTGTGTGTGTGTGTGTGTGTGTGTGTGTGTGTGTGTGTGGCCCTAGTCTGGATTATGTGCAGTATCAGCTCTTCAGGGCCTTTTGGAAAACAGACAAGCCAATAAAACAGCATCTCGGATATATTGAGTGGATGTGGTGAAGACCTGTTAACAAGCCTCAATACCAGTGAAGTATTGCAACATTCAAAGAGGGGAAAGCATAACACCTGTCATTTATCAAACTCATTTAGTCTTCCCTTAGTCTTCACTGCAGCACGGCATAGCAACAGTGATTACAGACATTATGAATATGATTTGTGAATACAACAAAAACGTTGGGCCCTGCACTCTGGCTTTTCATGTTCATATCTTCCCATTGGATGCTTGATATTTGGTTGCTGTGTTTTTATAGAATTTTGCCCTCACACTATGAGTTGTCATTGGTCGGAGGCCGCGCACTCACTGCCAAAAAAACTGACAGTCCCAAAAACAGAAAAAAATAACTTCATACAGGTATAGTTTAGGATCCCTACAGATAGACACTTCCACCTGCGTCCAGTGGGTCGTAAGTGATCACTAGGGATCATTTGTACAGTAAGTATCCACGCTGTTTTAGGAAACTCTGAAAAACTTGACTTTAATAAAAGGTAGAATAAACATTAAGTGTCTATCTTAATTAAACAAATCACAAGGTAGTACTACCCAAGCCGAATTAGGATATATTTTAATAAATAGTTCTCATCCAAATGTCAGATGGTTATAAGATATCAAACCAATCACAGTTTATTTTGTAGTTAACGCCAGTTTCTACCTCAACATATCAAAATATAACTTCTACAAAATCATAAACATTGAGAAGTTAATCTAATCACTTTCTGGACCCACCTTGTTGTGTAATTGTTGAAGAAGATGAGGCAGAAGAGAGTTGCAATGGAGGAAGACTTATGTTGCTGTTCAGTATTGAGCTGCCATCACCATCAGGGACTCCACTTGGTACCTGGACCAGACTGTACCCTCCCAGCTGCAGCGCGCCTGATGAAGAGCTGAACGTGAGCACGGAGGAGCCTCCGTTCTGGGGAGCCATGGTGTGAACCTCCTCCAGCTTGACCTCTGCTCCGTTCACACATCCAGAGTAAGGGGTGTACTGCAGGGTCGAATCCTCAGCAGAACTGCTCAGTCCCTTTTCCTGACTTGTCTGCATCTGCATGTCCATTCCTGATCCCCCCAGGAGCATCCCTCCAGATGGCCTGAGAGGATTGAAGGCCAAGGGTTGGATGCCCAAATTGAGCCCATTGAAGAGGATGTTTCCGGGTGTGTGAAGGTAAGACGAGCTACCATTGTGAAACACTGTGGAGGAGGTATTACTTGTCACTAGACTTCCATTGTAGAGACCGCCACTGCTGGATCCAGGGGGTAGCTTGATGTCCCCGATTTGTTGGATGACCACCCCACTTTCCAGAGGTCCTGTTTGAATGGGCAGGGACCCATGGGTGATCACCCCATCTGAGGAGTTAGATAGGGGCCGAGGAGACAGCTCCTCCTGACCTTTGCTAGATTCATCTTCTGTGCTGTGGTTTCCATCTGACTCACTGTGGGGAAAAAAGAGAATAAATGAAGTGCAGCTAAACAAACACGTGTGTTTTTTTTTAATACTACCTGTACATTTTTTGTAATATGGTTGAGGTTTTTATGGCACTGTTTTCAAAAGAAGAGATAAGATATCTTATATTGTAAGATAAGATGAAAGACTTTTTCTGACATTAGTGTACTTTTTGTAAAGAAGGCACATTCTTGAGCAATACTTAAAATTGAACTCCGGTAATTACAGCTTTATATGTTGGTATTTTTCTTTCTCTGCCCACATCTTGTGTCAAGCGAAGAAAGCAAACAGACTCACAAGTTGTCTCTGTGTTGTTACAAAGCTTTGAAGAGCAGACTGTACTTCTGAATGATGAGCCCTCTCTAGCTGTACTGACAACAACCAACCGGCGTCAGCAACAGTGCAACCATTTGCTGCAATAAATTCTCTTGTGACAAAATGCCAACACTGAATGCCTTGACAAAACAGACGGCTGAGAGTTCAGTTTTGAATTTATCCCTGAATTTAATGCAGTGCTGGAATTTAAAATCCATGTTTTCTTTTATGATGAAGTCTGAAAGACGACATAAATTATAACCTTTTAAAACTACTTTCGTTGTAAGATTGATCTCAACAGCCGCAGCCCCTGCAGCGCGCACACACACACACACACACACACACACACACACACACACACACACACACGCACACGCACGCACACGCACACACACACACCATAAAACATCTCACACCCCGTTTTCAGAAGGACAAGGTATGAACAAAGGCACCAGTCACACAAACATGAGACGATTTCGTCCAAATATCTGTAAATATACTATATACTGGTGTGTGCGTGTGGTGTGTGAGAGAGATAGGGGTCACCTCCACCAGGTGTGCGTCAGCTTTGTTCACAGAGAGAGTTAACATGAAAGAAGGCCCATGTCAGTGTGTTTGTATGGAGGTCTATGAAATGAAACGCAGGATCTGACGGAGGCTCTGATGTCCCATCAGAGAGGAAAAAGGTGACAACCGAGACAATTCGCGCACACTGTAAATTGTTAAGGTTCGACTAAAGTATAACCATTCAAACAAACTTTTCAATTGTTTCATCAAATTCTCCCTCTGCGCGTCCGACGGTCAGATCACTGGAGGGTTGGAGCTGCTGTGTTATTTAGTTGCAGATGGGTTTCCATGCCCCTTTACACCAACGCTGTTGAAACCGGATCTGAAAGGCACCCGCTTCATATTTCAAAACATTAAAAGCGTGCTCTAAACCTTTTTACGCTTCCTTTTTCTTTTTCCTAATCATCCAAAGTGAATGACTTACACGATCAAATATTAAGAGAGAGTGCGGTATGACGTTGGGTTTATCCAGGCACTAAAAATAATAAGAAGGCGCCTTTTCTTCTCTGAATATCATTTCCAGTATGTTGTTAAAATCAGCATATTCAGTTTCATTTAAAACGAGTTTTAATTATTTAATTAATCAGATTTCCCTCTGTAATCGAAATATCTTAGCTTATGGCTAGTTATTATTGCTTGTCTCACCTCTTTGACTGTGCCTCTGACGGGTTTCTGTCTCTCTGTCTCCTGTTTTTGAACCAGTTGCTGACCTGGGTCAAGGAGAGTCCTGTAATCTTGGCGAGATTTCTTTTCTCGGCAGGAGACGGGTACCTATTCTGATTATACAGATCCTTCAGTGCGTTCCGAGACCTCTCCTTAAAGCAATACACAGTCTCCTCACCGTCCCAGATAGTCCTGGGGAGAGGATACTTTCTCCGGATCCGGTACTTGTCCACGGCGCCCAGGGGTCTCCCCCGTGCCTTCTCTGCTTCGGTATACCGGGCCTTGTACCACAGATCTTGCAGAAAGGTATGGTTGGACGGACTGAAACTGTGGTTCTCCAAAATACTGTACAGCTCCTGATAACGTGCCTGGTGGAAAGCAACGAGGGCTTGAGCTTTCAGGATGCTTTCATTGCCGCGTAGTAGATCACTCTGTGGCAGGGACCATAGGAACCTGGCCAGCCGGTCCACATTGCCCCCCTGCTGCAAAGCCTCGCAGACGCACGCAACTTGCTCCGGGGAGAAAGCCAGAGAGGAAGCAGCGCTCACCAACAGCTCCGTGCGCACCGCGTCCGCGTTTGGAGCTGCGCGCTCCATGGACAACTCCGCCGTGTCCAGCGCCACAAGCTTGATGCACTCCCGCGTATCCACGTCCTTCACATTTTCCCTCTTGATGTCACTTGCTGTTGTGACTTCTCCGGCAGAAGAAGAAGACATTTTTTTTTTTTTTTGTTCAAGCCTTCCCTGGTAAAGTCACTCCTCCCAGCTCGATCAGGTTACCTCCTCGCCATGCGAATGCGATCGGATATCTGACAGCAGCTGTAAGCAGATATCTCTCTCCCCTTTTCCTTCCAACGTGACTTTTACTCTGCTGGGACTGGAGCTGTATGGAGACTCACTGGGGTCTATCTGCGAGAGAGCCACGCTATTGGCCGCCGACGGCCCCATAAGGGAGGAGCAAGCGGCGTTCACACATGAATGTTAGGTTTTCAGGTGCTGTTCATAAGAAGTACGTTCTGGTAGTTCACCTGTGCAAGGTGAGTGCTGTTGGGATCGTGGGAACGGTTTATGGGCTTTGTTTTTTTGTCACGAAGAAACCTTATAAAGGAACAATTATTTCAAGCATTCAGTGACCCAATTTAAAAAACCAAACCAAACCAATATATATTGAATAAAAGTCCCTAAAAAGTAATTTTACGAGCGTGTACATTTTCACTTGTCAGGACAAACCCATATGCAGATTGAGATTGAAATACCACATGGATATTACTACTTCTTTGCTTTTTCTTGTGTTTCATTACAATTTTTTTTCCCAACTCTCACATTTGGGAGCAAATCAGAGAAAACACATAATGATTCCATAAAGCAATGCCAGATCAAATAAAAGGAGCCTAAATCATCATCATACTGACCGTGAAAATTCGCACAGCTTCCTCAATGACACGTAACATGTGTGCTGTGACGTTCTATCCTCCAAAAAGTGTTAGGCTAGTGTGCTTTACACCATTATTTTTCATCTGTCGCTATGACCACAAATTATACAATTTTAGAATCTTGGAAAGATTAATCAGGAGCACACATATGCGAAAGTAAATACTTCGCAGCATCAAATTTATCCTGCAAAAAATAATTTGAAATCTGAGAAGTGTGAAATTTTTGTCTCGTTCAAATCGTCACTATGACGAACAATTACTGACACTTAAATAATAATTTTGATAGCACATAGTTTAATATTTCAGAGCTTCGGTTTTTTCACAACATTGTATGGAAGTAGATTAAACTGTTGACACTAATGTTAGTTTTTTTATCAGTATGATTTTTAATAGTCTACAGATGTCTGTGTAGGTTCTCAGTCATCCAGGTCATGGTTATCCAAAAGGTGTTGAGTCGATGAGACTCAACACCTTTTGGAGAATAGTTTACAGATTTTCTCTGATCGTCGGACATTCTTAATCTATAAACAGAAACGACATGATATAGCCATCGCCATTGTCGAATTGTTTTTTTTAAACAATGAAACATTCAACTAGAACTTACAATAACATCTGCTTTTTTTTTTAGTTTGAATTATGATGTTTTTGCACGATTATTATTTTCTATACAAATAAAGTAATGTTTAAAGCAGACCCACAGCATAATGTGAAACACATAACCAATCTTTCTAAATATTCTCTCTAAAAAGATACCATCATGTGAGTAAGTGATGGTTTTTATTCTCATCTCCTTGGTGCGTCTTCCAAATGTGACCACCTTGTTTTAAAGGCGATCAGCAAAAAGGAACTACTCTTCACAGCGTTTCTCATCGGACTGCATTAGATGTGACACAGTGGTCCAGAGTCTGGAAGTGACAGGAGGTCTACGTGTTGTTGTTTATGCAACAGTGTTGTTTATTGTTGCACAGACAGAAATGGACGACCAGGGGTGCCCGAGATGCAAAACTACTAAATACCGGAACCCGTCGCTGAAGCTGATGGTGAACGTGTGCGGCCACACGCTGTGAGTATTTATATCTACAGCTAAAACAGAAGCAAACAGCCTATAACACGACGTTGTTTTGCTCCAGACCGTGGACGTGCACCAAATAAAACTGCACATTAGCTGGTTAATGCACATTTAAAGCTGTGGTAAACTCTATAACACATCTTAAATCTGAAAGTTTTGCGCTGACAGAGAAACGTTCGCACATTTCTAAGCTTCACCAGCGTTTAGCCTGCAGCTAGCGGTTTACTATTTTATCATTATGAAAACGTACATCTAATAAATGCCGATGACGTCACTATTCGTTGATTTGACACATGTTCACCATTTTCCCCCTTTATATCAGCGATGATAATGCTCAATGTCAAATGACAGCCCTGTTGGATGTTTAGGTAGAGGATTGGTCACTGTTTTTGTTCTCTCGGTATCTGACCTTCACCTTTTATATTTAACTTTCCTTAAGAACGGGAGGAATAGTTCCTCAAACAGATGCAGTCACCACAATGTCAGTGTTTCTACATCACTGAAACACTGATTCTACTGAAATATGACATTTCGTGAAAAGTACAGAGATGGCAGGGAGAGGGGTGTTTGATGAGTGTATTAACATGTATGTATGAAGTTTGAAGGAACTCTAGTTTAAAATCGAAGTATGATACATTAGTGATTTTAAAAGGGAAAGTCTAAAAGCAACACATATAATGTAGCCTGCATTTTGACTGTATTGCACAATCATGTGACTTTGTTTCAGCCTAAACTCAAATATTTGTTCTTGTCTTGCTTCTTATGGATTAATGATTGCAGATCACTCCGAGACTTCAAAAAGTAACCACATGAAGCAAAGTTGAAGCATAGTGGCTTCCACCATCATCCATAAACATGATCATTTAAAGACTGACCCCTAAAAGTAATAACTTTTACTTGTTTGTTGTCCCTGAGTTCCTGGTCTGCTTTAGCGTGACAGAAGAAATAACTACAGTATTAACCTGGCTTGAATCTTAATTTACATTGCCAAGAAGAAACATTTTGTCAACGCTAATCACAAGTTACCAGAGTCTAAGGTATCAACAAATTCTGCCCAAGAATAAATGAGCATTTTAGCAAAAGTAAATTATAGTAACTTAAAACATGACTTTTAAACTAGCTTAGGCATGAACCTTCCACTAGTGTAAACAAGTTTATTAACAGTATTGTTTGACCATCTAATCATTGTTGCATTAGTTGACACTAATCTTATTTATATTGCGCTACAATTTGTGGTGCTGTACCCAAACAAGCATGTGATACAGTTTTCATTGTTCAACCTTCATCTCTTTAAAATCCTAGTCACTTAAATGAAGCAGAGTTGCAGTTGCTGCCTGATGAGTGCATCTCTTTTGACCCTGTCTGTTTATTGACCTTACCATCTAGAAGTGGTCGTGCTTTGTCATCAGGTCAGCAAACTCATAACTCACTGCGTCTGTCTGGAAGCCGAGCTACACATAGAAAATTAAAATGATTCTGCAATGAAGCAATTTGTAGAGATGTCCTAGGCAAGGTCACCTTGGATTTGTTTTTCAGAGTTGGTACGATGGTGAATAAATGCACCACTTGGAAACTGCTGTACTCTTAAACAGTATTAGTATTTCATGATTGTTTCATTTGGCTCTTCGTGTGGAGCAAGACGTCCCCATGAATTGATATGGAGACTTGTACTGTGGTGTTAGTGGTTTTTCAATTTCACAGTTACTGGTTTTCCATTTGGTGTAAGCACCAACTCTATGCAGAAAAAAGTTCATAAGAAAGAATACAATTATAAAAATATAAGAACAAGGAAAATTTATTGATGCACATTTATGTCTGTGGTTTAATATTTCAGTCTGAAAAGTTTTCATTGGATTTTCTTTTTTTTTGTGATGGGGAAAACTATTTAATTGGAATTAGTTAATCAGTGTTAGTCAGCATAGCTCCAGGAGCTGTAGCCCTGGTTGGAGTCTTATGGCTCATTCATTTGAATTGTGGCCAGCCTCTTTCTGCCTTGTATTGGCTCAATGGCTATTCCACCCTGAACTGACCAACCTCTGCCCCAGCAATGCAATGCGGTATTGAAATTCTCCACCTATAGCATGCATCTAAATTTAAACACCACCGCAGCACATTTGGTATCCCTGTCGCCAGGGGCATTTGATGTGTGTTATTTATTACCTTTGCACAATGACACAGGGCTCATGTCCTTTAGCATTTGACACTTGGCACACGCAAGCACAAACTATTGTAGTGGTGACTCAAGATGAGGATCAGAGAAATGGACTCTGTAATAAAGTTGACAGGAGGGACTTATTATCAAATGGAAGCTACTGCCGTACTTGTAGGTTATATGGGTAGTTGTATATTCAAGATTGATAGTTAGTAGTTAAGTGAGATGTGCAGGTTTGGTGTTTCAGAAGTAAACGTACATTTTCTTAAAATTATGTTAATGTCCCTCACAGATCCTGGGACATTAGATAAACACACACAGGAAAACCAAGAGAAACAACTAGCCAGGCTTTGCCCAAAAGCTCTAACCATCTTGACAACCACTAAACCAAATCTTCTTGTTTTTCCACTTCAGTTACTACATAGATTAAAAAACAAGATAATCAGCCTATTAGATTGAAAGCGGTGCTAGTAGGCAGATTTTATCATTTTATGACACAGCTAGGCTAGCACTTTTCCCTGTTTTGTATTTCAAATTAATCCAACCACCTTCTGCTGCAACTCTTTATCTTAACAGACAGAAAATTTACTGTGGGATCAATCTTCTCTTCTAGAAAAGGTTTTGAGTTTATTTCCAATTATGTTTAAATGTCTTTACGGTAGAAGTCAAGTACTGAAGTCAAGTTCCTTTGGGTCAAGGCAAACAATTACCCAGCTTAAGTTTGTGTTGCCTTTGTTCCTAATGGAGATCTTAGCATGAACTTTTCTTCAGTGTTAGCTCCTCTTCTGCTTTATTTGAGTGTGCAGCATTTCTCCACAGTATTGTCACAGTTTCTAGATTTGTGTTATTATTTTTAGGAACATCAAGATGATTAAATATTGATTTTGGAGCCTGCGGTGTGCTGTATATGCTTCTTAAGAAAGTACACCAAATCTGCCTTAATTTTCTCCTTCCTGTGTGTAGGTCACAAGGCAGGACAGAGTGTCTTGGTTTAAATTTGAGTCAAAGCCAGCTTTTCTGTGACTCATTCAGTGGGGATTTTGCTCGTTGTGGTCGAAACAAGTAAATCCAACTCTTTTGTTTATAGTGCCAGTTTGTTTCTGCTCTTCCTTGTACAAGCAGGGAAAGATGCAGACCAAGGGATGGTGTTGGGTGGGGAGTGGTGGTGGTGATGGTTGGTTGGGGGTGGGGGGGTATTTGCTGAGCCAGGACCCTGTTTACCCTCCTCTTACCACCCCCTTCTTTGACCTGCTGACAGCTGCAGATGGGAAAGATAGGATCTTGGAGCTGTGAGTGGGACAGGTGAGAGAGGGAGGAGTCGGGATCACTCAGTCAATGACAACAGCCCAGAGAGCTGCCAGCTCATAGAAATGTCTTTTTCATATGCAATGCAATATAATGAGGCTGTGGCGCAATATTTCTGAACCCCCCTCCATCATAAAAAAACAGATGAAACCTCAAAATCTGTCACTCAGAGTATGATGTCAGAAGGTAGAGGGCTAATTGACTTTCAAAATCTCTTGTACTTTCACCTATTCACTCTAATGATACACAGGATTCCCCCTTTGGAGATTTCTGTTGTGTGTTCCATTTATTGGGCAGGGGGCAAGCTACGCCCCACTCCTCGCCTTGCGTTGATGAATGGGCTCTTTGTGGGCCTGTGGAAACAAGCCGAATCCCACCATCTACCTCCATATGGCCTGGCCTATACATCTCCTGTAGCCTGGGGCCTTGAACATCTGCCTTGTCTAGGGTGCACTTGAGCAGGAGTTCCTCTTGCTCTTTAGTAGCAACTGAACAAAACAAGAGATTTTTCTGTCCACCCCTTCAACTTTCATTTTTAGTTTGTGGCTTCGTCAAAGTCAAGCTGAACCGACAAGCCTGTAAAAGAACGCCTAACAGTGTTTAAGTAGAGTTTTATCTGTTTGTTGTTTGATGTCGTACTTGGCAGGTTAGTCTTGTTTGACCCATATCTGAGATGCTAGATGTAAACAGCCAAAGTCCATAGCTTTGCACTTTCTGCTTTGACTACTACTTAAAATTTTGAATCCTGCTGATTAAGCAAAATGTAATGTAAGATGGCACCATCCCCTAGAGAATTTTTGAGTAAGGACAGCATTTGAAAGCCTAGAGCTGGACTTTGGAAAGAAAGAAGTCTACCTTATTATCAAAGAAGTATGGTTAAAAAGTTGTCCTTGTTGATTTTTATGTTTTTTGAAAACTGTTAGTGCTCAAACACAGACCATTGCATTTGGAAACCAGTTGCTGTCCATTTTTTAAGGTGATCACATGTAGCCAGATGAATTTTTGTGGAAATAAAGGTCTGCAGAGACTTAATTAAAGCAGCTTACTGGGCAAACGTTTATCCAGGCCCTCTACCCCATCAGGGGAGATTTAGGAGCATTCCGATTGTCTTCAGTGTCTGCTCCTCACTTCAATGTGACTGATGGGTAAACACCTACCTGCATAAAGGTGTGATTGATGGCTGCGCTCAGGGCTGTGCCTTTGGGTGGGTCTGGTAGTTGCCATGGAATTGTGTCATCATGGTGTATAAAGTTAAGCCTCCGTTTTAGCCTAGGCCTTGAATGAAATTCTCATTATCTGAAGATTGTCTTGTTATTGCTGAAGAGAATTTGTGTGAGGAATTAAAGTCTGTCTGAAAAACTCATCATGACTGTGTTCTAAGGCTAAATAGTTGTCTTGGAAAGTGATCACAAGCATTGAACAGATTTACAACACATACTTTGGTCATTAGCTGCCCAGATTTATATCTATTTAGAAATGTTACTTAAAATTGATTCACCTTCCTTTCGTTTAGGCTCAGAGTCAGGAATAATGAAATGTTCTGCTGCCAAAGACAGAGAGATGAGAGTTACTGCTGCTGAATGTGTAACTCAGATTAAAGCTATACACCCAATAAAACCTCATTTTAAAATATGTTGCTTTTTCCAGATTATATAAGACTGCACTTGCTGTTGATGACTGATCTGGATTTTCTCATATTATGCAAAGGACAACAGCAGAACGACTGAGGTCTGTTGAAATAACAATAAAGCAAATGTTTTTCCAGTGCACAGAGACATTCTCCTGATGGTGTCTCAGACTAATTTCCTCTTGCCTGAGAGTTTGAGGCGTCCTAATCGACATTCTAATCGTAAATCCAGCCATCTTTGAACACTTAAATAAAATATTTGTATGCCACTACCACCCGCTGCACCAGATAACTTAAAATCCAATATAGTTTGTTGATATTTTTATTTTGTTTCTGTTTCAGATGTGAGAACTGTGTGGAGATGCTGTTTGTGCGTGGTTCCAGTAATTGCGTGCAGTGCGACACGCCCCTAAGGAAGAACAACTTCCGTGTGCAGCTCTTCGAAGACCCCAGCGTAGACAAGGAGGTGGAGATTCGCAAGAAGGTGCTGAAGATGTGAGTGAACGGGGGGTTGGGAAAGGCAAGGGGTGCGGCTGTGCGTGTTTATGTGTCATTTCATGCCTCCTCCCACTTCTTAAGCCACCCTTGTCTTTCTCATTATATTGTTTGTTTTGTAGACAATGAGTCTCCCCAGGGGGGCTCAAACAGGAAGGCT
Source organism: Antennarius striatus (assembly GCF_040054535.1). Classification (NCBI taxonomy): domain Eukaryota; kingdom Metazoa; phylum Chordata; class Actinopteri; order Lophiiformes; family Antennariidae; genus Antennarius; species Antennarius striatus. The sequence continues at coordinate 11,536,325 of NC_090792.1, forward strand.
CTTTCCCTGCCAGATTTTTACTTCTCAACCCCTCCCTGCCTTCCCTCTCATCTTCTCTTTAATAGCCCCTTAATTGACATCTAATGTGTGTCTATTAGGCAATATGCAGACATGGTATGGTATTATAAAACGGCTGATTTAATGGAGGCTATTAATGTCAGCGTAAATTTGCTTTCAGCAGGTTTTACTCTTTGTATTATCAGTTCTGTTCTTTCAATGCAGATACAACAAGAGAGATGTTGACTTTTCCAGCCTGAGAGAATACAATGACTACCTGGAGCTGGTGGAGGACATAGGTAGGAGCACCAACTGGAAGACCAGAAATGGAGGGAAAATTAGATCCTTACTAGTGAAAGGATTCCTAGTCCTTATGCTTAGCTGCATGGGGGACTGTTTTTCAGGTCCATGGATTTTGGGGTGACCCTCCTAACACATCCTGACTTGCATGCCACCATATCCGTTAAGTATAGATATTTTTACACGACAATAAAAATAAAAAATGTGTTTTAGTTACCCACTAGAATGATGCTACTTTGTCCCCATATTCAACTGTTCTTCTGCAGCAAACAGCACAGAAAGCTTTCACATTATTTGATGTGATTTCATTTTTACAGTTCCTGTGATTCACTGATGACCTTCAGCTCGCAACAGATCAAAAAACTCTTGTATTAGGTCATGTTTGCAACAACTTGCAATGTTTTTTCTGTACATCCACATTCCAGTGTGTCATTGAAAATCTCCTGATTGAGGGTTGGTGAAAGATATATTATATTACTAAATGCGATTTTCCAGGCTGCTGTATTTAGATGGAAAATCTGTCATGTCTTGGACATCATGTAAAATACTGCACTTTTTTGAGTATCAGCTAGAAATGTGTGTTTGAAACTGACAGATATACACACAGTTCAGTTTTTAAGCAAGAGGCTTCGACATGGGGCCATTACTCAGCACCAGGCAGGTGCACTTAGCAGCGTCAAATAATGTCAAGTGGGCCTACATCATTTAGTGCAATTAGAGGAATGTAATGCTAGAAAATGCCTCTCTGTCCCTCTGTGTTTCTCTGCAAAGACTGTGTGATTGTTAATGCAAAACAGGGGTAGAGTAAAGGGAGAGTGGACAACGGTTAATTGATTTTGGATGGCATGTAGCAGTGGCTGTCCACTTTACAATTTACAGAAATAGTTATTCATAGAATCAAGTGCAATAGCTGATAGGTTCAGTCTCAGAACCTTTCTCCCTGCTACATACAGTAACTGGTGAGTAAAATGACTGTGCATGTCACTGGGTTTTACAGGAGTGTCAAAACACAACCACAGTGTGACTTCAGTAAGATGTAGGGCATCTCCAAAGCAATTTAAACGCTGAATGAGTACCTCCGATAAAGTAAAATTGAGGCTTAACTGTGCTTTGTGTCTCCTCCATGCAGTGTTTAACCTGACAAACAATGTAGATGTTGAGAATACCAAGCAGAGGATGGATCAGTATCAGAGGGACAACAGAGATATCATCCAGAAGAATAAGGCTCGACTTGTATGAGTTTGTTTTTCCATACTTGTATAGTAACACTTTGTTAATGATGATAATGAAATAACCAGAATCAGAATTCTTTATTAATCTCTCATGGGGAAAATTGTTTTTTGTTACAGTCACTCCGCTGTAGAACATAAATAAAAGTAAGACAAGGGTGGATATTTTAGAATTAAGAAAAAGAACAAAGGAGATTAGAGACAAATAAGAGAATAGCTTTTTTGTTGCTTAATTGCTCCACAGGGAGTGTTGAATCATGTCCAATCTGACCTCACTGGGGTGATTCTCCATTTGTGTGTTCCCTTTCTATTCCTCACTCCTCAGACACGAGAGCAGGAGGAGCTGGAGGAACTGCTGTTGCTAGAGCAGCAGGGCAGTGAGCAGCGGAGACTGGAGGTGCTGCAGGAGGAGCAAAGGCAGCTACAGGCCAAGAGGAAGAACAAGCAGACTCTGCTAGATGAACTGGTAAGAAACACAAGTATTGTATGTGTGTTTTTGACAACTTACCTCTGCAGTCCAGTGAAATAAAAAGCAATCACATTATTACAGATGCCTGGCACATGCAGACAAAGACCCACACACTCATTTAGCTTGAGGGTTCATTGCAGTGAGATCATTAAGAGATTATTACCAGTCATTGTGCTGCGAGCTGCATTGTTCTCATTCTGTGATTCCAAAGCCTTTTGGCTCCATTGTGTTGAGCTGCAGGCTTTGGAAGTGATTGTTCCTGCAGGGAGGCCTGTTGAGGGACCAGTCAGATAGCAAGTTAAGCTGTGTGTTTGTTTGTTTAAGGCGCAGGACCTGTTGACAGTAGGCAGAAGAGATCAGTTCTCTACCCCCCTCAAGGAACTGTCCCGATCGCTGACATCTGTGTGCCCTTCTGATCACTGTTCTGACCCTTGATCAAAGCTCATACATGTAGAGTCAGCACATAATACAGCAGGATATACGGTAGCTATCATTCTATCCAACTGTTAACAATTGTCCAGTGCCTAAGTGGAAAATAATTCAATATTTTTTAATATGAAAGTGGTAAATTTTGCCATCAGACCAGGACTTAGTACTGGCAGTATAATCTCTTTCTTCTGGTTGTTGTTAAATGCTAAGACACCTCTTGTCTGTCCTACTATTGCTCCCTCCCTCAAAAATGTCCTACCTTGTCAGTGCACGACATATCCAAGCTTGTGCTGTTAGACCTCTGGTTGGCAACACTCCACCAGAGAAATTGAAACGTCCGACCTTGCATTTAATGGAGGTGAAGGCGGCGCAGTGCACTTGAGGCAGTGTCCCCTGCAGTGCCACGTTTTTTCTTTTTTTCTTTTTTAAAATGTGGCTTGAATCAATAATGTGGTGACTAGCCTTGAGACACCATATTTAGATGGTCATCTGGGTCGGCACATATTTATTCGGATCATATCTGATATATCTGTCACAAATTGAAAAGGTTTAATCATTTACAGGTGCAAAGCTGTTTTTGCTCAGCTTAACTGGTGCTGATGAAACATTTCTGCAAATGCACCTGACATTACATTCTCATAAATTCCAAATGCTGTTTGTCTCTGAAGGAGAACTCTCAGCTTCCTGCCACCATCCTGCTCGCCCAACACAAGGTCCGTGCCGCCGAGCTGGAGACACAAATAGAGCAGCAGAAACAGGTGGTCAAACCTACAAATCTGTTTTCTACTGGAATCCACATGGTGAGTTCAACACTTAAGGTAGTACTTTTTTATTTCAGAGTGACTGTGTCTCTTTCCTTTCATGATCCTGAGTTTGTGGGTTTTGTAATCTGACAAGCCAGTAATGTAGATAGTCTGTGCTAGTTGAAAAGTTATTTTCTCTCATGGCCGTGATGCAAAAATCCTTTGTAATACTACACTTGTTTCAAGAAGTAATAGCCATTGTTGAGCTGTCAACAGCCATGCTTAAACTGTGTTACATATTTTCTTCCGTTTGTTTGCCAACCAGGTTTTGGATGGTCACTTGTAGTTTCAGCATCGAGATCTAAAATGGCAAAAGAAATTCCCCAAACACACAGCATTTAGTATAAAAACATAATTGAGCAAAATGTCAAGAAAATAAATATTTATCTAAGAGTTGTCCATGATAACGTCATAAGGGTCATGAATAATCTGGTAAAGCTGCACATTGAGGTGAGGTAGATTTTAAATCTCTTGGAATTTGCTATGACTTTAATAGTATTATTATTATTGTTGTTGTTGTTGTTTTTTCCACTGTGGCTGTTAAACTGTTCCTTTATTAATCCCAGAAAGGGCAATTCCAAACTTTTTTTTTTAAATTCCAAAACTATTGTGAGTTAACTGCAAAAATATTGAGTAGACATCTGCTGGGAATCCCAAATGATTCTTGTTTTGTTTTGTTTGTTGTTTGTTTATCTTCAATCTCTCTGTGTTTGTACCCTCCCTCACAGCATCCACGTGGTTTTTTTTAGCATATCCTGTCAGACTGGGCTTTCCTGCTTCGAATTAAAGCAAAGTGAGCGCTGTGTAATCTGAAGACTTGAAGAGGCTATACATACCATAAATTACTAATAGCTACTATATTTACAATGAGCCTGTGCTCAGAAGTCCCGAGGTTGTACACTATACCTCAGTGCAATGGTGGTTAGGTGGGTCTTAACAGTCAAGGCCTCAGTGTGAGTGTAGTTCAGTGCTAATTTAAACTTTATGTGGCATGCTTGTTGACAGTGGAGTGATGACAACAATCCAGACCTTCAAAGGGATGATGTTCCTCTGTGTCCGGGGCTTCCTCAGTATGTGAACAAGCCCTCACCCCTTCAGTCTTGTCGTCACATTCCTTTGGGGGAATGGTGGGACCCACAGAGAGCATGTGGGCTCGAGGCTCTGGCTGCTTGCAGCATTGTGCTCCACATGTCTGGAGGGACCTACCTTTTGGCTGTTGTTCAGGTTTTCAGTCGTTTATTTTCATTTTACTGTGATGAGATAGGCTGTGTCATCACCCCCACCCCTCCCCTTCAGCTCTCATGAGGCACGGTTGTCTTATTACAGCTCAGTGATGCGTGGGAGAGTTATCTGCTTCGTACTTACCTAGGCTCAAGTTGGAATTAATGCTGGACATAGTAATGAACATAATAGAATAGGAAATAGAACTGCCATTTGGACGGGCACAATACAGGACAGTTGCATTTTAGGGTTATCCTTTTTAGATCTGTTTGTCTGTATATATGACATACACACGCATACATCTATACACACATATATATACACATATATATGTATATACACATGTGTATATACAGTATATGTACCATATGTGTACATATCCCAGTGATACACACACGCACGCACGCACGCACGCACGCACACACACACACACACACACACACACACACACACACACACACACAGATATATATACTCTACCGTTCAAAAGTTTGGGGTCACCCAGACAATTTTGTGTTTTCCATGAAAGATTGCATTTTTATTTAATACCATGAGTTATAAAATGAAAAGAAAATACAGTCAAGACATTGATAAGATTAGGAATAATGATTTGTATTTGAATTCTTTTTTCAAACTTTGCTTTTGCCAAACAATCCTCCATTTGCAGCAGTTACAGCATTGCAGACCTTTGGCATTCTGGCCTTAATTTGTTAAGGTAATCTGGAAAAATTTCACCTCACGTTTCTGGAAGACCCCCCCCCCACACACACACACAAGTTGGATTGGCTTGATGGGCACTTCTTGCGTAACATACAGTCAAGCTGCTCCTACAACAGCTCAATGGGGTTTAGATATGGTGACTGCACTGGCCACTCCTTTACAGATAGAACACTAGCTGCCTGCTTCTTCTCTAAATATTTCTTGCACAATTTGGAGGTCTACTTTGGGTCATCGTCCTGTTGTAGGATGAAATTGGTTCCAATCAACCACTGTCCACAGGGTATGGCATGCCGTTGTAAAATGAAATGATAGCCTTCCTTATTAAAAATCCCTTTTACCCTGAACAAATCTCCCACCTTATCAATACCAAAGCAACCCCAGACCATCACGTTACACCTGCGTCTCACAGATGTTTCTATATGATCCAAACATCCCAGACTTCAGTTTGTATGTCCGTAACACTTTTTCAAATCTTCCTCTTTCCAATGTCTGTCTTCTTTTGCCCATATTAATCTTTAGCCAGTCTTAGGTAGGGCTTCTCTGACCAGTTAAACTGTTTCAGCTGTGCTAACATGATTGCAAAATGATTGTCTAATCATCGGTTAGCCTTCTGATGCCATGAGCAAGCACATTGTCCCATTAGAAAACTGAAGTGACTGTTACTGGAAATGGGCCTTTAAATACTTATGTAGATATTGCACCAAAACACCATTTACTGCTATAATGGTCATTTACCACATTAGTAATGTATAGTGTGATTAGTTTAAAGTTATCTTCATTGAAAAGAAAGATTGCCTTTCTTTGACAACATTTCTAAGTGACCCCAAATTTTTAAACTGTGTGTGTGTGTTTGTGTGTGTGTGTGTGTGTGTGTGTGTGTGTGTGTGTGTAAACCAATTTGAAACAACTTTAAAATAAATATTACAAGCATAAATCATGTGATATAGTGACAATCCACAAATAGATAACTGTATCATCCTCTCCAGTGGGAAAAGCAATGAATTGATATATATGGAGGATGAGGTGCTCTGAATGTCACCCCCTTGATATACTGCATGAAGTTAAACTTGCTGATGGAGATGAACCTCATGGTTTTGTTGCTTTTGGCCTCTTTTGTGGCTTTTTTCCCTCATGCCTCTTTCTTCTCATTCTCTTCATTCCCTCGTCCTTGAGCTCCCGTTGGTGGAGTATAGCTTTTTTACCATGTGTCTGCTGTGTTTTGGACTGAGAAACTAGAGTCAGGGGAACATTTGGGTTTGGATTTTCCTTCACTTCAGATTCCTTAAGAATCACTTTTGTTTGATTTGGTGGGGTTTCAACACAGAGTGCCGGATTCCTGCAGATTGCTTGAATTTGTTTATCTGCTCGGTTGGGGTCCCTGTTACCCACAGGCTTTCTGATTTTCTTCAGCACAAATTCAGGGAGGTAAATGTAAAATCTGTCTGGAAATATTAACTCATAAATGCATTTAACTCATAAATTTAACTCATAAATTTGGATACTTGAGCCATTGTATTTTTTTTTTTACATTAAGCATAAACATAAATATTTTGCCAAATTTCATCATAATTCCAGCTCAGATGGCTGCGAATGTTGATGCCACGACGTGCCCAACTCCACCTCTGTCTGGCGTAGTCTGTTACTTTTACCCTGACCACAAGCAGTCCCATCCCCTCATGCCTAAACCTTAATAACCCAAATACACCAATGCTGCAAGCACAAACCAGTCAGATACAGAATAGGGTGTCTTGTTTCCCACTGTGGTGAATTGTCTATGCTGTCAATAGTAGCACGGTAGAGGACCACATTACTGTAACCTCACTTCAATCTGAGAGACTGGCAACATTAGAAACACTGAACACTAAAGTCACGCAGGGCATGCAGACATGGGAATAATCATATCCTCTTATGAATATAGTAGTCAATTTATGATGACCATTGCTTTTTACCAAGCCAAAGATAGCTTCAATTTTGAGATGTTAATAACTATGTGTTTCTTACTTAATACATGTATTTGTTTCAACTTCCCTCAAAGTGTGTACGTATTAATACACACACACATACAGTACATACACACAAATACATACACATACATACATTCACTCACAAACATACAATTAATCAGCGTATTGTGAATAACTTGATTAAATCATTTTAGCAATTGGCATGAAAGTAAAAAAACATTTCTAAAGATGACAACATATTCCCGAAATGCCTATCAGCTCATGGCTGCTTCCCTTCTGCAGTGACTATAATATCATTTAATGATGTAATCTAAAAGTGAACTGCCAAGTATTCAATAGTTTTACCAAATCCAAATTACATTATTTTCTTTATTTTTTATCTGACATTGATTGTTTACATGTTTTTTTTTCATGTGTTGGGAAATTACGATGAGTATTACAAAAAATATTGGGTTTATTTTTGTAAGATAACTGGACACTCAACAATAACATGAGTAAAAACCCAAGTTTCCTTTGCTTTCTTGTGGAACAAATACAAGGAGAATCTGTTTGATTGTGACAGTGATGAATGAACAGGAGGCTAATTCATGACCCCTTGTTTTTACATCTGGATGTTTTGGGTGATGTCCGAGTTCACCAGTCATGGATCAGACATTCATGTTCCCCCAACCCCAGCCCACTCCCAGTACCTGGCCCATGCTTTGACCAGCTGCTTCACCCTCGGCCAAGGTGGCCGAGGGTGGCGGGCGTTTTTGGAATTACATATCTGGCTTACTTTGAGCCGCCTGATACATAGAACGTGAGGATGCCAATTCTTCCTCAAGCCTCCTAATGACTCCAGTCTTTATTTAGTGAGTGATCCAATGTTGCCTCCCACTGTGTAATGTTGTTTACTGGAGTCATGCAAGGGAACATCCCCACCATTCTGGCACTATACTTAACCTGAGGTCATTTCCCAGGAGTAGGTGAAGGGGACTCCAACACGGATCTTAATTACTCTGGTTGCGTGTTAACATGTTCTCAAATGGATGCTCGAGGAAATTCACTGATCCTGAGGGAAAGTTGCTCTGGTCCAGGTGTGATGGGAGGTGGGATGGGCCTGGTCTTGCCTCAGGAATGGTCTTGGATCACTCACTAATCCATTGCTTTGTAGATGTTCTATTGAACCTAGACACATACCGTGTACGGTTGCTTGCACGCACACAGACATATGTGAAAGCACACTCCTCTTATCCTGTCTGAGTAAACATCCTTTGAAGAATAAAGTCTCTTTCTAAAACACGATGTCCACTGATATCAAAAGAGACTCTGTGGCGGGGAGGCAACTATTCACTGTTTAAACAGGTTGCTTGTTGTCTGACACACAAGACCAGTCCCACTGCCAAGCCTAATGACAAAAAGGTTGGCACCTGCTCAGAGCAAAACAAAGATATGAGATTAGTTTTATTTAAGCATGAAGAATATCATGATTAGTTCTGTTATAATTATTCCTGATGCCAATTTTGCGTAGTTGATTTATTTGTTTGTGTTAAGGCATTGAATTTTCTTGTGAAGGGCTGAATGAGTTTGGACATTGTTCTCAGCTGCTGCTGTGTCCCAGTCCAAGTTGACCGATAGGGAATCTCTCTACCTTGGAGCAGCTTTCAGCACCTTCTTAAATGAAAAGTCTAAGGTTCCAACACTCCTGGGCTCCAATCCTCTGCTCAGAGGTCACAGTAGCAGCTGACATACCTGACAAAACTGGCATGGGCACCTACTGAAAGCAGGAGGCACACATAAACAAAGTGCCACTCTCATAGGCAAATGGGGGTGGAAAGTTTATCCCTAAACACAGATGTGTTGCTGGCTGAAATAACCCCTCGTTCCTCTGGCGTTAGTCTATTCTACGCTTAAGGAATTTGACTACTGCAGAAAATACTGACACAGTTGCGTACTCGCACACAAACATGCACACTTATGCTGTGAACTTGTTTGCTCAGGCCTGATTTACTTGGTGAAGCCGTCCTCAACAGTGACCTCTGCTTGGTAGACAGACTTGTCAGCCTGAAGTTTGGCAGACTGGCGAAACCTGTTTTTCCTGGGACGTTGTCACTCTGTTCTCCCTCAACCCCCACTCACGCTTTCACTGTCTCCTTTGTTGTTTTCAGTTTCCTTATTGATGTTCATGAAACATTGTGCAAAACGTGCTCTTGGTGGAGGTACAGTTTTTCTAAATGTGTTATTGTTTATATATTTTGATGTATGATGCACTCAGAAACTCATGATTGGGACTACAGTTTTTTTTAACTTTATTCATTGGATTTCTCGCAGTAGTTTGATAGCTGGAGGGATTTTGGGAAAGACCGTGAGCTCATAGGTTAAAGACAGTGATCAACCCTGATTGGCATCGACACATGTGGGTATTCACACTTCTGCCTCTGCCTTTGCCCAACCCTGTCAAGTTTGGCCTCAGTAACCCTTGCCCATGGGTAGGCCAGGGTGGGCCAGGCCAACCCTGGCCTCAGTAACCCTTGCCCATGGGTAGGCCAGGGTGGGCCAGGCCAACCCAGCAGAAAAAGGAGTTGTCAGCTTTAGGGGCTTTGCACCGGGACAGCTGCCACTGGTGAGGCAGTTATTTTTAACATGTAAGGCAAGGGGAGTCACTGTGTGGGCAGCAGCTTTTACACTTCCTACTTGCTTCTTAGTTGGCCAGTGGGCAGCCCAAATCTCTTTATCCACGCAGAATTACTGGCAATGCCAGGACAGAGGGAGGAAGTGAGGGCTGTGGATGGGATGACACTAGGCTGGCCCTTAACTCAGCTCATTAACTGTATGATCAATATAATCATGACCACTGTTTACCTTTCCACTGTTCTCATTATCACTTGGTGGATTAATTGTTTGGGCCTCCTCCTTAGCTGTAGCTACCCAAAGCATTTGCGATCCAGCAAGTGCATCTCAGTGGATGTAATGGGAAGGTGCTGATAAAGAGGTTAGTCTCTAAGTGACCTTGATGTGTCCTGCTGAGCTGCACAGTTAGGAGATGCAGAGGTCCTGGAGAGGGCTGATGATCGAGCAGTTTCTGTGTATGTCTGTGTGGTACACATTTCTAGTGGCATTCTTAGTGCTGACTCATAGATGTCCACCAATGGGCTTGAGCACAAAATTGGCATGGTGAATTAGGATAAGACCTCTTCTTTGCTCAAGCAGCAATATCTTTGGACTACAGATAGCAAGGGCACAGAAACCATAGCTGGACTAATGATTGGATGCATTTATTACAATAAATCTGAGTTTCAAAAATTATTTTTAAAAATTCAACATGTTCTGTCGGAATGCAAGAGCACCAGAGTTAAAATACAGACACCAGAGTTAAAAAAGAAAACACAACAGGGCATCATGAACCCCTGAATGGTTTTGAAGTTTACAGTGGTTCCATGTGTAGAACTTGGAGTTGGTGTATTAAGTTACAATAGCTCCATCTGAACCTCAGGTAGAAGAAGGATGATGAGACTCTGAGAAGGAGTTGACTCCCTTTGGCACAACGGTGATTTCCTCATTCATCCATCCCTGTGGTTTTATTAAGACTTATGGCTCCCTGGAGTTTCATTTTAGTGCCACTTGGGTATTATTTGAGTATTTAATACCGGTTATACACAAACTTGAAAGTACCAGAGGATACGCATGACGTTGTGTAGGTTGTAGGATTGGGCCTCTGTGATGTTAAAAGCAGATGTTTATGTTGGCTGTTTTAGTGATGTTGTTGCAATGGACCCCAGCTCCTAAGCTGTCTCTGCTCTGCTGAGCCCATCCATGGTCCCCTCTCTAAACCTGTTTGTTGCATTTTTTCACAAGAGCATTCAGAAAATAACATTCATGTTATGTAGTTCACACAAGCTTTTAAAAGGATGCAATTCAATCATGAAAAAGGCAAATTTACAGCATAGTTATTAGGTTGAGGACAGAAATGATCTTACAGTACAGTGCTGTACTGTCAGATCATTAGGGAGACAGTTTGTCTTCTATCGAGGCACTTAAAACATACTTGAAATGATCAGTTAATTATTTTTTTAATGAATATATTCAGAATAGAAATGTCTCCTCTTTGGTATGTGTGTCTTATGCTGTGTTTGCTGATTATGATGTGCCTCTGCCAAATTTTCAAGGTGCCCTTTCAAAGGAATGCAACAGGAATTCTCCGAACTGGCATTTGATTCTGCTCTGTCACTTAAAAATGTGATTTACTGTCTTTTAGCTTCATCTCGCAGTTTGCTGCTTTTGTTCTTTACCTGTCTACTGCTGTAGACTTTTCTTCTCTTTCTCCTTTGAGCCCCGTGTCTCAGTGTGTCTCTTTGATTGGTGAAGTAGGGGAGTTGAACAGTGCTGAAATTTGGAAAGAAAATGAATGTAAAGACTGAAAGTGTGGCAGAGTGACTGGGCTTGCAATGGTTGGTCTGGGTTTCATTAGCCTGTGGTGGGCCTCTGCTGTGTTGGATGAATGGATGGGACAGCAAAGGGGATCCTTGGCACCTTGGGGTCAAAGGTTGAGTGAAAACCACAGAGAAGCATGTCTCTAATGTTTTGTACTTTAAGGAGAAAAATGCAACTACCTGAAGGTAAATCATTAAAATAGTCTTTAAAGACATGGCATATATGGACAATGACCTGGTTTAAAAAAAATTCTTTTATCCGTTTTTTAATTAGATGTTTTTTATCCACTTACGTTTTTGGTTATGACACTTGACCAAACATTGATAAGGTATTCTTTACATCCAAGGAGCAACACTAGTGTGACTAATAGAATTTGATATATTATAATACAATAAATAAGTCAGTTACGTAAATGAGCAAATTGGGTATAATATTGGTTATGAGGTAATGCTGCCAACAAGTAGTGTGCTTGAATTCAACTCTTATTTTCATTTCTGAGAAAACTGGCTCTCATCACTGTAGCTCCACTTTCATGTATACACCACTGCTCAATGCAGCAGGTTCAGACTTGTTCTGTTTTGGAGGTTTAACAGGATTTAGTGATATGAATAAAATCCTGTGTCACTGTAATATAGATGGAGTAATATATACTGCCACAACAAATATGGCTGATTAATTTTGGTAAATAAAAATGGCTGCTTCACCAGTACAAGTTTGAGATGTGGGGAATCGGGGTTTGTAACCAGTTTTCACACACCATTTGGCAGTGTGAGTACGTCAGGTCTACAGGTCTTGCTGGAGGCCGCAGTATTCCTGTCCACATGGACAATGTTAGTTTTATCATCATTAGCTTAGCTGGACTCCTAAACAGTCTTTTGTCCAAGGCTAGGCAGCCATTGTATCATTGCAAAAGACAATGGTGAATTATTCCACCGGTCCCCTTGTGACTGTCAGAGGAATGATTTGCCATGACTGTGATATTTTTGGAAAAATTTTAAATGAAGAGATGTATTGTTTTACAAGCATTTTACTGATACTGTCACAGAAAAACGATCATGTTAAGACTACATGTTGTGTAGATGGACAGATACTGTATGTAGATACTTTATTAATCCCAGAGGAAATTGTAATAGCGTAATGTGTGGCATTTAAGAATAAATTAGTATTTTTGTGAAAGGGAGCACACATACTGAAGATGGCATTATTTTATAACACAGCTTAAATCAACCCCAAAACATTATAAGAATGAAGGGTAAGTTTTTTGCACTTGCTGTTATTGTTTTATGTATCCGTCTAAGTAAATACCATGACTTTGTTTGGCAAAGAAACTTTGAATCTCTTGCTGTCTCAGTGTACATCACACAGTGCTTTTTGTAACTACCAGTCCAGTGTTGGTTCCTATATTTTCCCATGGGAGTACTTCTATGGGCCAAACTGTAAGGGCGGCCACTCTGAGGCCACAGGGCACATGTTACTCGTTTAGTTTGGTTTCATCAGCTCCCTTTATTTTTTTGGTGTTTATAGTTCCCTAGTATTTTCTTTGCTCTCTCCTTTATCTATTTATCTCTCCGTTGTCGAAGTTCCTTTGCTCCTCTGTAAAATAGTCAGTGTTTATTCAGACATCGTCTTTTTAATTCCAGGCTTGTTTCATGATGGTGACTCGTCTTCTAAGTATCATTACTTAATGCTGGAGAAAACACTGTGTGGAATTTCCCCTTTGATGACGGAGCCCCAAATTGAATAGTTCTGCACAGTTTTTAAGAGGTATCTAGTTTCTTACTCGATCATCATGGTTAAAAGCATTAAGAACTAGCATAGCCCAGCCAAACTGTCAACTTTAAGTTCTACTTACATCCCGCTTCAAAGCAGTAATGTATTGTGATTGTGAACGTGATCGTCCGTCTGTTCATTCACTCGTATGTCCGTCCGTTAGTTAGTCCACCAAATATCTTCACTGTTGCAGATAGAAGGATGAAACAAAAAAATACAGTACTTGGACGGCAAAAGGGGATAAAAATGAGACGATGACCTTGACCTTGACATTGAGAAAACTAGGTCAAGGTCAAATTTCAACTTTGGTACACTCAGGAACTGAATAAGAAAGAAAGACGAGGGAGAAGGCCAGTGTGCGTAAGACTACAGATCAAAGCAGTGGCTTTGATCTATGAAAGTAGGTCAGAGCACTAGCTTTGATCTTTGACCTATACAAGTAGATCATGGTAAAATTCTGAATTCAGAGGTGTCGTGGGATGTTGCAGTGTGTAAGTGCATTGGTTCTAGATGGGTTTTTTATAAGTCAGCCACAGATTTCGGTGTTTTGCTTTGAAGACACCGTAACTGGAAGAGACCCAATGATACATTGGTTGTGGCATCCTTTACATTATCAGTTTGTTCGTCTATAAATGGTTTCATTAAAGCCGTTGTTCTTCTTTTCCTTTCGGCTTTTCCCTTCAGGGGTCGCCACAGTGAATCAGTTGCCTCCATCTAAACCTGTCGTCTGCGTCCTCTTCTCTCCCACCAACTACCTTCATGTCCTCTCTCACTACATCCATAAACCTCCTCTTTGGTCTTCCTCTAGTCCTCCTGCCTGGCAGTTCAAAAATTAGCATGTTGCTAACCTCTAAATCATGGTCGGTTTATGTCCCAGTTAGGTTACGCCAGAGAAGTGCCTGAAGTAAGCTAAAATGTTGTCAGACTTAGGACCTATTTCCAAACCACTTTGTCAAGAACTTGTTTGACTTTGAACTATTTTCCAAATTTTTTACTTATGGTTGAAGAAAATGCACTTTAGTCTCCATTTATGTCATTCATATGCATAATTTCCAGTGTTGCATTGTATGAACTAACTTTCTCTCACTGCTTTTGTTTTTTTAAGCGTCAGACGGTGTCTCTTCAGCCTTTGCCCAAGATTGAAGAAGTTCTGTACCACTACAAACCACTTCAAATTGAAACCTACGGACCCCCAGCGCCTGAACTGGAGCAGCTTGGCAGACTTGGGTACACATACACTCAATCCCACACATACATCAGAAACAAGGACCAACCAAAAGATTTTCACTTCCTTCAAACCATAAAGTACAACTTTCATTTTTTCCTGGAGATGAGACAAGTTGATAGCAAAACAAAGATACCGGTAAGCAAAGATCAAAAGCGAAACAAAGAGTGAATCGCCAAATACAGGTGCATAATTTGAAATTCATATGTAATGTGTATTTTCAACTAGCCTCTAAAAAAAAAGTTGCAGTTGAAAGACTGTTGACTGAGTTCTGTCAAATTTATGAGGAATTGTTGCTTTCACTTTTAAACTCCTTGAAAGAAAGGCTCCATTTAAATATTAAGATAATGTCAGGTAAAAGCTCGCCTGACCACAATGAACTGGCACAAAGTATCAGGTAAGAGTAGTACATGAATTATATGTAGTATACTAAATCGTCTGACTCACGATTCACTTTTCTTTAAAATAGGAACCCAATGGAAAAGATCTCCACAATAACATATGATTGTGAAGTTACTAATTACACTGCAATTATAGTATGTAAATGTTTGCCAAGAAAATTCAGTTCCTCAATCATGTTTTTTTTTAATCTAAAGGATACACAGTAATCCCTCGTTAATGCGTTCCAGGACCACCCGTGAAAAACAAAATTCCACGATTTAGCGACAAACTATTTATTTTGTTATTTACGGTAATTTAAACATTTATTAACCCTCCCCATACTGATGTTAAACCAACGTCTATCTGTATTACCTTTTCCCACACGCTTATAGACTGTTTAAAGCACTTTTGTGTTTCACGGATTGGGCTGCGTTCCGTGAGTCTCGGAACATAGCGCACTTCCGGATGCTGTCAGCCAATGGAATGCGTGTACGGTGGTCTTCTTCAGTTTTTATCTCAATAAATTTTCAAGATACATCAAATTTGGCACATAAAACTATGATTTTTGATGCAAGTCTGTAGCATTGTTTGCGATTCACACTGATCCCGGTCACCATTCTAATTGAATGGATTTTCCCTTTGGACAGACTCTACCTGACAAAAAAGCACCTTGAAATGTATTATAGGGGCAGCAGTAGCTCTGGTCGGTTAAAGACCAGAGCGGACCAAAGTATGGAGTCTGAACTCGTACCTGAAGAGGTGCCAGTTCACTTCCTGAGCACTGCTGAGGTTCCCTTTAGCAAGACACCAAACCCCATAAGCTGCTGCTGGGGCGCTGCTACGTGGCCGCCTGCACTCCACCACCATCTCTCACCTTATTGCGTGTGTGTGTGTGTGTGCGTGCGTGTGTGCGTGTGTGTGTGCGTGCGCACATGCGTGCATAGAATTTTCCACAGAGGGACTAATAAAGGAACTTTCTTCTTCATCTTTGTTTATATTATCTTTAACCATTTTAATAATATTCAAAAATTAGAAAAAAAAACAAGAAGCAAGTATATCAGTGTCGGTAAAAACAATACCTTCTTTGAGGGATGGCCAAATTAAGTGATTACTGCAGATCTTTGTGCCTCTCTGGCTTTAGAAGGTTTAAGGTTGTGGAATGGGTTTATAAAGCTGCAAGAAAGTCTGTCTGCTGGGGAAGTCTGGCTCGTCTCACTTGACTCTGTTCTTATTAATGGGGAGAGTAAAAAGCGAATGAGGAGGAGGAGGGGTGAAAGAGAGAAAGGGAAAGAGTAACAATCATCACTGTGCCACAAGCCACCACTGGGCTTCTGCTGGATCGTCCATTAACACACACAGGAAGTGCTTTTCCTGCTGGCCCCTTTGGGCCAATCAATCCACACGACGCCATTGGTCCAGTCTTCACCAATTTAAGTTATCCATCAGGCATCCCAGCGCCCAACCTTCTGCACTGTAACTGGCTGGCACTAAAGTCTGCCCACACACCAGGAACAGCCTGCTTTTATTGGGTGACTAGCAAAACCATGTCATATTCTTTTCTTTTGGGGCCAGCTCATTGACTTTCAGCACTGCTTCACCCAGACAATAACCTTCAATTAGCTGATTTTTACAAATTTGAATGTAACGTCAGCAGGTTTAGGGTGCAGTATTACTAGTTTGCTTTACTTTATTTTCCAGATGGAACATGTTATTGACTTTTGTTGCACAATCACATTCTTCTAATTACTTGGAAAATCACCTTCTTAAAGTGAAAATTTTCCCTAAAGGTTTGAGTTTAAGCAGAATAACTGGTACTTATTTACATTATGTATTCAGTGAAGTGCTGAGGTCCTACTTCTTATGGCCAGGTCGATCAATATGCAGATGAAACACATCTCACAATTTTTGCTGCATGCTGGAACTCGGTGGATGGAGGAATAGCTGGGTGGGAGGATGGCGGGGCAGTGTCAGCAGTTTAGGGTCCAGGAGGACCAAAGTTGGAGCGAAGTGACTGCCATAGAGATAAATGAGGTTGAGTTCTTTAAGGAACACCAGTCTTACTTGTGCAGGCCACAGGCAGCGTCTTAGAAGGGCCTATTCAGACAAACCACAACTCCCAAGATGCAACAGGCTGTGAAGTAAAATCTAGGAATAGTACTGACATTTCCGCAGTGTTGGCAGTTTGTACTTCAGCTAAGTTTGAGTTTTAGTTCATGTTCCAATGTACAGAGATTTCAAACAGTGCCCAGAAAATGTGTCATAGAAACTCACAGTCACCCCTGTTATTGCAGTTCCAACATCTTAGCTGCAATGGAATGACTGTGATGTGGTTAATATTCACAAGTGTGTGTGCAAAAGCGAGAGAAGGCATACAGCTTTGAGAATGTGAGAAGTGAGTCCCCTGTGTGGAGCATTGGACCCCAGCCCCAGTCCTATGACCTGTGAGGGGAATATGCTCGAACGTGTGAGGAGACATGGATGTGCCTGAGTGTGGATGAGGTGAAAGAGGCTGTAAGGGGGCAGGTACTTATTTTAAAATACGGCTGTTTGTCTTGGTCAAGGCCCATGGTGACAGCAGCACCACTGGTGATTTGTCTTGGACACAGCCATCAAAACTGGAGACTGAAGAGTTGAGCTCACACACCCCCTCCCCGGTGGCCCTTGGGCCTCTGGGGCTGGTCTTTTGCACAGAATGTCCAGTCAACATAGGGCTGACTGGAGCTATGCTTTTTTTTTTTTTAGTTATTTTTTATTTCAACTCATTCTTTTCTTGTGTGTTTCCCTCCTTCTCCCTCTGTCTCAGTGTCTGTGTCTTTTTCAGCTTGTCCCTTTGCCCCCCTAAAAACCGCAGGAGTGCTGCATGGCTGCCAGGAAAAAGAAGGGGCACGCCTCTTTCACTGTCTCTCCCCCTCCGTCAGCTGTACCTGAATAAATATGGGCTAAGCTGAGCTCTTATATTAAAGACAGCTGGCTCAGTACTGGAGCAGAGTAAAGGCCTCCAAAAATGCCCATTCAGCTTCCACCTTAACATCTAGACGCCGTCATACACACATAACTGAACGCTCCTCCCCTGATGTTCATAGGTGTGTGTGATTCGCCACAATGCATGGGACCCCACCTGTGTAAAATTTCTATATGGCTGCATATCTGTGTCCATCTGGTTGAGTAACGCAGACCCAGAACCAGTCAGGATCAGTAAGAATTAGGAGTAATAATGAATGGAACATGTCAGCCTTTACTCTGAAGTTTTTTTTGTTGCTCCTTGCTTTTATGTCGCAGAGCAAACATTTTTAATAAACAGAATCAAAGTGGAAGTAAATACTGGTCTGGAGACACAAACAGAAACATATGATGTTTACGTTGACATGGCTGTGATGTAAATCCCAGCACACAGACCGAGGCAATAACCGATTTAACTCCCACCTCCTCATATTCAGACTCTCCGCCTGTTGATGGACATTAACTGCATGGAACTACTTGCATACATCAAAACCACCAGTGAATGGACAAATGAATTCGTGTCTGCGTTATAGTCAAAACAGGTCTGTGTTTCGGCACAAGGGCCTATGTACACCGATACACTAATGGCTTGAAAGCAAAATATATGTTCTGGGGTTGTTTTGTTTTGTTTAGTGTGCAGATGAGCATCTGGGTCTGAGTTTGTTCTCTACAATAACACTTTTTGTCCTTTGCCTGCATAGGCGATGAAAGACTAACTGGGATCTTGGACGAGAACGAGTCATACTTCGGGAAAAATAGGGGTAAAGAGAAATTGGCTGTGGAGCATTGAAAATTTTTACTCAGACCTCAAGTGCTGACAATGAAAGCAAGCCAGAACAGTTGTTTGTGTTGGTAGAGGTCACCCTGAAATTACCCCTTCTCTCTTTGACAGGGGTTTCTCAATAAGCTTTGCAAAATGCCAGTGTGTATAATATTATATAGATTTGCATCCTCTCCCACTCTGCATTGCTTTCTATAATTGGTGGAAAAAGTGAGGTTTTTTGTTGGAAGTGCTTGTCAAGCATCGTTTTGTTGGCGGAGTAAAGGGGAGCAGCTGAATGAGTGTTTAGTCTGGAGCTCCTCTCATGGGGATGCTTCTCCTCAGCATGGGGAAGGAGTCCTCAGAGCACTTTCCCTCACCAAAACAGACAACGAGTGACTAGCTGATGGTTTAATTAGCAATGGGTAGTGTTTTTTTAAGCTTTGGAACACAGGGCACACCCTATGGTTTTAATCTCCCAGAACGTGCCCCCAAGGCTTCATTTCGAGCGACTCAGTCTTTTTATGGACATATGTACATACACAGAAGAAGTAATACATAAATCACTTGTGCACACACACAGACTCAAGGACGCTCGCTCACTGTTCTGGTTGGGAGCCAAGGGTTAATGGGTCTCTGAGTGATGCGCTCCTGCTGCCTGTGTTCTTTAGCTTTCCAAGCATCCCTTGGCGTCTGTGTATTTATGTGAATGGCGTATGTGTCTATTTGTTTGTTTTCTTGTGTGTTGGCTTATACTGTATGTTAAGTGCTTTAGTGGGAGGGCAATATCAAGAATTGTCAGTGGTTCCATCACAGCACCCTCAGTTCCTGGCAGTTTGCTTTGCGAGCTTCTCTCTGCCTGGTTTCTTTCACTGCAGATCCAAACGCCCCGTCGGTCTCGCTCTGGCCTACTGACCCTGAATTTGGCCGTGGGAGTTAGCAGAACTAATAAAAAATGATAGAAAGAGTACTCTTAAATATGTCCACATTATTCCGTCTTTCCCCTTCCATGATTTCCTTCTTGTACGCTCAATTTGTGAAGAAGAGCAGCCCCAGATGCAGCTCTAAAAAAGGTGCCATGAGCAGCTTTCCCATGCATCCTAGTGTCTCTGATCCCTGCAGGGTGCATATCCATCTAATGGGCCTGATGGGTCTGGAAGGGCCAGGGGAGGGATCAGAGGTCACTGACCGTGGAGGATCTGAGGTGCAGCATTGGGATGTCAGAGTGCCAAGACTGACGGGAGCAGAATGATGGCACCTTGGAGAGACTGGTCTGGTATTCTTGGCCTCAAATAGTCGTGTACTCACCACACACTCTCTCACACAAACAGAGCTTTGATGCTGAAGTTATGAGCTGGAGTCTGAGATGCCGGTTGGCCTGACCTCACATGAACTCCCCCAAGAGCAGTAGTCTTTGATTTACTTTTACAATTAGATCAAATCTGAAGAAGCACATTTCACTCATTCATTCAATTAAAGTATTCTGTGACATTGCAGAATGGGGAAGTGGTTTATTTAACTCTTGCATAACGGTCAGGTTCACATTCAAATGCTTATGGGTCACCACTATAACCAGGACCTAAAACTGAACTTGCTTTCTCAGATATCTGATATCCTCCATTCTTCCACACAACACAGTCTTTGCGCGTGCCAATGTCTGGGGTTACTAGATCCAGCATAGCTGGTAACTATAGACGTCTTTTCAGTGCATCTAAGTGTTACCATAGCTCAGGTCTTCAAATCAGACTGCAGGCATGGGACGGACTCACAGATTTCAAATTTGCATAGCCAAAAACAGCCCACGCATTATAAATTTGTGGAGGCTCTAGTCTTACTATTTGACTTGCAAACTTGCACCCTCCATCTTTATTTACAGCACACAGCCACCACCTTGCTTTGACCCACAGCTCTTGTACTGTGGACTGCATACTCTCTTCCTTACTAACTAGATCAGAAACTGAATAAGAGTGTGGCCACTGTCAGATTCTCCACCAGCCCCCACCCAGGCCATTATCCTGTCTGTCTCAGTAAACAGACCATTAACAGACGGTGCTGGTGGAGGCCAGATCACTATTGTTTTCCCTCCCACAGATCTGAGCAAATATTGATCTTCTCTTGAAGTATGACTCAAAATATGCATTGGCCGTATTTGACTGGAGGCTTTTTAGTTGTGGGTGAATCATTTCTGACAAAGATTGGGTAGAAACAGAGGGAACATTACAAAATGACAGAGCAGAAGAAACATTTGCCTCGTGTGTATTCCAGTCATCTGAAAGAGTTCTGCTTTTAGTGTGACTGTTTCCCTCTGTGGGCTCAGTGCCAGACGGACCCACAGTGTCCTCCTTTGATGCAACCAGGCCAGGCCAAAGCAGGTCGGTGGCAGTAAAGGAGACATCATCAAAAAGGGAACTCTTTTCTCTAATTATAATTGTGTCGTAACCGAAATCCAATGGGAGTCACCGTGTAAAAATCATCAGGTGATCTCCTAATGATTTTGACACAAAGAGCTCTATGAAGAGCTTTACCAATCAACCACATGCTGTCTACACCTGTATATTTTTATTTTGACGATGTTCAGTTTGAGCATGTGTCTCACACAAATATCAACAGATCTGAACATTGTTCCTCTTCCCTGCTCCTCGCCCTGAGGGCAAAGGGCCCGGCAGTGTGCAGCAGGATTAGTGGACTCATTTTCCCATCTTAAGAGCTGGAGAGAAAAAAAAACAAACCATCATGTGGGGCCAGCACCCCCCCCCCCCCCACACACACACACACACCTCATAATAGAAGGCATTTCTCCACTATGATGTATGTGTTATCAGTCTCCCCCTCTTGTACCTTTCCCTGTCTTTTTGTTTTCATCCATTCCCCTACTTTGCTCCATTCCCATCATTCTCCCTAACTGAAATCCTCTTTGTCTCTCCCTAGTGCTTGAGGTGATTTAGTAAATGATACCTGTGGATGCAACCCCCTCAGGAAAACTCTATTCTTCCTCTCTGGATTGGTTCTCTATTCCCAGAATGTTAAAATCTAACTGTCAAGGCTCCTTTGCTGCCTATATGGGTGTGCCTCCAGTTGGCAGGCATTCACCGAACAGCATATGTCTTTCCATTGTTTATGACCCCATTTGGTTAACGATGACACTGATGTCATGCCATTATCCTTTCTCCCCAGTCTAGTCACCCCCTCAGCTCTCCAGGGGGCCGAGTTATCAGGTGGCAGCTCAGGAGACGAAAGAAAGATGCTCTGTGTATCAAGTAGCCGGCAGTTTGTGTGATGCCTCTCCAAAGCCCATGGCTGTTGTGGTTTGGAGTGAGGCTGTGAGCCAGGCCTGTCAGCCAGCCTCTACTGCCCCCGTCAGGTTAGATGGAGGAGGTGCAGGGCCCAGGCAGAATGGGCAATGACGGGTTACATGTTTACCAGGAAGTTAAGTTGAATTTGACACAAGTAGCACAATATGTCTGCATAATATGCCTGTTCACAATATTTTCTTCCCTAGACGCAATACATGTAGTTCCCTAAGTGATCAACACAAATACCAATGAGCTGCCCTCTCCAGGACAGCTAACAAATTGTCAGTCACTCCATGTGAGAATGTTTTTCTCTTAGCATTAATGTCAAGTGTCTCCCAAAGCTTCTGTTAACACTAAACATGTTCTGCCCTCACCTAAATGTTAGTGATACCCACCTCCCCTCTGCTCCTCTCTGAATGCAGATGCTGTCATTGGTGATGATAAGACACTTGCTAATTGATAAGGGGGCCTGTAGACTTGTGAGGATATGATGTAACTGCACTCAGACACACAGAGAACAACTTGAGATTATCTGGCGGAGGTGGATAGGCTAATGGTTAACAATATTTTTTGCACATCCTAAAGGAAACTGCATTTGATGGAAAAGAGTGTGACCTATGACCCGTGGTGACGACAGACCACTGTTGACAGATATAGTATACCTGTGAGAGCCCTTCTGTGTTTTGCTTGTCTGTGGGGGTTTTGTTTCTTGACTGCAGCCAAAACCAAATCACATGATCTCCGATGGAAAGATTCAGCTCCATAGGATGCCCTTTGGTATCAATGCAAACAGCTTTGCTCTTGGATAAACAATACATTCACACACGTGGATTGTGTAGACACACATGGTTGTATGAGCACACATGAGACACACACACACACACACACACACACACACACACACACACACACACACACACACACACACACAATGCGCTCAGTGTGCTGTGTCTCTCACAGGGGTACATTTTCTCTCAGGGTAGAGTGTGTGAAGGAGGGGCAGATGGGGTAGCAGTGCTGTGAGTGAAACTGGAGCTGCCTGAGGAATGCAGGGGGTGTTTTTGGAGGGCTGGAGTGGAGGATGGGGAGTGAAGGGGGTTGATTTGAGGGGTAGGATGGGTGATTAGGGGGTGACAGCTGAGTGCTGACCCCTCTATAATGACAAATCATCTGGCAGGTGTATGGCTCTGCACCCCCCCCCCCCCAAAGTCCCATCATTTCCCAGCCAGGAATCCGCAACTGCTGCCAGAGTAGAGCGCTAAAGGAAGACTTCCGGACATTCACCCTGCCATCCAGCAACCCCATGACTGGCCTTTCAGAAGTATGGGGCAACCTCTGTTCAGATATATCCTGGCCTGTGTTTTTCAGCTGCCCTCTTCGTGCACTCAACACACCAGTGGAGACTCCGTTGGTTTAATAAACATAACTAATGAGGCTTCAGTCCCTCAGTTCACCTCAGACAGGATAGGTTTTATCGATCCAACTTTGTAGATGTCATTTTTCCGTCCAGTGTTGTTCTAAAAAGAGGTGAATCCTCCCCAGCTGACTGAAAGTCAACACCCTGTTTGAGTCACAAATTGTGCTGATGACAAGCTGTATTCAAAAAGTGCTTTCATCCTTCAGGGAAGTCAAAACAAATACTGACCCTGGATCAGTGAGGGCGTTGTAAGAGCGGACAGGTGGCAAACTGAGGCCAGGTCTCAGATCAGCGCTTTGGAGGGGAAATCGCTCAGAAAATTCTCATCGATTTTAGATTTTGTCCTTTCACATTCTGTCCCACTGAAGGAGCCAGTGTATCATCCTTTGACTTCTTCTACTTCTAAAAAAGAGGTTGAAATATTTGTGTATAAAAGTATCCAGACCACATGTGATAATTACACATTTTTATTGAAGACTGACTCACGTTGCTCCATTATCCTGTGTGTCTTTGTGCTGACCGTCTGTTGAGTGTCTTCTTGTTGAAGTTATTGCAGAGTTAGATGCCTCTTTTCTTTTCCATCAAGCCTATGCCTCTGCAGCCCTTCTTAAGACAGTTGCAGTCAACACATGGAGTCTAGACAAGAGGCCCAACGTGTCGTGCACCTCTGTCTGATACCTGATGTTTTCCCTCTGGTGTCCCAAGCTTGCAGCTATTGCCCTGAAGAAACTCTCTATGTTCTGCAGCAGCATCACAGATCCAAACGCACATTCTCTTGCTGAAATTCACGCTGAACCCCCGGAACATTTTGCCACTTATCTTTTCACTTTGAATTAGAGATGGGGTTGTGCTGTGTTTTCCAGGCAGCCAGAGGAGGGAATACTTTCAGGATCCTGTCAGGAAAAACTCTGACCGTTATTAGCATTAGCAGGAGACATTGCCCAGGTATTCAATGTTCCAGATGCAAGTGGAAAAATGCTGTTAGCTCTGAGCAGTTTTGATCCAACGGCACATGGCTTTTTGAAAGAAATGCATAATAGCAGAGAGTATAAGCAGAGGTTGTAAAATAATCCAAGCACTAAATCCTGTATTGAGTCTTTGAGGGGGAAAAAAAGCAAAATTAATTTAACAGCAGTTCATGCACATCATTTATGGTGAGGGAAGACTGTATGCACTAATGGAAAACCCCTGCCATATTGCCTTGAAGCAGTTGCAGTCCGACATACATACTGTCGCACTGTGTCATTCAGTTGTTTTCATCACCTGCACTCGTCTTTTCCCACTCCCACCCCCCAAGCGACATAATGGGCCAGTCCAAAGAAGTGACCCATATTTACCCAATAAAATGGTGCTTTGAAAAGACCCGTATCGAGTTGCAGCTAATGCTCCAGTGGGGCCCAGAGAGTGAAAGATGTTACCGGCCGAAACGGCTTGGGTTTCAGGGCCTTGTGAACAAAAGGCAGTCCAGTCCTCAGAGAGAAAGGGAGAAAGATGGGATGGGGTGGTTGATGGAGTGGTGGTGGTGTGGGGGTATGGAGACTGTGAGTGCACAGAGTGAAACTGTAGTATCAGAGGAGTCGAAGTGTGTGTGTGTGTGTGTGTGTGTGTGTGTGTGTGTGTCTTCCATGTAGTTTTATAATTGCATGCATTGGAGAACTCTTGCCTGTTTTTTTTTTTTTTTTTGAGCATGTTTGCTTAACATTTTAAACTCATAAACATGTTGTCACACGTTTAGGCGTTTAGTCCACTCCTATCTCAATGTGTCTGCATTGTCAAGTACAGTCATGTGAAACGAGCCGGGTTTATCTTTCGGCTTCACGAACATCCATGCCCACTTTCGTGTACGGACGTATTTGCAGTTCACCCTTACAGGAAGATGCGGAAAAAGCGGCCGACTTAATATAGCAGAACTGAACAAACGTTGTGTGTTTGGGGTGAGCAGAGGGCAGACGCGGTTGGTTTAGGAGAAGACGACTTGTGATGATGATGATGCCCAAAGGTGATTTCCCCTCACGTTCTGCCTCCTCTTTCTATTCCTCACCCCATCCCCCATCGGCACCACTCACCCTTTCCCTCCCTTTCCTTCATGTTCTCTTTTTGGTCTCTTTCTCTCTCTCCTTAGGGGCAGGCAGGTATAAAGTTACACAGAGCTCTCAGCTTTCTTGGAAGGAATGACCACATGAGTAGCTTGGGGATTAGATTAGCAGGAAGAGCAGACTTAGCCAGGCTGTAAATAGCCCACTTTTTTCACCATTAAAAAGGGCCAGTACAATATAATCAATAGATAGCACTCATCTGATGCAGGAAGCCATATGAGAAGACCTCCCTCAAGTGCTCTGAAGGACAGGCTACAGCAGCTTGGGCCTAATGAAGTTATTATTAATCACTGGGCCTCCTGTTTTGAACTTGTGTGTTGTTTCTCTAGTGGGTGATGAGTGGTCTTTGTGTGCCAAACCTGATTGACATCTCTTGCCTTTGTTCCTCTCAGTTTCACTGTCTACTGTAAAACAAGGTCATCTCATGTGACATGTGCACAACTTTGTCGTTTTGTTGTTGTCACGCAGACATGTATGTTTCAACTTCTATGTTATGTGAAGGCTAATTTTTTTCATGAGATGCATTCTTACACACCTCACCGCTTGGCCTCCATGAAAAGTGTTAGGTTACTGGGTAAAGCCGTTTGAATGGTCACAGAAGGCTGTCTGTGCGCTTGATTTCCATGTCACTTTGAAGTTTCTCCGGTTCTCAGGAACAGGAGCCTTAAAGCCAGACTCAAGTGAGGGTTCTAGCCCATTGTGGGACTATGATTCCTGCAGGGGGGGTGGCTTGTAGGGCAATGACAGTTTATGCTACGTGTCGTCTTATTGTCTTTTTAGCTTTGCAGTTACACACTACTAGTGTGGAACGTGCATGCAGGTTTCTTGCTTAGTGACTTTTTGACAGCAACGCTCACGAGGAAGGATTAGTGTGGGTGGGGAAACAAGTCAGCCCCTCTACACACACACACACACACACACACACACACACACACACACACACACACACAAAGTAGAAGGACATCTTTCACTGTGGGGACACGATGTGGAGACAGTATTAACAGTGTGAATGTTTTTCTGTCTGCAAGAATGTGAAAATAAACAGTGACTTTTGGCTTCACTTAAGATCCCGAAAAGTCTTGCAGGATCCATCTGTTCACACTTAAAAAGTAAAAGACATCTATAATACTTTAATAGAGCCATGTTGGATAGAGTCTTTTAGACACAGGGTGTTCTAGTGTTAGTGTATGAGTACGTCTGTCTTTGTTGAACTCATCAAAAGGCCAGCGGGTCATGGAGAGCCAGAGAAAATAACTTTAAGTGTGGATTTAATGAAGAATAAACTTTCACTCAGGTTACACTCACAGAAACTAATTTTGAAAAAAGAAATTGGGACTGCCAGTCAGTCATTGAAAATAGCTCACTGCTGTTACTAACCAGGGGATCTGTGTGTGTTCTCAGGTATCTGAACCACGTGCGGGCTGCCTTGCCTCAGGACACAGCTGGAGGATACACTTCAGCTTTGGCATGTCTTCGAGCCGTCGAGGACGCTCTCAGTGGGCTTTTCTATACATGAAGCTGAGCACATCACAGCTCAGTCAGCACAACGGCCACCACACAGAAATGCTACTAAAAGGACCATTAAAGTCACTGCAGAAAAGGATCGCCATGGCACCAAAAGCAGCTGTTGTTCAGAACTGCGTTCTGACTGATTTTTTGGTTAGACTGTATGTCGTTTTATATTTTGTGTTCATATTTAATATTTCAATAAAACTGAACAGACATTTTTAAGGATTTTATTTTAACTGTACAGTATGATGTCAAGCTGTGAATACAAGACCCAACAGTCTGATACTAACAAAGGAAGTCATTTATGGGAGTAGTAATCTTGGAATAAGAAACTACAATTTTTAAAAGATCACTGCAGGCTTCTTAGTGAAGGATTAATAAGATGAATGTGTGGAGTCTGTAGCTTCATACTTCTGTCTCTTTGGGGCTGGTTCTGCTGAAGTCTCTGTGGAAAAACAAAATTAATTTAATCACATAAATTTGTTTTACTGTCTACCATATTTGAAATAAGCATTTTCCACATTTGACCTGTGAATTAAATAAAATCATCATCAGAGATAACCGTGAGCTTGTAAATATTCTCAGATTAGGACCTAAATAAATCTACTTTTGATGAAGTAGACTTATTTATTTTTGAAGTTTTGTTTGAAGTTTTTATGCAAGAAAAAAACAACAACCTTCAAATTCATGCCAGGGAAAAAGTTGTGATAATATGGGGTTTTTTGCTCTGTATTTCAAAAGTCAATAATTAACAATAATAATAGTGTAATTGAGTTTTTTTTTCTTTACTCTGAAAACTCATAAAAACAATTACCTGTATGATGTCTTTTATTTTTTAAGACATTTTGTGTAAGATGTTTGAATTAGGTTCCTACATTATTTTCTATTTCATGTTCTCTAAAGGCCTTCAATTTATTTTAAATCCGTCAGGCTTTTCTGAATTCTCACCTGTGTGTTCGTGATCACTGTTGAAAAGGACTTCTTTTGGAATTCTGAACCTCACACACATCATCTCTTTGTTGGGTGCTACATTACGAACAAAATGCACAGAACACTGGCCCTCGAGGGGGAACCCGAGGCTGCAGGAGGCCTTCTTCACGACGTCTGTCTTAGGGTCATCGTCTTTAGAGAAACAGTAGCAGTACACCATTGGTAGATTTTCATCACAGGAATGCTCCTGAGGCAACAATCCCCTGAATGTATCCAGAAAGTCCAGAGCCAAGGCAGGCAGGTTCATCACAAAATGAACACTGGCTTTTGCTTTCAGAAGTGCAGGCAGCTCCTGCTTCACGGGTCCCTGAATGAAGTCTCTGCCATCCAGGTTAAACGTTCTAATTTTCTTTTCCATCTTGTTGAGTTTGCAGTTGTGCTGTAGCCATCGGTACGACTCAGGGTTGAGATCGTTGGCCAGCACATTGGCGCCCGTACGGGCAGCTGGGACAGCAAAGGGTCCAACGCCAGCGAAGACATCAAACACGGTGTTTCCACGTTTGATGAGCTGCACCACACGATGGTGCTCTGTGCTCAGCCGGGGATTCCAGTATACGTGGGAAAAATCAAACTCGTATGTCACCCCGTTTTCTTTGACCTGCAGCAGACGAACATAACATTGATCAGCAGTCAATGATCGGAATATACGTTAAGATAAAAAACACAATAATATGTAATGTGTGTATAATTAATATGGGATAACTTAGATTTGTGATTTATCGTATTATATTAAAACTAATAAAATCATACACACAGAAAAATATACATTCTATACATATAAACATATGTGTGTGTTTATATTGATTTTTGGGTTTTTTCTTATGACATCAACACCCGTAATAATACACCTGGAAAGTCTAGTGGTCTGTTTTCACCTTAACTTACTTTGGCAACCATGTTCTCCTCTCCAGCTAGCATCTCCATCTTGAAGTTGCGGTACGTGGAATCAATTAATTTTGTCTTGTTGACCACACAGGTAATCCCTGGGTTTTTGTCCATGATAACTTGACCTGCAGTGGACGACACCAACAATGAAATATCTTTGTCAGAGCATTGTGTAAAAAAATGTTCATATGACCCCTACAAATGAAGTCAACGAGAATACCTCAACTGGGACAACATGACTGGGATCATGCCACTATACTGGAAGTGAAGCAATACACTGAACAAATCGCTGAGTTTGGAAATATAATCCATGCTACTGGAGGACAGACACTGATTGTGTAAAATCTTGTTTACTCCAGCTGCGGTGACTCTAAAATGTACGGTTTTCCCATTTTTTAGTGGTTTTGTTGTTGATCAAATGTAATAATCAGAAGTTCATCAGGAATAGAATGAAGGTTGTTTTCATACAATGCAGACTACCACACCAAATTAGAAAATTAAACACAGTGGTGCGTTTTTAAATCCCATGAGTGTACTTGTGCCTCTCACCTATGAGGTTCTTGTATGGGAGCTGGTGGTCCCTCAGGTTCAGGTGTGCGATGTGTCCCACCCGGCTGAACCCAGAGGTCACATCCTGACCCTGAGGCAGCACCGCCTCCAGCACCTCTTCAGCCTTCAGGTTGTCGTATGTGAGAGTCAGATCATAGGACTGCAGCCCCTCGAGGACACCAAACGCCCTGAGATCGTCAACCTCTGATTCACTAAAGCAGGTGGTCGAGGACACTTTATGGGGGTCCAACAGGACCAAACGAAAGTCGCTGCTCTCCTCTTTATCGTGAACCACTCTAGGGACACCTGGGCGCTGGATGGCGGACTTCCTCAGGCTCTTCACCACTTTGTTTAACACACTAGTTGGCACTCGTAGAGCTGGGACAGTAATCGTCTGCGTGAAGGCCTCTTTGTCCAGGGTGATCATCCCCTGGACCTCTGGAGGGGGTCGGTACAGTTTAGGCTCCATTACGGGTTTCACAACAAATACAGAACCACCTGAGGCTGACAGGCTTGCTGCGGGGTGAAGACGCAGGGGAAGTGCGGCAGATTTGCGGCTTGTGTGACTTAATATATTTGCAAATACTCTGTACGGAAGCCTGAAAGGACGAAAATAATTATCAGGGACATAAAAACGCATGTTATAACTCTTGAATAGGTAAAACATGTAAAAATGGCGACATAAACGCGACATTTGCCGGTAGTTTGAGATGTAGCGCACAGAACTCACCTCATACTTGACTTTCGGACATGCTTGAATTGCGTCATTGGTGGGCGACCGGAGTTGACTCGTGATTGGTCAATCGAGTAGAGACTTGATCTCTGATTGGACAGATCTTTCTCCTGACGTTAAAAACACGACGCGGAAGTGAGGCACGTGACCAAGATCGTCAACAACAATCAGCTGACAAGTTGATAAGAACGAAGTATAAATGCGATTAAAAAGGAGTTGGAATAATTCCTCTACCGCTTCTCCTGCTCCCACCAGTCGGAGGGTGAATTCTGTGCTGCGGGAGTTTGTTTCTTACAGTTTGTGTCCCGTTTCAGAGTAGAAGATGAGCTTTCTAGGAAGTTCAACCAGAGACGCGCCTGGAGAAACAGGCATCGGAGAGCCGGGAAGCAGCGAATCGGCGCCGCTATTAATTAATGTAAGTCCAAAACCGGCGTTTAAAGCAGGGCTTTAGTTAGAAGACGTGGACATCTGCAATTAATTTCATTAGCTTTTACCCTCCCGTGTGTGTGACAGACATCATGCACTTGTTTTGAAAAACGTGTTATGCAAAAAGGTCAAATCTGAAACAGATTTCAGACTGCTATTTCAATAATAAATCACATTCAGCTTTTGAGAGCAGTAATATAATCTGTTAAGTCAATGAAGTAAAAACATAATTCAGAGGTGTTAACCCTGCGGTACTGTGGCTGCAGCTGCATCAAGTGGTGATGGTGTTATAACAACTCGTTTGGGTTTTTACTCATTAATTACTTGTGATTGATCGTGTGAGCTCAGAGAAGTGCTGCTTGAGGATCAGATGGTTTGTTTGGGGCTTCACATTACAAAATTTATGCAAAGACATTGATTATTGTTTCCCGCTGTATCGCAGGACATTTAATGTCAAGAAAGTTGAAGCCAGTGCTCAAACAAACCATGTTTCTCTGCTTCTGTATATCAAAAGAAAACTCTCAGAGTATACTTTATATAATCTAGTGGACATTAATTTCATTTTATAACAATGTATATTTAAAAAAATTTAAATATAAGTGTTTTCCAATATTGTGCAGCTCTAGCTTTGAATGTTAATCTATTGTTCTGGTTGAACATTCATCAGTATATTCAAACAAATTCTGTGTGGAAATCATCGGTTTTATTGGACCTAGATTTAGACTTTATTTATTATTGTACAAAAAACACAACACTTAAATATATGCAACAAAATGTCTGTTTTTTGGCTTCCAGCGTACAGAAGTAGTCTAGTGGGCAGTTTAATAAATAATCTATTATCTGACTGTACATATATGTACCATGGTGTATGTTAACAAGTCATCACTAGACAAAATTTGTAATTTGACTACAAGAGACATGTGCATTTTGTCTGACTCCATAATTTGTTTGGCCCTTTGAATAAATATTTTATTTTTAAATTAAGTAAATAAATATGAAATGCTAACTATATTTTAGGTTGATTCTAATTTTTTACATTTTCTGAAGATGTGGAGAAGCAAAAGAAATTCAATTCTGTTAAAAGTGGTTTTTCTGGTGTCATCAGAAGTAGTGGGTCTCTGTTGAATAAAGTCAACTGGAAGTTTTTTGACCTCTCATTTAAGAGCCTTAACTGAAGAAGCCTGCAAGAGTGGTCATCAATAACTTGAGCTGATGAATGGACCTATCAGTCGGGGTCATTCATGTAGTGTGTTCCTGTGATTAGATGGAATCAGTGGACTCTGTGAGCATCCTAACATTGTCACGTTAGGATGCTCACAGAGTCCACTTCTTCTAAATCGTGTGTGTGAACACATTATCTGGATGACTCTCATCATCAATGATCAAACATTAAACAGACCAAAAATATTGAGATTAGCGGTATTTTGCTAGCATTACTTGTTTGATTATGCAGTATTACACTGACTAATGACCACTAAGATTATTCCTGAACAATAATAATATATTTATGAATATGTGGTTATGTTTAGTTATTGTATTTTAGAAGTAATTCTATGCTGCATTGTAATTGCAGCCAGATTATATTTTCATCTCGTGTCATATATTATTCCTGTCTTCCAGGACTCTAAACCGTGTTGAATCAGATTCAGCAGGTCAGTTTGAGCTTGTTGTGACACTGACACCAGAGTTACCACTCGTTGGCTCTGGGATATCCCCTATTAGAGAGGTCAAACAGTTTGGGCAGCTCCCCTCATCCTGAGCTCAGGCAGCTGTCAGACAGCCAGCAGCTCAAATTTAAAGCAATACGTTCTCATTTCCATTTCCTGATCCTGTGGGCCACTTCCCTGCTGTTTCATGGCATCCATCATCAGCACGGACCAGTTGCTGATGAAATTTGTCAAAAAAGCCAATTCTTTCTCCACCTTTGTTATGGCCGCAGCTCATGACTATTGTTTATATTGTATATCCCTCTGTGACCCTGCCTCCTAGCTGCTGGCACTGCAGTGCTGCAGGATGCTCTGCCCTCCTTCGTCAGTGCCAGATGCAGTGTCTCTGGGACTCCTGGCCACACCCCTTCACCATGCCCATCTCCTGAGTGGTGTGCCGTCTTCCTGACAGGCCCAAGCCTCGCCTCGTCACCTGCCATGGACTTTAAAAGCTCTGCAAGCCAGGCAGACGTAACAGCCTTTGTGTTCAAATGTTTTACATTTTTATTTCGATGTCATTTGATTGTGTCCAGGGATCAGCGCCAGTCAGAGTCAAAGGAGCCTCCTTTGCCTCCAGCGTGTTCAACATGATGAACGCCATCATGGGCAGTGGTATACTGGGTCTAGCTTATTCTATGGCTAGCACCGGAATAGTTTTTTTTTGGTGAGGGTCCTCTCAGTATGCCTGCTACCATTGTGCTACCAGTTTATCTGACAGATGTTTTAAGAAATGATACATTATTACAATTACCTGAAAACTAATATCTGCTATATGTGCACCTCTCTAGCATTTTGTTGACAACAGTGTCAACTCTGGCATCATACTCAATACATCTGCTCCTAAAGTTATGTGACCAAACAGGTAAGAGACCAAACAACAGGTAAACACTTTAGGTAAACACAAGACTGAGAGTTTATTTGACACACACACACACACACACACCACACACCACACAAACACACAACCACACACACACACACACACACACACACACACACACACACACACACACACACACACACACACACACACACACACACACACACACACACACACACAAACAGCAATGCCCTCTTTTCTTCACTCATGATTAGATCATTGATCATACAATCTGATATGTGTACATTTTAAAATAGATCAAATGAGATAAAAACAGGTAATCTAGTTAACCTCTATCCATTTTCACCTAAATATGGGTTTGTTTCTAGAGGGCAGAGACATCATAATATTTGATCATCTTTAACAGGAAGTGCCACAGCTTTTACACATCAAAAAATGCCATCAGGACATGGGAAGCGCCGTGTGTTGAGTGTAAAAAGCACTTTAAGGATGTCAATTGGGTCATTATTTCTTTATCCTTAAGATCATCCCTCCCTCTCTCCATTTTCTGGATGGCTCAGAAAGACTCTTCTCTGCTCTGCAGGACATTAGTCTGTTGGAGTCTATCCCAGATGGTTATGTACAAAAGGCGGGGTACACCCCGGATAAGACACCAGCTCATTGTGGGGCTCCTTCAGATTATAAATTTTGAAAATGTTTCTGTTCTGCTGCTTTCATTTTCAAGCTGTCCATCTATGGTCCTGTCATGTTATGGGATTGCAATGCTCTAAGAGTGGTGTGTATCTAATTTTGGATTTGACTTTCATAGGTATGAATTCATATGAAGACCTTGGAGGGAGAGCCTTTCAAAAACCAGGAAAGGTTGGTTGTCCCTTGGATTAGTCTGAATTAGATTTTTTTTAAATGGTAAAGGAATTCACATACTTGTATTTTGAGGATAGCCAGGAAACATTCACACTCACTGACTGTTCAAATTCTTTTCAGGCGCTGGTTGGAATTACTATTATCATCCAAAATGTTGGTGGTAAGTCTTCCCTTATTTCACCGTACAGTGACATACGCTATCTTTGCCATGTTGGACATAAACCAACTGTGGTTTTTAGAGATGTTGAAGGAGGGTCAGACATGGTCATTTTATAGTGGAGGCGGATAACGCCTCCTACTGGTGTACAGAACCCCTTACTCAGGTATAGTCCATCCTTCCAGTAAGACTGTTATACAGATTCCCAGATAACCTTTGACCATGTAGCCGCTGCTCTCTCAGCTCCCTCCCCTGAGCCTGAAACCTGACTGCTCGTCTAATTGATCACTGATGGTAAACCCACCCAGTGTTGAGTAACGTAATGGGACCCCCCCCCACACACACACACACTCTCAAGCCTACTGCCTCTCCATCCTTCCCTCAGCCACAAACGTTGATCCTCAGACGTTGGGGAGCAGAGGTGATAGCTCCTCTGCAGTCATTAGTGGCACAGCTGAGTGGATCATTGTCCCGCCCTTTGGTGTGTTTGTGGTTTACCCAGCATGGGCCGATATGTGTGAGAGCTGGCCTTCCTCATATGCATTTGTCTACACTGCAGGGCCCTTTTATAACAGTGCAATATGCCTCAGTCTGGGTAAACATTCATCTGCACTGCCAAAGCTTGATGGACCAGTTGACTTTAATTAGTGATTGGCCCGGGGCTCCCTCTCAGCCTGCCTCTTCTCTAGCTCCTAATGAATAGAAAGTGACTCTGTCTCCCTCTCCTACTCTCCATACTGACCACGTGCAAACGGTTCACATCAATTTTCCATGAGTTGTCACATGCGTTCAGATTATCAGGAATCTTTCCTACCATTCTCACAATAACATTCCTTTTCTCTTCACTCAAGGATTTTTCTTTTATTTAAAGATGTAAGTATGATCAAAGCAGGTATGCTGATGAAAGTGTGCTTACAATACCCAAATGCATGAACCTAAATCACCGCTTGATGCCTGTAGTGTGATCCCTGTCAGTGTTAGCTACATGTGATGTGATTCATTTTTATTTTGCTGACCCAGAATAACCACTTAATGAGAGAACTGAGTGCTTATCAATAATTACTTTTCCACAGAGTGGGTGTCTTTGTGTCTGTGTGGGCTGGAGGGTTATGGAGGAATTCTCTTTTCTAAACAAAGACAGGATCTGAGGGATTATGGTCTAGGCTTATTTAACGCTGAGTGCAGGACCTGCCCCTGGGGCACTTGGGTCCTAACTCGCTCTGGCTTGGCCTTGCTTCACAAATTTAAATTCCTCAATATTCCTTTACATTTGACGCCCATAATGGAATCCCATTTCCTCCGGAAACCCCCTCTTTACCTGCTGCAACCATTATCATCTCCCCATTATCATTATCCTCCCGGTGTCTTTGAATCCTGGCATGACTTTAAGGAAGTGGCCTCTATCCCCTCTCTGATTGGTTATCCATGGAATGATGGTACAGCCTGTATGCGCGGCATGCTGTCCTGTTTCCTATTGAGTCAGATTTGGGGAAGAAATACCTGGATTAGTGTCAGAGATCATTATTGTCAGCATTCTTTGCACTTCTTCATCCCAGCTGCTACTCCCAATCTCTAGCAGTTGGGAGATCTGGGTAGTGTCTGCTTCTCTGCGCTGAGGGCTTTGCCAGTGATCCCCTTGAGCTGCCTACTCCACCCATCTGCATTAACTCAGAGCCACGGTACCCCCTCCACCCTGCCTTCCATCCCCTTGAGCTGAAAAACACACCGCCCACTCACAGTAGTTTAAGATTGCTTGTGACAATGTGATGTGTTTATGATTTTGTAGTTCGATACAGTTGTGCATTTTTTTTCCTTCTTTTTTTTTACTGAACCATTTCCCTCTTCTCTCTCAGCGATGTCATCCTATTTGTTCATCTTGAAGTCAGAGCTTCCTGCAGCCATTCAAGGTTTCATGGAGGCAGACGGCACAGGGTGGGTGTAAAGAACGCTGTGAGCTCCCTCTCCCACCAGTAAGGAACAACATGTCACAGCTGTGGCTGAAATGAAGCCATTCTTTTTAAATTAGCGGCACTAAGATAACAAATGAGTCATTTTTGTTCCCGTGATGTTCTAGATTATAACTTTGGTCCACCAATAAGTCAAATGTGACACATCTGCACCACAAAGCTGCACAAAACTGGAATTTGTAGGGCAATGGCTAATGTATGAATAATGTAGAGGAAGAAGGCCTCTCATGAAACCGCGGCTTTTTTTTAATCCTTAAGGAGAAGTTGTCATCCACAGCCCGTGTCTCTCATTGGCCAACGTGGACAAGCCTACAGCTCCTCATCCCCAGCCAAGAATGTAACTTTTATCACTATATTATTGGCCACACTGGTTAAAACAAGAGTTGTTGCAGCTCTCAGCCCAATCCATCAACATCTGAATCTCACACACATGCAGCTGCTTTGTATTAGTGTACTCCTTTCACCCCCAAATCTCTTGCACATGTTCACCGGAATCAGACTGATACAAGGGGATATCGGTTATGCCATTCTAATTACAGCTCACTGCTGAGGGAAGCAAAACATTTTTGTTAATGAGAGACTCTGGGATGTTAGCAGACACATACTCAAGTCCATCAAAGCCTAAATAAACAAGTTGTTTTTATTGAAACACCAATGTTTCTTTCTGCCTCGTTTATCGTAATATGGCAAAGCTCAGTCTTTTAGTTTTTGTCTGCGTTAATGGACTGTATGTCCTATTTAAGATTCTCACTTCCTTTTTCAGTTCAGTTTATGAGACATGGACAGCTGTGGATTTGTGCTGCGCTGGCCAGATTTATGCTGATCCTTAGAAACGCGTGGAGATTGGCAGTCAAATTCTAACCTTAAGTAAGAGCTATCCTGTGTTTCGTTATAGCATGAAAATGTGCAACATTTCATGGGTTGTCTATGTATCCTGTGCCTTTATGGTAAGCCTGCAGCCAGATCCTAGCGGTTATGAAGATTTCTTTCTCATCCCTGTGTCTGCATAACAGTCCAGATGGAGAAGAGGGCTAGCTAAGCCTCGGGTGGGTGCTTCAGCTGAACTAAGGTTGGAGTAGAAGTGATTGGACAAGAGGGAGTCAGGCGTGGTGGGGGGGAGTCAAAACAGAGGTCCCCTTAACGTCTAGTAACAAGGCAGAAACGGCGTAGACTCAGAGACAAATCTGTCAGCGCCTACGGTAACGCCACAGCTGTGAATCTGCCAAGCAGGGGTCAGTGGGTGTTGATGTGGTCGGAGCAGGTGCTGCCGACTGTGGGAGCCCAATAAAGAGTGGTGGAGCCAGTCCCCCGTGACCCCCACGCTGCGATCCAGCATACAGCAGCGCCTGTCCCACCCAACCCCGACCCCAGTGGAGCCGGCATGCTTTCCACATGTGTCACCTTGAACACCCCATCCTCCTTCCTCCTCCTCTTCCTCCTCCGCCTCCTTCAGCTCCCCAATCATGAATAAACCACCAAGGCTATCCCTCAGCAAAGGAAAATATTATTCCCTCTCTCCAAGTGAAATGTGGTCTCCAATAATGGAGCGACACAACGTTTGCATGCGAATTACATAATTGTTATGCTTTGCAAGAGCTAAAGCCCCTAATTCATACCACATGATGAATCTGTCACTCTGTATTTGAGCATGAAATGCAGACAAATTTCCAGAGCCAGCCAAGATACTGAAGATTCATCTTTCTCTTACATGACATCTGCTACAAGACCATGGAGGCATTGATGCCAAATGCACTTGATTCCTGGCGGACCTTTTAATAATTCACGTCTCTTTGTTTTCTAGACATGCCTGGTATGAAGATGGCAGAGTGGTTCTGATCATCGTCACCCTTTGTGTTGTTGTACCTCTGGCAATGTTAACGAAAATTGGTAAAAATAGACATGAGATAGCATCATGAGTCATGATACCTGTTTCTCACCAGATTTCTCTTGAACCCTAACAGGCTTCCTAGGATACAGCAGCAGTTTTGCCGCTTTCTGTGTGCTCTACTTTGTAGTTGTGGTAAGTTTTAATATATCCCCTAAAAAAAACATTGTCTTTTTTGTTGTTAATATATTTTACTTTTTTCTATTAGGTTGTAGTCAAGAAGTGGTCCATCCCCTGCCCACTCCCCCAGAATGTGACTACGCTTTCCTACAGCTGCCAGGTAACAACCAGAACCACAATACCTTTCTGCGTTCTTTTTCCGTGTGCACACATACACTAAGACACTACAACCCTGGTGTGGTGACGGTGAGCAGGAGATCACTGCCATGAGGTAAACACATGGAACAGAGTTTATTCATTGTGCTAAATCTGGCTGATGGGGATCAGTTATGCAGGTCATAATGTAATGAATGAATGAATAAATAAGTTCATTTATTTAAAATAACAAAAACAAAAATAAAGATAATAAACAATAAATATGCTGGAAAGGTGTCGACACTGTCTGAAAAGGAGTAGGAAAAAGTAAATAATGATAATGTAGATTGGTGTATCTAGGATGCTTTTCTTTTAGCTCCAAAACCAGCCAACATAATCCAGCCCTTTGTTCCTTTCATTCATGGCAACACCGCAGTAGTCATCCTATCAGAAGTTACACATTATTCTCTCCTTGTGTCCCCAGGTATCAAATTCCACTGACTCAGAATGTACACCCAAACTCTTTATCATCTCCAGTAAGGTAAGTGTATGAATCATGGCTTTATGACTGTTTGTTTTTCCCATCTTTTTCTATTTCTTTTTATCGAGTAGGGGCAAGATGAAGAAGTTGTGTTCATCCCTGTTGAAAAATCACACTCCAGTGGGTCGGCTCTGCACACATGGGAGCTACTGTGCAGCTGTGTGTCACATTTATGTCACACATAAAGGCAGCATGTACCAGTGTTCTCGTTTGCGTGTGTCCTTGCGTCTTTGACGCACAACTTTTGACGGGGACGCACGATCGTCGGGCAGCGTGCGTCCCACGGACGCAAGCTTTAAATTCTGACGATAAAAAAAAAAATCGATGCTACCTTTTTTCCGCGATATAATATTGGGAAAAAATGCACTTCCGTTCAACAAAAAATATTCACAATTTATCCATTTCTCCACTTAAATTTCGAACCTGGAAATCGCCGTTATGTCTCGCACGAGACTCAACTTGCATTGAGAGTAACGGCAACACGACGTCTGCTCATTTTGCACGCAGCAGTGAGAGAGCGACGAGTTAGTCTTATATTATCACCATGCCTCTGAAAAAAAACAAATGACAATCAGTGTTTTTATGGATAAAAATGAATCAAAAATTCATGAAGGCAAAAAGACAGATATTTCTGTGGACAGTAAGAATGAAGGGGCAGAAGAAGACAAGCAAAAACCAGTAAAATCGGAGCATTTGTACATCAATGGTCAATTGTTTCCATGGGTGAAGCACGTTGATAGCTACGGAAAAAGCTACATGTATTGCGAGCTATGCACACAACACAATTCAGTGTTATGCACATAAAATTTTAAAGGTTGTGAAATGGATGGCTGCTGAAAATATACCCTTCAACAAGTTTAAAACTATCATTGAACTTATGCATGGCGTTGGTGTACCTGATGTGGATCTCATTAAACAACAAACCATACATTATGACTCGTTCATCATAGAAAGCCTACTTTTGGATGGTTTGGCTCGCAGTCGCAGAGAAAGAGTTAATAGAAATAATTCAGGCATCTCCGGTATTAAGCATCCTTGCAGACGAGTCAACAGACGTAACAAATGTAAAGAGGTGAGTTCTCTATGCTCAAATAATTTACTGACACAATATTTGTAGAACTTTTTTTAAAAGAATAACTGCCAGGCTTTAACATTTTGATTAAAAAAATGATATGTAATTTATTCTTTTTTTTCTTTTGACTCAATAAACAGTTATGACATTATTAATAATATAATTAAAATTAACAGTTTGTTTAGTTTTTATATTGTACTATTGGCTAAACTCAATCCTTGCATACGGCTTTTACCGTATATTCTGTTATTACTTTTGGGATGCACAAATTTTTGTTGCAGTGCATCCCAGGGATGCACTACTTTCTTGAGTTAAAATGAACTCTGATGTACATGCGGCGTGCAGAATGCTAAGACATTTAGTCCAGTTGTTTAAACTTTTGTGAGAAGATCTTTATAGGTCTTACCCAAACCTGAACTTTGCATCGACACACTGTGCAGCCCAGATGGTCATTAGTGCTACACAAACCCACCCACCCTGTCAGTTAAATGTAACAGTGCAAGCTGTTAATTTGTTCACGCTGTGCTCTGATTGTTGTGTGTTTCAGAGCGCCTTCGCCATCCCCACCATGGCTTTCTCTTTTCTGTGCCACACATCCGTCCTGCCAATCTACTGCGAACTGGACAAGTAAGAACTCTGGCCTTTTAGTTTCACCTTTCCTTATACTCTGTATTTTGATATCTGTTATCAGTAAATGTTCTTGTGCCCATCAGACCCACCAAGAGCAAAATGCAGAATGTTACAAATGTCAGCATCAGTCTCACTTTCCTGCTCTACCTCATTTCTGCGGTGTTCGGCTACCTCACTTTCTACAGTAAGTCTGTCGTGACACATTTTACCATCAACGACTTCTTTTGGCTCAGACTTATCTGTTGTCTTCGTACCCCCCCTCTGTTTGTCTTATGCTTATAGATCATGTGGAATCTGAGCTACTGCTCAGTTATGATATGTACCTGCCTCATGACATAATGGTGATGATGGTCAGACTGGCTATCCTGTGCTCTGTGCTGCTGACCGTGCCTCTTATCCAGTTCCCAGTGAGTACACCGGACACTGACTCTTTAACACAAGCAGAAGGTAACCATATGTATGCCATATTGTTAAATCTTCAGAATCTTTTTAATGTTTTGACATTTTCTGACATTTTTTTGTGACTTAAATTTTTAACAAAGTTTTGGTTTTAAAGTAAAATTAAAAATTTAAAAAAGTCTCACCAATATTGACATATTCCTCCATGTGGTCCAGAACGGTCCTCTCCTGTTCCGTTATTTTTCTTTTCAAGTATTTGGTTTGAATTATTCACACAGTTTTCTGAGAGAATGTTTGATTGGAACAAGCGTTGCTTATTTGTGTGTTTGTTTTTTTGTGTGCTGTAGGCCCGTAAGTCTGT
The DNA here is from genome assembly GCF_040054535.1 of Antennarius striatus. Classification (NCBI taxonomy): domain Eukaryota; kingdom Metazoa; phylum Chordata; class Actinopteri; order Lophiiformes; family Antennariidae; genus Antennarius; species Antennarius striatus. Next base: position 11,577,579 of record NC_090792.1, read on the forward strand.
GACTATGCTGCTGTTTGAAGGACGTCCCTTCAGTTGGGTGATCCATGTCACGACAACTCTGTTCATCCTGGGTGTGGTGCTGCTGTTGGCAATCTTTGTTCCTGACATCAGGCAGATGTTTGGTGTAGTAGGTATGCGAAGAGAAGTTTCTTTCACTGGATATTAGGATTTTTGTAAATATGTACTGTATATGATTTTTTTTTTAAGTTCAAAGATGCAATAGTTTTGGGGAACTCTAACCTTTGAATATCATGATGTGACTTCAGCTATAGCATGCATTAAAAGCAGGCAAGATATCAATATTCTGCAATTATTTATTGTAGTGTCTAAAATCCCTGGATCTGCTTATACATAATTAATGGTGCAGTCCTGCACGATTGGCTTATGAAACATCTATTATCAGACATATGGTATGTTGTCTGTGCAATGTAAGCACCTCCATGGTTTCTTTCACAGGATCCACGACATCTAGCTGCCTCTTGTTTGTTTTCCCTGGCACTTTGTACCTCAAGATCAACAACAGATCTTTCAGAACCTTTGACTGCATTGGGGTAAGGATTTAAATATTCAAAATACAGATAAAGATCAAATAAGGATTCATTTTTACTCCATGTTAGTCACCAACTTATGTGTGAACATTTTTAATATTTCTTCTTACTAATGTAACTGTGTTTGTGCTGTTTGTGTTCCTAGGCTTTGATTCTGGTGGTGTTCGGTTTGATTATGGGATTTCTCAGCCTCTCTGTCATTGTCATGTCATGGACGACGACCTCCTAACAGTTTATGCGTCACCACTTTCCCAGATTGAACACAAGAGCAAAGAAACGGAGCGGTGTCAAATACTCATGATTCTAACATGTAAGATAAAATAAGAATGTTTACACAATCACTGATTCTCAGATTGTACTCCTTATAATTCAGCAAAATTTTAATGCATGTGATAAAAAAGAGAGGTGAGATAGTTGTAAATGAAATTGTCCATTTCCTTTAAGTTGATTTTATGTTTCATTTTTATTTTTCATTTCCACATTCTGAGAGTATTTAATGTTATGTGGAAGATCACCTGGTTTATGTAAACGTGTTTGTTTTGGGGGGTTTTTTTAAAGTGTGTGAACACTAATAGTTTTACTGTTTTGGGAAATTCTGTTCATGGGAAATTTTTTTATAGTTTTACATTTTAAAATTATTAATTTAATTTCCTTCATGACTTTGGAACAAATGTTAATTTTAGTCACTTTATTATGTTTTCTTGTTTCATTCCATACCATTCATGGTGAAAATCCTCAGGTGTTTCTGGTGCTGCTTTTATCTCTTGAGCTTTAATGAATATGACAAAAAGTGAAAAGTTGGGTTACAGATTTTTTAAAAACGGTCACTTTTTGTTTGAACCAACTATTTTCTCCAAGTTGTTCTAATTTAAGTGCGTGTGTGTGTGTGTGTGCGTGTGCGTGTGTGTGTGTGTGTGTGTGTGTGTGTGTGTGTGTGTGTGTGTGTGTGCTGGAATTCAATGAAGGGAAATTTATGTTCTGACATGTCAATTTGTTGCTTTAACAACTGCTTGTCAGTCTGATTTTCATTTTCATAGTAGTAACCTGCATTTCTTCTGCATTGTACCAGAATTTCAGCCTCTAGCTAGTGAACTCAACTCAAAAATAAAACTTTTCATCAAAGCGTAAGTCGCATATTTGGGTTGTTTAATCATGATGCTGTTTAGTCAAATGAGCAAACCAGCTACACAGTCCCAGCTCTTAAACTCTCTTTTTTAAAGGGTTCCTCAGGGCAGGACAACGTCCCTGACCCTTAAGCTCCTCCACAACCTCTCCTGACACCAAACATACACCACAGTCAGTGGCGACTCTTTATATTTTTGACTCAAGTAAAATCCAAAAGAACTTAAATTATAGTCTCAAGTCCAACTTAATAAAGGTGCACAGAAATTATTAGCAAAATGTCCGATGAATAAAATGTAAATGATACACAGTATTTTGCTATATATAAACATGTTTTTTTGGTAAAGCTGATATGACAGTTTTTGAACAGCAGGTTCCTGTTGTAGCAAAGTATGGGAACCTTAGTGACTGCAAGACAGTTTAGTGGTTAAGTGCTCCAAAAGAGCCATTAAGTTATTGATTAAGTGGAGTAGATGTGATTTTTTTCCCTCATATTATTTTTTTAAACATTGATCAGCTAATATGGATGTCATTTAATGTGGTTTGGTGTACTTTCGAACAGACATGAAATCCATTCATTGAATTTTCCACTCATTCATACATATTCTCGTAGACAAGACGATTGGATTCGTCTCATCTACAGATGCTTATCTGACTTGTGGGTCACGGGTTTGCTGGAGTCAATCCTAGCCAGCTGGGCAAAAGGTGGGGTACACCCCTGGATGAGATGCCAGCTCATCACAAGGCCATGAATTGTCTTTTATTTATTTTATATTTTTACGGCAGTAAATCAGATATCATACTTTCAGCCAAAGAAATTTTTCTTTCTATTAACTAATTTGGAATATTTCAAATAAAAATTTAATATCTAACAATTCCTGTCAAATACACTTGAATAATAAAGTAAAATATTTTCACATAAAATACAAAGAAATGTTGACTCCAGGGATGAATGGAAATACACTAAAAAAGTGTGAATATGTAGATGATAAACACCCCCTTAAGCCATCAACAGCTGCCTGTCACTACGGTGAAACAGAATCTCTTTTAACAAATGACTGACTACACAGGTTCCTATGGAAACCAATGACAAAACCATCTCCAACCCAAGATTACCACCTAGTGCCAGTCAGTACTCACAGCAGTCCATTCACCTTCATTTCATTGAGTTCATGAAAGCCTAACCAGGTTGAATTAACCACTATCATTTTTTTCTTATTTTCTTATTTAATAATAATAATAATAAATTTATTTTATTTTGAAATCACAGAAAAGCACTTTAACACAGACCAAAGCTGTTCTGAGGTTTGACTGGAGCATATGTGGAGTGTTTTTGTTTATCTAAATCCAATCGGTCCTTGGGCCCATATCCAGCAGACTGACAACACCATGTCTGCGGGATGCAGATGGACGGTGATGGAGAAGCAATGGTGGCCTGAAACTGATCCCCTGCCGTTGGTCTCTCTTGTATTGTTTCAAGAGGTGTTGGCTGTGTTCCCTGAAAAATATTTTCTGTTGCTGAAGATCAGGATTTTCAGATAACAGCTGTGTCGGTTCCTAATGTGAGACTTAGACCTCTGAGACAGTTTGACATCATCTTTAGGGTTTACCAGAAAGAAACCACAATGTAGACACCAGCAGAATGCAGTGACTACAAAACCATTAATAGAATGCGATGACAATGTTTGTAGAATGTTTATAGCACATGTATCAAGCTCAAGGCCCAGGGGCCAAATGGTGGCCCACCACATTATTTTATGTGGCCCGTGACAAAGTAAAATATCAATGTCTAAAAATAAATATGTCAAAAGTGTACTCTGATCAAAAACTACATTTCCCACAATGCAGTAATTAAACCCGTTTTAACTTTGACAAAAACATTTTGAACATAGTTAATGTCCTAACTTGTGTTTGCTGTTATTTTTCTTCATTCATGTGGATAGTTTGATCCTTGATTGGTGAACTTATGTGGGTTACATAACCTGACAAATTAGAAGGATTTATGTTATAACAGAGCAACAAGAAACCACATTTTAATGTCTGTAATGTTTGTAACTTGAGTAAGTAATAAATGTAGAATTATTTAACACTAAGTAGTAGTTGCATTTATTTACATTGTATTGAGTTACATTTAATTACATTTATTAGTTACATATGGCCCTTGGAGGACATGGCCCTCGGTGAAAATGAGTTTGACACCCCTGGTATAGAATGTAATTAAAAACTACGGCGACCAAATGACTTGACAAAATAAAGTGGAACTTCCACTATGTAAAAAGAAGGAACTTAAGTTTAAATTACCAATAAAAACTTCCATTATATAATAGATTTTGTGGGAGAGTTCTTTATTTGTGAATCACAACTACAAATTGAACGAAAGCTCATTTGTTATTTAATAACAATCAATAGTACAATAGTTCAAATCCATTTTGGAGACTTGAAAGTGGAATTCCTGCTGTCTCTTACTTTATGTATGGCGTCTATTTCTCAACAGTCTGACATTCCTTTGTTGGATGCCATAGTCAGTGCAACCTGAATTCAGGACTGTCTAAATGACAGTCAAACCAGCCTCGCTCTTCTGATTTTACTATTATGACACCATGCTGTTGTAACGCAAGCAGAATAAGACTCGTTATTGTCTTGCTGAAATAACCTGTAATCATCCGGAAGGCAGCGAATTTTAATCCAAAACCTGCATGCATTTCGGTTTCACAGATGTGCACATTACACAAACATTATCTTAACACACCCTCATACATCACAGGTGCTGCTTGTGTTGATAACAGTCTGGAAGGTCCTTTTCCTCTGTAGCATGACTAAAATGATGACTAAAATATTTTGAAATGTGGGCTTATTATGGCACTACACATTTACATTTTGCATCAGTTTATTTTAGATGATCTATTAATAATTGTTTGGAATAGAGGTTTATACTGCACATAGTGTCATGTTTATGCTTGTGAATTTCAGACCCTTCCAAGGATGAGCCTTTAATAACATAGCTAACATTTTCTTTCATCATCCAACTGCTTTGCTGCAGATGTCACATTCTGAGTGGATCTATAGAATTAACCTTTGTTTGTACTGCATTCAATCAAACATAGATTGACCAAAATCTGCAAATGCATTCTTTTTTTATTTACATTTTACAAAGCATCACTACTTGGAATATGTCTTGTCCAAGTAATGGATAAACAGCTGAAACACTTAATAAAAGTAACAAAAAACAAAAAGGTTTATTAAATGGTGGCTAAATGACAAAGTCCATCAAGGACCTTTTTCAGCCACTTCAATTGAAGGCAACAGCATTAATTTTAGCTGTAAACACAAACTTGAACAACTTATATGTTGAGATTTAACCTCTATGAAACAGGTTTTCAACGTTATCTGCTGATAACTTGTTTTTATAGCTTTTAGTTAATCATCTAGAAATAAGAAAACTGGTAGCGTGTGTTTGACAGAGCTGTGAGGGTGATTCTGATTACAGCATCCAAATCAGTGGTCCTCAAACTACGGCCCGGGGGCCGAATGCGGCCCGCCTCCACATTTGGCACGGCCCCCTGAACAGTAGAAGAAAAACACCCTGATTATTATCTCATTCATAAATAGTGCTATTTATTTCATTAATAGTGTTATTATTTATTTCATGACTTGTTTTCTGTTAAGATCCCGGAAAGGGTTATGAATATTTAGTTATGTGTGGCTTTCTGGAAGACAATAAAGGTTCATCACAGTTTTTCTGTTACAAACTGACCCCGGCCCCCCATTAGAGAAGGGAAAAGTTATGTGGCCCTTACAGGAAAAACTTTGGAGACCCCTGGTCTAAATTGTTTGACTCTGCCCTGAGGTAATTGTGGCTCAAAAACTATTGACAGAGAGCAGATTCATTGCAGTGTTCTGCTTCCTCTTCCTGTTTGTGTTTCAACAACGACACCAGATCAAATATGTGCATCCACAGGTAGAGAATGTTACAACCAAGAACATGCACATCTGCTTTCTATTTACCGGCTTGATCTTGTTCAACAGGCATTCCTAGCTGAAAGGTGCTTAAGGGTATTTTCATATAAGTCTTTTAATGCTAGCTGGCATGATGAGTGGTTTCCCTCTTTAGTCATGGTGGCAGACTGCGACTAGCAAATCAGCCATCTTTATGTAAGTGTCATCCCAGATGAAGTGCTCCCATTCATTTTTTTTTTTTCTGACCTTGCAGTCTCTCCATCCCCTTTGTCGACTATCACTCCCTGCTGCTTTTCTGCTTTTAATCAATTTCCATGCTCTATCAGAAAACATGCTCTGTGTCACAGTCAGAGCATTCCTCGTGCCCAGGAGTCTGTGGAGACGGCACATGTTCCAACCAAAGTTTTTTTTTCACTCAAAAGTTCTTCATCCTTTTCGTAAAACCTGATTGGTTAAAAAGAAAGCACAGACTTCCTATTAGGAGACTATCAGTCTACGAATTGCGAGGCAAATGTTTGTAACAGGCTGTGCTTGTCTTCAGACTTAATGGGTGACATCACATCTCCTGAAATTGTTGTCTAGATTTGTTTTTACCCAGTGACTGTCAGAGGCTCTGTACTGCTTGTGTGAAGATGACTGATGTCCTGACTTCACATACAATGTGGATATAAAAGGAACATTATCTGTACAAAGTTGCTTTTCACCAAAAAACACTGAACACTCTAGAAAACATTGTGTGCAGAAAATATATTGCTGCCTTTAAATGAGAAACAGCATTTCCAGGGAAGAATTGCTAGAGGCACTCATCACCTGCCAGTCCACAAACAGGGACAACACAGTAACAGCAACATAATGACATAAAATAGACTTGAATCCAAGATTGCTGTCAGCGTAATCACAAAATAAGCTTTGGAACAAAAATGACTGAGATTTTATGTTGTCAGCACAGAAACCAAGATCAAGACTGATGCATTAATAACATGAGTATTGCAGTGCTATGTTATTTTTGGAGATGATTACTCATGGAAGCCCAGTGGTCAGCTGTGCAAGATGGGGCTGAGTCTCTGCGATCCCATCAGCCCTGGGCTGAGTTCTTAATGTGGCCCTGACGCCTTTCTGGCGCAGGGGCCATACTGCCTCACATCTGGAGTCAATTACCCTGAAGGGGCTGTGACAGAGCCCCCACCCTCTATGCTGTCAACTCACACATTTACATTCCTTTTCACTACACCATACCTTGCTTTTGTCCTTCTTTGCCCTTTTTAACTCCCCTGCCTTAAAACACAATCTCCTCTTTGGGTTTTTTAACACTAGTAAGCTGTTAAAAAACAGTAATGCCATGTTAAAGTAATTGTCTGCCATACTATTTGCTTTCTCGGCCCATTTTTCCAAATAAACAATGTTGCCTTGAAAAATCTATTGACATATAGCTAGGGCTCATCTTCAGTGATAGTTCCTGACATCATTGGGTGTTTGAGGTCTTCTGAACATCATACACTCACGTGACTCCCCTAAGCTTGATTGGGCCCCAGCTTGTGCCCTAACAACACTCAACCACCAAATATGCCTTTTTCATCTGAAGCTACCTGTATATGTCCCTCCTCCTCCTCTGACCTGTGATGCCTAGTGCTATGTATGCTGCCACACTTCTTCTTCCATTCAAAGACCTCCTCCATGGTATGTTAAGTTCAAACATGACATGTTCTTTGTTGCTTCTGACACCAGGACGATGTCAGGTCTGAGGGTGGACTTAGCAACATGCCGAAAGAACTTTAGTTGGCTACCCACTTAGATTCACTGAAAGCTGACTTTGGGGTCTGTTGACTCACAGAGGCGCAGCACCTTCCTTGCGTGCAAAACTTTGAACACCTCCTCAATAGATTTCAAGGTGGGGTCAGTTTGCAAGTATTTCCATAAAGGGCAATATTGGTCATACTCCTCGGCAGTCTTAACAATTTCCTCAGGTAGCGGCTGACTCTCCTTTCCAGCTCTGAGATAGTGGTGTTCACAAACTCATAAAAGAGCAGTGGTAGAATCCTTGGTAGAATCCCATGTTGGTACACGCACACCTTGAATTTTCCTGGTATGCCAGATTTGCCAACATCCCTCAACCAACCCTTGATATTTTCACAGGTACCTCCTGATGGAGTCTGTGTCACTGAGGTTGTTGAGAAACTTCCTGAAGCTCTTTATTGACTTCCCTGAGAGAGTAGGGATTTGTGTTCCTGCAATGGAATAAGTAGAACTTGTCTACCACTCTGCCCTTTTTCAAGAAAAAGGAACTTAGTTAGCTTGAATGACAACCTGGCCCATCCCATCAGCTTTTCCAACTCCTTCAGGCCCCATTTGCCTCCAGGCACAGACTCGGTGGTCACTGTCAAGTCATCCAGTAAGGTTCAAATTGGCAGTTGGCTGACCCTAGACTGCATTCTGGTTCAGCAAATGTCACCAACATGTTCACTGTCGGAGAAAAGAGGGTCACTGATGGTGCTGCTCATTGCATTTCATCCTTGCTTGATGAATCTTTAGGCCCCTCTGATTCTTGCAGACTTTTCCAAACAAGCACACTTTACTCATCAATGTTTCTCCATTGCTATTGTTAGTTGTCAGGCTTCCTCCCATCTCCACAAATATGCAATTTAGTTGAACTGAAAATTCCAAACATTCCGTAGGTGTGAGTGTTGTGAGTATTTGTGAGTGGTTGTTTGTCCATGTGTCCTCCCTCAATGTGGTAGTGACGCACTCGGGGCACACACCACCTCTTGCCCATAGCAAGCTGGCATAGGCTTCAGCAACACCCATGACCCGTAATGCAGATAAGGGACTGTAGACTAGATGATTATAGTGGTCTCTTATACAACAAAAAGGATAGCTGGATGAATAATGGATGAATAATGTTTTAAAAGTCAGCTTAAAGATCCTGTTGGAGATTCTGATTGAGGATTGTTGAAATTTATTTTCAGGTTTTGTGAGGGCCAGTATTTGATGTCCGCGGAACTATGCAGCTATGGTTCTCCAGAATTATATAGTGCACCTTAAATATGGAACAAACTCTTCTGCTATTCTCACTAAACTCTGGATAGCACCATCATAACATGTGTTTTCCTGTACTAGACCACTGGCAGTAAACAACACTTGTGAATCAGGAATCTTTAGCACCAAGCACACTTTAACAGGCGTGATTTATGTAGCGCTTCTGCTCCAACAGAGGTGAGCCTATGGGATGTGTGTGTGTGTGTGTGTGTGTGTGTGTGTGTGTGTGTGTGTGTGTGTGTGTGTGTGTGTGTGTGTGTGTGTGTGTGTGTGTTGTTCAGTTTGTTTTCTATACAGAGTTCCCAGAGGATATTTGGGGGGGGGGGTCTTGTGCTGTAGGATGAAAGTTAATTCTGAGGAGTTGTGGTGGGCCACATATTCCCCCCCTGGGATTTCTCTCACCCAGGTCAAGAGATTTGTGAATGGGCTTTGCTATAACCAGACCATTCTCTTCCTTCCCTGACTTCTCTGTTTGGCTCCAATGCTATGGTTCATTAGCTGCAGCCACAGGGTGTACGTGGGCAGGGAGCCAGAGGATGGAGGTGTCCTCGGTTACGCCGACATAAATTGGAGTGCAGACTGTGACGTTAGTGTGGAAACTGAGGTATTTTAAATTAAGTTGCATAAGGAGAATCAGTTTGCTATGAATTATGGGAGACTTCCTGTATTTGACTTTGTTTGCAATACAATTTTGGGTTATTGAGGTGATGCACTGCATACCTATTAGCATGTCTAAGGCTGTCACACATCTATGTTTTGTGCACATGTAAGTGACGGTGTCTGATTCATGATTTAGCTATGACAACCACTTACAGAGAGAAAGTTAAACTGGGATGAGGAGGAATGGAGACAGGGCAACAGGGCTGACAGACAGGGGTGGGAGGCTGCAGGTACATTAAAGGCAAAACAAATCATCCTGGACTGTAAAAATGCCAGCGCTGGCTCCAGAGTAAAACTGGAGAGAGAGGGAGTCAAACATCCAGATTTTTAAATGTGCTTCAACAGAGGGGAGGAAACAACAGTGAGGAGGAGGAGGGTAGTGGGTTGTAAAGACAAGGCTCTAACAGGCTTATTCTGCCCTCTGCTGGCCAATTGAATCAAGAACATATTTTCATTTTCCACACCTCTCAGTTTGAAAAATACATTTAAAATATACTTCCACAAAATTGTGAAAAAATGCAGGCAGTTTCGGCACGATGGGATGTTTTAGTATGCAGTATAGGTATGGTTTTAAGTTTAAAATACTTCACTTAAACTCATAGTTCTCTCATGAGTACCTAAGTGTTTGCAGCTCATACCTATGAGTGTATTCACTCTTCTGCACCGTGACAATCTACCATATGCCTGGTTCATTATTGTGCCTCTTTCTGCTCAGTAAGGTCATGTCTCAGATGAGGTTTACAAGACAATCTCTATCCTAGGGATGTGTAAGGTCTGGACCCACACTCCTTATTTATAACAGCTGGAACAGAGAAATGTGGGTCGCTGACATTTGGCAGAGTGGGGTCAGAGGTCAAGTCTAACACCAATAAAGTGCAGACTTTGATCATGACATTTATGGATGAGGAGCCACAGCATCCTAAGAGAAAAAAGATAGAGAATTTTATTTAAAGAGGATTGCTAAAATGAACGTCCCGGTTGAATTTACATTTTTCATATGTAGAATTTTCTTTTGTTTTCTTTCATTTTTATTTTATTGGAAATATAAATTAGTCATAGCAATGCTTATTTTAAAAACTAAATGGTGCAAACCCCAAAAATATCAAATTTAAATAATAAACAAACAAAAATAAACAGACAAGGTACCAAATCGGATTCAACAACTTAACTTTGACTGTGGGTGGGAGGCAAGGGACTACAGATTCCTCCAACAAACAAATCATCTATAGCGCATGCTTTTGGTGAATTGTGTGTGTGTGTGTGTGTGTGTGTGTGTGTGTGTGTGTGTGTGTGTGTGTGTGTGTGTGTGTGTGTCTGTGTGTGTGTGTGTGTGTGTGTGTATGTGGGGGGGTGGGGTGGATCCCACTCAGTCACAGAGAGAACATAAAAATGCATGAAAAGTCCCAGGTCCTCAGCTGCATCTAAACTAGACAGTAGACCTAATAATAACCCTCAAAAACATCCATGAGTAATTTGTATGTACAGTATGTTTGTGTGTGTGTGTGTGTGTGTGTGTGTGTGTGTGTGTGTGAGTGTGTGTGTGTGTGTGTGAGTGTGTGTGTGTGTGTCATGTTTGAAAGCGCCTTATAGGCACATCATGTAGTTTCGTCTGAAAGCCACTTAGATGGTGGTATGTTCACGGCCGGCTCGGACAGATGCGTTGCGCGCTCACAACCAGCATCAAGGTCCGTGAAGTACACGTAGCGACTTCCACACTTGTCTAACGAGAACTGCAAATGCAGTCACGTGATCACCCCACCTGACGGCTCCTGACAACAGAGACACGCTGAGACGGCCTCAGTATGTTCTAATGCTGTAGAAGTGTGTGCGCTTCCAGACGAGCTATGCGGAAGTTGCGCCTCCACTTCGGCAGCTGTGTGTGTGTGCGTGTGTGTGTGTGTTGTGGTTTCCGATCACTGAAACTTTTTCACGCAGGTTCACGCCATAAAGAATCTGTCAGTATATAGCATAGCACGCACCCCACGCGTGAAGTCAGGATACATGCAATGGATGGCGCTTTTGTCTCGATGTATTTATCATTTTTTTTGCAGATGCTGTGTTGATATCAACTGACTTTTTATTTTTATTTTTTTTTACATTTGTTGTTGTTTCCGCCTTTAACTTCTTTTTAATTCCTGCCTGCGGTCAACCGAGCCTGAAAAATGAAGTTTAACGGGTATCTGAAGCTTCGTATCGGCGAGGCGGTGGGATTGAAACCAACAACCTTCTCTCTGCGCCACTCTGTCATCTTCAACAAGACTCCTCCGATCCTGGACCCCTACGTGGTGGTGAAGGTGGACGACTACAAAATCGGACAAACTCACACCAAACAGAAAACCAACACGCCGACCTACAACGAAGAGTTCAGCCTCACCGTGATGAACGGGAAACAGATCGAGGTGGCCGTGTTCCACGACACGCCGATCGGATACGATGACTTTGTGGCGAACTGCATCATGCAGTTTGAGGACCTGATCAAGACCTCCAACACAGGGGAGGTGTTCGAGGGATGGGTGAGTATTAGTTGACCCAAACGTTTATGGAGAATTAGATTTAAATTATTACCAGAAGTCCAGAATAAACAGTTTTGTTATTATATTGTCTAATAGAAAAATGATCACCAAATATTAAAATATCTTGTAACCATACACAGCCCCAGGCTCTCATTGTATGTTCCTTATTGTAATTTGATTCAGGACTTAATGAAGTCATCCACCGTCTCAGTATCAATACAGAAGTAACATGACATCTATAGAACACGTCAGGTGCACTGAGGAAGTTCTGAGCAGTAGAAGTAGCTCTGACCTCCATCCAATGTCTAAATGTGCGTTTTTGAATTTTGGAATTGTGTTCTTTCTCAAAATCCACTATTTAGTATTTTCCATCCATGCTTACACAAATACAGGTACTATATTGTGTTAAAAAAGTTAGAAAAAGTAACATAAACTTACTTCCTCTCAACAATACTCAGTATTTTTAAATGTAGACTTGATGAATAAACTTGTATTTTAGAAGGCATTCAGGAAACAAAACACCACGCAGCCTGGGGTGATGATAATTATATGTGTCACTACTTCCCTGTGACGAATCGTCATATTTATCCCTGAAATGTCAATACCACGTGACATCCAGCTCACTTCTTAAAACATACTGTGGTTTTATTTAGAGCAGGACCCACTCATATTCACATCTCTGTGTCTTGATGTACTGTAGGCAGCGATGAAGTGAGGAACAGGATCTTGTTGAGCCAGAATCTTTATTGTAATTGTCTGCAAATATAATTTTTGAAACAGCACGTGTTAAGCATGCTTGTAAGGTAGACTCAACAAACAGTTTCCATGCCTGGACATTATCTGACCTGCCTGTTCAAACAAATTCATTGGTAATAAATCCACCACTGTTCAAGAAGTTGTGAGTTTGCGGGAAACACAGTGTAAATCTTCATTGTGTGTAATGCACATTGAAAGAAACTCAAGCGCATTAAAGTTAAATTTTTAAATTATAGTCACTTTATTCAGTATGGGCTTGTTATTAGCTCAAGATCCTGCTTGAGTTTTTACTTTCATTCTATTTGCTATTTTCCCTCCTCTGACTAACTTTGACCCCACCAGACTGTGAGTAACTGTATTTGTCAGTGTGTAACCTGATCCAGTAAAGGCCTGGAGCGTTTTGAAATGGTCTTGGTGGTATGAAGAATTGTCTCTCTTCCAGAGACATATTTTTCTTTCATCCAATACGTCTATTAGTCAACATTTTTGAAATCTGTCATTACCTTAAGCAAAAAAAATCCCTTCACATTGTGCATCAGAAGTAATTAAAATGAATGACAGAAACATCATGTCACTAAATGTACTGAGCAAGAACACTACAGTAATGTAAAAAAAGTAAAGCAAAACATGAAAGATTGTACAATGTGAATTTACACAGGAGTCACGTTTGAGACGGACTGGTGTATTTTTCAGTCCAATGAAGCAGAATTTTTTTTTTTTAAATTCATTGCAAACATTCTTACTTGATTTGAAATAAACAGTATTTAAATGTAAAAGCACTTGAATCAACACGTGAGAAAAGTATACATGATCTATGTTTGAGTTCCTACAGCAGGACCCAAGCACTGAAGGGATGCAGTGTGAAAGTAGATCTCATCTTGAAGTTCAAAACCATGATATTGAGCCTTCTCACTTTAAGACATAAGCTCGAAGTTGCTATCCTCTAGATCAGAACTGTCTTCACACAATGAGGCGGCGGAGGCTGAGGCACAAGCCTGCACACGCCTACACTACTGTTTATCGCCGCTTTCCCACCATCAGCACTCAAACGCCTCTCTATGTAAAGTTGTCTCTCAGTTCTTTTCAGATGCCCTACTTCCTCTGTCTTGCCTGCTTTCAGCACGTTCATGATGTACATGAACCACATGGCCACATATTTGACTTATTTGAGCTGTAAGTCCCTTGAAATAAAGACTACATTTTGCTGTTGACTCTCAGGCTTGAAATAATCAAGTCCTTGTCATGGGTACTTTGACAGTCAAATAGGCCTCATCCCCTGTGTATTAAGAAACTTCCTCCTCTGTGTTATAGCATTAAATGTTCTGCTTTGACTGCTTTCTCACCCTGACCCTAACCCCCAACTAGTTGTGACAAGAAATGCAATACATCAGTACTTTGAAGTACTCTTACTGGTCTGTCACACATAGTGACCTCAGATTTGGTTAGAAAAATACTTATTTTTGAACAAATGGCAGCACAGCAGTGGTTGATTTCCATTAACTCACAAAAACTGTCTCAAATTATAATCTGATATGGGTTTGCAACTGTCTGGCTTTCTGGCACTTCTGCAAGACTTGAAAAAGCTGCCCTTGTTATTTTTGTCACTTAGTAAAATAAAGTATTAGTGTGTAGGATATCAAGATGTACTTAAAAAATCCTTTTTGAGTTGTGACCTACACCGTACAGTAATGTGTGGTTTTAACTTGCAAATTAAATGTATTTTCACCTATTTCAGTAATTTTACTGTAACAAAATCCTTCAGATGTCCCCGGAGGGACTGGTCTGTACAATTAGAATGCCTCTGATTAAAAGTTATTCAAAGTTTCTTTATGTTTAAAAGATGCATCTTTGGAATTGCAATTCAGTTCAGTTTTACTTGTATGATGCCAAATCATACAAAAGGTTATTTCATTGTATGTTACAGGTGGAGCAGGGAAAGATCTGCTCTTATAGAACACAACTCGTCTTACATGAACGGGCACTTGGCGATGGAAGAAGGAAGGAAAACTTGAACAGGAAGAAATTTCCCTTAATAGACTGACTTCTGCTAAGGGTTCCTTCTGCCTGAAAAGCTCCAGTTATGAAAAATAGTCAGGGATCATCATATTTAAGAAGAGTTATAACTTCAAAGACCAACGTGAAGAGTGATTTATGTTATTTTGAAGTTCTAAGTCTAATTTTTTTTCAGTGGAACTATCTGATAAACAAAACTGAATTGGTCAACTTGTGCCTGCAGAATGTAGTTTGACTAGTTGTGATCCACTAGCGTGTCCTCTGACGTTATGGTCTGTAATCGTCACGCAAAGACGAGGATTTGACAAGCAACCAACCACAAAACTCATGACTATTGTTTTTATTGCTTGAACTCCTTTTGTACAGATGATGCTCATACATGGGAGATATTTTAGAAATGCATTGAAGCTGTTAAGCTGATCATGACCACAATAAGCAAGAGTGAAAATACAAAACCACTTTGTCAGAACTAACTTATGGAAGCCATTCTCTGTAGCTAATACAACCTCACTGTCAAGGCTGTAGGCTGAGACACAGTATGAGCAGGAAACAAAAGTGGATATCTTTGAGGTAAAGGGAATTTTGTTTTTGGAATTCAAAGCGTTGATCAAAATGTACCAACTGCTTGGTCATACTTTCAACCCATGTGTCACGATTGTTACACAGTAGGTGGTATGTGTAGCATGAATGGATCTTTGTATGAATACAGTGTCCTACGTTTACATTCAGCAGTTCCTGCAGTCCTCTTATCCCTGTTGTCTTAAGTATAAATTAAACGTTGGTCACCTGTAAGTCATAATGCAGCTGAGCATCAGGTCAACACAATTTCTGCAACCCGCCCAACCTGATCGACCTGCTTTATTTTCTTTTCATCGCACTGTCCAAATTCCTAGAGTGTCACATGCACACAAATGAATGCAAAAAATATGCTCTTCACTTCTGCATAGCATACATCACACATGCCTTTTTATTAGCCAGGCATTATAAAAAAAAAAACTCTTTTAAATCAATTAATTGTTAATAATGATCTTGTATAATTGTGGTAGAGTACGCAGAAATTTAAATGTGTGTTTGTGTGTCTACAGATGGATTTGGAGCCAGAGGGCAAAGTTTATGTGTATATTGCTCTCAATGGATCCTTCGTCGATGGTAAGGCTGCTCTGGTACATTGAAATGTAAACCAATGTTTTTGTTAATGCATGACGGTTGCTCATGTGTCTTTTACTCACAGTACTGAACAGCAGTGATAACCATTCATGCTAACTTCTGTTTTTTGTAGTTTGAAAGAAACATTTTCTTAAATCATAATTTTGTGTCCCCCTTTATCTTTGTCAAAGGCGAAAGGTTTTCAGAATTAAGTGTGCAGGTGTTTGTGACTCATCAAGGTTGCTATGTTACATGGTATTTTTTTAAAACTTTCCTCAGACGTCAAAGGAGAGAAACACTGATGGCATCTGACGCTTTTACTCAACTCAAATGAGAAGTGACATCCGGTTATTGTTATATAATTTTGTTTTAATTAAATAAAATATTCATGCATTTCCCCCAGAAATTTACTACTATTACTACCAAAACCTGGACACACGCTGTTCTCTTCCTTGAAAAGTAGTGTTCACAAATAAATAAAAGTACTAATTTGTTTTTATTTACAATACCCTTTTTTGTTGTTGTTGTTGTTGTTTTTTTTTTTTCCATTCCGTCTCAAAACTACCAGCAAACATCAAGTTTTCATCACAAAAAACAGACGTAGTGTCAGCTTGGACATATTCCTAATTAACATGCTCAGTCGTGATTGAAGTTGTCACTAACACTGAAATAGTGGTGACCTAAAACGTTTCTGTTCTGAAATTTCCAAGCACTCATTCATCCATACTTGTATTCAGTCGTTTATATAGTATCTTGAATATTTTTCATACATTTTGCACATTGTTCCCTGTTTACAAATGGCTTGGATGAACCCAAGACTTGAGACGTTTTTTCTGGTGACAGATTATTTTTTCTCACATGTTAATGTAGCGGAAAAAAGTCATTTTTATTCTCAAATCACAATGTTAAAACTACAATTTACAGGTAACATTTTACGTCATTTATTTCAAGGTCTACATGAACTGAAATGACAGATACCGATGTGGCTCTTAAACTACTAATCACTCTGCTGCGTTTAACAATTGGTAGCTATTTCTGCAGTGGTTGTTCTGAGCGGGAAGTGTACACTAGGTGTTAAGTGAGTGCTCTTTAGCAGCAAAAGATTTGACTCCAAGCACTCTGCTTCACACGAAGAATAAGTAGTGATGCAATTCATTATAGCTTTAAATTAATTAAATTAAATTCACTTTACTGATAAATGCTGCTGCTTTCACTGTGAGAAATCCATTTAATATGTTTAGATATTTTCAAGCCTTAACCTTAAAGGGCATGTGGTCATGGAAATAGTGTGTAGATTCTGACTCAGAGAGCAGTGCTTGCTTTACTTCTGCTGATTGACATTGCTGTCATTTTTTTCTGTTAGATGATGCCATAGTTAAAGAAAAACCTTGCAAGCAGTTTACGAGGAAGCGCCAAGGGGCGGTGAGACGGAGGATTCACCAGGTCAACGGACACAAGTTCATGTCCACTTTCCTCCGTCAACCCACCTTCTGCTTTCACTGCAAAGAATTCATCTGGTGAGATTGTCGAGGACAAATCAATGATCGCCTGCATGAATCTGTGTCGACTGTAATCCAGATCTGATTTAGTCTCTGTGTCTGTTTATAGGGGGGTTTTTGGGAAGCAGGGTTACCAGTGTCAAGGTAAACCATATTTTCCCTTTCTGCTCAGTGTTCAGTTCGTCAACCATACACATCTGGGTTATGAGTTTGACATGTTCTCCTTTTCTCAGTGTGTACCTGTGTGGTTCACAAACGGTGCCACCAGCAGGTTGTCACTGTGTGTCCACGTATGAAGAAGTCGACAAAGGAACAGGTGAGATGATGTAACCATATTTACACAAGAAGGATTTAAGCCACCAGACCAATGCATCTGCACACACACGCACGCACACACAAACACAAACACACACACACACACACACACACACACACACACACACACACACACACACACACACACACACACACAGCTGCATCGATCAGCAGGTTGTGCATGTTCCTGTTTCGTAGATCTGGTCACTGAGCTGGAACACTGTACCATTCTACACTTTTCCAAGCGTGCTTGTATCGTTTTTACACATTTCTATAAATACATTTGTGCTTGTTTTAGCATTTGATCTCATAATATTCTCCCTTATCTTGCTGAGCATTACGAGTTTCTCTTCCTTGGGGAAATAAAGAGAAAAGCCACTGCAGCAATAACCTGACACAAGGCCGCGCTGTGACCAAACCAGGAACTAAATATTTGTCAGAATGCATTCTATGTGTAAATTTAACTCTGTGCAGAATTCATTCATGCAATGTTTGAAAAAATATTTTTACTGTTTATTTTCTCTCTACAGCCCTTGAATCCAGGCTTTAGCATCAACGTCCCTCATAAGTTCTTCATCCACACCTACAAATCTCCTGCCTTCTGTGACCACTGTGGCTCGCTGCTGTGGGGAATAGTCAGGCAGGGCCTGCACTGTAAAAGTAAGACGTGTGAACATTTGTCTCTCCAAATCTGGATCTCAGATCCTCTAATTAGTCTATCTGCCTGCTTTCTCTCCTCAGTGTGTAAAAAGAATGTTCACATCCGCTGCCGGGGCAACGTCGCTCCCAATTGTGGAGTCAACAGTGTGGAACTTGCCAATAAGCTTGCAGAGATGGGTCTGCAGCCTGGCAGTACTGCTAAACATGACTCAATGGTATGTAGTTTCCCAGAAGGAGTTAACAAGGTTTGAAATGTGGTCATAACTCAGAGTTTTTATTTTTGCACTGACAGGTCAGAGATCCCAGTCAGATGTGGGCACCTTCTGAAAGGAGAGAGAGGACACAGAGTCAGGAGCAGGTCCCTCGTTTGGGCATCTCGGACTTCACGTTCCTTCAAGTCCTTGGCAAGGGCAGCTTTGGCAAGGTGGAAATAACAAAAAAAAAGGATGATGAGAGATGATCATCAGGCTGAAGAATGAGGAATATTATAGAGTGTGGGAATGTGTCTGCTAAATATATGATGAACTTGTATCTGATATGATCTAGATGCATTTAAAGCTGAAATATATTTGAAGTACAGTACTGATCGCATTGGTTATCATTTTCAACCTCAGAATAGATTAACCTCTATAAATAAAAATCTTCAATTTTTTTAGGGTTTGTATCAAATTGACAAGTAATTTCATCATCTCCTCTCTGCATGTTTTATCTGCAGGTGATGCTGGCCAAACTGAACGACAAACATTCTGTTTTTGCCATCAAGGTGCTGAAGAAGGACATAATTTTGCAGGATGATGATGTAGAGTGCACCATGACTGAAAAAAGAGTGCTGTCATTGGCTCGCTATCACCCTTACCTCACACAGCTATACTGTTGCTTCCAGACATCGGTCAGTACACACACATACTTTATATTTTTGTGACACAGTTTAGTCGAGTGTGTGAGTAGTCTGTGTAAAAGGTACTGATGCAACATTTTCTCGTCAGATCAGAAACCTTCTCACTCCTGCAGAAGGTTTGAAGATTAGCTTACTGTCAAAGACAACCTTCATCACTTGATTAAATAGAGACAGAACCTTTAAAACACCATGTGTGAGTGGTTGTTTGTTTCTATGTGGCTCCGCGGTACACTGGCGTCGTGCCCGGAGTGTCCCCCGCCTCACGCCCTGAGACTGCCAGGATAGGCACTGGCTACCCCGCGACCTGCGTTAGCGGATTAAGCGGGTTGGAAGATGTATGTATGTATGTATTTATATACCGCTTGTCAGTGTTCGTGTGTTCAATCGTCCGTCCGTCTGTCCGTTTGCCCACCAAATATCTTCAGAACCGTTGCAGATAGAAAGATGAAACAAAAAGCACATTATTCAGGCCGCAAAGGGGATGAAAATGAGATGATGACTTTGACCTTAACAAAACTAGGTTAAGGTCAAATTTCAACTTTTGTACACTCAGGAATCAGATAACATAGAAAGACGAGGGAGAAGGCCAGTGTGAGTAATACTACAGATCAAAGCTAGTGCTTTGATCAATGGAATGTAGGTCAGAGCACTAGCTTTGATCTTTGACCTATGCAAGTAGGTCAGGATAAAATTTTGAATTCATGGGTGTCGCGGGATGTTGCAGTCTGTGACTGCTTTGGTTCTAATTTTACTTGTAATAGTCCCTTTCATCTTAATTAAATGTGAGGCTGAGCCTTTGTAGTAATGTAGTAATGTGGTAGAAACATTCAGTGTGATGAAATAGTACCTTGTGGGTGTGTGAGTGTGTGTAAATATAAAGACATAGTGCTTTCTGTAAAACACCAGAAATCCATCATTGAGAGATTGATGGAGGGATTTAGATATATGTCATTCTCTCTTCTCACAGAGAGTCCACCGAATCTAAATAAATAATTAATTGAAGGTGCAAACAAACAGAGGTGTGATAACTTGGGGGAAAACTAAGATTCCTTCTGTTAACAAAATTTCTGTTTGTGAAGTTTAATCCATTGTAGTTTTCCAGTTAAATTTCGGTTGTTTTAATTTTCTTAGTTGGCAAAAATACCAATATTCTTATTATTTTGTGCGACACATAGGTTTAGTTAGACTTACAGAAGTGTGTAGTTGTGTCAAGTGTGGAAAATCAATCAATGAAATGCCTTCATTGGTCAGCAGATGGCAGTTGTCTCATGTTGGAGAGGGTGTGGAAAGAATCAGAGGCTGTTGGCAGATCAGCTCCTCTTGGTACAGACAGATCACTTATAATCTTCTTTTAACCGCTACCGACCTACTTCACCTCTGATCAAAATAGACGAGCACAGAGGAAATCAGTGATGCTGCTCCCCAGACCTGTTCAAACCCACACCGGACCGTTTAAGAATGTGTTGTCACACCTCTACTTTGTTTTGCTTCTTTCTTCCACCTACTGATGGTCTCTATTGATGATGTACATTCTCTTGTAAAAGCACAGAGGGACATTTTTAAACGTTCATACAAACAGAAGCATCTTTTTTTGTTACTATCATAACTGTACTTCTCTCTCAGGTAACACATACTAAGAATTGAAGAGTGATTTGCATCCAGTTTGAGCTTCTCCCCCATTTCCTTTATGTGTTTGATGTGAATATGTTGTCTTGGCAGTGATGCAGAGTTGTCACATTCATTTCACAAATAATCTGATTTTTTTGAAAAAAAATCCCTTTAAACTGTGTTCCCTTTCCCAGCATCTACTCATCTTGAGACATAAAAGTAATTCTGAACTTGCATCAGCAGACATCTGCTTCTTGAAGTTCGTAGTAGTCTGGAGTGTTGAAAAATAAGTGGCAGAGCTAAACTTTGGACATCCACAAACATTTATTGGCTGTGAATTTAATATGACCACCTCAGGAAACAACATCTGTGTTGCAACAGAAATTTAAGATTGGAATGACGCCTTGAATCTCAACTATACGTCAACAAGACTTGGTAGCGATATATAACCACAAAAGTGCTCCGTTGTGGGCTGGATCATTAGGGCCTTACACCTAAACCGCATACAGAGTGCTGCTTGCTCCGCTTGTGCAACACATTATTATTATACATCATACCTGTGATCTCAGGGTAAACACCAGACTGCTGGAAGCCACAGAGCGTTTAAACAGAATCAGCTCTGGCTGAAGTCTTGATCGCTTCAGTAAGTCTTACAGGCAGACCATCACGTTCTCCTGCAGTGTTTTTTCCCCCTAGGCTCTCATTTTCTAGTTCACATATCGACTGGTCTCTGTAATGAGAAAGAAAGATTTATGGGTTTGATAAATATTTTTTTTGCCCAACTGACTTTCAACTGCACTTATTCAGCTGCACAGGAATCCATTAAATACAAATGTGAAATTTATGAGAAACTGACGTGTATCATTATTTGAGCCATCTCACTAGGTCAGACATGGGGTTCTGGACTGTTTCATAAAATGGGGGTCTCTGTGAAGCTGGTGTGGTTTGTGTGGGATTGCGTATATATATAGAATTTTTTATTTCCTTCTCCAGGATCGTCTCTTCTTTGTGATGGAGTTTGTGAATGGTGGTGACCTCATGTTCCATATTCAGAAGTCCAGGAAATTTGAAGAACCAAGAGCGTGTTTCTACACAGCAGAGATCACATCTGCTCTCATGTTCCTGCACAGCAAAGGCATCATCTACAGGTCTGAATCAGAGATCTCAAAGTAACAGTGGAATAAGAAAGTAGACTAGCTCTTACTCACAGTAGTCTCCAAACCTAGAGGTGAACATCTACTAAATGTCTTGACATTCTGCAAATGGTACATTATTGGGGATTGTTGAAGCAATATGCCACAAATTTTTCACGTCCATGTCAGTGTAGCAATCACAGGTGTGAGAAGATGACCTCTGACAATATTATGAAAATAATTACGTTTTAATTAAAGAAAATATCCCTTTGATATATGTGGCGTTTATTATTATTCATTTATTACACAGGTTTGTACTAACGTTGAGACATGACAGGAACATTAATGTCCAACCATTTTATTCCCCCATCAAAGGGGCCATTAGTGTTATTTCTGTCTGTTTACCAGTGTCTAGGTCATTTTGCTCACACTTAAAGAATGTTTACCAGTAGTGGGGTCCTCTTTGTCCTTGGAAAAATTGCTTACTTAAACCTTCACTCATACTAGGCAGAAATTTTCATTACACTGTGTCTTGGCCTTTTATTCCATTCATTTTTTCGGTCTCTTGTAAATCGTCCAGCTCTGTTATAGAAAGATTAAAAATTGCTGGTGTATCGAGATGGATGTGTTTCCTCTAATGTTAATTAAAATCTCCAAGTAGCCTTTGCAGCGCAGTGGGTTGTAAGCAGATACTTAAGCTGTGTATCCAGATATTAATTTTTGAATGTCCTTATCAAAAATATTTTCCTGATGGCTCAGCCCATGTCCTTATCTTTTCAGCAAGCACATGTGACTGCAGACTGCCATAGAGTGCGTGCTACAAAAGCAAAGGTTGTGATTTTGAGTTTGGATAAACTGAACTTTTTAATAATTATCATTTTTAATTTGATAGCAATCATGTCATGGCTTCTATTCCAGGTATTTGAGTTCAGTTTTTGAGGCCTTTTGATGATGGGATTGTTATTTGCAAGACCTGAGGTGAAACCAAATTCTCTGCATACATGATGAACAGATGGGGGCAGCATGTGATCTGCAACCCGAGTTATATTTAGGGGTCTGTGAACTCGGTGCCAGCAGGCACTACATAGCATGACTTTGAGGTCAAACAGGTTAAATGTTAAAACCAAAATATTCTGAACAGGAGTTTATGCGTTCTTGACTTGTTGTAGTTTTTACATCTAGTTTTGTTAAAAGACTGTCTGTACTGATATTTGAAAACACAACTCCAAATAGTCATAACCCACTCTTGACAGGTTATTGACAGCTAAATAAATAAAAGTCTGCAGGGAATGAGCAGCTGCTCAGTGTTGAAATGTTCAACATAGAAGCCATACACAAAACACTCCTCTGTGTTGTGCTTGTTTGATTGCTATCTTGCATGACACAATGTCCGACCACTTCTCTTCTTAGAAAATGAGTGAAAGTCTACGTTAGACTTGTGTTTCCAGTTTGAAGATGTGGGTGGATGAGGGAGTGCGGAGTTATTACTGTAACGCTGTTTGGATCTGTGGGGTCAGGGTTGAAGGCTAATATTTTTTTTCGTTTCTCACTTGACAGGTTTGTTCTGAAATATGTACCACTGAAAATTCACACACTTAAACATGAATAAAATAATTGTAAATATTTGCATATGCAGGACGTTGGTCATTGCTCAGGACGTTGCTCACTGTCAGGCAACAATCAACATGATCTTCCGAGTAGCTGTTACGCAATCAGCTTACAGTAGAGGAAGGAGAGCCAGTTTAATCCACCCGAATCAGGGTTCCTTGACCAACACACTGCCTCCTCTTCCTTCTGTTCCTGTTGTTGTGATCTGTTTGAGGAAATCTGTGAGGATTTTTTTTCAATCTGTTTTACTGGAAAAATACATCTTCTTTAACAGTCTGGTTATGGATGCTGGTTATGGGTGTCACAGCCAATTTATGACAAACAACGTCTCTACTCTAAGACTTCATTGAATTTAAGATGCCACAAAAAATAATGACTAAAGTTTCCCTACTGTCTATTCAGAATAAATTTTAAGCAATTTTCCCCTTCATAGGAGCCAATGTGGTTGTCTGAAGGTTTCAGACATTCCTGTCGTTTTTACTGGTCAGAGTTAGTGTCAGAACACCACAGGAGATTCACTGCCCTTACAGTTTTCATGTCACTATGAATTTGTCAGAAATAGAAACATTGCCAAAATGACAAACGTGATTTTTGGTCAGTGATTAGCTTACAATATTTTACCATGTTCCGTGTATTCCTGGATACAATATCCCAAGAGAAAAATATGTTCTGTGTCTTTTTATGTCCGTTTGTCAATCCAGGGATCTGAAATTGGACAATGTTCTTCTTGACAAAGATGGTCATTGTAAGCTGGCTGACTTCGGGATGTGCAAAGAAGGCATATTTGAAGGTGCAGCCACAGGAACCTTTTGCGGGACCCCTGATTACATCGCTCCAGAGGTTGGTTTCTACATATGTTCTTAAAAATTACATTTAGATGTCTGGAAGTACATGCTAATCATTTTTTATACTCCATGCTTGTATTTGAAACATTTTTATACCTTTTGGTGCTATTCTATATTTTATTTTTTTTAACATTGCAACAACAAAAAAATAAAAATCAAGCAACATTTAGGTTTTCTTGCGTCCCAGGCCGTCTGGGTTCATATTACCAACTTCCCTGTCCCGTCCGCTCTACATCACACCACACCACTGAAAGCAAACACTGTGGTCATTGGCTGTCACTCCAGATTCCCTCCTGACCTACTGGAAGCTGCACCCGTGATGCCAGCTCGTTAATAACACCGTTGACTTTACCGTTTCTGATATCCTTATCCCATACAGCAGGGGTGTCAAACTCATTTTCACTAAGGGGTTCATCAGGATAATGGCTGTCCTCAAAAGGTCAGATGTAACTAATACATGTAACTGAATATAACTCAAAGTAATGTAAAACAAATGTAACTACTCCTTAATGTTAAATTACTCTGAATTTATTACATATTCAAGTTACAAACATTGCAGTTACACTGAAAAAACATGTTTGATTGTTGCTCAGTTATCACTTAAATCCTTTTAATTTGTCAGGTTATTAAACCCACGTAACTCCATCAATAGAGGATCAAACTATTCAAGTGAATTAAGAAAAATAACATCAAACACAAGATAGAACAGGCTGAATTACTGCATTGAGGGAAATGTAGTTTTGGTCAAAGTACACGTTTGACTCATTTATTTTTAGGCACTCTGACCTTGTATGCTCTGGTGGGCCACATTTGGCCCCTGGGCCTTGAGTTCGACACATGTGCCATAAAGGCATGCTACATTTTCATGATAATGGAGTAAGATGCATTCATGTACTAGAGATGTTATTTTCAAAGTGTGTCTCTGAGTTGATGACAGGCCCCTTCTTTCTCCACAGTCAACACAACAAAGAGTAGACTGTGTATTTTGATGGTTTATTTTTGGGATGTGTTTCCACAGATCCTGCAGGAGATGCTGTATGGGACCTCTGTTGATTGGTGGGCTCTCGGGGTGCTGCTGTATGAGATGCTGTCGGGACACGCCCCCTTTGAGGCAGAAAATGAAGATGACCTCTTTGAGTCCATCCTCAATGAAGAAGTCATTTATGCATCTTGGCTCAGCACGGAGGCCGTTAGCATACTCAAAGCAGTGAGTTGTTTTTTATTTTGTATTCACAGTGAGGCATTCAATAATGGATATATATATATATATATATATATATATATATATATATATATATATACATTATGGATAAAAGCTGCTGTAGTCTGCATTATTTTACATTACAAGAAATGTCTTATCTTTTAATCTAAACTGAGTTTCTTCACTGGATTTGTGAACAGCACTTTGTGGAAACCAGTAGGTTGTGTGATATATAACTAAAGGACCAGTTACCTGCATTCCTGGACAGACGATTACTGGCCTGTAGTTGATTCGTGTGATCAGGATTTGTTATTTGTCCTTCAGGCTGACTGAGACCGACTGGACTCAGCCAGCTGTTTGGTCAGGGTCTCTTACATAACTATATTAAGGCATGGTCCACTGCCCGGCCACAGCACTCCATCTATAAATATGACAGGAACCCCCTCCCTCTATTTCTCCACTGTTTTTGCTCCCTGCTCACCTCCTCGCATCCTATTTGTCATGCCAACATTATTGAGGGAGGACTGGACTGCTGCCAGTGTCCCATGTTATGTAAAGATGCATGTTAGTGTGAGCGAGATTTGACGTGTCTCTATTTTTACTGACGTTTGATCTTTTGTAAGGTTCTGTATGTCCCTGTAAGTTAGTCAATGGAATTTAGTTGTGAGGTCAATCAACACTTTTGTGGTTTTAACAATTGTCACCAATGTTAAGTTTGTTGAGAATTAGCAAATACAAATAACATTAATTTTTTGTTGTTCAGTGAATGCACTTTTATCGACTTAAAGAAAAACTATTAATTAATACTAACAAAATGTTATTTTATTGATATTATCATACAAATGGTACAAGAAATTATGTGAAAATTTTAGATGACTTTAACAAATTACTTATTTGGTGCAACTTTCCAAAACCCAAAGAAAAAATTAATGTTAATCGCTAAAAGTGAGTATTTTAAGTATATCTTAGTAAAGTATCAGCAAACTCTTTTAACAGGTTTGACGGGTATGTTGTCTTTCCTTTAATTCCTCATAAATGGCTTAACAAATATCAGTGAATTTTCCCTCATGCTTTGCAGAAGTCCTAACAATGCACACTCATAATTACGTGTCTTACAGTCTTTTCTGTTTGCTTGTTTTTGCATTTTAAGGAGCATTCAAACTTTGCCTACTGTTGACAAGAGTTTTTTCCAGTAGCTAGGCCATTTGTGCATACTTATATACACATTTTCTAGTTTCCTTTTTGTACATATTGAGTAATTAATCAATTAATCGATCAATCGATTGATTAATCAAGTCTTTTGAAAATTCACAAATATCAGTGTTTAAAATGTTGACCATTAGTATTCTGGCTGTGCTGACACAGCAGGTCTGAGGTTGACACAGCTGATGTGTAACCAAGGAAATACTATTCCATCAACTTCCTCTGACCGTTTAGTGGTTTGTGAGCTCATGAAGTGATTGACCCTTTGCGGGTGTCTACCAGTCTTTTTATTTGACAACACTCTGCAAGTGGTCTGTTTGTTCATTTGCAATGTTACAGTCTGAATGTCACCACCCTTAAGGTGTGTTTAAACCCTCACACCGTAGGAGAACTGTTCAAAACACAATTGTGTTTTGTTTTGTTTTTTTGTCATTTTAATCCCACTGGCATGTTAAAACAAAGCTTTCCAATTTAGTGGCTGTTTTTCTTTGAACCCTCTCTGTGACCTCTATCACTTCACATCTTCTAGTTTAGTGGGAAAAAAAACTGCACAAAATCCAAGTAGTGATTCACTGCTCTATTGTTTTGTTGAACACAACACCGGAAAGTGGAGACGTCACATTCTTGAACTCAAATAAACTGCTGTTGGAAAAGCCAGACACAAACAAAGGCTTTATTTTTATGAGTGGGTTGGTGGAGGTAGATGGGATGTCGTCCTGGCTTGAGTCCAGCTTGAGATCATCTATAAAACAAGTCTGATGTTGTTGGTTCACGTACATCATGGACCAGAAATAATCTGGAAATTCACTGATTCTAAATATCATCACCCTCCTTTGTTGTTGTTGCTTACAATTATTTTCTTCATCAAATGCAACTTTTAATATTCAGTATTAATTGTGTCTGTGAATTCATCCATCTTTGGTTTTCAGTTATTGACTAAAAACCCAGAAAAGCGTTTGGGCTGTGTGGCCTCAGAGGGCGGTGAAAGTGCTGTGACCAGCCACGCTTTCTTCACCGGCATCGACTGGGAGAAGCTGAATCGTAGAGAATTAGAGCCAACCTTCAAGCCCAGGATTGTAAGTCAGAAGTATGACAGTGTGTGCAGAGCTGATAATGCAGCAACTTACCAGTAGTGTCTTACTTTGTGGCTCTGACTGCTTTGTGCTAAAATGTTGCTTCTGATATGTAATCCTTTATTAAACCTCTCCAGAAAGCACCAGAGGATGTCAACAACTTCGACCCAGATTTTACTCAGGAAGAGCCCATCCTCACGCCTATCGATGATCCTCTGATCCCATCCGTCAACCAGGAGGAATTCAGAGACTTCTCCTTTACATCGCCTGGACTGATGGAGAGCTGAGACTCCTCAATGATCCAGGAGTCACCCCTTATTTGTCTCACTCATCTTGGGCTCTGTGGTTTTTGTCTAAGAGAATTTCCCAGCAATGCAAACAGTATGAGGTTGTCACATTCCCCAAACACAAGGGTGCAACGTGTTAAAAATATCCAGTGATGACCAGGACTGCGTTCATTGAACTCAAAAGCATTCCTGTTGTTCAGGGAAAAAATAACACGATAAGTTTTATGTTTGACTGTATGTTACTGATTGGCTCAGACACAGTGTCTATGTGGAGATGGTATGTTTTACGTTTTAAAAGTTACACGCCTGTTTAATTAGGGTGTACAAGGCCTGAATTTTATAATACATTTTCTGTTCTTTCTCAAATGGATGAATCTGTTCCTTGCTTCTTTAAATGAATTTTTTGGAGCATACAGACGTGTCTGTCTCATGTTTCATATTTTTTCCAGCATAGAGGAAGGAAAAAATTCAAGAGTCCATTTTAAAAAGCCAGACAGAGATTCCCTGAAAAGTTTGGCTGTCAGTTCAAATCCAGGAAAGACTGAATGAACAGATGAAATAGTTTCTCTGTGATGTGACTGACTTTGGGAAAAAAAACAAACATGCACAGTCCCACACTCGAACCAAATGAGATTGGAACTCAAATACTTTAATGGCTTGAGAAACAGCACAATATCCTGTTCAACTCAACATTAAATTTAAGATAAGTTACAAGATACACTGCCCCGCCAAAAAAAAAGTCACACACTCTAATATTTCGTGGGACTACCTGTAGCTTTGATTGCGGTGTGCATTTGCCACGCCATTGTTTTGACAACCTCGTACAACGTCACAGTATTTATTTCTGTCTAGAATTGCATTAATTTTTGGCCGAGTTCTTGTATTGACGATAGGAGTCAAACCACTCTGCAAGGTCTTCTCCAGCACATCCCATAGACTTTGAATGGGGTTAAGCTCAGGACTGTGGGGGCCAATCGATGTGTCAAAATGATTCCTCACGCTCCCTGGACCAATTTTTCACAATTAAGAGTCAGATAAATTTTGGCATTGTTGTCCTGGAATATGATTGTGCCATCCAGGAGAAAAAATCCATTTATGGGATAGCCTGGTTATTCAGTACATTCAGATACTCAGCTGACTTAATTTTTTTGCTGAATAATATTGCTGAGCCTAGACTTGACCGACCGAAGCAACCCCTGATCATAACACTGCAATTTGCTTATTGAAACCCAAAAGGTAACTTTTTTTTGGCCGGGCAGTATAAGTTGAGATCAATTATTTTTATTTTTATTGTAGGTCTAACAAACACTGTGTATCCCTTTTAATGACCTCCTTGTATATTTAATCAGCCAGGTTTGTTCAGTATGATGCAAGACTGCATAAGAAATGGTTCGTGCTGATTGTGAAATATCAAAAAGTTTGGCTGTTGTGCCGCATGGTTGTCTTCAACACGAGTAATGCTGACACATCGTAGTGTTTAGAAATCACTGGAATCAAATTTCTTTCGCCAAGACTAACAGTAATTGCTGAGTTTGCTGCCCTCTTCTTTCTGTCTCAACAAACACAGCCTTCGAAACCTCCAAAATACGATGGCGGAAGTTTATATAAGGGCAGCTCACACAGCGATATTTTGTAAACATGTAATTTTGACGAGTTAATGAATAGTCTCCCTGATGAACACATCAACCACCCAGAACAAACTTGAAAGCGTGAGTTAGATGTGGAGATGGAACATTAACTCTGCAGCACAGTAAATATGTGGAGGGTGCTTTCAGCTACTCCTTCTGTCATCACAACCCAGTACAGCGTAAACAGGAAACCACTCTGCATCATTGCTGATGCCTGATAGAAACCGTAAGATACGATAAGGAAATTACGGTTAGAAAAACATGGTCTGTTGGTAAGAGAAATTAAAATGAGCTTTTTGACTAGTATTCAAGCTACACAGACATGAACAGCCACAACTCCAAACAAGAACCAATGCAATCATAGACTGCAACACCCATGAATTCAAAATTTTACCCTGACCTACTTGCATAGGTCAAAGATCAAAGCTAGTGCTCTGACCTACTTTCATAGATCAAAGCACTAGCTTTGATCTACGGTCTTATACTGGCCTTCTCCCTCATCTTTCTATCTTATCCGGTTCTTGAATGTACAAAAGTTAAATTTGACTTTGACCTAGTTTTCTCAAGGTGAAAGTCATCTCATTTCCATCCCCTTTGCCGACTGAGTAATGTCCTTTTTGTCTCATCTTTCTACTTGCAATGGCTTTGAAGATATTTGGTGGACTAATGGACGGATGGATGGACGAACGGACTAATGGATGAACACACAAATGCTGACAATTAAAATACATCACTGCTTTGAAGGGGGATGTAGAAATATAGAGGGCCTCTTTCCTGAGGCAATAAAAGTTCAGACTTGCATTCATTTATGTCAAGTCCACCATGCTGTAGATGACTATGATTTTGAATTCCGTAAATTGGTGGTTCAAGTATCAAACATTGCCTTTGCACGTTTTGAAACTGAAACAGTGCTGTAATGTTTCCATGACACAAAATAAGAAGCCACTGAGATCCTTCCTAATATGCTTCGATTTGCTGTGCATTCTGATCCATTTGAAATACAACTTAAACCGAGGGATCCAATTTACTTATAAAATTTTTCCAAGTAATTGTTGTATGAACTATGCAAAGAAAGGGACTTTGTTGTTAATTATTTTGTTTATACATTTGTGTGGCCCTATTGACAGCTTGCCTCAGGTGATGTCTGGATGGGAGGAGAGATTGAAGAGTTCTGTCAGACGTTTCATTACTGAGACATACTGTTGGCTGCAAGCAAGGTCTATGCACTGCAAGATTAAATTAATGTTTGACCCTGCTGTCCATCCAGTATGATTGATTTTCTTAAACAACAGATAATGAAAAAGCTCCTTCATGGCCATTACTCAAGTAACTTCCTGCGTAAATTTTTATGTGTGTATTACATACTATGTGTTTATACACTTGCTAAGTACATCAAAGTATAGTTGTACAATGGCTCTTACCCTGTTTACAGGAAATGGTTGAATAGATTAGATGAGATGATGGTGGTTTATATAATGAAAATACAATCTTTTTTTTCTTTTTTTTACATTACCTATTCAAAGCTCTGGTAATGGTGTCAAACAGCCTAAGTCTTTGCCTGTTCTTCTGGATTTCTTGTTTGAGGAAAAGTTTATGGTCCAAAACATTTTCAGGTGGTATCAATATTTCTTCGCATTCAATAAACATGATACAAACGATCATATATATGGTTTACAAACAGTTGACTGGAATTACTTGTGTTGAAATGGTTGAGGTGGCTAAGACTTCATTTAGATGAACTTAGACGAATAGATTACATGACTACATATGTTTGCTGCAACTGAATGACCCCTTGAATAGCCTTGTAAAGGAAAGGACTGACTGATCTTGAAAACAAACAGACCCTACCCAGGGAAAGGGCATTTAATAGCATTGTGTATGAACCAAGAAAATCCAGTAGTACACATGTAGAAGATACACAATTCATTGCACTAATTCACTCACCATTGCTGCGCTCTGGTTTACGGGACTAAAAATTATCTTCAAAGGGTCTTAGCTAAGATATCCGAGGCCTGGTTGTATATTTGTCCTCAAGTTTAAATCTGCATCTGTGACATCTTGCATCATCCTGTCAAACCTGAGAACCCTGATTGGACAGACAACTTTAAACCAGGAAATAAATGAAGGAATACATAAAAATCACATAAATAAATAAAACTAAACTCAAGCCAGTGATTGTAATGACTGTTTTTGATTTGTCTAAACATTTTGGTGATTTTAACACTTTTTTATACCAAGTAATAAGCATGTCCAAAATTGTTTGTCTTACTAAATTTATAATTACATGAAGTCATCTGCTGAGGATCACAATGAACTCAAAATTTAAGGTGAGAAATGTCTATCCTGGCTCAATGGATTATCATCTGAATTACAGTTTGTTACACGGGATTAGTTTTTTGATGCGCGTCCTCGATGGAGACAGCATGTGACCGGCGCGTCCCCGCGGAGGGATACGGGGGGAAGGGGGCGGGGTCAGATCCTGCTCGGTGTAACGTTCATCTCGGAGAGCAGCTAACCTCTCCAGCGTGGCAGTATCGCGTGACGCGACACAACCGAGTGGGCGGTTCTTCCAGCGGGTGAAAGAAAGCTCAATATCTTTGACGACTAATAACGCGGAGCTCGTATGAAACCAGCTTGAGGATTTACGGATTCATCTATTTTGAAAATATTTGGATTAGTGTTTATTTTGTCGACGGGCCTTGATAGAGCTTGATACCCTCAGAGAGACTCAACTCAGTTCCTCTCGTCCGGACATGGACACAATAACTGTACCGGAAAAGAAAAGGTAATGCAATGACAGCCTATGGAACAGAGTACGCTATGTTGTTCTTTTAAGGCTAACTTAATAGTTTGCGTGTCCTTTTGGGTTTGACTAACGTTGTGTTGGTGTTCTTGGTGTGACACTATTGGGTTTTTTTCAAGGTTAACTGCGACTTCGGCGTCTTGCTTTAACAAAACGCGTCTGCTAGCGATGCTATTACTGTTAGCAAGTGACTAATGCAACAAACCAGCAGGCAGAGAGAAGTCAGCGTTAAAGTGTGTCCAGTTGATATTATTGTAATCAAAGATTGATTCCATCTCTTTAATGAGTTACCTAGCTTTGACATAAATAAACTTTTCCTCGCCAGCGTGTTTCTTCGTATAGGTGCTAAAACGCCAACATAAAGGAAAGAAATCTTACTCGAATGTTGTTGTAGACAGACTCATTTCTATTTGTAGTCCATTTTTTATGTTATGAATGGTTCGATTTAGTGTCCTTGGTAGTTCATGTAAACAGTCTGAGACACTGATGATCGACCCCTGTCCAAATATGTCATGTTTAGTGAAGATTTCCGCGGTTTGAAGTGCTCTTCATTTTCCGAGTTACAAATAATTAATAATAAAGTTACATGTAATTTTGTTTGTATAGCTTTTAACTACAAAGTGTAAGACAGAAGTTCCTTTCTTGATTTGGTTGGTTTTGTTTCATAGTTAAATAGGGAGTCATTAAAATAAGTATTTCACCAGAAATGTAATTTTATAGTAACTTGGAAAATTTTGTACAATAATGAGACATGTGACCACATATTGTAATATGCTGGACGAGAAAATGTGGGATTCATCTGCTATTTTGATGGCTAAATCGCAGTAACATAATTCTTCTGCAGAATATTAAGGAAAGGTGATTTATAGTCTACCGTGAGTTGAGTAACAGGTCTGTACTTTCCATTTTCTTCTCAATCAATTACAACATAAGGGATGTGTCATTACAAAATGTATTGCCTCAGTCTTTTCTCATTCTCTTAAAATGTGAAAATTGGACTTTGTATGGGCACGAGTAAAGGGTAAACATAATATTTTGTTTCAGCAGGTATGTGTTCAGTTTAATCTCAGTCAAATGAAGGTAAAGGATTTGATGTGATGCAGTTGTTCCCTGTGAGGTGCTTTGGTATTATTTTTGCCTCATCCCTTAATCACTAGGGTTTGACGTCAATAGGAGTGGCCAAATGAGTGGAGTGATCCACTGCCTGGAAGTTCTCAGGTACAATTGGCTTTTGTTTGCAGACTAGTTAGAACTTGAAAATGATGTGACAGTAATTCAAACATACACTAAAGGCTTGCTTATTTTATTACACTGCATAAATTGCTGGTTACTGTGGATGTCAGTTGAAGTGAGCCACTGGTTATACTGTTTTTGAATACAAAAAGTGAAACTTTTGCCGGTGAGATTTGTACATTACATGTAAACCAGTATTTGAGGTCTTCTGAACTGTTATTATAAGCCAGGGTTGATTGCGAAAGAGCTCTTTACCTCTGCTACCTTTCTCTTGCCAAATAAAAAAAAACATCTCACACCTGGGGCTGTGACAAAAATTGCATTACTGCAATATATCTCACCTGAGGTGTCTTGGGATGATGAGATTTTTTCCCCTGTGGATGTGTGTGTGCGTTATATGACCATTTAGCTGACATAACATTTTCCATCATTACCACTCTTGCAGTGGAAAAAGGGCTCATAAGAGCAATAGTCTGTCCATTTCTATGTAAGTGCACCATTTGAGACAACATTTTTGTCTTATTGTGTGAAGGATGTTTCTTTGGTCTGCAAACTAAAATCGGTTTATTGTCTTTACCACAAGGTGTGTTCCAAATATTTTATGCTATCCTGCTATTTGAATTTTATTTTCTCTGTCAAGGATAGCTTGCATCTGTTTTTGTGCTGCTGTTTTTGTGAAGGATGTATCTTTGGCCTGCAATCTAAAAAGTCTGTTATCGTCTCCATAGGTGTGCTCCAAATATTTTTATGCTAGCCTAAGATTTAAATGTTATCTTCTCTTCTATTTCTGCATCTGTTTTTGTGCTGCAATTGTGGGATGTGAGTGATTAACCGCCATTCCATGGGTATATATTGCATTTTCACTGTTGCAAGAAAAAATCCATAGTTACAGCCCAGCTCTCACCTAGGACTGTAGTGATGTGATCTCTGGAAGCAGACAACAGAACTGTTGCACACTTGATCAATTTTTAGTGTTTTTTTTAATACAGTACATCTGAAGAGTATACACATTATACACAGTGCTTCCCTTTTTTCACATTTAATGTTGCAGCCTAATTCCAAAATGGACTGAATTAAAAACATTTCCTCAAATTTCTACACGGAACACCCCACAATTGCAAAACAGAAAAGCTTAATTGACATTATTTTTATTTGACAAAAGACATGACATACATAAATATTCACAGCCTTTGTCACAAAGGTCAAAATTGAGCGCAGGTGCATCCTGTTTCCACTGCTGATCCTTGAGATGTTCTTGAAGCTTAATTGGAGTCCACCTGTGGTTTAGAAGAATGATTTAGAAAGGAACAGACCTGTGTAATAAGGTCCCTCGGGTGACAGTACATTTAAGAGTACAAAGCACAAGCATGGATTCAAATAATTTGGATCACTGTGATAGGATTATCTTCAGACACAAATCTGTGGGTACAAAAGGGTACAGAAATATTTCTGCAGCTTTTAAAGTCCCAATGAACACAGTGGCCTTCATCATCCGTATCTGTAATACATTCTGAACTACCAGGTCTCTCCTACAGCTGGCCTCCCGCGTAAACTGAGCAAACAGCGGACAAGGGCCTTAGTCAGGGAGGTGACCAAAACCCAATGGTCACACTGTCAGAGCTCCAGCAGAGTGGAGAGAGGAGAACCTTCCAGAAGGACAACAATCTCTACAGCACTCCACCAATAACGCCTGTATGGTAGAGTGGCCAAATGGAAGCAACTCCTTAGTAAAAGACACATGGCAAAGTGGCTGGACTTTGCCAAATGGCATCTGAAGGACTCTCAGAGGACCATGAGAAGGAGAATTCTCTGGTCTAATGAAACAAGAATTGAACTCTTTGCCATGAATTTGCAATGTGTTTGGAGGAAACAAGACATTGCTTATCACCTGGCCAATACCATCACTACAGCAAAGCATGTGGGTGGCAGCATCATGCTGTGGGGATGCTTTTCAGTGGTGGGACAGGGAGACAGGTCAGGATTGAGGGGATGATGAATGCAGCAATGTAGAGACATCCTGGAAGAAAACCTGTTGTAGTTCACTTTTGACCTCAGATGGGGGTGGCCGTTCATCTTTCAGGAAAATGACCTGAAGCATACAGCCAATAGATCAGAGGAATGGCTTCAGGACAACTCTGTGAATGTCCCTGAGTGGCCCAGCCAGAGCCAAGACTTGAATTGAATTGAATATCTCTGTAGAGATCTGAAAATGTCTGGACTCCAACGCTCCCCATTCAACCTGATGAAGCTTTAGGGGTGCTGCAAAGAGGAATGGGTGAAATTGTGCACAGACTGGTGTGCCATTCTTGCGGCATCATTCAAAAAGACTTGCCAATGGTGCCTCAACCAAATATTGAGCAAAGGCTATGTACTTCTGTACATGCATTGTCTTCATTTTTTATTTTTGATAAATTTTGAAAACTTTTTTGCATCATTGTGGGGTGTTATACGTAGAATTTTTTTGGGGAAAATCAACTTATTTCATTTTGGAATGAGGCTGTAACATAACAAAATGTGTAAGAACTAAAGCTCTGTGAATACTGAAATGTACCTCTCATTTTTTAACCCTCTGGCCTATTTTAAAGCCTGTAAGGTCAGCTCAGTTAGACTTATGCTGTCACTGCTTTGAAGGCTTGCCGTTTTAGCCCAGAGGCTTCGCAAGAAAGCCTGAGGTGGAAAGGTCATTTCAGTAAAGAAAAATACATATGACACCACAGTTTGTGAGGCTTTTTTTTTTATTACTGGGAAAACAAGCTTAAAAGCTTTTTTGGCTGCAACAATCGTATTGGTTAGGTCTATCTAGTCCATTTCTAAATGAGAGGACGCTTTCTTTTTAATTTTGTTTAAGTCCATAAGTTTGATTTGATGGATGCCTTTGGGCCAGTAATCATGTGAAGTACCGGTAGTCTGACAGGAACACAACACTGGAGCAGGTAATTCAAATGGCATTAGTATTAGTTTAGTGGCTGATTTTATAATGTTGGTCATTTTGACTATGTTGGCTAGCGAGATTTTTGTTTTACATAGTGTTTGAATGTCCAGAATTTTCCATAATATTCATCACAGTGCTTTTTCCTTGCGGTTAATGCATTCCAGAAACCACACGCGATTAACGGATTCTGTGATAGAGCGACAAACTATTTATCTTATTATTTACGGTAATTTAAATGTTTATTAACCCTCCCCATTCTGATATTAAACCACCTTCTATCTGTATTACCTTTTCCCACACTCTTATCGACTGTTTAAAGCACTTTTGTGTTTCACGTAAGTCCGAGACTCATGGAACATAGCACACTTCCGGATGCAGTCAGCCAATAGAATTCATGTATGGTATCACGTGACTGCCTACCAAAAATCCACGATGAGGTGAAGTTGCGAAGGTTGATGCGCCAATGTGCGAGGGAGCACTGTATTCTAAAACATGGCTTTGCTTCACACTCGCCACACAAAAATAATTCTTTCTGATATAACAAGACCGTAAGCACTTTCAGAAAGGTGTGCTGCAACAGCACAAAAATGAAATCTCTCTGTGATTGGCCTGAGCAGAATGGATCAGGTTTCTTTTATGTGTGCATCCACAGTGTGAGCTTCCATTTAACCTAAAGCATCTTGACATATGACGTAACAGCAATGAATGTTCAGTTGACTTTATTCAACACAAAGATCTACAACGACCTGGATGACTTGATAGTATACATACATGCTAATATAATTTCACTGTCTCTCCGGTTTGGCGGCCGTCTTCAGTGTTTGTACTTTGAGTTGGGGTTTTTTTGTGTTGTGTGTGTGTGTGTGTGGAACATAATCTTTGGCATGATTTTTTCCCCAAGTTAGAATGTTAAATTTCCTTTCTCCACAACCTGTTTCTCACCATTGCTATCTACAGTGGTATCTGTACTTGCGAAATTAATTGGTTCCGGAAGAAATTACATAAGTAGAAAAGTTCGTAAGTAGAGAGGCGTTTTCCATGCAAATGCAAAAACATACTGTATCAACGTTTTGAGTATTCGCTATGGACCCCAAGAAAGTGACGGAGAAATGAGGAAAAGAAAAGACGAAGAAGAGTTTTTTGTCCATACAAACAGCAAGAGATAATAGAAAAGCATGAAAAAGGGATGCGTTTGGTTTATCTCGCCAAAGGATGTGGCCGTAATGCATCTACAATCGCCACGTTATTAAAGCAAAAGGAAGTTTAAGGGGTTTAAGGCATCGCGTGGGTGGTTGGAGAAGTTCAAAAGGAGGACTGGAATTCAGTCTGTTGTTCGGCATAGTGAGGCAGGAGCGCATGAACCAAAGAGGGCAAAAAACAATGGGGACAGCAGTTAAAAGGTAAATGACCTTTAATGATCTTTGTTTTTTACGTTACGCACAACTCTCATTTATTGTGCAATCATCTAATCGTAACATGTATTTGATACATGTTTTGATGCATTTTTATGCTTTATAAAACATGTCAGATTTTTCGGGGGCTTGGAACGTATTAGGGAATTTGCATGGAAAACGCCTCTCTACTTACGAAAGTTTCTACTTACGTAATTTCTTCCGGAACCAATTAATTTTGTAAGTAGAGGTAGCACTGTATTCAGTTTTTGCTGTAAAACCTTTTCTGTTGCTAATGAGGTCATTTCTGTGAATTGAAGGAAGACCCAACTAAGCTGATTTGGTTCATGTAGTGGAATTATGTACCGTTCGTTTGTAGAGGGGCTTGATTTTCAGTCCTGCGCTGCTTTTCTCTCCATATTGGGTAGTTTTAGTAGGAGGGTTTTAGCTGCAGTGGTTCATCAAACCACATTATATATTACATAAGAATATGTTTACTTTCTTTCTAAACAGGACTGACAGATGGTGGGAACACTTCTCTTGTAAAAGTGCTTAGTAACAAAATACACAAATACACAAAATACATCTAAAGACACATTCAATATTTTCTTTTTTCACTGTGGCACATTAGTACAATTAAAGCTGGTGAGAGTGATTGTGTTTGCAGTGAAGCATGTCAGGCAGAGGACTGCTGGGTATTCATGGCCATGTGTATTAATGGTGTTATATAATAATGGCCTCTCTGTTGCCTTTGTTTTAACATCAAGGGGACATTTTTTTCATTGCATGCTTTATACAAACGAATGAAAGCATTTTTCCTCCCTTTTTGTGCGGCGCGGGGTCATTGAATAGCTGCAGATTAATGAGGCTAGTTCAGTGTCTAAAACTAAACACAAGAAGTAAGTAAATCTGTGTTTAGTTACTTATTTCTTTGTTGTAACAATGCTTCTTGGAAAGTCTTATATTATTGGAAAACCTGTTTATTCCTCTTCAAAATGGTGCCACACTTGTAAGGAACATGCATGTGTGGGGTGAGCAGCAGAGCTAAGTATCTGGGTTGTGCCCATAAAAAATGTGACAAATCCTCTCTGTCCAATCAAACAGGTTATTCTGCTGTTGCTAATAGATTTTTTTGCGCTTCTGGCCCCCCCATTTGAGACCTGTGAAAATGGATTGTGCTACAATGGTCAGTAGATTGTCTAATCCTGACTGACCAGGATAGAGCCCGTGTGATAGGGCAACGTCAAGCAGGTGCTCCACGAAACAAAGTTGAGGCATTGTTTGGAGTGAGCTCTAGTACCATCTCCATAACAGTAGTTGTCCCAGACAGGCTCCAAGGTAGGCATCGCGTGATGACAACCCCCCAAGAAGACCATTTCCTCAACCTGTCAACACTTACGTACTGTAGGGTGTCTTCTGCAGATTCACAATCAAGGTTTGCTGAACGATATAGCCGACGGCTCTGCCCAGACAATCCAGAACAGACTGCACATAGTTAATCTTTGAATCATAAGACTACCAAGAGGCCTGCAATGGCTGGCTTTCACCATCAGACCCATCTGTGCTGGTGTCGACAACACCTACACTGGAACCTGAATGTTATGTTCACTGATAAGTCTAGATTCTGTCTACGGCAGTTGGATCGTAGGGTCAAAGTGGGGCGGCAGTGGCTCAGCGGTAGAGCAGACGTCTTGGGACCAGACAGCGCCCAGCCATCGGCAGTTCGATTCCCGCTCCAGCCAGACATCTTCGGAGTGTGAGCTGACAGTGGGAGGTGTCAGCTCACCTCCCAGCCACTGCTGAGGCACCCTTGAGCGAGGCGCCGTCCCCAAGCTGCTCATTGGGGCTCACCTCCGAAGTCGCGACCCGTCCCTCCACTTCCCTTGTACTGGTTGTCAATAACTGCATGCCTACAGGCCCCTAGTGTGTGTTGTGTTCAGGGGCCTGTATACGATGTTTGTGTGTGTGTATTCTGACTAACACACACACATATATATATATATATATATATGTATATATATATATATATATATATATATGTACAAAATACTGGAGTGGAAAACATAATTTCCCCTTTGTGTGGACGAAAAAAAGTGGATTTGATTTGATTTGATTTGGACAAGACATGGAGAATGCTATGTTGATTGCTGCACAGATAGTGTAACATCTTTTGTGGAGGCAGTGAAGGATAGTGGAGAGGATGGAATGGCCTGCCAGCAGTCCTGACCTCAAGCCCATTGAACATTTGTGGGATCAGCTTCGGCGTGCTGTTCCTGCCAGAGTGACTGACACAACCATGTTGGCTGATTTGCAATAAATGCAAAAGAATATGATGCCATCCCACAGCAGTGCGTGACCAGGCTGGTGACCAACATGAGGAGGAGATGCCAGGATGTTGTGACTGTGTATGATTCTTCCACATGCTAATGAGGCTCCTGTTTGTTGAATGAATAAACTGTTAAATTGCCATTATGTCTTGTTTCTTCAAATTTCAATCATCCAATCCACCAAACAAGAGTCAATGGCAGAATAAGCTGGTTTACTGGGCAGAGAAGATTTTTCACATTTTTAGTGGTACTTATCTGTGCTGCTCACCCCACAAATGTATGTTCCTTAGAAGTGTGGCACCATTTTAAAAGGAAATAAACAGGTTTTCTAATGATACAAGATTTATTTCTAATAAGCATCGTTACAACAACAAAATAATCTACCAAACACAAATTTCCTTACTTTTTATGTTCTGTTTAGATCTGAAAAAGCAAATGAATTTTTTTGAAATGTATAAATCTTTATAACATTCATGTATTTTTGATTTATTTTTGTTTTGATACACTCTTCTCCGTGCTGGGAGTTCCTGGTGACCTCACAGAAGCATTGCTGAATGCTTGCTGGATGGTTGTGTCAGGGGGCCTCAGACACAGGAGAGAGATGCCATGTCAGTAACAATTCTGATTATATTTAAAGCACATCTCTTTGCCCCTCCTCATGTCAGAAGAGTGACAGACTGTTGAAATTTGAAATCAGTGATGCTGAAAATAAACAGAGCATAAAGAACTGCAATTTTAAGTCTGTCATTAGCACAAATTCAAAGGTGTTATATTGAGTGTTGGGTTAGTTAGCATGTCATCCTCTTGCAGTGGAATATTGCAGATGAGTTGATTTAGATTGGATCCGTATGACAACATTTTATAACAGTGGGTTATACCCACCCCAACAGTAGGTTATATCCATTACAAAGCAATACAATTTGGGTTAAGTCTACTAATCAGTTATCCGGCTTCCGTTGGGACAACATATAGCAGTGCAATATTCCATTATTGCAGATTTAACTTAATAGGACAGCTTTCCCAGTGTGTGCCCTTTGTGCCATAGCTTGTTAATCATTTGGGATCATTACCTTTGCCAGTGGGAGTGACGGGAGGTTATAGGATATGTGCTGTTTGTATGGAAGCAGGGTGAGTCCAAAGGTTTGAAAGGATTTCAGGGAAATTTTGTGGATAAGTGGAGACTGAGAAGGGAGCTGTGTTTAGATTTGGAGTGCTTAACAGAAGATGGTGATTATCTCCAGGTGCCTTGACTTCGATGTTGTTTACATGTTTCCCGTGATTGTAGATTGTTGGAGATTGTTGTGTCCAAGACAGAATTCAGCATTTCTGATGGGATGTGATACTGTTTGTGTAAGGCTGCGATCAGCTTTCTTTGTGACCAGATATTCCGTAGGGATGATGCAAGATAGGGTTACAAGTCAGTGCTGTGATTGTCAGTCGTAATTATGTTCAAGGTTGACATGTGTTTATATTATTCCATACATATATAACCAGCTTTAAGGAGGAGGATGATCTTCTCCTGGAAAGGAGCCACAGAAATCAATTTGGCCTCGGCAAAAGCAAAACAGATCAATGAGAGTTCATGGCGTGTTTCAGAGTGAAGGCTTTTGAACTGCCATCAATTCTGTTGTGACTCTACTCCAATTTCATGTAAATGCTTGTGGGGTAATGAGATAGGATTTGAATGAGATATAAATTCACCACCCCTCATGGTTACTATTGACTACTATAATTGCTTCAAAGATTTATAAATGCAAACCTATTTTTGTAAGAGCTCGCGTGACTTACCTCACCAATACAAACAAATTTAAATCAGCACTCACTATAAAAATTAGATTTGCCATTGCACAAGAGCAGAATGTATTCTTTTATAGTGACTTGCACAAGTCTGTTGAACTTTGCCATTTATAAATGGTTGATGTGAAGGAGCAGTAGGAAGTTAGGAGGAAGGCTAGTATGAAATTTTAAAAATATTTGTCTTTGTAGTCGCAGATTACATTGGTGATTGTGTGTGATCATTTTCTACTCTGTAGTTCTTTTGAGACAGGCTCATAAATGTCACAATGACCGGTGTCACACAAAAGCCTGGCTGTGCGCCAAGAGACAAGACAAGAAAATCCATCCATGCGCCGTCTCTCAGCCAATCACTCTGGGGGGGCTGGACATCATTTCATTTGGTCAGCAGCCAATAAATTGTATATACATGTAAAGGAGTCTATGGCTGACCACACTCTGTACATACACTTTAGATAAAGAGATGTCAGCTCTTGTAGTGTGTAGAGTGGGATCAAAACCACTTTGTGACCAGCTTTTGTTTGTCCCACAACCTGTCTCCCATAGAGTGAGCTCAGAGAGGAGGAAGGAGAAGTCAAGGGATGCAGCACGATGCCGGCGTGGAAAGGAGTCGGAGGTGTTCTACCAGCTTGCTCAGGAGCTTCCCATGTCTCATAGCATCAGCTCCAGCCTGGATAAGGCCTCCATCATGAGGCTCACCATCAGCTACCTGCGCATGAGGAAACTACTCGGCACAGGTCAGTATCTGAAGGAGGATCGGTTGTGTCGAGACTACTCACCTGAATATAAGCTGCACCAACTAAATGTTAAAAAAACTTACATATTACATATTAAAAACTGTACATATCAAGGCCGCACCTGTGTACAAGCTGCAGGTGTCGAGGTGTTGTAACATGAGATATGTACACAGGAAAATGATACACAGAAAGATTTTTGTAATTAAGTAACGTTTCTTTCCGAACAGAACCTGTAACATGGCAGTAACACAATACTGCCGTCTCCAATGTGTCGCCATCAATTCATTGATGGGAAGCTTGCATGTTACAGCACTGTTTCCAACTTCGACATCCAGCTCAATTGCCTTTAACTTAAAATCTGCATCATTTGGCTTTCTTTGCTTGTTTTCCATCATAAGGGGTGTGCATGATGTGCAAAACGTCTGTTCAAAATACAATCAATCTCCAGTCTTCCTCACCGCATTATCTCTACCCATCTGGTTTTTGTGCGTCCTGCTAAAGTGCCCCCTAGAGGCCGTTAGCCTGTAAACATCTATAGATCAGCTGCAGGGTTCATCCATTCATTCATTGTCACATGACCACCGCGATATCCGCCGCAGCGGGTCACGGGGAGCTGGAGCCTATCCCAGTGGCATAGGGCGTGAGGCAGGGGACACTCTGGGCACGACGCCAGGGTTCAATTCATGTCAAAAAAGTATCGGCTTCTACGCTGCTTGTAAAACAATAATTATTATTTTATATACGCTTTTTAAATATAATTTTTGAACAATGGCAAAATTATGCAACATATTTCTTTGTTATCTTCCAGGCATAGTGAAAAAATCATTTGTATAATGCCTTCTCTGAAGGCATGGAGAGTCAAACTAAAAGTGAGCACACTATGAGAAAATAGAAAAACTGAACCGATCACTAAATGATCACAAATGAGTTAGCTTCTGTTGACTCAGACAAGTATAGATCTTCCTGCAGATATACCTGTGGGTGTTGTCTTTTTTGTGACACGATCTCCCGTTCCTCTTTGGACAACTAAC
This sequence comes from Antennarius striatus, assembly GCF_040054535.1. Taxonomy (NCBI): domain Eukaryota; kingdom Metazoa; phylum Chordata; class Actinopteri; order Lophiiformes; family Antennariidae; genus Antennarius; species Antennarius striatus. The sequence goes on from NC_090792.1 coordinate 11,621,533, forward strand.
ATTTTTGGTCTCCTGAGCTGTATTTTCCTCCTGCAGTTTTTCTTTATTTCTCTATGTCCTTTTTTCCCCCTTTCTGTTATCTCAACCAGATAAGCCAATGGCAGAGAAGGAAACAGAGCTTGATTTACTGCTGAATAGCTCCTACCTAAAGGCTCTGGAAGGTTTTCTCATGGTGCTGTCTGAAGATGGAGATATGATCTATCTCTCTGAGAATATCAACAAGTGCCTTGGTTTGGCACAGGTAGGTCTGATTTACTGATTTGTTTGTTTGTTTCAAAGATTAAAAGTGACCTAGGTGTCGAGAATCAAGAATCTTAAATTGTGGTAATTCTTTATGGTATAAACTATCTTTTTCCTAATTGATTATCAAAATTGTGGCATTAATTATACTTTACATCTGAACAAATCAATGCATTATTACAGTTAGCTGCATGGCTACACAGATTAGATTATTTTGTGTGGCTCTACTGTACGTGACTTATTAGAATGATGCCTGTTGACTTATATTTAGAATAACGATGCTAGGTATGTAATGTGTATTTTGCTGTGTTCAGGCGGTGGAGAAATTCACGTGCTATTTAAGGTGGAACTGGAGATTAAAATCCTGAACTTTTTCCACTGCAGTTTGACCTGACGGGACACAGCGTGTTTGACTTCATTCATCCCTGTGACCAGGAGGAAGTGAGGGAGATGTTGGTGCATAGAACAGGTGAGAGACTGAAACATTGTCCAGTGTTGCATTGGATGCAATTTTTAGGCACAGTTGTATGCACTCTTATCTCTTCAAAAATGACTTTTAAATTATGATTTTTTTTTACAAATTTTATCTCACTATGGATAATTGAAAAGTCAATTTTTAATGCAGATTTGAACTGCTGGTAGGTCATAAAAGTATACAATAAAACACTAAATGAGAAAGAATGGCAATTGTGAATTCAAACATTGTTGATATGATAACAATCAAAGCTGGTTTCCTTTTTTTTATGTGACCTCTTCCTACTCGTGTGATTTCAGGTCCTAAAAAGGCCAAGGAGCTGAACACAGAGCGCAGCTTCTTCCTCCGAATGAAGTGTACTCTCACAAGCAGGGGCCGCACTGTCAATGTCAAATCAGCCACATGGAAGGTAGGCAAGGAATATTCTGTCTTATTATGATCCTGTAGTTTAAACAACTCAACATCAGCACAAAGAATTTTCCTGATGTTGAAGTTACATTACGAGAAATAGAAAACTAGAATGTTGTGTCTTACGTTTACGCAGCAGTAATATCAATCTAATATCTGGAGGAGATTCATGTTAGTGTAACAATTACATCATGGATGTCATATTTATACAGTAAAACATGTAATTGTGATAGTGATCCTTGTTTTCATTACTTATTAGTCTACATTTAAATGAGTTTGAAAAAGAATGATGGAAAAGTCAAATTATTTGTCAACTAAATATAATTCCCTTAAAACAACTTTATTGAAAGGGTTGTGACCCGTTTTTACTTTAGGTGCTCCGCTGCTCAGGCCATGTTCAAGTCTATGACAGCCTCACTGAGCAGACTCCCAACGTGCAAAAGGAGCCACTGGTCCCTTACCTGGTATTGATTTGCGACCCCATCCCACACCCCTCCAACATCGAGGTCCCTCTTGACACCAAGACCTTTCTCAGTCGTCATACAATGGACATGAAGTTCACATATTGTGATGAGAGGTGGGTTTGTCCGTTTGGGAGAATATTATAACATTAGAAAGCTAAACATATACCCTTAACATCAGCGGTCACCAACCCCCGGGCCGCGAACCGATACCGGTCCGTGGGTCGTTTGGTACCGGGCCACACAGGAAGAATAAATAACTTGCATTACATTGGTTTTATTTATTTCGGAATCTGAAAGCTGTTTTATTTTGAAAAGTAACATCTGTGGAATGATGTACAGACGAATGCGTGAGTCTGTCCACTTGACAAGTCTCGGTCATGTGACAGGTTGCCCCTTTATTAAGCACCCACAACTGTGCCAGTGTTCTGGATTAAAGTCAAGGCAGAATATCCTGATATCAGGATATGCTTCCAATTCCAACCTCCTGTCTTTGTGAAGCGGGATTTTCTGCAGTGACTATAAAGAAAACCAAACTGCGGAGTAGACCGGACGTCCAGAACACACTTCATGTGTAATTGTCTCCCGTTACCCCTAGATCAGCAGTCTCCAACCACTAATTCTCATTATTGTCATTATTATTATTTGATTGAATTGTTCACCCTTTTATTGGAAATGATCAGTATTTCTCCTACGTTGAATGCACTGATTGTAAGTCGCTATATGTCAGAATAAACCTCATCAGTGCGGACACTTCAATTGAGTTTTTAATATAATTATTTCTTACAATTATTTCGTTTACAGAGATGTTGATTATCAATCTGTGAAAAAAGTTTTTTTATTGTCTGTTGATGTTTGCATTTTACATAAAACCACTGCAGATGATTTGTTGTTAGACTACAGTTGTCCTGGCATCATTAATAATTATCGAGCAAATGAAGGCCAGTTCGTGAAAATATTGTCTTAGATGAAACTAGTCCATGGAGCTAAAAATGTTGGGGACCCCTGCTTAACATGATCTTTGAAGTCACAGGGATTGTTTTGCATTGGCTGTAATCACAGCTCTCATCACCATGAGCACAGAGTCCCCTAGTGTTTAATGTTGGTACTACAGAAGGTCTAAAAATTCAGAACATATCAATGAAGGAGAATAATCTTTTTTTGGTTTGCTTTTTGTTTGGCCAGGATCACTGAGCTCATGGGTTACGATCCAGAGGACTTGCTGAATCGTTCTGTGTATGAGTACTATCACGCTCAAGACTCAGATCACCTCAATAAGACTCACCACAACTGTGAGCAGAGCATATTCCAGCTGTGTTATTTTTGTGTTACCGTAAAAAAAAGTGACTAACTCTAATTGTCTCCTTTCATTTCTCTGTCCTATAAGTGTTTGCAAAAGGCCAGGTCTGCACAGGCCAGTACCGGATGCTGGCCAAGAGAGGAGGATTTGTGTGGGTGGAAACCCAGGCCACAGTCATCTACAATAACAAGAACTCTCAGCCGCAGTGTGTAGTCTGTGTCAACTTTGTTCTCAGGTATTTATAAAGACTCTTTGAAAAGTATTTTCAGAAGAAATTCTAATTCGTTAATGTTAGTGAGATAGATCGTCCGTTTTGAATGCTTGAAAAATACTCAGTCTGGATGACTGTTACAGTGGCATCCAGGAGGAGAAGCTGATCTTATCTCTGGAGCAGACAGAGGATGTGGAGCAGGTGAAGGAAGAGCTGCAAGAGAGAGAAAAAGTTGTGGTGGAGAAGAGCCATTGTGACGTGTCTCAAGCCACGCCGAAAGAAGAGGTGAAGGAGGAGGGTGCAGAGGTGGATGTGATCAAACTGTTCACTCAAGCTGTGGAGACCATGCCGCCATCTAGCTTGTATGACAGACTGAAGAAGGAGCCTGAGGCCCTCACCCTGCTGGCCCCAGCAGCCGGAGATACCATCATCCCTCTGGACTTCAGCTGCCCCGGTTCGTGGCCCCAGATCCCCAGACTTCTCCACAGCTTAAAGCAGAGTTTGTATCTTTTCTGAAAGCCATTCTTTCCTCCCTCTCTTTTGCTGCAGAATCAGAAATCCAGCTGCCGAAGGATGTCCCTGTCTACAATGACGTAATGCTTCCCTCGACCAGTGAAAAGCTCGCTCTTCCCTTTTCCCCCCTGCCACACAGCGAGCCTGTCCTTGCCACCACCACCACCACATCTGATGATGCAAAAGCCTCAGCTGCTACACCAGCCAGCTCCTCGGTGGTGAGGCCAAGTGAAATCTTTTCATTTCACCTTATAGATTCTAAATCTGTTAGTTCTTGCTGCGCACTAATGCACTGAGGAAACTACCTAACGTCTCTTCCCTCCATCAGGCTGACGGTCCGCTGGAGTTTTGCTTCCCCATAGACTCTGAAATGAGTTCAGATTTCAAGCTGGACTTGGTGGAGAAACTTTTTGCCATTGATACAGAACCCAAGACCCCCTTTACTACACAGGTGATAATGCTGAAAGATAGTTTTCATGTTTGTTAAGTGCATTATTAACGTGACGCAGTGTTCTAAGTATTGCATATCCGTGTCTTTTGCCTCCCGTTCAGGCAATGGAAGACTTGGATCTGGAGATGTTAGCCCCCTACATCCCGATGGACGATGATTTCCAGCTTCGCAGTCTCCCCCCAGACCAGCCTCTATCTTGCGGACCAGTCAGACCCCTTCAGAGTCCTCTGGTCTGCCTTACACAGGACATCCATAGCTATCCCAGCTCCCCATTCAGTTCACCAGACAGCTGCACAGCTTCCCCAGCGCTACCTGAACCAAGGAGCACCCACCATCTTGCTAGCATCCTTGCTAAGAGGTATTGTCTCTCGGTTTTTATTTATTTATTTTTATTTATTTAATTTTACATGAGTCACGTTTAGCTAATGACAGTTGATGTGCTGCAGGACCACACAGATAGACACAGATGTGTCACTCCAGACCCAGGCAGCTCAGAACACGCAACGCAAAAGAAGACTGGGTGACATAAAAGAGACAATTGAACAGGTGAGTGATGTCTCAGTGTGATGTATGGATTGGTTTTACATTTACCATTGGAGATGTTGAGTGTCTGTAGTAAATGATTATCACGGGGACATCTGTGCTAGGGTCAAGTGGAGCAGAGCAAGAAGTTGAAGTCTTCTGAATCGGGAACAACCAGGACAATACTGCTGCTGCCATCAGGTAACCAGTGTTCTGTGGCACAAACTTTGTATTGTTGCCTGAAACTAAACATGAACAGAATCTTAAACTCAAGGACCTTGTTCTCTTCTAGATGTGGCGAGTCGTCTGTTGGGCTGCACTTCAGAGGGCACCAGTTACCTCTTCACGCTGCCACAGCTCACCCGTGACGACTGCGAGGTCAATGCCCCCTTACAGGGTCGTCAATACCTGCTGCAGGGGGAGGAGCTGCTGCGAGCTCTGGACCACGTCAATTGAGTTGATGCTTAGCTTGCTCATTGCTGAACTAGATTGGACACTGCAGTCTCTGTTATTTTGTCACGCAACCCCACAGTCCCATATTTATGTATCTGAATGAGTTTGACTATAGTTTGGCTGCCTTTTGTGCACATCGTATGATATCTGCAGCATTCCACCATAACCAGTTTTGGTGCAAGGGATTCAAGCATTGCGTGATGTCCAATTGGTGTTTTTCCTTTCAATTGTCTCGCCCGGGGAAATTTCTCAGCACACAGCGCTTCGTCGATGACCCTTTTCCTCCAGGTCACCACGGAACCTGGCACTACTGCCAGCATTGTATTGTAAGCTTCAGTCGCACAATTTATATTTTCTTAAAAAGAATGATATTACCAGCAATATATATTAAGCCTTTTTAAAGTCATTTTAATGGGATTTGAACAATTTTATTTTTCCTTCCTACCTGTATGTTGTAGTACTCAAAACTAACAAAATGACTTTCGTCCAACAGTATGAACTTATTGTTTAAACCATAGGTGGTTTGAATGTTATCTCTTTTTAATAGCTGTCAATCTTTGAGGTAAATGCATTTGTGTAGCAGTTCAGTACATGTCACTTTATCAGTTTGTGTGTTACTGTACAGAGAGCAGAGGGATTTTAATTTACGACGTAGGGAGTCACAGCTGTGACTTCACTCAAAAGAACGAGTCTCCGCTTGTTTCCTTCTCATGTACAACTCGCCTGTTTCTCTTTAACATGAGGTGAATTCATGTTTTTGGTTTTTATTATGTGTGAAAATATTCAAAAGAGAACTTAATGCTAGATTTTACTGTTGTGATCATTGTCATCCTGATAGCAGCCGTAAGTTGTTTAAACTTGTTTCCTCTGTTAATGGTAGTCAGTTCAATGCCATTGATTTGTATGTCATTGTTGGGTCTCATGCTTCTTGTTGCTGTCAAACATTAAATGGCTTTAATAAAGTGCCATCGCTTCAGGTTTTACTTGTCCTTCAGAAACCCTTCAAATTTAAAAAAAAAAAAATCAATACAGAAATGAAAACTTAAGTTCGAGTCCCCAACATTCAAAGAGAAATGGGAGACATAATAAAGCTGTCAGTGATATTTTCAGTATCTGAGACCAAATTTACTTGTTATCATGAGGTAAAATACAATTAATATACAATTTGTATATCCTCAACTCATTTTTTCATGTCTGCCCTGAGTATGTCATTCGTGTAATGTGAAACTAATGTAAAATATAAAATCTCACATGTTTCCTAGGAAATGTGTTAAAGTATATTAAAATGACCCTTGTTTTTGGTCAAAATAACATTTATCTGTGTCCATCAATTTCATTTTCAACCCTGTCACTGATGTAATTTTGCATCAAAATGCATTACAGATGAAATGTCATTCAAGATTCTGAAGAAGAGAAGTTCAAACTGGTGTTTTAATTTTTCTTTTAGAATGTTTTTGGTAGATTTTTGTAACTAAGTTTGTTTGATGAGGGCCAGGTGTACAGAAATGAGCCAATCAAAAAATTGCAGGTAAAACTTTTTTCTTTTATTTCTCTACTTGAAACAACAAAAATACCATGTACTGTACTGTCAGCAGCACATCCTCCACCTTGACCTAGTTTAGACAAAATTCCCCCCCCCAACATCTTCTTCTTCTGTTTGGTTTAATGGCAGTTTACCCCTTCGTGTCTGGAGTATTAGCGCCACCTACTGAATCTACATTGGAACTACAGATTAGGCAGTTACAGACTAGAACCCTTTAGTGACGGATCCTCCTAAATTCTGTCCATTAACCTAGTTTCCCGCATAAAGTCCATCAGTCGCAATATATCATTTGATAATTGTCATATTTCTCATCCAAGTATTTCATGGCTATGAACCCAGCTGTGATTTGTCTCTTCGTTTCTTTAAGAAGTTTCTTAATTTCCCAATTTTCCTTCCAGAGCCTCCGTCAAGCTTAACATCTCCACCCAATTGCAGAAAAAAAAGTGGGTGGATTAAACTATTTTAATCACTATCACCTTCACATGTTCCTTCCATGGCATATTAAAGAAACTGATTTTAGCATACCATTAGCGTACTTCTTTTTGAATGCTGCACATAAAATGTAACTAAAATAATCAAAAACTATTGTTGTTGAACATAATTACACTTTCCGAAGAGAATAACATTGTCCTTTTTAATCTAAAAATGTTGAACTGGATAACTTTGTCTGGTGAAAGGATGAAAAAAAGAAATTTCTGTATAAAATGTACTTAAAGACTTTTAGAAAATGGTGCATGAACTTGACAAATGTTTATTGCAAGTGTTAGATATTTTGGATGGCATGAAATAAATAAAATTGGTATGATCAGAAACCTTAAAATTCCAAGGTCCAATCTCAATAGTTGTCATGGAATGATGCAGTCTTTGCTACTGTAAAAAGTAAAAGTTGAGGTAGAAAACTCATTTTATTAAACTTGAGAATAGATACTGAACTTTATTTTTCTGTACAGATAGGCTCATAAATATTAAGCTTGTATTTCAGAAATGATTTTGTAATTCATTAACATCCATAAGTCAAGACATTCTTCACAGAACATTAACTCCAGAATCACAGTAATATTTTATTATAGTGTCATTAATGCTTTAGCAAAAGTGATCAGAACAATGTATACATTTTCAAAAACATTACCTTCAACTGAGTGGTCATGGGTTTACAAACATTTTTATCCCATGATGCTCACAACCACAAACAGTTTTCTCTGTTACTGTACATTAAATACTAATCACATCTCTATCAGTCAGGCTGGTGTGATGTAGTGTCACTCCGTGTACTCAGGAGTCATTTTAAGTCGAAGCAATTCGCGTCCTCTTTGCACAAGCATGGTGATTTGGTCGCTGCTGCGGACAGCCTGGTAGACCTCCTCAGCAGTGTTCACCTTCGCTCCGTTTATCTCCACCACAACGTCTCCTGGAAACATGCCAGCTCTGAAAACAGGACGACAGTGTTGTGGGTTAAAGAGCAATACCACAACAATAGTGTTGTCAGTGTTTCAGCATAACCTCCATTTATAATACATATGTATATTAGACATTACAGTACAATGTTTGAAGGAAAATGAATCAAGATTGTTTGAATTGCAAAATTTTACATTTTGACCAGTGATTTATGTGACTAATTTTGAATTATATTTTACTGACTAATTAATGCTGGCTCACTTTCAACATTTTTCAGTAATGGAAATAATCTTTTCTCAATTCATTTAAGGTTAACCTTATTTCAACAGGTTAAACCTGCAATTCAGCAGCTCTGTGTAGGTCTGGGTCATAAATGTAACCTTCAACAAATCCTTTACCATTCATCCATACCTGCAGCTGGTTGATCCACTCACCTGTTGGCAGGGGAGCCCATGATCACTCTGTGAATCAGGATGCCATGTGTCACGTCTGGGAAGGACGGATCTCTCAGCTTCAACTCTGCAATGATGCTGAAGTGAAGAGAAGCAACGTGAACGCACATAGTTTTAGACTGGATTAAATACACGTCACTCGTTTTGACTTAAAGCATTTACCTCTGAGTCAGAGTCAGCATCATTACACCGATGTACCGCCTCTTTGCCTCAGCCTCGCCGAACCAAGAACCTTTGAGGACGATCAAAGACAAGGAATCATGAAAATATTCTTTAATAACTGCAGAGAACATGGACCAGAGGAATAGATTATGTTTAGCTTTTAACTTTTCTTACTCTTTTTCTTTTCTGCTTGATCAAGAAAACGTCTCAGGCAGTCCGATGGAATAGCAAAGGAGATTCCAGCAGTGACCTTCATGGTGTTTATACCAATGACTTCACCGTCCTGATTAGAAGAATGATAACACTAAAACAGGGTGCTGTGCTCATATTTGGCTGCAAAAACCCATTGACATTTCAGCGTGTTCAACTGCTTGAATGTGAGGAAGGAAGAGCAACTCACCAAGTTAATCAGGGGACCTCCAGAATTTCCAAACTGCAAAAACAAATATGTAACATATAAGACCCGTCCCATCTCTGTCCCTCTCATATTATTACAGAACACTCACATCAATGGCAGCGTCAGTCTGGATGTATTCCATGTTGGAGTTGGACAGGCCCAGCTCCTTGCTGCCTCTCTGCACTGAGCTGACGATGCCTGACGTGATTGTATTTCGTAAAGCAAACGGACTCCCCATGGCGACCACAAACTCTCCTTGTCGAACATCGGATGACTGACCGAGGGTGAGTGTGGGTAAAGGGTTCTGCAAGTCCGAAAAATAAAGCAGAGAGGGTAAGTCAGCAGCGACTGCAGTAATCCCTAAAACCACAGCTCTGACAAAACTTCCTCTTTTATCACCTTCATGCCCTTTTTGTCCTCCACATTTTTACTCATGTCCATTTAATATGTGGTTTGTCAGCAGGATTATGACAAAGAACTACTGAGCAGTTTACTGTAAAACCCGGTGGGAGCGTTGTGCATGGAAAAGAAAAGAAAAACTAAACTAAAACTGGAAGACAGAGAAAATGTAGAAATTTCTATTGCATTGTGAGATTCATCACGAACATACGAAACATTTGACAGAAGATTTATTTTGTTTATGTGAGTGGTGGTGACTATTGTGGTTTGCAACTCACCCTGGCAGAGATTTTGATGGTGGCGATGTCTGCCACTGGATCAACATCTTGCACAGTGGCATTGTACATCTCTCCATTGGTGAGCTTCACACGCACGCCTCTCTTGTTGGCCACAACGTGGGCATTGGTGACGATGAGACCATCACTGCTGATAATGAAACCAGAGCCGTTTGACACTGGCACTTCTCTTCCTAAAAATGGGTGTCTAGAAGACAGAATTTGACATTACTGGAACCAGAATGTAATATATTGGTTGAGTCACATTAGAAACAAAAGCTGTATACCTGTAAAAAAAAAAAAAAGCAGCTTGTATAAGGTCAGATGGAACCCATATTCACACAAACCCGCTAAAAACTAGTGGCTTCACCAAGAAGTGAAATTGGTGCTTCTGGGAGTCCATGAAGGTCTGAGTAACAGCAAGAGACTTTGTGATGCTCATACTGAAAAGGTTGGTTAAATTAGTACAGAAAATGATCTGTGATTTAAAAAGTAGAAGTAGTCTACAGGTGCAAAACACAATCTGATATAGTAACAGTACTTTTGATTATTAGTTGTTTATAATGATGAATTTCCAAATATGTTTGTATAAAGTTTAATAAAGTAATTAAATGCATTACGTTTCACTGAAGAACTTCTGCCAGGTGTATATTTTACTCTGATGCCATGTATTTTAATAAACTGTGTTCCTGCTGTAAGCATAATTCCACCGCAACCTACAGTACTGTATACAGTATGTTATCACTTCGGCAGATAATTTTTTCTAACATAATGGACATGGATTTGGTAAATTTCGTGATTTCTTTCCCCTTTGTGCAGCACCTTTACAGTCAGCTCACCTGCCCATGATTTCAATGTACACAACAGCTGGAGTGGACTTCTCCACCACATCTGCGATGAAGTTGTATTTATACCGGGGGCTGTCGGGTTTAAAGGGGGAGGCACAGGAGGCAGGTGTCAGAATGAGACCGAGACACCGCTCAGACATCTGCAGTCTTCTGTCCCTCGTTTGTCCATCTTCGTGACTGTCAACCAGCGCCGCGCCACAGACTCCTAGAGCCGCCGACACGGACCGGAACAGACGGGAGCTGCTGCTGCTGCTGCCCCGCTGTCTGTCCCACCCCACAGGGGGTCTCATGTCCAGGCTGGTGTGCCTCTCGGCTCCCCTGTGTTTACTTACGACAACAGAGGACACCTGGCTGACTGTGCTCTCCGTCAAACAGTTCAGTCCACGGCTTTGACACCTGACGTGCCGCCTCAGCGCTGACAGGAGACACCTGACTGGAGTTGCTGCCATGTTGCATCACTGAGTCACACTGGATCAGGAGTTCTCAGGCGATCCAACAACAGCGTGTATCCAAATACGTCCACCAAAACAACCGTCCGGTTTGTGTTTATCTAAAGTCACGTAAACAAAATTAATAATTGCAACGGCGTCCTTTGCATTTTAACATTATCCTCACGAAACAGAAGAAACCAGCGCTATCAACCTTCTACCGGAAGTTTGACATTGCAGCTTGACAGAACGGAAGACTTCTTCTTCTGTGGTCTCTTTTTGAGATTACAGACACTACGTGGGTTACTGCCCTCTAATGGACAAGAACATACCTACACAAATACTGTACATAAATAAAAATGTATATGTAAATTGTAAAAATTCAGCTGATGTTAACATTAACAAATATTTATTAAAAATATCTGGTCTCCCAAAGCCCTTTTTATGTTGTATATTTTTTGTGTTTCAAGAAGTATGTTGTTATTTTACATTTCATGTTGTTTTATTAGATTTTAATTTATTTTTTGCTTTGTGAAAATCTCCAAGTACTGTATTGCGTGCTTATGTGAAAGTGTATTGACACGAACAGTATGTACAGGACGAGTGACTTGCAATTGCATTCTTTTTTTTCTACTTTACGTTGTGTTCGTTTTTTCTATTGCGCTTTATATACTTTGTCGTTTTTATGCTGCACTGATTTTGTTACATTAAATTGTTAATGTAATAAGAAATAGTAAAAAAGAGAAAAAAAAGAAAAGTAAAAAAGTAAAAAAGTAAAAAAGAAAAAAAAGCGTTTTAAAAACTCCGGAAGTGACGTATTAGTAGGAAAACGTCACATGGGTTTAGCCAACCACCGCAATGTTGCATAGTTTGAAATTTGCGGAGTAACGAGTTAGCTTGCTAACATACGCAATTGATGTATCATAATAATCTTTATTGATTGTAAAACATGGCGTCATATCAGCATTTAAAACAACACACGAAACCTCGATATGAATCTCCTGCCAAGGTGTTTGCTAAACTAAAATCTAAAGTGCAGCGACAGATGTGCGCGGGCGAGAGGATTTTTGCCACCAGCGATGCCCTGAATAAGGTCAGTGGTGGAGGAGCACAATTCAGATCACCAACGAAACGGACAGCAGACAACTCATCGATAGCGGATGAGCTTAAAGAGAACGAGAGGTTTGGATCGTATCCACACGAAATGCAGCCCTTGACCCTTTCACCCATATCAAGTCCTCAGAAAGACTTCGGGTACTCTTATTCCGACCATATCAGCAAACCTGCGGGGCTTTTTTACCCAATGATCAACAGAGGACATGGACACACACCAGGAAAGAGAACCAACCTGGAGTCAACAGAAATGTTCGAGCCCCACTTTTCAGTCATCAGGAAGCAGACCCACACAGAACCGATTTCGAGCAGAGACTTGGATGACTTCAATGTGAACAGTATGACTAATATACAGCCGATGCTTCAGGAGAATAATTCTACAAAGCCTTCAGCCAGTGTGTTTAGCCCCATGAAGAAGAGGCTGAGAAAGAGGAAAGGGGATTTGAACGTCAGCTACCTCGCAAAACAGGTCTGTAGTGATGGTCGTCATGTACAGGAAAGTGTTTTCATTCAGGATGACACACACCACAACTCATGTCTGGAGGATTTGGTTCACAATAGAGGAACGTCTGCAGTCCACTTCCCACCACCTCCATCTGCTGCAAAGAAATGTGAGATTTTTTTAAATTTAATTTGTTTTGAACCAAAACGAGTCATTATTTACATGAACTGACACCCCTTAACTATTTTTAACAGGTTGTGTTATTGCTCTGGAAAAAATTCCCCCCATATCTCCAGCAAAGATGTTTGCATACATGAAGGAGAGGGAACGTAGAAAAGAGCAGCAAGAAGTTCATGATATCAGGAGCAGTACAACGGCTTTCCAAGATAGAGGTGAGTAAGTATATATGCTTATAATCCTGCAAACCAAAACGCTGAAAGGAGATGTTTACGTATGTGGGATTGCTTTTATTTGAATATTTATGGAATTCCTTACCAAGTTTTGTTCATGCTACCATTTTTTTATTTCAAAGGTAATTTCCATCAGTCCAAAAATGCACCTGCAGATCACAACATGGATGAGGCTGAGCGCAGTGCGAGTGTTCCAGAAACAGTGGTTCCTTTTAACTGGTCTCAAGTAGAACCGCCTAACAGCCAGTCAGACACAGGTCTCTCTGAGGAGGTCGTGACCCCTGATGTGCCACCACAACCTGTTTTGCTCGAAGACCCACTTATACTCAATACACCCCGAATCTCCATACCGAAGAAAAATGAGTCTGTGTTCAAGCGTGACAAAGGGCTCCAATCCATAAAATTCCCAAGTGTGAGTAGAATTTAAAATACGGAGATATACCTGAAATTGATTAAAGGGGGGGTAATGTTAGCCTTGTGGTCACTGAACTTGGATAATCAAAGTATTGATCAATTCAAGCAAAAGGATTTGTCTACATATTTTAACCCAGAAATGATTTGATGTTTTTGTTCCTTATTGCGATGGGTTTCTCTTTTTGGCAGGAGAGTGTGATATACCTCACCAAGTGGTATTTAATGAAAGCTACTAAGGGCCTTTACGTCGAGGGAATCCACAGGTATGAGTTTTAGAATTTTGACTTAACAATATGATGAAGAACTTCGCTCATTCAATTACTCCTATGAGACAAACATTGAAGCCCACATTCCTTGGTTTCTGTTGGGACTTTTTGTGATTTTTAATGAAAACACAGGTCATTTTGACCCGTCTTCTTCACTTAGAGAGGAAGGCATACCGTGGAACAGCAACATCATTATGGATAGAGTTTCTAATCGTGTTCTCAAGACTGTCTCCGGGAGGGTTTACATTTTGGTTGGAAAGATGGTTTTGCGTGTTGAAAATGGTAAGTCCAATCTTGTATAAGTTGATATTTTAATCAAAGAATTTTTTTTTTTAGATTTTGCAGAAAGAAATGCTTTCATAATATATATATAGACATTTTGCATTTTCATTTATACTTGTTCAGGGCTCCCTCAGTGGCTTTTGAAGAAGTTTGTCACTGGGTTTCCTCCAAACTGGAAGATGATCTACGAAAAGTTCTTGTCAGAGTCAAAAAAGTACGATTTTTAATATCCTTTAAGACACCCACAATACAGTGCATACTCTCACTTACACTGGACTGTTTTTTGTTTTTTGCCGAGGATACTGAATTATTTGTCCATGAGATTAGATAATAACGTACAGTATTTGGTAACCACTTTCATAAATGGTTTTGAAAATTAAGTTTTTGGAGGAGCTCAATTCTGTCTTGTCATTTTGACCCCAGCAAAGAAACGACAAGGAACAGATCGAGAGGTGCCACGGCAAAGACTAAATCTGAGGCATCTATCAAGCATTCTATAAAACAGCATCGGAAAAATTCTGTGAAGACACGTAAGTATAAGAGACATGCTGATATGAATCTGACGTTATTTGTAGTATTATTTATTTGGAGTATTAATGCTGTTTTTAAATTTTTTTTTAACATATCTATTTACCCTCTGCACTTCTCCAGCCGAGTCCTGTCGTCCTGCCTCCTCGTCCTCTACAACAGTATCTCGAAGTGGTCGTGTCATCAAACCACCTCTGGAGTACTGGAAAGGAGGGAGAGTCATTGTGGATGCACAGATGAATGTTACCATCCATGAATGCTATGAAACTTCTGTCCTCCAACCTGTAAGTTCAACTTACGGGTCACATGAAAATCCAATGACTGTTGTTTACATTCAAACAGCTGGTATTTGTCATTACATCACTATCTCTGTATCTCACAGGAGGTCATCACAGCAGTGTCTGCGAGGGCGTCTCGGAAACCTACATTTGTGTACCAGGCTTCCAGTGAAGGTAAAGATAATTGAGCTGTAGTTTTAATATTGTGAGATTGGTTTTGAGATGGAGGCTGGCAAATTTTTTTTCGTGTTTTCAGGCCTGAAGCAATGTGACAAAGCCAGCAACAAAGAAGCAACAGTACCGCAGAGAAAGGTCAAGGCTCCCCTCCAGAGACATAACAAATCCAAAGTTAGTCATGAGAGTAGATCCTCTCATTCACCCCAAACTTCTACAGACTCATCCAACAGTGCTGAAAAGTTTTCTGACAAAGAGGCCAGGTCCAGACAGAAGTATTTCGCTGCCCCTCAAAAACAAAGCAAACCTGAAAAGTATTCAACAAGGAGCACAACAAGACGGGAGCATGAAAAAACAAAGTCTTCACTGAGACTGTCGGCATCCCCAGAATCTCCTTTAAGTAAAAAAACATCACAGGATAAGTTGTCAAATGATGATTTATCCATTCATAGAAAGAAGCAGGGCAGAAGAGTCCACAGGGATAAAGGTGATAGGTTACAGCCAAGTCACATGTCAGAGGAGAGTGAGAGAAATCTGAGAAAGACAAAAATTAGAGATGCAGCACAAATACCAAGAAAAGCCAAACAGAGCAAATGCACAGAGACAGCCCAACCCCCAAAGCCTTCATGTAAGTCAGCACAGCCTACCACTAAACACAAAGGAAACACCTTGATTCCACAAGAACAAGATGAAGACAAGTGGACCGAAGCAGAGATTATGAAGCTTAAAGAGTAAGTTTGTACGTTGACCGAAGGAGAAAGTAGAACTTGTAGAGTTAAAAGTAACGTGCATATGTACATTTTCCAGGGCTGTAGCCTTCTATCCGAAGCACATGACTGGATACTGGGCAAAAGTGGCAAGATTCGTTGGAACACGTTCAGCAGAAGAATGCCACAGCCAGCACACATCCCAGGAGACCTCCAAGACACCAGCTAAGGGAGGCAGAAAACCCAAAAAGAAATATGTAGAAGCTCCAAAACATCCAGGTACAGAACATTCTTAGTTTATGTAAGTAAATTAGTTCAATTTCAACTAGTGAGCAATGCACTCCTTTAACATAGTGAGGGGAAAAAATATTACAGTTGGTGAAGAACTAAAGATATTTCTTTTCAAATTTGCTTCCTTTTTTTTTTTTTGGAAAACTATGATTGCTGTGGTTATTTTTGTTGTTGTTTCTTTCAAAATTTAAATTATTTATTTACTTATTACTCATCTGTGACTAGTTACAGACCATCCTGTCATATCAGCCCGGGTGGGAACCTTAAAAAGGAAGCAGCAGGTGCGTCAGTTCCTGGAGACCATGCCCAGAGAAAATGTTGATGATGTTTTCAACTCTGAGTATATGCAGAATAAACGCTTTGAGGTTTGTTTCTTGTTTTTGTTTTTTTTTTCCGTCTACAATTTTATTCTGCAAAATCCTCATCTTGTAGTTATGAGACTGTCTCACTACCGTCTTGATGCACAGATCCCCTCCATGTGCCCCAGTGAAGACCGGGACTTCACGTTGACAGACCTGGAGCCCACGACCCCCATGTCAATAGGTTTGCCTGAAAGCAAGACTCCTCAGTGTTTGCACATCACTCCGGGCATGATGGGATGTGCCAACAGGTGCATGGCATTCAATCCTACAAACTAGTAAAAGATGACTGGAGTGCAAGAACTAAACTACCTCTTTTTTTATTTCATAGGAGCAATGATGATAAGTACGTGTATCAGCTCCAGAAGAGGATGAAAAAAAGTCAGTTCAACTGCAAACAGGCTCCTTCTTCAAAGGTACTAAAGATGAGATTCTTTTCACAAACCACACAGATTCTTTTTAATGTAAAAGCAATTTACTTTTTTGTTTCTCTCAGAACTTCTCTCCCACGCCGTCAGTTAAGCGATCACTGAGGAGATGCGTTAACACAGGTAGGTTTCCTGAGAAAAGTACTCACCATAGGTTTACACTTCCATGATGGAGGTTAGGGATGAACCAGATTGTGCTTTACTTAAGATTTTGTTGTGCTGAGGTTGGCTTTTTTTTTTTTTTGCAGTAAGAAGAAATTTTTCATTTTTTTTACAATTTTCAGAAAGAAGAGTTTATACTTGGTTTTGTTCATAATATAAGTTTCATCCCTTGGCATAATCTATTTATTTCTCCCTCTGACCAGAAAATGACAACTTTCTTGTTTGGGAGATGTTCCCAGGAAACAATGGAGTGTTGTCTGACAGTGGAGAGGAAGAGGATTTTTACTTTTCAGATAATAACTGATGGACTTGATCTAAAATATTTTGTCATTTTTTAAAGAAAAATCAAATCGGTCTTGCACAAAATAAAATCAATGTTTCAGATTCTGACTTGACTTTTTCCTTGTTTAATTCACCATATGTTTAATGATTTCCAGTATTTTTTAAATTTATAAATGCAAACACAAGCTATGATTTGTAATAGGTCAGAGTAATTGAATGAAATGCCATATAACCATTTAACATGGAGTTTGGAGATGGTGCTTTTATCTTGCAGTATGTTCCTGTAAATATAGTTTTTGTCATGATTTAAGGACTCAGTTGTAACTTTGAATAAATGTTCTTTAAATCTTAATCATGGTTTATTGGTGTATTTGTATGTTTTTAGAGAACAATTATTGAGGTGGCTTGTGACCCATCCAAGCACATTCATTATTTATTATCCTGCACACTTAAGGAATTAAAGAAGAAATTTCCTTATTTGAAGAATTCAAAAATAGTATTGAAGTCAAAGGAGACTGATTTGTACTCAGACCTCACCACCAATCTGAGACAAAACTGGAAGAATTTGGAATACAAATTCCTGACGCCAAACACTGATCTGATTAGTCCTTGACACACCTCATCACTGTGCCTGATCAAGCCAAAACTTCCCAGAGGATATGGTATTCATTGACATTAAACTACAATACAGTATAATAAACACATGCATACGAAAAATGTTTTAAGATTAACCTACAAAAACATCATGCTTCCACCAATGCCACTATCCGAAACAATTGGAAAGTTCCAGAGAAGTATAGAAAACACAAGTTTTTAAAAACAACAAGACGAAAATAATGCAACAATGGACAAGCCAATTATCAGAATTATTGGGCACAATAGAAAATTTGAAAGAAACCTTCAAGATTTGAAGACTGGAAGAATGGGCCAAAATCACATCTGCACAATGCATGAGACCGTTTCTTCATACAGGAGGAAAGTTTTGCCAAACAAAGGCTTTGGTATGAAGTATTAAATGCATTTCATACTTTTTTTCCAGTATGGTGTCTTCCCATTGCTTTTACATGTAACTTAATTTTTTGCACATGTAAAGTTTGATTACTTTGCATGTGTGGGCTCCATGGTTTGTTACTGACATTTGTTGAAAGTTAGTTGTTAGTAGTATCTATAGAAATATATTTAGTTAGAAAAATTGGAAGTTCAATACTTATTTTGCCCACCGTATGTACAGCACATAGAACAATTCAGAACACAAATTTTGAGTTTGTTTAGCCACTGAAATGAGGACGTCTGTCAATGTTTTATTTTTTTAAAAAGGACAAATTGTACTTTTGTGTTTTAAAGCAAAATCCAAACATGTACTATGTTCAAAAAACTAAAAACTGAAAAGCCTCACGATTGTATCCCTATCCATTGTTAGACTCAATGAGCACAACCACAAGTTATTAATGTTCCATTGTTGTCAGGAATTTCTCTTTAGCAAGTGTTGAAAAGCTTTGGACACTTGAAGCATTCATTGCTGACTGAGGTGTGACAAAATCAAACACACTTATCCTAAAGTAATTGTGACCTTATTCTCATAATGTATGTATTGCCATTAATGGTCCTTTTCAAGATACATCATTCATTTGATTCATTTTGGATATGTTATTAGTAATATAAAAAAAATTTACGAATATTTTTCGTAATAAAAAAATATTTGTACGAAGATTTCCTTAGCATAAAAATGAATTTAAATCCATTTATCTTGATTTTGCGATATTTTGTATAAAAACGAGGAAAAATAAGTACTGGCGGAAGTTTTTAACAAATTGACAAAAGTCATATGACCATCTGTCACGTGACGACTGCTTCCGTAACTGCCCGCCCACCGCTCACAAACACATTGAAGACAACAGTTCGGAGCGAGGACACGATGAACAACATACTGTAGGTACCCTAAATAAGTCAAGAGGCGAATGTTTTATTCAGAAATATATGCTAATATGTTTATATTTGCATCTTTAATTCATATTTATTAAGAAAATACACCGCTATCAGGTGACTCTTGATATCTGTGGCTAGTGTTGTGGAGAACCTTGACGGATTAAGTGTGGGATGACCTACATAGCTGGCCGCTAGCCGAGTGTTCACACATACTGACGACCATAGCTAACAACATCAAGTATGACAGTCAGCAGATTATTACGTTTGTGTCTAAAGAGAGACATTAGCTAACTTTGAATCTGTTGATGACCTCAAAATTATACAGGGAAGTTCGTGATTAAATATTTTTCAGTTTAATATGTGTTGACCTGTGCATATTTAATTATACAACCCCATGTTTTATTTCTCATGCTGCAGACTGACCTTCTCCATACCCTTGTTATTCAGCCCATTGGTGTGGAGTGGATATCTGGAATCGAACCAAAATGTTCTGTGAGAAATTCCACCCTGACAGCCTTTGTCTTATCTATTTTTAATTTATTATGCTTCGATCTGTCCTTGTTCAAAGTCTAATTACATATTTTTAAAGTGAAGCCTACTGATTTTTTCATTTGTATAGATCAGTCTTGACAAAGCAAGTATGACTGAAGATTAAAAAGGGGATTTAAAAAAAAAAAATCGTTGTGATATTTACAGTGACTGGTACCTAACAAAAATGTGGCTCCAAATATGGTTGACACATTAGGTAGTGCAAGCTCAGATTTTTAATGGTATGGTGTGTACTATATGATGATTTTAAACCACTTTACAGAATGACTCAGAATTTTCCAAATGATGTAACTCGGGATTGATCAAAAGTTATTAAATTACTGTGACATTTTCAAAGGTTTACTGAAAGGTTAACTGAAGAATCACAGCAAAGTAATGAAAACATTTGAAAGGTGCAACAGTCAGTCATCTTCATCAACCACTTCTTCTTCTATTTTCTCAGGACACCAGAGGACTGGATTCGTGTGGGCCCAGTTGACCCCCAAAAGGAAGTGGAGCTCACCTTTGCCCTGAAGCAGCAGAATATCGAGCAACTGGAGGAAACTCTAAGACGGGTGTCAGACCCGGACTCAGCTCAGTATGGTATGAATCTGTATGAGGGCCGCAGGTTGTCCTGATGAAACCTGACGTGTATCCAAGATGATCATTTGGAAACTGTCCGTCTTTTCTGTCCTCCATAATAGAGAGCATATCATGATGAAATGACGTAAATGACAGTTTCTTAACAGAAGAAGCAGCTTTAACCGATCTTTTTACTTTGGTTGCTGTCTATACTAACGGCAGACTGTCTGAGGTATGTTTTGTGATCCCCAGGTAAATACCTCACCCTGGAGGAGGTGTCCTCTCTGGTGCGTCCATCTGAACTGACCCAGAAAGTGGTGCATCAGTGGCTGGCGAGCCATGGGATTAAAAACTGCTGGACTGTTCAGACTCAGGACTTTTTACAGTGCACCATGACTGCAGAGTAAGCATATGTTTTTACGCTTACACAGCAATAATTTTGCTTGCTTTTGACACAGTTAAAAAAATACTTGCATTCTGCTTAAATATTCCTTGTCTTGTGTGTACCATGCCAAAAATAAGGTTTTGTCTTGTGAGATGGTTCCTCTTTGTGTGGTTACTGAGCGAGAGGCATTTGAAATCCCTTCATAACAGTTTACTTCCTGTTAGAGTTTCTAAATGCATAATTGTATCAAGGTAGGTTTTAGATCCAGTATATGCTCTTATGAAAGACAATATGTCAAATGTTTGCATGGAGACAATTAGATTGAAACTGTTATTTTTTGTGTGTGCATTAAGCGTTGCAGAAACGTTGCTTTCAGGCAGTAAGTTCCAACACTACGTCAGAGATGGCCAGTCTGTGGTGAGGTCTTCTTCTCCATATTCTGTTAGTGACGACATTCACCAGCACCTGGACTTCGGTTGGGAACATTTCTCGGTTACAAACTTTTCAGACTATATCTGTGTCTGCTGTCTATTTTTAGTAGGATCTTAAAAACACATTACAATTTTTTTCCCACAGTTGGAGGGCTTCACCGCTTCCCTCCTAAAGGGCAACAGGACTATTCCAAAGCCTATTACTTGAAGAGAAATCAGTCCAAAGTCGGGTTTCATCTTGGAGTGACTCCTGCCATCTTGAGGGAGCGCTATAACCTGACAGTAACTGATGTGGGATCAGCTCAGAACAACAGCCAGGCTGTAGCTCAGGTATATCCGTCTCAAAATAAGCTCTTATTTAGACATGTGCATCATCCACGACAGGACAGATTTATAGCTTTGTGTACTTATCACTCTAGCTGGCTGTTGTCTCATCTAGTTCTTGGAGCAGTATTACCGTCCTGCAGACCTGGCTGAGTTCATGAGCATATTTGGCAGAAGTTTCCAGCACCTCTCTGAGGTAGACCGGGTTGTGGGGACTCAAGGAGCAGGAAAGGCTGGTCTGGAGGCCAGTCTGGATGTCCAGTACATCATGAGCACAGGGGCAAACATCCCTACATGGGTCTTCACTAATCCAGGTATGAGTGAGGCTTCAGCCATGTGTTTGTGTGCATGTGGAAAAATTAACGGTAAATCTTAAAGTGATGGAAATCCATATTTGTGACAGATTCTGCAAATGTTACAAGAATTTAATTACAGGTAGTCCTCAACCTGACAGCAGAGCTATTGATGAACTTTATTAAAAGTAAACGTTTTTAGTCTACTCTTGAACATGAAGATGGTGGCTGCGTCACAATAAATTAGCTCGATAACTGAAAGTCCTGCACCCCCCCACACCCTCCGCTTGCTTTTGGGTGAGGGAAATTTTTGGACAAGCAAACTGGCAGTTTGGAACCACAGGGTTCTAGTGGGGCAATATGGCACAATGAGCTCTTCAAGATATGGTTGGGCCTGACTGTTCCTGAGAAGGAGTATTTTTAATTCTATTCGTGCTTTAACATGGCGCCGATGCAGAGATACTAAAACTTGGGAAATGTGTTCTTTTAATCCGGTTCCTGTTAGAATGTGGGCTGCTGCATTCTGAAGATGTTTGATAGATTTCTTTGGGCAAAGTGACAGTGATGAATTGTAGTAATCCAGCCTGGAAGTAACAAAGGTGTCCACTGCCTTTTCCATATCTTGTTGGCTTATTATGTGACTTATTTTTTTTATTTTAATTCTGAAAAGATGAAAAAATGCAGTCCATGAAATTTATTTTATGCTTCACTTGAAGGACAGGTCCTGAGCAAAGATAAAATTAAAATTTTTGTTCCAACTTTCTCAGTGATTATACATCTAGCACTGACTGTAATCATTTGCAGGCTGCATTAGGAGGTTAAAGGGCATAAAGTCGTCTAAAAATGCATTGGCTCATTATATTTTCAGCTCATTGTTCCAATCTGATCACCTACATTTTAACTCCATCAAAAACTCACTCTTCCTCATTTGGTCATTCTCCTCCAGGTCGCCATGAATCCCAGGAGCCTTTTCTCCAGTGGATTGTTTCACTTAGCAACATTTCTGACCTGCCCTGGGTTCACACCATCAGCTACGGGGACGATGAGGACAGCCTGTCCACTGCTTACATGATGCGCATCAACACAGAGTTCATGAAGGCTGGAGTCAGGGGAATTTCTTTGCTCTTTGCTTCTGGTAAGTGAAGAGGAAACATGCAGAACATCCATTTGCTGTGAAGGACTTTAGTCAGCATTTACAAAACTTAAATATTTACCATGTCTCAGAACTAACAAAGCCTCTGTTTGTCGACAGAACAGCTTCAGGCTGATAACTTTTGACAGGTCACAGTTTTGTAATATTGTGACCTCTTACTTGATTTTGTTTAGCTTTTTAATCAGAATGCTTGTTCATAGAAAAATACAAAAATTCTCTTTTCAATGGTAGAAAGAAAGAGCGTGAACAAATGTGGAACTTCAGTTGTAATGCCAAACAGTCTGAGAAAGAGTAGATGATGTTTCTGACATGTCAGCTGACTGCTCCAGTGTGTTACTATTTGGAAACATGAAAGCACAACAATTTCGTTGTTGTGCATGTTCTGTGACCTGAAGTATTCATTAAAAAAAAACTGTTAAATTTAAACTGCATGATCATCTGACGACAAGCTGTGTTAAAAAAAAATCTTTCTTCCTTTTCAGGTGACAGTGGTGCTGGCTGCAAACATTTGGATAAAGAGAATAGCTTCAGACCAAGTTTTCCTGCCTCGAGGTACAATATTTTTTTACAGTAACCCCATTTTTGAACTGATGAACATATTTTTAGCATGTGTTGTAGTATTTCAGTGCAAATCCTGAACACGCTGTAAACATAGTCCAAATCTCAAAAGGTTAAAAACATTCATTAAATATCTATTGCTCTACTTCTGCTTCTGGTTCCCAGCCCATATGTCACTACAGTAGGAGGAACTTCGTTCAAAAACCCGTTTAAAGTCACATATGAAGTTACAGATTACATCAGTGGAGGAGGCTTTAGCAATGTCTTCAAGATGCCTAACTACCAGGTGATAATAATACAGTCATCAGCTCTCTTATTACTCAATTTTTGTAGACGTATCAATGACATTGTGTGTCTTTTACAGACCAGTGCAGTGAATGCATATCTCAAGACTGTAGCAGCATCCCTCCCGCCTCCGTCATATTTCAACACAAGTGGCAGGGCCTATCCAGACATGGCTGCCCTGTCTGATAATTACTGGGTGGTTACCAACAGAATACCCATCCCCTTTG
The DNA here is from genome assembly GCF_040054535.1 of Antennarius striatus. Taxonomy (NCBI): domain Eukaryota; kingdom Metazoa; phylum Chordata; class Actinopteri; order Lophiiformes; family Antennariidae; genus Antennarius; species Antennarius striatus. Next base: position 11,645,294 of record NC_090792.1, read on the forward strand.
TGTCTGGGACCTCGGTAAGATACTGTATAGTGCATTCACCAATGCCTCTGATTCAGTAGATTGGTTAGATATTGTCATGAAAGTAAAAACTAAGGTTGGAGGAAACAACATGCGCAACAATATAAAAGGTTTGACCGTAGGCAAACTGAACTAGAAGTATATACTGTTAAGAAAATGTTTGGCCTGTCTGTATGTTTCAGTGGGTGTCGTGAAGTGACTTTTGATGTACTATATTGTACATGAATTTACAAAAACTGTAATATTTCAAGTAGAATGCAAAACCTGTTCAAACAAATAAATTGTCAAGAAAAAAAAGTAAAACATCAAGAACGGTGACGTTGCCAGGTATGGCGCAACCGGGACCCCACCCTGGAGCCAGGCCTAGTGTTGGGGCTCGTATGCGAGTGCCAGGTGGTCATGACCCAAAGGACAGGATCCCGGATACAAGCGGCTGTAATGAGTTTCCTCTGTAGAGTGGCTCGGTGCACCCTTAGAGTTAGGGAGAGGAGATCAGTCACCAGGGAGGAGTTCGGAGTAGAGCCGCTGCTCCTCCGCCTCGAGCGGAGCCAGCTGAGGTGACTCAGGCTTTTGTTCCGGATGCCTCCTGGACGCCTCCCTGGGGAGGTGTTCTGGGCATGTCCTACCTATAATTACCGGGAGGAGACCTCGGGGAAGATCGAGGACACGCTGGAGGGACTATGTCTCTCAGCTGGATTTGAAACGCCTCAGGATCCCATCGGAGGAGCTGGAGGAGGTGTCTGGGGAGAGGGAAGTATGGGCATCTCTCCTGAGACTGTTGCCCCCACGACCCGGCCATGGATAAGCGGTTGAAGATGGATGGATGGACTATAAGTTTTTTAAACATTAAGTACTGCTGCTGCCTCTAGTTGAAGCCATTTTAATAATATTTGTATTTGATAGGAAAGTAGTTGTTTAAAATAATTTTCAATCATTCTTGTCCAAAGGCTGCTTAAATACTGTATTGGATTAGAAATGGTTTTTCTTTTTCACAATCAAAAAGTTATAAAAGGCATTGTAGCCTTTATGTAGCCTAAAACCTTTTACTCCACTTGTGTAGTTACTCCTCTTATTTTGTGAGGATGAATGTGGTGTTAAAAAGGGCAGTTGTGTGTGAATGACTTAATAATTTGTAATTATAGTCTGCACTTGTCCCTCTTGCAGGCATCGACTCCTGTGGTTGGAGGTTTGCTCTCTCTCATTAATGACCGGCGGCTGCAGAAGGGCCTTCCTGTCCTGGGTTTCCTCAACCCTCGCCTCTACAAGCTCAAAGGACAGGCCCTGTTTGACGTAAGTTCTATTATCATTAGTAGTAAAGTAAGTATTTTTTTCAGTGTCACTTTGGCGCTGTGTTCATACTTAACTGGTATAACTTACATCGTTGCCGGTATATCTGGAGTTGTGGGCTTTGTTGATATTTACTCCTTCTGAAAGTTACTTCATTAATTGCTTTTTTCACTCGACTTATTAAAGACCCAAACCAAGTCCTTGCTGCCCCAAGTTATAAACTAAATATGTAATAGTATTTATGTAAGTTCTGGCTTATTATTTATTAGTTCAGTGATACAATGTGTAGTAAGGATTTTTTGAAAGGATATATGAGAACACTAATAATTAACAATATTAAATCGCACAGGTGTATCAGAAAATGGCCATTGAGTGTGTATGTAAGGCACTTTACCTGTGGTCTGTTCTTAAATCCTGTGCTTCCTCGTCTTCAGGTGACTGAAGGATGTCACCTGGGCTGCCTGGATGAAACAGTTCAGGGTCAAGGTTTCTGTGCTGCACAATTGTGGGACCCTGTTACAGGCTGGGGGACCCCCAACTACCCTGCACTGCTGCCTATCCTGACTTCTGATTCATAATGTTAAACCACAAAAGGAGGGAATACCTGTTGAGCCCACATTCACTCTGAACTTGCTTCCTGCTGCCAAGAATAATTCAGTGGTTGAAAAACAATGCATTTGCTTTACATTTGTCTGTTTTATTTTTATGAGGTTCAAAAGTGGCATAAGCCTAAACCTAGGGACATTTTTTTTAAACAAATATCACTTCTGTCACTTTAAGGAAATGCTTGACTACTTTTGTTAGTGCAAATTTTTTTTCCAAATGGCTTTAAAGCTTTTCCGCAAATGTTTTTAGGTTAGGTGGTGGTTTGGTGTTCATACAGCTGCTTGTTTCTGCTGTTCAATGTTTTTAAGTGACCTTGTCGTTACTCACTAGGAACGAAGACAGTACATAATGCAACAAAACAGATTGAGATCAACAGGACTTTAAAACTCAGATTTTCTCTACAGACTTACCAGAAGTACAAAAAGGTTGAATGATTCAGCGATTCTGTCCCACCAGCAGTGTTTTTAGTTCACTATGCAAATCTTAAATTCAGATCAGTTTACAGAGGACGATTGTCTGGGATGACCTTGGAATGGATTGCCCCGAGTCAGTTGTGTGAAAGCTGTTTCCAGAGATCTATACCAGGGTGTGTTCAATATGAAACTTTTCATTTGATAGATTTTTTAAAATTGTAATATCTGTGGAGTTTTGTTTGGATGAAATGCATTTTCATGAATCAAAACTTTACTGTCAGATTTGTACTGAAATTTGCACTCCTAAACTGACAAATGTGATTGCAGATTGAAAAACCTTTTTTGTTATGTGCCAAACTGACATTCCCTTTAGGCTTTGTCAAGATTGAACGTTTGTCAAACTGCTTCAAGTTTCAAAACTTCATATGACTGAGGTTTGATGAAGACTGTAAAATAAAAATAAAAATTTAAATTAATTGTTCTTTCATTTCCATAAAAGTATGTATAGTTTTGTTAAAAACCTGAACCCTCATCGTGAAACTGACTCACTGTCAATATTTAATCATAAATGTAAATTCATACCGAGCCTTGAAAGAACAGTTGTTTTGCTCAGTTTCCAATCCAAGCATTTATCAACATCAAGAAGATTCACATGGACTCATTAGTTTAAAATGTTCTTTATAAATATAGAGCACTACTGAAGAAAACCCCACATCCCAGTAAAATCAACACAGGCGCCCAAGTTTTTAATAATTCATGGTTGACAATCCCCCTAAAATAGCTGAATGTTCTAACACTAATTGTTTAAATTATAAATTCAGTTTTCACTATGAGAGGACAAAACTTTCTGTATTGGTAGTGCAAGAGGGAAACACTTTAATCAGTGATCACTATTGAAAATCACACGGCTATTATCTACATTATTCTGGTATTTCCTTGTACAAAATGCGAGTATGTAAAGATACCTGCTCACGAGCTCCTCTTGAAACAAGGAGGATGGGGAAAGTAAAGCAAACTCAAGCCTCTTCTATGAAGAGTTACAGGGATAATCTGACTACATACATCACCACAGCTTATGTCAACCGTGTACAATATGCACACTTGGGGGTGGGGGGATACAAAATTGAAAAGGTGTCACAGCTGAGGCAAACCTGTCAATGGAAAAAACTTTTTAACTGGCTGTTATGGTATAAATGAGTTTCTAGGTGCAGGTCCATGATTTAACATCTTCACAAGAAGAAACGAAATCGTTTCATCCAGGTAGCGCCATAGTGTGTTAGGATGCCTGAGGGGGTTGGAGTTCTAAACATGTTCTTTGTTCGAACCTCCAAGTGTAATGTATTATATCAAAAAGTCAGAGGAAAAAGTAGTTTCTGTGTTTAAACCTTTTCTATATACACATGATAAAAAGGAGACTTCTCACAACAAAGCAGGCCACAGGACGTTTTGTCAGAGCGGAGGTACCGTCATGTCCTCCAGCCCATGTTCACTTTGCAGCTGTTAGTCGGTCCACGGCCAATTCACTGGTTGTTTTTGGCTTTGGCGTGTGTGAGGATGTGCGACTTCAGGTTAGTCGACTGGGCAAATTTTTTGTTGCAGCCATCAAAGGGACACACATACGGGCGATCTCCAGTGTGAATACGAACATGTGTGCGCAAATTAAAGTCCAGAGAGAATCGCTTGCCGCAACCCTCAAATGTGCACTGGAAACAAAGAAGAAGACATTGACTTAAAATGTTTGGCAGTAGATTTCAGCTGACAGACCTACTTTTCCTTCCACAAAGATGTGTGCCATCCAATGAAGGGGCTCACCTGGAAGGGTTTCTCTCCTGTGTGCACAAGTTGATGCCGCTTAAGCTTTGAACTTTCGACAAAGGCTTTGCCACATTCTGCACAGACGTGCACACGAGGCCCATGGGTATGCAAATGCTTCCTCATGGCTGAGTTGTCCCTGAACATCTTGGTGCATCCCTAATAGAAAGATAGACAGGACTGAGAAGACACCTCGGGATATTTTCATTTTACATAGCAGCTTTAACAGGTAAGTTCACAAAAATGTAATGTTTATATCCACAGCCATGTATATAGTTACCGTAATAAAACCCCTCTATATAGCACTTCCTCAATATGTTTACAATGTGACTGAAAAGCCAAAACAATAGATGAAGTGCTTCACATAAAAATGAAACTGGATAACATATTCCTATAAAATACATTTGAGCTATTAAAAATTTGCAGAAAATGCAGCCCTCCTAAATTAAAATGTAGCTCAGTCCACTAAGTCTTGACTTGGGGACTGGAAGTTGCTGGTTCAAGACCCCAGTGGGTCAAAACATTTGGAGTGTGGGCTGACAGTGAAAGGTATCAGTGCACCTTCTGACCACTGCTGAGGTGCCCTTAAGCAAGGCACCGTCCCCCTTACAAGCTGCTCATTTGGGGCAAACCTAAAAGCCACTGCCCTACACTCCACCTCCCCATCATCTGCATGCCTACAGGCCCTGTGTGTGTGTGTTACAGGCCTGTACTCACACACACTGAAGGAAATTTTATTAGACTAAAAGAAAACGCTGAAGAACCATCTAAATACATGTCTGAAATGAAAAGATTCCTGACTACAGTTTTATGGTGAATCCAGATACTGGAATGAGTTGATCTAAAATATTGACATCAAATGTACAAAAATGTATTTTAAATTTTAAATATACATTGTACATTGCACATGTGACCAAGAATAATGGTGTATTTAATGATGATCTTTCCAAGGTACTGCACACTAAGGCATAATACACAAATCTCTACTCACTTTGTGTGGACAAGCTATTGTGCGCGGTGCATCATCTTCTTTTACTTTTCTTGGCTTCATTCTGACACAGGATAAAATTGTTACATATTTATAGACACAACTATCCATGGTTTTGATTCAACCTAATACTAGAGCAAAATAATGATATCACAAAAATATCACTCTTGATAAAATAGGTCACTGATTGGGCGACAGTCATCTGATCAGTTCAATAAAAATTTTTAAATGATTAAACAGTACTTTTGTCATTACTCCACCAAGATGGATTTCAATAATAATAACCTGTCGCTGACTTCAAGACAAAAACTTTTCATGAAAAATTTATGGCATTATAATTCATTGTGGCCCAACAAAATTGGTCAACACTGACTTACCTGGCAAACTCTGCAAGCTGTTTGGGGTCTGACAAATCAATGCCTGGGATGCCTCCAGGAGGAAGCTTCTTCCCTGTCATGTATTCTGAATAATCTGGAGGCGAGTTTTCACCCGTGATTTGCTCTTCATGGTCTATATCCTTCTTGTCATCTGAATGAGGTAAGGTGTGTCAAGCATTCAAACATTACATGATCACCTTGGAACAGACTTCCTATATCTACTGCACTTCCAAATCCTCACTTGCCATTCACAAAATGTGACAGAAGATACACGTCTGTATTAAAAACAATTTACTTTGTGGACAGAATCACCAAATGCATCATATGGGGGGAAATATAAGATTGCAGGTACTGTAATTCTAAAATTTTGAACTGTCCAATAATAGTTGATATTTTTTGCCATGTAAACTTAACACAGTGGTAATAAAATTATTACCAATTAAATAAAACGTTAATAATGTTTGTTGACAAATAATGTGCAACTTATCCAAATCCACAAAGACCGTACACAAATACCCAATTACAGTGAAAGAATAATTAAGCCTAGAATTCATCTATACAACATAAAGAAAATAAATGTAATAAACGTTTCTGAATAAAATATTTCCAAACCCAGGACCAAACAGCAAACATAATTCAGAACGTGGGATTTGATTCACTTGAACTACACGCAAAGTGTATTACAAATAGTGGGTTGAAGAAAGTACGACGGGACCCTGAAGGCACCACCTCTGTTTGCGTCTGAACTGAACTGCGCCACAGCGGCCTAGCGGAGCCAGCTGCACTCAGTCCCACTCTCGCCGCCATCTTCGTCGGCCAAATAAACGCCATTTTTTCGGGCCGCCATACTTTGTAGACCGGGGAAATATGGCGGCGCCCATTGACACATAAAACATGGCTTCCCATAAAAACAAAAACATTTCAAATGAAGTTTAATTGGCGCAGGGTTTGGAAATAATTCCAAGTTTCGTGGCGGACAAGGCCGCAACAGGGCCCAGTCACAAGACACACATGCGGGGACAAAGAGGAACCAGCTTGCAGGAATTGACTCGGAACTTACCCGATGCCCACATAGTTACTGAAAACTCCCCCTCCAGTGTCTTTATCTGCACCTGCTTCTGCTCCCATTTTCTGCCCATTTCACCCCCGCTCAGGTAGCTTTTTTTGCCCGCTTTCTTTCCGCTTCCAGCTCGCTTCATCCGACTTGTCGAGGAGCTTTTCCCGGCGACAGTAACGAGAGTCTGTTCAATGAAGTCTTCATCTACGGCGGGCACTGGGATGAGGATTTGGTCCTCAAAACCATCATCTGTATGCAGTTCAGAATCATCCTCGCCCACAACCTCTTCTCTCGTTTGCACCAGAATCACCTCCTGGTGCGGATGAATGCAGTTCGGATCATCGGTGTCAAGAGGCTGTAAGGCGATCATAGGCTGATGGTCTCCGTCGTCTCCAACAACTGTGGTCTCGATTGTCTCTACTTCGATTTCGTGTAGTTCCACAATTTCGGCTGGCATTTCTGAACCATCCGTTTCTATATACAGGGTATCCCCCGATGCCATGATAAAGTTTGTTTTTTTCCCTCTTACTTTGTATGCTGTCTTTATTTCTCTCACTTACCCTCCTGTCTACACTCAGCCTTCCTCCTCCCACTCCGACAACAACTCATCACCGAGCTCTCGTCGCCACAATGGGCCACATTTCAACTCTCGCGAGATTTAGATTAAATCAACAGCGTGACTTCTCGCGTTGTGTTGATCTTAATCACAACTCTGCAGCTTCATGTAAACCAGACATTTCTTCACTCTGCCAATGGCCAAAACGTGGAAGACTAAAGTTTAACTGGACATTTAGATTTTTAATATGTCGTTTTTAAATGTGGAGATATATATATATATATATATATATATATATATATATATATATATATATATATATATATATATATATATATATATATATAGGTTTAGGCCTGCGGTCATTAATAAATTGTATTGTATATATTTTATTGTATTCTCCATTTTATTATCAAACAATTCAACTTCATTATTTGCACGACAATGATAATCCATACAAGTATGTAACTTTTCTGAATAGCATGCTGTGTGTGCGAGTAGTTACATCATCCATCCATCCATCCATCCATCCATCCATCCATCCATCCATCCATCCACCTAGTTGACGATCGCAAATGAGGGCTTTACTATGCGTAAGGTTAGGTTTGAGGTTGTTGAAAATCTTGTAATTACCATATGGTGGCGATGTTGTGTGGTTTCGGGATTCGAAAGGTAGAATTAAGATAGATTTCTTCTGTATTTGCTTGTATAGTATATTTAACAGTGACCTCTACTAAATTGTAAAAATTACCCAAAAAAATGCGCATTTTTAAAAAGCGTTGCGTTAGGATGACGTTGTCATTAACTTGTACATCGTACAATCTTGACGGCTCATTGTACATCTGTTTCATAATTGCTTGTTTCTTGCACCTGTGTTTTTGTTTTCTTTTTATAGTTACACTTTACACTTGAACCTGAGTCCTTTTGCACAGAAAGTTGTCTTAAGAATTTCGTTATACACTTGTACAGGTATATGATGACAATAAAGGCATTCTAGGTACGGTACTGAACTGTATTCATTTTGAAATGCTTGTAATTATTTAGTGATCGTAGAATTGCTCTAACTATAAAATAAAAAGAGATCACGCAGGGCATGCCAGAGAGTGCAGTACAGTATAATAGGACATGATGTATCAGAGGTGTGTGATTACCTTTGTGTTCCTCCGCCTCGGGGCGGAGCTTCATTCCCACCTCACACCTGCAGCCCACAACCTGTGTCAGTGGGTGTGCCCCGATACTGTGTTTGGTGACACACATAACGCCACACTGCCTCATTCACAGGACGAGCAATCATGGGGAAGTCGATAGTAAGAGACGACTTTGAATGGGTATACAATGACCAGCCACACACTTCCAGAAGGAAAGAAATTCTAGGTAAGACATTTCAGAAAAATTAAGGACATTGCATAATAAGAATAATACGGTCAATGAGGAATCTAGCGAGTTAGATGAGAAAAATGTTTTACTCTAAGTGAAAGCGTTGAATGAGCCTTTTTCCTCTTCTGACCGCAACCTGCTCATAGAGTCATAGCCGGTTAAACCTGTTCACTGCCTGCTGCTTAACGAGCAATGTCAGCAGGAGGGAAGTAGCAGGTGACTTCCCTGGCAAGGAAAAAACAAAAAAGAATATTGCTCAGACTGCTGTGTTTCTGTTCTGTTTCTGTTGCTACAAATAAATCTTATTAAAATTTAATATTTGCAAGTCAAGCTAGATAATTAATTACAGTCAGACATGGATGTCAGAAATGGAGTATACCATCTGTACAAATGGAACTTTAACATCTGAAGCATATTACCTTGGGAGACAGGGCCTTTGTCATAGCTGCCTCTGGAACACCCTCCCCCCCCACGCACCTGTGCCCCTGACTCATTATTTTCCTTCAAGAAACAGTCAAAAACCTACCTGTTTAAAACATCTTGCAACCTTCATTAACCTGCTCCACCCATTTCATCTGCTTCTACAGCTCTGGTTCGTCTCATCTGTTTGTGCATGTAAAGCGTCTGAGTCTTATTAAAAAGTCTCTTTCTTTGTAGAATGGGAGTGTAGATACTGTATCAGCAAAAAAGTCATTAAATGAACTTCTAGTCACCCATGATTGAAGAAAAGAATAAGTACATATTTACTCCAAGATTTTTAGTTGAGATTTGCTTTAAAACAACAATAGGGGTTAACTTTTTCAGATTAATCATTCTCCATTCTGGACATCTTTTTGTTTGACTTGTTAGGAAATAATGACAATGAAAAAAGGTGCAGCTAACAATGCCCCAGAGCCTGCCGGGTAACAAGACCCATTGGTTGTTCAAGACAAACACACATACAACAATGCATGAAAGAGAGGAAAGCCTTTCCAAGTGTTTGTGAGGGCAGACCCCTCAACTGGATTTGTTGTTATATGATAATTGCTAGGGAACATTTGTTTCTATGATCACCACTGGTTTTAAAACTGACAGCAGACCTGTAGAAAGGACAGTCTTCTCTGCTAAACCACTTTATCATGGCAGCTATTTAAAACAATTTAAATAAACAACAGCTAAACCTGTTGATACATATTTCATCCTGTTTTTGCCTTACATGGTTACAGGTGATGGGTTCTTTGACACCCCTCAGTGTTGAATTATTCAAGCGTTTTGTTTTATCGTCTGTTCTGCTCTGATGGGAGAAGCAGGGTGGATTAACTGACAGAGGTGTTTTTTTTACTATCCTTATGTGAGATTTTTATTATCTTTTAAATCATTTATTCCTATCACACCAGCACAAGGCTGACGACCTCAACATGTTTCTGGATAGTGTCAGCTTTTATATGAAAAGTAAAACAAGAAGTGGTGAACCAGCTTTTAGACAGTTTTATAGATTGAAAAAACTAAAGAAAAAAGTAAAAGACTTGATTGTAGAAGAGATGATTGTGGAGAATGGATAATTGTTTTTTTTTCTTAATTTTGTCTGCTTTTTTTGTTTAAAGGTTAGATGTTTCTTTGTTCGGGAAATGCACAGTACTATTGAAAATACTCTTTACGTGAATATCTTTTTTGGATTTTGTGACAACGTGATTAACTTGTAATTTGACTTGTTATGAATATTCAAAATCAAATCAAAAATCTCAATTATCAATAAAGTCAAAAGAATTCAAGCAAGGCGTAGTATTCATCAGATTCATCTTGCATTATCTTCTATTTGTTTCCGTCTCTCTATCTGTAGTTTCAGTATGTGGGTTCTTGTATCTTGCTTCTCTTAAGAGCTCCATTCACCTTTCTTCCTGATTTTTTGTGTGTGTGCGATAAACAGATGATCGGTCAATCTTTGAGATGAACTCTCTACTGTATAACAGATTTGTGATTGAAGTTGGTCCCTTGTTGATCGCTTGTCACTGCTGTTTCAGCTGCATTGGCCTATCTTCCATGATGGTCCTCTTGTCTTTCCTTGCAAGCCTTTTCACATAATTGTTGCTTTTATACACCAAGCATCAAATTTCTCTTTCAGTCTTAGTGATTGGGTGTCATTTTATTCATGGAGTTCTCACCTTTCCTTAGCGACCTTCCACACTTCCAATTGTTCTATTGTTTCTACACTTTTCTTCTGTGTCCAATTACTTTTTACTTTGTTCATCATCAGCTTCATCTTCCTCAGGGTTACCTGAGAGAGCTTCACATCTATTTAGATCTTGCGGTATTGCAGTATTGAATGTTCCCTTTTAAAGAGGGAGCATTCAATATGCTGACATCAAATCATTGTATTCTTTGGTTGACAGACATGTTTGTCTTTTTTTGGCTTAAGTCTAATGTCAGATCCCACAAGGTGGTGGTGACATCAGATCTCTTATTCATCTCTCAGATTGATGTTCCTCTTGTCCTTGCCATGTTAATTGTGGATGTTCTTGTGCTTCCACCAGTAACCATTGTTAATTGTTGTACATAATTATTCCTTCTCAGAATTGCTTTCATATCTCCATATTCATAACCATTATTGCTCTCTCATTGTGGTTGTTAATGTAAAGGTATGAATTTATGTCCAATAGTTTGGATTGGAGAATGGTATTTTATCTACCTTGGAATCACTGGTAGCACTGAATTATCTTAACTCGTAAGTGGGTAAAATGTACCAATAAATCAGGGTTTAACCTGTTATTAATGTTTTTTCATCATGTTGTCTTCTCCATATCCTTGCAGTTCTCATCATGATGTGGACCATTTACCTCTCTTGCTTTTATCTTGATTGCACTTGAATTATTCCGTGTAACTTTGCTGATTGAAAGGATATCAAGATCATAGTTTCTGATTTCCTTATATGCAGCCTATTGTGGCATCTTAGTGGTAAAAATGGTTTGGTTTCATTTTCAGTGGGTTCTCGTGGGATTTAACTTGAAGTGAATGGTTAGTCAGTACCTTGTATATTTTGGATCAACTTGCCAGGGTCGATAAGCGACTGTAGATGAGACGATTGCAAAAGTCTAGTCTACAAAAAAATGAATGGCTAGATTGTATACAGTATAACATATCGTAGATGTTAAAGTGTCATCAGTGGCTACCTCTAACTTTGTGAAGTCCCACAGGTGATTAATAATGATGACGCTGCCTGATTAGATAAGCTGGGCTGAGTATAAATATGAGTTCAATGAGATGATTTGATAGTGCAGCTAAAACCCAGATTTTACAGCATGTTTGCAGATTTACTATGAAGTAGTTTAAACAAATTTATTATAGCTGGCTACTGATTTAGCTTTATATCTTGTGAGTGTACAACAATGCCAGATATAAAATGTGAATAACATAAACCACTAATTCACTGAAGGTGATTTTGAACCATACATGGACATGAAGAAAAATTGTTCATGGTTGTTGTGTCTTGATAATTTTTAAAGTAAATAACCAAAGGGAGGTACTTCAGAGCCTTTTTGCTAAAGATTAACTGATAAAAGAAGGTTTCGTCAGTTACATTGAGATCTCCATGTAACATAAATTCCATTGAAAAGCGTCAGGCTCTGGTGCTTTTGACCTTTAAGTTACCTACCCTAGGCCCAGTTTGCATAAAGCCATTGCTCAAATGTGCTGAAAACAAAGAAGCTGGCAAGATTTTCATGAACAACAGCCCAATAGTGCATGATTATGTGTCATCTATAGCATGCTGGGGCCAACTCCTCAACTCCCTCAGTCCAACTTTGGCTACAGTACGTCAATGACGTCCTGACCTATCCATCCATTGTCTTCCTGTCGTGCAAAAGCATCACTGTGTTGCCCGTCCTGACCTATTTGCATCTAATTTGCATAATTGGGTAACATGTAAGGAGTGGCCAGTACTGTATAACAAACTAGACTCTTCTTTTTCCTAGGTGTTCTATAAACTCACAATGACCCAAAGCTATAAATTCAACTTATTCAGGAACAGGTTGCTGTGGAACATTGCTTCTCTCTTAGTTTCAGGTCCCTCAGCAAAACAACACCTCTGCCAATTAAGCAGGTTTGTCCCAGGAGAAGGGGTGCTTCCACACTTTTCATAGTCTTCATTGAGATACACATTACCATTTTACAGTTTGACGGTCTTCAGTTGACACCAAGTTTTAAAAATTGGATTCATGAGATATTTGTCTTTCTTTATATTCTACACAATTGCTCAACAAATTAATTCACAATTCTACCTTTGACCATATCTGTTTGCTTCTCTCCTCAGCCAAATATCCAGAGATCAAGTCTCTGATGGGCCCAGACCCCCAGCTGAAGTGGGTGGTATCTGGCATGGTTCTAACACAGTTCCTGGCCTGCTACCTAGTCCACAATCTCTCCTGGAAGTGGATCTTCTTCTGGGCTTATGTTTTTGGAGGCTGCATCAACCACTCACTGACTCTGGCTATCCATGACATCTCTCACAATGTGGCCTTTGGCAACAAGCTAGCCAAGTGGAACCGTTGGTTTGCCATGTGGGCCAACCTGCCCATCGGGTTACCCTACTCCGCCTCCTTTAAGAAGTACCACATCGACCACCATCGGTATCTGGGTGGGGACCAGCTGGATGTTGACATTCCTACAGACATTGAGGGATGGTTCTTCTGTACCCCGGCCAGGAAGGTTCTCTGGCTGTTTCTCCAACCCTTCTTCTACGCCCTTCGCCCATTGTTGGTTAACCCTAAACCAGTGGGCCAGTTGGAAATCCAAAATGCAGTTGTTCAGCTCATAGCCAACGTGATTATTTTCTATCTCTGGGGTCTGAAACCCATTGTTTACTTAATTGCAGGTTCTGTCCTGTGTATGGGATTACATCCTATCTCTGGACATTTCATAGCCGAACATTACATGTTCCTGAAGGGACATGAGACCTATTCTTACTATGGACCACTGAATTATATTACCTTCAATGTTGGGTATCACATGGAGCACCATGACTTCCCGAGCATACCTGGCAGCAAACTACCTCAGGTGAGAGAGAATATTAATAAAGCACAGTAAGATTTCCAATATGCAAACATTGAGTCATTTTTAACCCTGTCACTATCATTAGTTGAGCTGCAAAAAATGAGGACAGTCACAATACACCCATAGGTGTGCTCAGATAAGACAGGCCTCTCCCATCTTTCAAAATCTAAATGAACAATTGCTTACAAAATCTGCATAGCATATTTGTTTTGTCAACTGCAAACATTTGTTAGATAAAGACCAAGCATTGCAGCTGATAAACCATAGCCTATCAAGCACCAGTAGAACATGACCCTAACAACTGGTTCAGTGGAGTAGTGTGAATGTTTTTTAGGTGGGGTTGCTTTGTTCTTATTCCTCAGATGGATTCAAGTACAGATTCAACTCAATTGCTTCATATTTTAAAGGTGTTATGTAAAAAATAAATAAAAGTACAACAACTTTCAACTAAATTTTAGAATTTAATTTGAATTCATTAAAATATGATATTTAAAGTTCAAACTTATATGTATTTGTCCACGAAATTACTTTTGAAATAGCACTTTAAAGAAAGTTGTTTTTTTCCTCCCTAAAAACATGTTATTGCAACATTCCACAGGTTGGTCACAAAGCTGCATTCTTCACAGCTTCAGAGTGTTTGTCCAGGCAGTAGACTGGGTGGCTTTAATCTGTGTAATGGATTATGAAGAAAAAATACAACATAATGAATCTTTGAATGTTGATCAAATATCAAGCAAGAATAAAACATTCAAAAGTTATTGTCCTCAGTTTCTAAGTGAGGGTCAAGATAAAAGGTGATGTAACAAATGTGCTAACATTTTAAACATTTGATGCAAATATATATTCAGAATGAGGTTCTATGTTGTAAAAAGGATATCAGTTTGACTTTAAATATTTGTTTGCACCATGTTTAGTTGTGTATGTCTAGAAAGATTTGAAAAATTACTGAATAAAGTTTTCATTCAAGGCACTTTTTAAGGATCTATTTTGATGAAATGATCTGATTCTGTTCTCAAACTTGTACCAGATTTGAAAAAAAACTGGCAAAGTGATTTATGTGGAGAAACTTATCTTTCCTTGTTCAACAAAGCAGTAAAATTCTTACCTTTTGTTCTGTTGGTTCCTGAAAAATTTCTGAAACTTAACATCTGCAATTTGAAATTTGATTTACAGTTAATTATCTTATTTTTGCTTTCTCACTTGTGATATTGTCTTTTTACTTGTAGGTCAAGAAAATCGCAGCAGAGTATTATGACTTCCTGCCACAACACACTTCTTGGACCCGAGTATTATGGGACTTTGTGTTTGATGACAGCATTGGTCCCTTTACTAGAATCAAGCGGAAGTACAAGCTGAGCAAGCAGGGATAGATCTGCTTCTGATGATCTTTGCTTGAGTGAACTTCATTTGTGAAACTTGATGGACCACTAAGAAGTATAATTTTATTGTGTAGTTCAGTGTTTTTCCTCATGTAGATTGTGGTTGTCAGTTGCTGATGATGCTTGTGTGAGTAAACTTCAACTGTAAATCTTAATGGAACACTAAGAAACACCATTTTATTCTGTAGTTTTTTTTGCTCCTCACGTAGATTGTGATGTGAGTGTATGTAAAAATTAATATTCTCATCCTAACTCAGTAAGGAAATTGGATTGAGATCAACCTGAATGTAAAAATAATGATGAAAAAGAGAACATTTCCTTGTGCCGTTGGTGACAGCAAGTAATGAAATCCTAAAGAAGACATTCTGATGCAGTGGTTTTGTATATTTTCATCTGGCTTTTGTAGAGATGTCAACTGTTCTGTGGTATGGCTTTTTTGCCATCACAAGAGGTTTTTTAAGAATGTCTAAATGCTGAAAATGTATTTCACAAAGTGTCTTAGCTTATCAAATACAGTTTCACATCTGTCACCCAAAACAGTACTGAAATGGAAAATTTTAAATAAAATGTCACCTTCAATGAAAGGAGACCATAATGTAAAAACTCGTTGCTATGTCATTATGGGACGGCTTCCTTCCTGAGATTATTGGTACTCCGCTGATTCAGTTTCCCAATATTCAGCCTCTCTCTTTATAATTGTGAACACAGAGCTCTGTGCTTAATTTATTAATCATAGCAAAGTGCTACACCTAAGTACAATTTTAAAGCATATGTATTTACCTAGAGAATTTCATTTTTCTACTAAATACATTTTGTTGGCAAATATGTAGTCTTCACTTTAGATTACTGTAGTTAATGTATATTACCAACTCTCATCAACTCAGTTACAGATGACTGTCCATGTAGTTAAGAGCATGGCCGACTGAGTGGTTATAGACATGTGTGTATAACAGACAAATCAACCTAGCATTTTTGGAAATTTTGTCACCATTTAAAACTGATTCTTATATTTCGAAAAATACTTTTTGGATCTGACAATCAGGCCATTAATGACTTTGACCCTGGTTTACAGAGTTACATCATGTGAGTGTTCTGACTGATTCATCAGCAAAACAGTCTGTCACCTGTGTGCCAGTTTGAAATGAACATGAGGCATTACATTTTTATGATGTATACAAGGCACCACAAAAACTTGGACACATTCACTTCAAAATTATATGTAATATAATGTAATAATAGGAGGAGCTAAATCTTGAAAGTTATGTTGACTGTAGCCAAACAAAAGACTTACCTGAGCAGTAGACCACCACAAACTGCAGGTAATAACCTAAGACCTTTTTACTTCAATCTTAGTGCATTTGATAATTTATATCAGTGCTATTGTGTTGTTATTTTGAACACCTAGTGTAGGTGGTCAGCATGTGTGTTATGACCTCTGTTTTTTTATTTAATTCACTGCTGTATATAAAAAACAATAAAAGATCTTCATAAAAATCATTAAGACTGACTTAGTTCTTGACTTCCCATTTACGGTATGACTTTTTTCTCTCTAAAATACAGTTAAAATGTAACCTAGTAGCAAAAACCATTTTAAATGTCCCACACACTGACACGGTGCATTGTGTTTGTTTGAACAAATTTACTTCATTTTGAAATCAGAACGTATTTGAGAGCGGACAGAGGGGATAGAATGCAACAACCAATATTCCACCAAATCTTTCCTTTGGACACGTTTAGCTACCATCACATAGACCTAACATTCATTTGATGCAAATTCTTATCTAGGTAAGATTTGCATATTGCCAGAGAAACCAGTATTTTTTACACTGCTACCATGATCAAGTTTAACATATCATATAGAGAGGGGAGTCATCATGGAAACAAACCACTATAATAAATGTACCACCGTTGTTTTTTTAAATCAAATAATTCATAGAGATGGGGGTTTCATGCATACTTGGGTTCACAAAGCATAGGGTGACTAATAGATAGTACTACGTTACTGTATATCGAGGTCAAACCAGGTGGCACATTTACAGTTATCAGCCTGTTTTGTCAGTGATCCCCACTTTCTGATGATCTCACAAATCTGAACAGGTAGAGAAATGTGTACCTCGTTCACACTGGAGTTGCAATGCACTCTAGTCCAGTGTTGTTGTGTTATTTGATTAATTGCCAAAGTCTTATTCCTTGGATGCGGAGTACAAATTATGAAGTGGCTACTTGTGGCTCAAAGATTTTCCAAAATCTCTGGAAAACAAAAGTCAGGCAAAACAACACCAGTATGAACAAGGTCTTAAAAATTCTTTTTTAATATGCCAGTTCAGGGCAGGTGAGTCTACAGCACCATCATACCCATATTGTGCTTGTTATAATCAAACAGTTAGGCCTAAAACAGAACAAAAATAGAAAATATAAAAGGCTGACATAAATGGTGTGCAAGATTCCTTTTTCCTTCAGTAATATCAATAAAATACTCATTGTCATCAACAGCATCATCATCATTATCACCACGGTTTTTAAATAATAAACAGTAAAAACTTAGAAACAAAAATATTTTCTTAAGACTTGGACGGAACAGAGAACGAAGAGTTGCAACACTGGGCTGATTGAGTCTATAGGTGCACAGAGAGGACCACAACACCAAACTCGGCACGTGTCCATCCATCCCTCAACTCAACTTTTGCTTTTTCATCCACTGTTTGAGTGAATCAGTCCTTCACAACTTTCTTTATCCATCCTTCTGTTTCTTCTGCTCCTCAGTCTCATGAACCCCCCCCACCCACTGTTGCTGTCCAGCAGACTCAAATGTTGGCACAACGTCTCTGCAACTTGTATCACTGCACGTCGAGGTCACAGAAACATTGAGAGAACATTCCCCGGTCCTCTTGTCTGTGCATCTGCATGTCCATCCTCCTCCAGCTCCTGCTCTCGATATCCTGCTGCTCAGATTAAGATGTACTGATTCTGCCGATTTCGTGTCTGATGGCTGCAATTAGAACTGGTGTCAATAGGTATTGTCACAAAGATACATCATTCAAAGTACTCAAATAATACTGTCAGTTCTAAAAACTGCAGGAAATGATTCATTAATGACAATTAATTACCATTAATGATTTCATCTTTCACTTTATGCAACTCACGTACAACTTCATCCAAAATTTCCTGCAATTGAAGAAAAATGCAAATGTATTTGAGTTGTTTGAACGTCAGTCTGCTCAATAGAGAGCATTAAAAATTCTTCATATAAAAAATTATACTGTTCCAACCTGTTTCATTCTGTCAAATTCTGTGTCTGCTTCACTTGTGCTGCCGATCGGTCTCACTCTACAATAGAAAAGGATTGAATATAAAAGTTTTATTAAGCGTAGCCATAACGCCACAATACTCCTCTTTACGCCAGTGTCTTAAGTGAAAAGGAAGCTGAACTCCGTGTCGTTTATAAGGTTTGGTAGTTCCTATTCAGACAAAACCTCAACTCTTCTTTGTACCAACCTGGAAACCAGTGAAGACTTGTCTGCAGAGTTGGATCGTTCCCACGGCTTCTTCACAGCATCTAGTGACGGGCAAGAATAAATGTCAATCAACTTTAAAATAGTGAATGTTACCATTTAGGAGAAGATATTGAATGGAGCTAATCTAGTGTCTGTGATATGTCATGATCTGGTTCTTCTGAATCTGCTGAGTTCTGCTGACCTGGTCCTCGACTGCTAGAGTCATCCTGCAGGAAAAGAAATCAAACACAGTTAACTTCATTGTAATTTTCCCAAAGATGTGAATTTATTCACTTATGTTCTTCCTTGACAGGATTTTGAAGACTGACTTCACTCTAATGCCTGTTTTTTTTGTTTTTGTTTTTTTGACAAAAGCCACGGCCAATAGCTGAAAAAGGGGAAACAGCTTGCCTTGATTTGTGAGTGTCTTTCCTTTAATGTTCACTCATGTTTATTTACAATATAAAAAGTTTGTAGGGGGGGGGGCATTTTTGCCTTTTATAGGGAACAAACACTCCTGAAGATGTGACAGGAAATGCTTTAGAGAGGTGGGGGGAGACATGTGCCAAAAGGTTAGGGGTGAAATCAAACCCACTACGGCATTTATAGGACTGTAACCTCGATACATGGAGCACAAGGTTTTACAGACTGAGCTAAACACAGCCTAAATTTAGACACCTCTTTTCTTAAACATATAAATACTGATCGCATATTCCATGTTCAAACTGTATCCCAATAAGGTATCTTCCAGGATAAATGAAGCTCCTATGGGGTTTTTTTCCCACTGTTGCACAGTAGCCAGGCTAATAGGTAATTGCTAATGCTAGAAAGCAGAAAACTGACCAGGAGCTGCAATGACAAAGTAGACTAATGACATTAGTGAACTAGGTTAACAAGCTGTCAGCTTCATATATATTTACATACACACTGTACAGACATGAGGGGTGTCAGTCTTCTCTTCTAGTATTCATATGCACACAAAAGATCACCTGACTTACCTCATCTGGTTTTTCCGAAGCTTTTCTCCTGTGAGAGAGGAAGCGACAGACAAACACAGTATAAGAGTTTATTTCACTTTGAGAGGGTTATTTAGCAAATGTAATACAGACGTCAAACTAAGTGTTTATTTAAGGTGATAAAATAACCTTAATGTTTTTTTCTCCGATTAAATGAAAAGAGGCTGACAGGAGTGTGTGAATGTGTCTACTGCCGTTATACCTGCGAGCTAATAACGCATTCATCTCCTGCATCAGCCCCTCCCCTCCACCGCCGCTGCCCCCACTAGACCGGTTGGAGTCACTTTTGCCACTGGAGCCAGGAGGGCTGCTTTCATCCTGAAAAACAAGTTTTAAAGTCTTGTTTTTTTGTTGCCCCCCAGCCTTTATAAATACACACACACCTTTTCACCCTTTTGTTATAGGTAAAATAAGACGGTGGCTCACCCTATGTACTTTACGAAGTTTGGCACCCGCCAGCGCTGCAGCCAATCCCGACGGTTGGTGCTGGACCCCGGGCAGGCCCCCAGGAGGCCCTCCACCAGTGGGCAGTGGAGGGGGCATGGGTGGGGGTACTGCCATGGGAGGCGGTGGACCTGGTGGTGGGGGTGGTGCTGGAGGACCAGCCATGGGCGCTGGAACTGCAGCTGGAGGAGGTGCGACAGAAAGCATAGCTGGGTGACCTGCAGAGACGGGAGCGCCTAGAGGAGCAGAGTGTGATGTCAGTCACTGGTCGCGTGAATAACCTCATTTTTTTTTATTGTCTCTTGGAAGATTTCATGATGACCATTTGAGGAATGATTTACAGGCTCCCTGCTGGTCACTGACTGCACTTATGTATAAAACTAGGAATTATTTACAAACTATAATTATTAAATACGAGTGAAATGTGATGCAAAAATTTGGATCATTTTGTATTTTGCAGTTTCTTTTTAGTGCTTTCAGGATGAAAGCACTATAATCTGATGGTGATGCAGTTCAAACGGGTTGTTCAAGCAGTGCACGAGGGAATGTCACAACTGAGACACCACATACTGCTGATAACTGCATGTTATCCTTTCACAGCTTCTGCAATAAAATTAGTAAAAATGACTGGAGCAGCCACAAAAGGTAATAAATCCACTGTGACACCAAGAGCTATCAAAGGTGCCAGCAGCTCCAATAAACATGTGACAAGAATATTACTTTGAGGATCAAGGTGAAAAAACTTTGGCTTTCCTCAAATACTTTATGGGTAACCTCCAAAGCATATTTAAATGAAAGGAGAGTTAAAGATGTTTTCTATAAGGTCTACAAGGTTTGTTTTTTTTAAAGTTCTACTTCAGTATTAGAACAGTGATTCATTTTTATTGTGCTGTCTCTGTACCACAGCACATTGAATCCACAGCGATTTAAGCATCAAATTGAGGCCTCAGGTCGAGGCTGTTTACATCAGTCTGGTGAACAGCGTAAAAGTTCTGGCCCTCTACACCACCGTCCTCTGGATTCCCCAGAGGGTAACTCCTAAAGTTATAATGCAAACAGGAATAAAACAATCACACATTTGCTTGCACATCTAATGAGTCATGTCTATGACTCAGACATCAGCAAAACATTGCAGTCATTTGGTTTGATTGGTTTGAGGTTATTGGAAAAAAATTTTTCAATACTGGGTCAGCCAGCTCCTTGGCTGCTTGCATGTACGTTTACGGTTGCAAGCTCCTTTAATTTTTAAACAGAAGACCTCAGAACTATCATAGCAGAAAAAGCACAGATGTAAATAATAATCCACGTCCTCAACATAACTGCTATTCAATTCAGCCGTGATTCAGAATTAGGGTCGTATCCCTTGAATGCTGCAGTCAACAACGGCCACGCCAGAAATTCAACCGCCAGTTGAATTTCTGGTTCTTCCTATCGTAACTGTTGCGTCATGAAATACTGAGCCTGTCACCGAGTTAATGACAGCATTTGTGTTACAACGCTACCACAGCAGGTTGTTATAAAAGCTGTAGTTGCAGCAGTAAAGATAACTGTAATATTAGTGAAAAGTGTTGTAATTAAACATGTACTGAAAAATGAATACAGTATTTTCCACACTATAAGGCGCAACTAGAAGCCTTTGATTTTCACAAAAACCAACAGTATGCCTTGTAACCCATTGCGATTATATATGAAAAAAGGTTTTAAAATAGGTCATTCATTGAAGGTGCCCCTTATTGTCCAGTCTGCCTTATAATGCAGAAAATACCGTAATTCTAGTCACAAAAAGGCAGCATTTATGGGTCATATACTGTATATGGAAGCTTTCAACCAGTCAGTGATATATATTGACATAAGCAGACTTGTGTCTTTTAAATCCAGATAATGAAATTTGGTTTTCATCTCAGACTCACGACTAACGGGGGATCAAACATTACAGGATTCATAAAGATTCATGTCTGGGGCAGCAACGATTCTGAAGAAGCAGTTTGACAGAACAACTGTCGAAGCTACTTCACAAAGAGAAAACAATCAAAGATATAAATGTCACAAATGAAATGTATTTTCATATTGTGTTACAGAAGTCACAGACCAATTTTATCATCTGATTGTGGGTCGGGCTGAATCCATGTGTAACTGGCTCGACTTTCCCGTAGACAGTCTGGCTTTTTACCGAAACACGAATTAAAATTGGAAACTGGAGCCGCTGTTCATGTTCTCAGTAACACCTGTGCTTCTTGTGCTACGAGTCCTGTGGTCCCGCTGCCTCCAGCCGACATGGGGAACTACGTCTTAAAAGGCCAAGGGGGTGTATGTAAACTTCATTTGTTTGAGAGTCAACAACCCACACACACACACACACACACACACACACACACACACACACACACACACACACACACACACACACACACACACACACACACACACACACACACACACACACACAGTAAACATGTACCAACACCCTTGCTTAGAGAATACCTCCTCCTCTCCTCCTCATCTCATACTCACTGCTGCCGGCCATGGTGGCCTGCTGGGGGACTGGGGAGGGGGTCTTCTTGGGCGAGCCCCCGTCAGATATGGCAGTGTAAGAGGGGGGTGAGGAGGAGGAGGAGAAGGAAGTGGAAGTGGTGGTGGGGGGCGGGGCCTGCTGGTAGTACACCTGCTGCTGTTGTGGATGTTGCTGCTGCTGAGGGTGGAAGGTGGATGAGAACTGGGATGTGTTGCTGTGGGTGTGGCCTGGGGCTGTCTGGCCTATCAGAGGAGGCAGGGGGACGGGCTCGCAGTACTGCGGGGTGAGGGGCAGCTGCTGAGAATGAGGAGAGTAGGAGTCATCTGGCTGGCCGTTGGAATGAGGGTGGGGCTGGTGCTGGGGGGGCTGATGTTGCGAGTACTGGTGAGGGCCCATCACAATGCTTGGGTCAACAGGTGGGGGCTTCATCCTTGTGTTCAGGGGAGGGAGGGGGTGAGCCATCGGCAGGACAGGTTGCGGGGGCAAACCCTGCTTCACAGGCATGGCCATCATAACCGGAGGGGAGGAGGAAGGGGGCAACTGGGCGTACATTTGCTGCAAATGCGAGGCAGACCAGGTGCCGTGTTTGGGGGGGAGCATGACGTCCTGTTGCTGGAGCTGCTGCTGAAGGTGGGCGTGGCGGGCTGCGGTGGGAGGAGACAGGGGGATCTGACGGACCTGTCGGCCCTGGGTGGTCACTCCTGCCTGGACCGGGGAAAAGGCTGAGGCGAGGGAGGTGGAGAGCTGGGAGGAGAGTTGGGCCTTGTCCCTAACAGCCCCCGCCTCTTTCTCCTGAGAGGGAGAAGAGGAGACAGAGGAGGGAGGGGAGGAGGAGGCCACGCGAACGTAGGAGGGGGGCAGTGTGCTAGCTCTGTACTGTCTGTACTCAGGAGGAGTGTCTGGGTGAGGTGGGGTGGAGACTTTATATTGGAGAGTCGAAACGACTGTGACGGGCAGAGAGAAAGACAGAAGAGGAGGAGAGAGAAAAGGAAGAGGAAATGCAGATGAAGAGAAGGACGAAGGAGGGCAACAAACAAAGGAAAACAGAAAAGAGAAAAACGTGAGAAGAATGAAAAGCAACCAATTGAGCAACCAAGCAAGTAAAGATGAGAAAATCAGGTGCAATCCAAAAAACAGAAGCCAATAGCAAATAAAGAATCAAAAATATCATAAAAAGAGCAAGCAGAAATGCAACATGACTGAGCCATGGTCAGAAAGCATATGGCGTTTCCCCCCAACAGTAGCTGGAAGAAAAAGATGGCAGTAGAGCATGTTGCAGGGACAAGGGGATAATATCGCCACTGACAGCGGGGGACAAAGGAGGATGTTTAAGTCTGAGTGTGCTTTTAAGGGACAGACTTGAACATTTAAACATGTGCATGGGTAAAAAAAAAAGCAGAACCGTGTAGAGACTGGGGAACGGTAGTTGAAACTAAGGCGTGAAACAAAAGTACATCAGGAAAGCCTGTTCAGTTGTAGGAACTCACCTTATCAGAGTCAGGAATCTCTGGTATTTATTACTGATGAAACCACCTGTTTGCTCTTGGTAAGTTAACCGTGCTCTGACCCAACAATTGTAACTTCCCTCATTAAAAACAAAAAAAAAGAAAAAGGGATGAAGCAGAGCAAATATTTGCTACTCTAGCAAATTGTTTATTGAACCCTGTGAGGCTTTTGACATCAACTTTTTTCTGATCTAAAATGTTTGTACAGCTAAGAGCAGGCGCTATGTTAACATTCGATCCATTCTGTACTCAGAGTGCTTTTGAAAAGTGAGTGTGAGAGAATACACCTGGGTGTGAGTGTGTTTGTTCAAGCCTCACCTGATCCTGATGTTCGTCGCTCCCTCTCCTTGTGCGCCTGCATCTGATGTTGCTCCATCATCCTACGAATTGCAAAGATGCCAGCGCTCCATAAGCGGTCTTTATTTTAACGTTCAGTACGACAATACCTGTCAGACGCTCGACGTCGTCCACAGTTGTCTTTATGTTATGTAACAGGGAAGTAACAGCAGGATGATGCCTTGTTTTGTATTTACATCTAATAATTTCCATGTGATTTCCACAAGATGGCTTGAAAACAGTACACTGATATTTGGATCACTGACCAGATTTTTTTTTAAACCCATTTTTTCATTTCATCAAAATAAAATAAATGATATATTCCACCACTATAAGTGATCTAATCAAGATTCTGATGACTGACAAAAGATGGAAGAAGGTTTTTATCAGTGGTATTACGGTACTTCCTTTGGCAGACGGCTGATCCAAGCAAAGCCCAGGTCATTATGGTGACATTACCATAGTGCATTGCCACGGGTGCAATGATACCACAAAGTGATATACAAGAATGCACAATGCATGCTTGTAGACAGATTTGTTTTAAAGGAGCCTCAAGACTGTTTTCCAGTTGTTCAGATTTTAGCAGCGGTGGTGTTAGAAGAAATGAGTAGTTTCTTTTTTGTTATTGCAAAGATGGCCTCTCAGATGCTTTTGAACGCAGCGCTGAGGAAACATACCGCCTCTGTGCCTCACTTTCTTCTGAAGAGGGCCCATTTTGCCGCTGGACAACTGGACCTGAAAGACACATGGTCCAAAAAAAAGAAAAGAAAAGAAGAATAAATCCCTTAAAACTTTCAACACACATGAAACAAGCTTCTTCATGAGAGAGTCATCCGTTTCTCTGAAGTTGATCTTTTCATCTTCTAATCTAGGGTTTTATGTATTTTACTGTTTCCTTCTCGTTGCTATTTTCTCTTTCTGTCCTGCAATTAATGTTTCAACATTTCCCTTTTCCGACCATGTTCCTTTTTTTAATGTTCCTTTCTATATCAAACAACTTTTGTTTTTTTATGGTATTTCACTGCTCTGGTATCTTGTTTATTGCCCTGCAGTTTGTTTCTTTGTTTACATTACCCACATGCTATTGTATTTACTCCATAATACTCAAATGTGTTATCATCTTGTGTCTTTATGGATGATGTGTACGAGTAAACGTTTACAACACCTTTCAGTCTTTGCAAAATGTGACAGACAAAAACAGAGCAATGGTAAACCACAATGTCATCAATGAAGAACTCCTCAACAAGATAAAAATTTAAACAAATCTCTTCCAGCGTGACTGCATGGTTTACTGGATGGGCAGAGAGCAGGAATCATGTGAGGTACTTTGTTCTGGGGATTTAACAAGCTGTGCAGAATGTAATTTACCCAACATGCTGCCAGCCACTGGAATGCAAACCAAGTCAATGAAAGATAATTGTTCAGCGTTTAAGTCACTATGTCAACAGAGTTTCTTATGGGAATATTTCTAGTCATGCACTTGTTGACCAACTACAGTCCTCAGTAACCTGCTGAGCAACAGAATTAGAACCTCATTCTGGGTCGGCTATTAACGGGGAGCATCAGGAGGGTGCTGATCACATATCACCAGAATACCAGCCATTCAACTTCAGCACCCATCGTGACATCAACAGCACCCACTGGTGATATTTCCGTTGACTGTGTCTGGTGCATGGGAGTGGCCAGCGTGGCCACGGTTAATATGACTACTTAACATCGAGAACAACAAAAATGAAAGTGAACCCTGGCAGATGTGTTGTTTCCCAGGCTCCTTGATAATACCCAGAACTCTGCTTGTTAGCTCCTAGTAATGATGTGCTGCACTGGCAAAGCTGCACATGAGATTTAACAAATATCCACAGGATTTCAGGCATTGAAACTTCTCTCAGACACAGCAACAGCAATATCCTTGTTACAAAAACAGCTGTAAAAAGAAAAGATTTAGAAATAATACATCAAGAACTGAGCTGTGAGCTGCTGCATGCACCTGCTGATGCAGAGTTTATTTTTAGTTAGACTTCAGGGATTCAATCCTAAAACACAACCTGGTAACTATCAGCAGAAGATGAGTATCACTCCTAGAGCACGTGTTTTTTCTTTGTAATGCTGAAATAGTGCGTTATATACACCTCTGGCTTTTGCTGTGGTGAAGGTCAGACAACAGGACGCCTGGGGGAGGAGAGGGCCCGATCAGGCTTGTTAGCACTTTATGGCACGCGCGTGCATATGAGTCATCTAGATGTGATCACAATAAAATCAATTGTTCCGCCTGTACTTTGTCCTTTCTCACAAGACAATCAGCTGGAAAGTGACTTTTCATTCAGATTTGTACTTGTGTTCTTAATCCATTTGGATGTCTAATGTAGTAACACACCACATTCAACAAATCTCTCTTCGTAAAAGCTACTTGTTCAGTTTGGAAGTACAATCTGCTTTTATTTCAGGTAAATCTCCAGGTCTGATGACGACTGCCTTACGTAAAAATTGTAATCTATAAAGTAGAATCAAAATAACAACAAGTAAAATCTTTGCAGTAGAAATTTTGTAGAAGCATAAAGTAGCACAATCAATTCTTTTAAATTACTGTAACCACAGTGCACAGTTACATCTCTTTATCAGAGAAAAACATGTTTGCCCCGTAGACGTATCTTCTCAATAGTACACTTACTCAGGATGATGACAGCTGAAGAAACCTTCCTGAGGACACCAGGTGAAATCCCTGGAGTCAGCATGATGAGAAACTCAGTGCTATATAATAATCTCTAAGTAACTAGGTTACGTCTTTCAGTGAGAAACAACAGAAGAAACATGGCTGAATAAGGTAGGTTGTGTTTACCATGAACAGAGACATTTTTTCCTGGCATGATGAGCCCCATGATCCTACATCCAAAAGGTCCCCCAAAATTGAGGGCTTACTCTGAGTAAAGAGGGGTACGACATTAAAGCTGTGTGTGGGATATTTTAACCTCCCGAGGGAGAGTCAGAAGGATGTGATAGGATGAGATGACACCACCGCAATTAAACACTGACAGACATTCTTCATCTTACACACACACACACACACACACACACACACACACACACACACACACACACACACACACACACACACACACACACACACACACACACACACACACACACACACACACACACACACACACACACACACACACACACACACACAGTCTTATAAGTAGCTTGTAACCAGAGCTGGTCAGATGCTATTTAGTATATTTAGTAAACGAAAAGTAGGTGAGAGTCTGACTTGAAATGCAGTTCAGTGTTCAAACTTCCAAAAATCACTTCATTCTCCTTCCCTGCAGACATTTCAATAGATTTGATAAATTCATTTAAATTAAAATACTGAAAATACATAATCATTAAATAAGGCCATAGTTTAACCAACTAGCCACCCCAGTTGTTATTATTATGCTATTCCTACTTCATTTGCAGGGACACTGTTATATGCAATATGTCTTTTTAACCATCAGAGGGCAGCACAGCTTGGTAAAGGAGGCTGCATCCTTTCAAACATACAGGACACGGTTGTGGATTTAAAATTAACAGTTTAGATTTGTGTGTCTTTTAAATACATTGGTTCAACAGCCTCAGTTATTAAAGATGCATCCTGGTGAACAGGTCTGATGAAAACGTTTATATTCAAGAATCATAAAAACCAAATCAAGAACATTAAAAACTGTGATGATTATTTGATTGTGGTTACCTGATATTCATTTGGCACCAACAGTAGTTGGTGCCAAACATTTAAATGTTTACACTTCTCTACTGGGAAACTCTGACTGGTTTGATTTGACTAAAACATGTAGAATCAAAGCCTCAGTAGTTAATGAGCTCCACAATGAACTGGTTATAGAGGAACCGTATTACGTTCAGCCTTACCTCCACTGTCAGGTGAGCTGAGCACATTGAGAGCAAACAGCATGGCATTAGAGAAGGTGGTGGCTTCCTCCTTACTGGCGAAGTTCAGCCCATAAACCTGGCGTGCGTCACGCCACTGGTGGAAGGTCGGGGTGGCCTGATTATATTTCAGACCCTTCACTATGGAGTAGTTGATTACCACCTTCAAGAGAGGAAGGAACATGAATCTGTCAGTTATAATATTATGCAGACTTGATAATGTGCTCTTGGCAAAACTCATGATGGAAGGAATCAGTTAGCTTTGAGGGCTCCATATTTAGTCTGTCTAGTTTTGTTATAATTATAATAAATGGCTATTTGACCAAATGTAGGCATTTTAACTTTTAATCATGAAAAAGTCAAAACGCATTATTACATCAAATCAATCAGAGAGGAAAACACATAAAATTCTATGCTTGGCAGACTGTCACATTATGAAGGCAGGGGTTTTTAATTATGAGACAATAAACTGTGTAATTAGAAATGAGTTTTTTATTATTTTTATGAATGAGTTCTTGTTTCTAAGTTGTCATTACTGGAGAATCAATAAGTCGTTATTGGTGTGTTTTCAAATACAACATGGACACAATCTATTTTGATCTCTACTCCAGTTGTCAGGGCAGACGGGTCTAGACATTCAGGTCAGTGCGCTTCAGGAAACAGAAGTAAAATGAATCTAAACCAGAAGGGTGTTGCTTTACGAAAGTGGCTGCTGCAGCTAGCATTAAGTCCTCAGTGCAGCCTCTCTGGCGTAAAGGGATTAGACAAACAGGTCTGTCTCCGCCTCACGAAACTCAAGTCAAGGTAACACAAACACACAATAAACACACATTAAATAAATCTGTGTCCTGCTGTGTCTGTAAAATAACAGGATCAGTTTGTAAAGGGCTATCATTACCTGTTAGGTATCCTCCTCAGAGCCTTACGTACAGTTCAGCCTGCTCTGTCAATAGGGATTATTTACACCACTGACAAGCTCATGAATGTTAGAAGTGTAAATAATGTGTTGAAAAACATGGTGAGGTCCAGGTACACAGAGTTCCTGATGTCATCCCATTGATTATCAATACTGGGTGGTGTTCTCTGATGTAGCAGGTGAAAAATTTTTTAGACACAGACATGATTTAGTTACTATACTCATGCCATTATACGACCTTTAGCCAAAGAATTCACCACACGCTGCATCCTGAACCAAATGTAAACCAGTCGACCAAACTTACTCATTCATGGCTCTGTGACGTTTTGCACGTTGTGTGATCTGCCTGACTCTCTGGTATCTCTCACCTGCTGGTCCTGTAGTTTGACTCCCACCACTCTGAAGGTGTTGTTGGCAGTGTTGTGGTAAATGTTAATACGGCTGAAGCCCTGCTGTCCAGGCTTGATGGGGACCCATTTCTTACTGGCATCGTCATAGACCATCACAGAGGCCCGCGCTTGGCAGATACTCTGTTCACTGCAGAAGACAGAGAAAATGAATGCAGCTGAATGTTGAAACATCCTTTTGGTGACTGCAGATATGTGACTCACTGATGAAACGGATTGTTTGCCGTGGTATTTTCCAACATTCACTGTGTGTCATGGGGTTGATGTTAAATATTACAATCATGTCCCAGGTTTAAAAAAACAATAATGAAAATTAAACTCTCATGAACTAATATGTTGATAAATGGAACACAACTATAACTGGATTCAGTTCTCTATTCTCAGATTGTAGACACATTTAAATGCAGCTTTAGCTCTCCTTACTGTTCATCATAGTAAGTGTGATGTGGTAATAAGATAAAACTAGTTAAACTGAGGTTTACCGATCATATGGTTGACTGACAGGTCACCACGGGAGCCACACTTTGAAGCTGTTACCCTCCAATTTATCACATTAACAAAGACAAACAGCTCCAGTGAAATGTGACAGACTCTGTGTTGATGAACTCTCTCTCAACGCTATAAATAACACCCCAACCCAGCACCGGACCCTGGAAACCTCCTCGTTCCCTCCTGGTCTTCACAGTGGTGTATGGCATCATCACAGCACATCTACGATTGTCTAGAAGCACCACTGTGAAGGGTGTGTGTGATGTGTTTGGTAATGACAGTGTGTTAAAAAGGGAAAAAAAAGTGTTTGTTCAGCAACTCCATTGCCAGCTGGAGTCACACAAAATACATAAGCACACTAGTTATGAAGAGGCATGAAGTATTATGGTGTAGTTTTCACAAAATACAAATCATTCACTAAAAGGCACATTTGGCCACTGGTTTATGTGGATTAAATCACATTGCAAAAGCTTTCAAAAGAGTTTAAATAAAGATAAAAAGCCACACACCTCATAACACTCTTACGATCTTCACACCATATGCACCTTAAGACGTACAGTATGTATGAATAACGTAACGGTAGGCGAAGAGGTGACGGCACAAGGTTTAACATCACCAACCCACACATCATCTAAATGCTTCTCTAACGTTCACTTCTGATCAGCTGGGAGTCGCTTCAAACAGCCCAAAGGCCAAGAAAAGCAAACAAGACGTCGGTCGCTCACTGTCAAGTTAGGATTAATCACTAGAGGACATCATGAAATAAATCATGAGCCAAACTAGACAAGTTAATGTTAATGAGGTGGCAGCCTAAAGCAAATTTCAATACCTAAAAAACATTTTTTTAAAATCATCAATATTTCTCAGCAGCGTAAAACCATTAAACACTGAGTGGAAGCAGTGATTACGTGACAAAAGGTGACAAGAAGCAGGAGAATGATGAACTCCTTTAATATCTTGAGAGCTGAAAGTGAGATTAGACACTACGTCATAGCAATTTAATACTATTACAGCACAACAAACAAAACAGAAGTAATGATATCAGATTTGTGAGGAAGAAGAAAATGAGAAGTTGTTTTCAAGGCTCTGAGGCTTGTAAAGGACATGAAACCCCCTCCTCTGACCGCCGTCCTTTTGACTCTCTTTCCTGCCATCAGCTGTTCTCCAGCTCCCCCTGAGGTTTTCTAAGCAGCTTCAAATAACACAGCAGTGATGAGACGGCAGGTTTTCACTGCTGCTAACGTTCTTGAGAAAATATCTTTTACATTTGAAGAGAGTTTTGCTCTAACCTCTGATTTCAATGTTGTGTAATGTAAATTTAATTTCCTTATAATTTATAGGGTAATGGTGGGATAGCAGAATGAAACATGTTTGATGTCAGGCAAACACCTTGATTTTGGCATACTTTATGAAATAAATTTTTTAAAAAAACCTGTAATAAATTTTCTGAGAGATTTATTTCCAAGCAACAATTTTGGAGTGTATAAACTGTATAGGAGCATCATGTCGTTGTGAAGGGAGAAGGATTTAAATCTCACAAGACAGCAAATTTCAACAAAACAGCCACGATTACAACAACAACCCTCGCTCTGTCCAGTATCAGCAGCAATATATCATTCTGTTGGGACACACAGGAAATATATATTCATATGAAGTTCCTGTAATATAGTCAAGCGTGTCACAGAATCTAAACAAGAAATAGTGCAGGTGAAGTAAAAACTTTGATGGTTGAGTAAAGATACGTTGGTAACCTCATTCAAATATTAATTTAATATTATCTATAAGTAATTTTTCAGTGGAAAACAATGATTTCATCCCTGATAAATTAGATCTGTAAGACACAGGGATCTAAAAGGTTCACAGCTCTCAAATCTGAATGCAAAACCATGAGAATAAATACAGACAACACGCTTCCTGCCTCTCTAAATAAGTTGACCAGGCAATCATATATCACATCTCCCCATGAGAAACCCAACAGGCCACCATACTCTCACTATAAACAGGAAAAGGAGAAAGGTGACCGCGTCTCAGTGATGGATCTTAATACAAAAACAAGCCCTATTTCTACTATAGTGCAGTTTGGGCCAGACTGATGTAGAGCCTCCAGATTGACTCTGAAGGTTTCAGTTCTCAAGCAGTCAGAAATAAAGGAGCCATCTTTTCCTCTGAATCTCTATATGCTGCTCAATCAACACATATTGGGAAGTAGAGCACAAAATAGTTGACGTGGATGAGATGAGAGGAAAACAGAGTGTCTGTGTGTGTGTGTGTGTGTGTGTGTGTGTGTGTGTGTGTGTGTGTGTGTGTGTGTGTGTGTGTGTGTGTGTGTGTGTGTGTGATGAAGAGACTGTCGGTAATAATCTGACAAAGGTCACTTATTGCTGAAAAACACATTCAGTGACATTAAAATAACGCGATGAATCAAGCTGATAGTCTAAGCACGAGGCCAGGTTGAAAGAAGAAAAATCCTATTAATCAAAGAGAATTTCAGATATAAACTCAATAAGACAAATTAACGGTGCTAAATGCCACCTGTGCTGACGCTGCATTGATTGGGCAGATGATAAGTGACAAGAATGAGCAAGAAAATGAGTTAGCGGAGGAAGATGCAGACGCAAATCCTATATTCCGTAAAGGTGACTTGAGACTCTCCGTAATCCCTTTTTTACTTTGGTGTCCAGATCCAACCTTCAAGAACTCTGTCCATGTCACCATAATTATATACATACACATTTATTTTCTGACTTTTATGAATTACAATTATATGTTCATTATCAGTGGTTTATGAATTTCCCTTTCAAAAGTGCACCCAATTTCATTTAATTGTTTGAATGACTGTGATTGTGCAATATTTGTTACAATGTGAAAGGGAACCACAGTATCTACGTACGAGTCCAGAGAGCCTGCCGCTGCTTATGCTGACATGGAACGGATGTATGACTGGCTTGTGTAATAAAGCAGATGATCATTTTCTTTTTAGTTGTATTTCATTTCCACCTTTATTAAAACATCTGCAGAGAAAAAGATTTTTTGGAGGGTAGCTGTAGTTGGAATGAACTGAAGTTGACTGATCTTTTCTCTTTCCTCCAATCCTCTGAAGGATTGAGCCCACTCGTGTCTTCCCTTGAGTATTCTATCAGCCAAAGCTTTAAAAATGCATTAGCCCTCCACCATTAATCAGGTCAAGAACAAAAAGAAGAAGAATATTTGTTACTCACAACACGTTAAGGATCTAATGAAATGAGCACTCAAATTTAAAATGTGTTTACGTCTGAAGCAAAAACACATTTTAAATTTTAAATCATTAACTTTACAGGATAAAGTGATGGCGTGCACATATGTTGAATTTGAATCGTCCACATCTCGCAAAAGATCGCTTTTGTCCGATTTGATCTACTGCTCATGTCTAAGCGTTTCACCTTGCTTTTTGCAGACTAAGCAGATTTCTCAGTAGAGCTGGAATGATAGTCACTTAAAAAAAGACACCCTGAGAGGAAAGGAGAGGAGAAAGGAGAAAAAACCTAGGAGGAGGAGGAGGAGGAGGGGATGAATACATGGGAGAGACAAAACCAAGGGGAGGGAGGATGTAAAGGCTTCTGCCACACTGAGCACTTCCTCTTGTCAAATAAGCCTCATAGGCGAATGGCAGAAAGGAGGCCACATTCCCAGGCTTTTGAATTAAGCAAAGCACTTCCCTGCACACATGGTCAGACATATGTGCCCCCCCCACCCCCATCCCAGCCCTCATCCCACCCTGCTCCACTCAAATCCAATACATACATTCTGTGAGTTTTCAGTCCATTAGTGGAGATCTCAGCAATGACGCCTGATCCCGTTCAGCAAACGTCGATCGCAGGATAAAATGGTAGCATCACAGGGATCTCGCTGGGGAAATGTTGAACCGGTATGCCGAGAGTGTTTTTGGGGGAGATGGGATGAGAATTTTCTCTGGAAGACAACCCGGGGCAGAGCTTCTGTTATCATGGCAATTAGCTTTTGCTGTCGGGGTAATTGTTTCATCCTGCTGGCTCACAGCGGAAGACACGAACAAATGATGAGTCACCAGTACAGCCTTGCACCCCTGTCTCAGGATCGCAGCTCAGAATCGCTTGGCCTTTGTTACTAAATGTTAACAATGAGGCAAAAAATGCATCCAACGCTGCAGAGAAGTGTTTTGTTATAAATAACATGCTGAACCAATACAGAGAGCGGTGTAATCATCAGCATGACAGTTCTCAGGATCGACCTTTTCCTTTCACCCTAACGCTGCTTATGTCAGTGAAAGGATTTTTAATTGGTCACATAAACACTTTTATAAAGATGGATGGCTTACATTTTTGTAATTTTATTTTTTCATTTATAGCTTAATTTGACTGTGGAGAGAAACAAAGGAAGGAAGGGAGGCCAACAAAATAAGACAAGAATCCCAGAGAGAATTCAAACCTGGAAGCCACTCTCCCTTTCTGTTCCATTATCTATAATTTTTAATACTTAATTATACAGCAACAGAGAGGTCTCCATTGTTAGATTTGATTGTTTTTGAGAAGACAATCTTTTTTTTTTTTTTACGACTGTCTCAATAAAACCATAGTGTTCAAACCAGTCTGGGAAAAGTTGCAGTTTCCTAATGATAACAATTTTCAAACTGTTTGCAGAATCTGCAGAATCAGCAGAATCAGTCATCCAGCACAGAAGCAAAACCACAAAACTTGTCAAAGCCAAAGTGGAAACACACATTTTCCTTCTTTTGACATTTGGTAAATATAAGAGGAATCAGTAACCAGACTCAACGGTAACTTTCCCTCGCTTATCTCTGTAAGGCTCAAGTGGCTAATACGAGCTAACTGCTACCTAAAATAATGAATGGAGACATGATATCATGACAAACACAAACAGTAAATCTGTACTAATTCTGCCCTCAACTGCCACACCAGAGAACAAAGAATCAACGTCCTCGTTTTAGAGGCGCTGCAGTCGATCTGCTCGGCAGATGACAACCCAATTAATCCAACTGATCTGCTCATTTCATGCAAATTAACAAAAAAAAATCATGACCTCCCGCACAGCGACAGTCTGCTGGGAGATGAAAGCAATCCACCGAGGCTTCTGAGGTGATAATTACACTGTTTTGTGTACCCCCGAACCACCTCAGAAACACACCAGAGGATTTACAGATATAAGCTGCAGACGGTGATTCAGGCCCTCAGCGCAGTTTCACCTGAAAAATAAGCATGTTAACCCTCTACTACACGTCCATCCTGAATATGAGAGGAGAGTTAAACCAGCTCCATAACATGCTGACTGCTGGGAAATGTAAAGCACTGACAGAAGTTTAAGCGATACTTCATGGTTTCATCTTGCTGAGACCGAACAGAAGTACGTAATTATCCGCCCACACACAATATTATAGTACCATACTGTATGTACACCCAAAATAACAGTCAGTAATATTCTTAGAGAGGGCTTAGAGTGACACACACACACACACACACACACACAGGTTGCTGTGTATGGATTTGGTTAGTTGTCTATTATTATTCCACTCACCATAAGGATTACAGTCTCCAGGGATCACTGTAGGGAAATTTTTGGGGCAAAGCAAAGCTACTGTTCCTATATGGAATAGATGGGTGTGTGTATAACTACAGCATGAATGCCTGCGTGTGTATCCAGGTGGGTGTTGGGGTCCAGCTGAAGAACTCTGCCTGACTGGTTGGATTAGAGACGGAGCCTGGCAGGCAGATCATTACCTCACTGCAGTCTTAAATCTAAATTAACCAGGACTTAAACTCTCGTACAAGACTTCTAATCTACTCCACAGGGAAAGTACTGCTCAGGCACATGGAGGGAAGGAGGCCTGCGGGAACTAAAAACAGCACAAGCCAACTTTACTGCTGAGAAACAGTGTGTGTCTCTGGTGATTTGTAAGTGAGCAAACTAAGCACAGACAGCGGTTTGATAGAAACAGTGAGAAGCAATAGATGCCAGATTTCTTGGATTGCAAATGTGTTGTGATCGCAGTCACTGAAATAAAAGAATATAGCTCTATAGGAGCGCTTTTACACAAAGATAGTACAATAGCAACACAATGAAGACACTTCCTTACACTACCGCTGTTTATTTACAGTGAACAAAAGAAGCATAAAGGCGCCCCTGCAGACATAAAGGCGCCCCTGCAGACTTGTGATACGTTTAGCGTGACCAGGGGTTAAAATTGGACATAGCAGGTGGATGAACCCCCCCCAAAATCAGACAGACAAGCGCCATTAAATTACTTATTTGGACTAGATCCAAATATATAATGTAATTAATTGATATTTTACCCCCAACCATACTGACCCTAGAAAGTACATTAAATTAAGTAAAGTAAATTAAAAGTAAACGAAGAAAGCCCACACACATTCTACATTCAACCTCAGGCAGTCTGTGAGCCCTGACCTTTGTACCCATAACCCCACGAGATTTAACAGAGCTGACTAAAACAACCCTGCACATTATGCTGTAAACATGTGCATCTGTTAGAATGTAATATATCAGAAAAACAATCTCGTCAGACAGCAGAGGCATGATGGCCTTAACACAGTGTGTGTTATCCCCTCTTGTCCACACAGAAATCCAGCAGCAGGTCTCTCCTTAGTTAAATAGTCAGTTCAGTCAGTCAGTGCAGGAAGTAGGTTTGATGGCAGACATGTAGAATAAATAACATGATTTTTATCAGCTTTGTTGAAGGTACACATTGTCAACCAGATAAGTATCACTGCAAGACTTCAGAGATTGTGTTGACAATGTACATGAGCTGTTAAAGGTTTAAAAATGAGTCCGTGTGTGTATTTGTGTGTGCACCCCTCTCTCACATTTAACACAGCATCAGCTCCGGCTGGTTTTCAGCAATCAACACATAAAACTCCACAAGACTAGAAAATATAGTTGCACTGATTCCTGTGAGATTACAAAGGATCAGTTTCACGCAGGTCCACATAGATATTTTAAAAGTAAATATTAATCTGAATTAGATGTCCTGTGTGATACCAGTAAGGAACACTGAAGTCATGTGATATAATAGCTATCGTAACCCCAATAATAAGGAATCAGAGACTTTAAAGCAAAGCTTTAAGAGCAAAAAATCCCTCCATCTCCTCCACTAATGCATCAGCACTAACAAAAGCGTGATTATAAATTAATACAGCAGCTCACATTCTCAGCCTGAAAATCCCTGAGCCATCCTGTTGTCCAGATTGTGACAACTGCACTTAAACAGTGTTTTAACCTCTGCCCCATTGATAGTGCAATACGGCAGACAGGCCTAAAATTAAACCCCACATGAGAGAGAGAGAGCGTGGAAAGAAAAGCAGAGAGAGCAGAATGCTGCCTTCTTAATGGCATTAATGCAAACTGCATTAATGTGCTTATGTTCTTAACTAAATGTCCCAGTTGTGAGCAAAAAGCTCCGTCTCATGCCATCAACTATCAGAGTGCAGCGCTGTTTTACGTTTGAACACCTATATTCTCCTTTGACCTGTATTCTGCTTCATTCATTGCAGTCCAGTAGGCAGAGAGCTGCAGGTCACACGGATTTTTATACACTTTTACTGGAAAGTATGAATAAACTCTTTCTAAAGGCAACAACATTAAACTATAACTGTGGCATTATTTTCTTTTGCAGCTGACTATGAGACTCAACAGTGAAGCAAGTTGAGTGTGTGTGTGTGTGTGTGTGTGTGTGCGCGCGCGCGCACGTGTGTGTGTATCCCTATGTAGATGTATGCAACATCCTCACTGGGATGGAGATGAGAGGCTCAGATCATTTTTAAGCAGCACATAATGCTTACAGTATCAATGCCTGCTTCTATCCTCCTCTGCCTCATGATAAAGCAGCCAACAGCCGTTTGGTTAGACAGTTCTCACGTTGGAGGGCATCAGCCAACAATCCTTATCCACTTCTCTCTATCTCTTGTCTATATCCTCCATCCTTTTAGAAAATACAGGATAAAATGGGCACTGGACCGAAAGTTTGCAGTTTTAGCCAGAAGCCATACTGTCTTCAATACTGGATTGAATTAAACATGTATGGAGTCCATATACAGCCTCGCTATTCAGAGGCACTCTATGAAAGGCTGCTTAGTGTTGAGAATATAGTGTTGTGTTGCAACTCTGGTTTGACTGAAAACATGTGACAGGTCGAGAAAAAAGAATCCAGAATGCAGATTTGTAGTTTCTAACAATTATTCTTCAATCCAGGAGCAGTTTGATCCATGCACACAACTGCTAATCCAGAATAACCCAAATTCTGTGTCTACACAACTGTTTGTTGAGGCCAGATTAAGAATGAAGCTTAGTATTTTAGGTCTGATTAAAACACAAAGGACGATTTCCCCATCTGTTTTACTAACATGAAACGCTTTCTTCACACGAAATGAGTAAAACGTATTCACTAAAAAAAACCAACAGATGTCAAGCGCATGAATTCTAAATAATCATTGCAATTTCATTCGACCGAAAATATTTTCGCGCGCTTGTTTCATTGCGTTTCACATTTAATGTGAATCACCCATCATTGACACACACACACACACACACACACACACACACACACACACACACACACACACACACACACACACACACACACACACACACACACACACACACACACAGACACCCAGTCATAGAAAGTGTTGGTACTAACCTGGCAGCGATGTGACTGTAAAACAAGCCTGAGTCACTGACGCTCTGAGGGAAGCAGTAACGAAGCACTTGGACCCGATGTACATCCATTTTGGTAAACAGGGAAACAACAAAGACTACAGCAGCAGTCTAAGACGCAAACTCCCTCCTGTGCTGCTCCACTAATTTATCATTATAACTCATTAAAAGCAGTTCAAGGCCTCCAGCAGAAAAGGAAGTGTGCCACATAAATTCCAAGAGCACAAAGAACAAAAAATCCCCCCAACAAAAACACTAATTAACAATGGAAAAATATAAAACATCCCTCAGTTTTCAATTGTTCTCCTACTGCATCCAGAAACAAAGAAAATAATGACCGACTGTCAGAGATGAAGTCACTGCCTAGACTGTTGTATGACCGCATAGCAAATGAGTGTGTGTGTGTGTGTGTGTGTCTGTGTGTGTCTGTGTGTGTGTGTCTGTATGATGAACCTCTGAGCTATTGTCATACTGTTAACCCAAGGGAGATTACCTCATATCCGCCAAAACCAGCTTTCAGCTTCCACCCCCCATCCACACACACACACACACACACACACACACACACACACACACACACACACACACACACACACACACACACACACACACACACACACACACACACACACACACACACACACTAATATTTAGTGAGTGTGCACCATGGGGTGGGGGGTGTTGCCGTTCCCCCCGCCTGCTGTTGCCATAGCCACCCAGTGTTAAGTAGTCCATATTGTGGCCGGCTCCTATTGACTGGGATGCCCTCTCCCTCAGAGGACACATGCAGCCTTTGAATACAGACCAACATGTACACAATACACAAGACCTGGTGAGGTGAGCGTGCTTAATGCCCATTAGCCCCCAATGACTGATGGACTAACGCTGGAGTTCATCGTCTGTAGTCGAGACGAATTAGAAGTAGAGCTCGGCTGTTAAATCGAGCCATAATAGCTCATTGCTGACGTAATGATATTGATGTATTCAGTATTGAATAGACAACAATGACAGTCATTTAGAAGTGAGCACTGTTGACTTGTTAGTAGATGGGATGCCACAATCTACTGGGACCATTTCAATGTTAAAGTAGTCACAAGCACTCATCATTTAAGCTGCGATACATCAACCTTATATTCCCACTGACATTTATAAGTCACGTCCAATTCAAATATAAACAGTTTTCCACTTGCTAGTAGTCTAGTAGTCAAACTGTCCACTCTGGAATAAAATGCTAGAATAAAAAAGCTCTGCTAAAATCTTCTATTCCTATTTTCCTCCACTAGAGATGTGTTATCATATACTGTATGTTGCATGTTTTCAGGATCGCTATCCTTAAACAATTCAAGTTGAAGCTTCTTTCAGCATTTTTTAAAATAAATTCTATAACAGCTTGGTGACTTTTCATGAAACTGGATGAAATGCAGAGCACTGTCCCACAGAAGGAATGATAAAATTCTGGGATCAATCTGGAAAACAGGATGGATTGATACTTCTTTAAAAAATGAACATTCGCTTTATTGCTTCAATGGAAAACAACCATGTATAATAGGACAGGTGTCTTGTTGGGAAAGAGATCAGATAGTTATTATTAAATTAGGGACTTTTAAATTAAAAAAGGGAATAAGAGGATTGAACTCTTGCAAAAATTTTAAAGTTGGTTTAAAAATCATTACTGGATGCATTAAACTTTCAAAAGTTGATATTCATAAATCTGCCCTCTGTTACTGTCCAGGCTGTAATCAATCCAATAAATCCAATAGATCCAATAAATGTGTCTGCATGACTTATAGACACACACAGTCTCAGGGCTGAGAGTCATCCAGCGTGAGGATGATTTGAAGAATATTTCACTCTGAACTTTGACTTCTCTCATGTTCCTCACTTAGGACAAACAACACTCACACCGCCATGGGGCGTGACAGCTCGCTCTGCTGCAGAAAGATGAAGCTCCGGTCAGAGTTTAGTGGTTAGTTCTAATCCTGCTAGTCACAGCTCTCACACGTGCTCAGTCTTCGCTTCATAATGTTATCGTCTGGTGCTGTTAATTGAGATATCAGCTGTTTACATCTGTGGAATAACACAAACGCCGGCTCATCATCTTGCTGCTCTTTTTCAGACGGGATTCTCTCCACACTTTAGTTCATTCATTCTCCTGCTATCGGCATCACTCCATGTCTTGATCAACAACCAGTCTTTGCAGAGACACCGACTTCATTATTCCCTCTTCAACAGCTGTTTTTGCAGAGTCATCAGCCACCACCACCACCACCTTCACCACCACCAGTATGTGGACTCCATGGGGGATTTGTCTCAGTGTGGCTCAGGACAGATGTCCTTCAAACACAGATTCTCCCTGGAGAATCTATCTGTCCTACACTTCCCCTGTTAGATTGGTTAAACCGGGTTCATGTCAACAAAAGATCAGCTGAACGGGAAATTTAGTCAACACAGATTTGTTTTTTGAAGGGGCTCACAGTTACTCCTGTGCCAGCCGAATTACCATGGGCATTCCTGTGGCTCAGGGTGCCCAGCTGGACCTCAGGACATTTCTGTGGCAAGCCTGGCAAACGTTAACAAGTCAGACCTTTGAGAGAGAAGGCTCTGCATTTACCCTGGGGAGGGAGGACAATGTAAAATGTACACACAAAAAAAAAGTAAAAATGTACAAAAATGTACAAAAGTTTAAATTTGACCTCGACCTAGTTTTCTCAAGGTCAAGGTCATCATCCCATTTTTATCCTCTTTGCAGCCGGAGTAATGTGCTTTTTGTTTCATCTTTCTATCAGCAACGGTTGTGAAGATGTTTAGTGGACGGACGGACGGATGAACACACAAACACCGACAATTAAAATACATCACCACTTCGTGGGATCTAAATAAGCCCAGTTTAACTCTGACAAAAACATTTTGAACAAAATTAATGTCCTAACTTGTGTTTCATGCTATTTTCTTTATTCACTTGGATAATTTGATCCTTGATTGATGGAGTTCTGTGGGTTTAAAAACCTGACAAATTAAAAGGATTTATGTTATAACAGAGTAACAAGAAAACATTTCTTCCATGCAACTGTAATGTTTGTAACTAGAATAAGTAAGAAATTCAGAGTTATTTAACATTAAAGTTACATTTATTTTACATTACACTCGGTTATATTTAGTTACATTTATATTACATCTTGCCCTTTGAGGAGAGCCGTTGTGTTGATGTGGCCCTCGGTGAAAATGAGTTTGACAACCCTGGTCTATTGGCCCATTCTACATCATTGGTGGAAACAGATTGTGACAAAATAGTAAAGTAACACAAAATCATGAGAGTTTTTAAAAATCTCAACTTGATTTTCTCTGGTGTGACAACATCATTTCAAGGGCTTAGTATGAAAAAGATGCAAAAAAGGGAAGGTGGAGGAGATCATGGGATTGTTCATTTCTATCTGTCTGAGGTCTTCAAAAATTGTCATCTGATATTTAAGAAATTTTGTGCTGGGGTTAAGGGTAAAGAAAGAATTCATTTAGCATGAGGTGAAACCAAGTTTTGCGACTTCATCATATCTGCATTGTTATAGTGTGCTACGCCATGAAACAGCAACGCTGAGATCCTCACTCATGAGATGATCTAGTGACAGATATTTGTTTAGTGAAAATGAATGAGACTTAAAGATTAAAACCTCATTGTGGATCTCTGCTCTCTCATATGGAGTTAACCTGATGGCAGCAAATCAATCAGCCGAGCAGGATGAAATCACTTATTCATCATGTAGGTCTATAGATGCCAGTTGGCCCTCAGGCCAATCATCATGGACACATACTGCCCATGGATGGAAAACCCATTCTATGAGACCCTTCCCCCACTTCCACTCCTCTGCCTCACTCCACCTTCCTCTCCAGTCGATGTCCTGTCACTAATCCTGATCCTTAAAGGGAAACACCACTTCCATCTGGAGCACAAACATACACAGGATACGCAGAAAGAGTAGAATCAAATAGAAAAGACTAAATAATACAAGCCTGTCCATGTATGATACTGTTACTCCTCTCTGAGTATAATAATAATTATTATTATAATAATAATATTACAAACATAATACTGTGTTTGGAGGGTGACAGGTAGGAAAAGGAAGATGTTTAGATGACTTAAGAAACTATCGGAAAACTGCTGGTAACAGTGGAATCACATTTCTGGAAACATTTGTTTGGGAAAATATTATAATTATTGATGTCACCATTATTTAGAATTTGTTTTGTCATATTTTGCAGTATTCCAATCTGACCACGCTAATGTGAGCAGCACCTCTTAAATAATAAACTGTGTGTGTTTGTATTAGTGTGTGAGGTTTTCCCTCCAATGCTCATACTGTCACAGTAGATTACTAGAGTACATCTCTCTCATCTGCTCCAATCAGCTCTACATCTGTATTTGAGCTTCAACAATCATCCTTCTCCACTGTAATCTGGCAGGGCCATATTACAGAGAGAACCTCCATCCTCATGTCATGTGGCGTGTGATAGTTACACTCATTCAGCCACTCAGATTAGCACTTTATCCCTTTCTTCCTGCTTTTCTTTCACATACGTTCATCCAGTCAGATGGGATCCATCCCGTAAACGACGGAGAGCAGCTGAGCTGACATACTGACAGACAACTCATTCCTGCTTCCCAGGAGAGAGACCGAACCAATGAAAGAGTTTTTGAAGGGTAGCCAATCAGGCTTCTCTGCAAACAGCTGGCTCAAGAGAAAACACAGAGGAGTGGAAAGAAAGAAAGTCAGCAACTTTCGGAGGTTTTCCTTACCCATTTTCCCTCCATTTCTTTCAAGCCAGG
This sequence comes from Antennarius striatus, assembly GCF_040054535.1. Lineage (NCBI taxonomy): Eukaryota > Metazoa > Chordata > Actinopteri > Lophiiformes > Antennariidae > Antennarius > Antennarius striatus. The sequence continues at coordinate 11,688,751 of NC_090792.1, forward strand.
GGCATTTTTCGTAAGCAAATAGAGCTGGAATGGAAGAATTTAGGAAGAAAGATTGTTTGAAGAACCAATCACATGCTGTGGTTTGAAAGCTGAACCGCACTGAACCAAATTACACCAGAGAAAGAAACTCCAAAGCTAGTTTTGCTTCTACCAACTCCAAACGCACTGGAGAGCTGAAAGGAACACAGAAAAGGGTAATGATATTAGGAGTGTCGTTGACTTACCCAAAATCATCCAGGGAATACATTTTGCTGAAGAAGATGGACCAGCCTTCTAGCAGAGGTGTAAAAGGGGGATATTATGGAGGAGAGGGGGAAGTATCAGTCTGAGAGGTGAGAGTAGCGTACATGCTGAAGAAAAGTCACATCCTCTGAAAACATTTAAAAAATCCACTACGCCAACACAGCAGACATGAGACTGAGACATAGAGAGAGTGGGAGGGAAGGAGTGTTGCAACAAAGCAAGGGGAGAGAGAGAGAGAGAGAGAGAGAGAGAGAGAGAGAGAGAGAGAGAGAGAGAGAGAGAGAGCGAGAGAGAGAGAGAGAGAGAGAGAGAGAGAGAGAGAGAGAGAGAGAGAGAGAGAGAGAATGATCATGTGACCAGTCCAGACCACTCATCGCGTTACTTTGAGTACCATCATTCAACCTCCAAGAAATTATTTCCATTGAATGGAAATTACACGTTAGGCTATATAGGAAACAAGAGGGCATTTACAAAGCTTCTCTCTATAGCGTGAGAAGTTCAGGAAAACTTGAAAGAAGCTTTAAATGGATTCCACAGTAAGTGAATAAAGAAAATGCATGTAAGCCATAACCCCTAAGTCGCTCAACTCAGCTTTCATGAAAAGGACACAAGAAATGAACGCCCCACAGGAACAGATGTTATGATTAGTTTTGCATTCTGGCAACATTCATGATTTCCTTGTGGTTTGATCAGAATTTATCCTCAACTGGTGGTCCATCTGGCCGAAACAAACTTAAGACTATTAATCTTCTTTGCCACAATGAGCTGAGGTGTGGGAAACAAACAAGGAGCAGTCTAGTCCACTGAAAGATTAAGAGGATTTGTGGGTTTAGAAAATACGTAGAAACACGCAACTGTCTCCAAAATGGGGTTTTGGAATGTTAGTAAAATAAAAGATAATATTCTTCTACAAAATAAGTCTGGTACAGAAGGGCAAACTATGACTCAGTACTGGCGGACTTTACACAAAACAGCTAACATGTCTCTAAACTGTGGGGCGAAATGTCTGCAAAGAGTGCCAGAAACAGAGGGAGGAAGTGAGAAAGAAATGCCATGCTAAGCTGCAAATGTGTTTCACAGTATGCTATGGTTACATCCACAGTCCAGTTGACCTCCATGGAGTCAAAAGCACACAAAATTCAGCATCAATTCTTCAAAGGCACAAAAGCCTGAGTTAAAGGGATGAGGCATGATCGGAAGACCAGATTAAAGAAGGAAGGTTATATGAACGATGGTGCGTGGATGATTTACAGCATATACATGGTGTTTGATACAAAAAGAGAGGGGGATAAAGGAAAACATGTGGGATAATACAGGATCTGTATTCCCAGAGTTCACGTATCAAGTATCACTCTAGATAACAGAATATTTGACCTAACATCACTGCCTCTGTGTGCCTGTAGGTTTTAACTAGATCTGTGATAAAATCAATGTGAAAAAAAGAATAGAGAAATTATGCATTCATAAAATTATCATTTTAAGGAGGATAAATTCTTTTTGGTTTCCTTGTCAATAGTAAATCTTTCAATTTCTCAGTTGTATTTTGTGACCCCTTTGGGAACGATCAAGAAACATTTGTAAATAATGTGTTATTTCTCTAAATGTGTTCGACGTAGAGCAGTAGATGTTTGTTTAGTGTCTACATATTTCACTACGTTTGTTACTTAATCCACTCTTTACTGAAGCAGTTTTGTTGGCATTGATGGAAATCCATTCAACAAATATTTCACCCCAAACCACAAAACCCCGAGTACTAAAAGAGGAAACATCATGGGATCTCCAAGCCAAGGGAGAGGAAGGCAAACTACAAAAACAATAAGAATTTAATAAATGCATGTTAACAGCTAAAAATGAGATTGCAAACATGCTGAAATTTTTAGTGAGGTCACAACCCTAGCACTACTGTTCCATAACATTCACTAATTAGCATCATAGAGGGGAATAATTCATAAACATAAGGATAAATGTATGGTCAGATAGCTCAGAGTCAAAAGCTTTTTTCTTTTCCCTTGTTACTCCAACAGGCTGATGTGAACCCTACATCATCCCTGTCAATGAAATCAGTGAGACATTGAGTGATGCTGCTGTACGTGGTGATGCTGGCTCACATTCACATCCTGCCACCCCCTGATCTGCCCCGAGGGCAGCAGCGACCTGCGGTACCATGCATAACTCAGCATTTCACCTTCCGCTGGCTGCACTTGTACTCTCCACCTTTCAGATGATGAGTCACTGCAATGATCGCTTCAGAATCTATCCTGCCTTGATAACATAGGCACACATGCGCGCAGGTGTGTGCGCGCGCACACACACGCACACACACGCACACACACACAGACACACACACACAACAAAGCTTCACCTTAAAATAGTTAATTGTTCATCCAGTGCACGCATCCAACTCAATTATGCGCACGCTCACACACTTAAAAGGATCAGAATGGTCAAACACATTCATAAAATACAAGTGTCCTATTAAATAAATGCTACAATGGAAGTGATGATACTGAATAAATTATCAATGAATGACGTCTCTTCCTTTAAACTGCAGGTCCCACCTCTAGTTTGTATGGACATGAGACATTTTGACTAGAACAGATCTGCCTCTGATAAAAGCAAAAAACACAAGTAGCACCACTTTACAGAAAAAAGGGAAAGTCATGTTCATTCAACTGGAATGGAAGACATGAATCTTACATGTTTAGTGTATGATGGTAAAGTAGTTCAACGACTGGCTTCGAGTTGTGTGAGGTTACAGGAAAGGGAGGAAAAATTTGGATTAGGACCAAAAAAAAAAGAAAAAAGAAAAACAAAACAGTAACACGAGATATCCAGATGTGAGTACATATGTCTCTCTTCATAGCTTTCTTTTTTTCCTACTACCAGACACTTACATTAGCATATTTTGCTAAGGTATCTATAAACCCCCTAAAAATTAAAGGACTACAGTACATCTCCACTCACCCATAGGACACCCTCAAACAAGGTAGTTCCTTCCTCTTAAAGAATAAGAGACACCTAGAGATATTAAGAGATGAAGACAGAAGCCAAGTTCATGTCAGTGTCCGAGCAAAAGAGTAGATGGGACAGGTATTAAATGGAAAAGAAGAACAAGACACCCATAAGGGAGGATCTGGAGACTAGGGTTGGCCATTGAGAACCTCTAAAAACATTTTACTTACAGCTTTTATAGTTTCCGCCTCACAGGTTGAATTCTGGGTCAGCAGAATGCAACACCTTTACCAAACTTATTCTGTGCAAGGGAGGATGAACAACTAACATAACTAAACACCTTTGCCTTTTCAATACTAGCCAGTGAGGGTACCACGAACACTACTAGACAGTGGACTGTTGCTCCCACTCCCTTTATCTTAACAACAGAAGGTGAAATCGTGGTCCATCGGTGGCATGTATTGTCTTTAAATGTGCACTGTTGTAGCTTCTTGTCAAACATGTAGTAGCATAGTCCTTGACAAATGTCTCAACAACAATCTCTTGAGCAGTAAGGGGCCAGAAGTGGAATCAGACCCAGGAACATGTACTTCCAAACCATGTCCAACCCAGCAACAGACTGCCAGACTCCGAGGCTGAGGAGAATAAATGGTCATGTTTCCAAAAGAGCAACCAGGGTAAAGGACAACATGTCTGATCCTGGTGGCCACAAGGGACCATCACCGTCAAAGTACCACTACCTTCAATAACACACCAGTCAGTGGCTGACAGACCAACCCCCCAACCCCCCAGGACAAGGACAATCATCCTAAGCATCACCTGGACTGACCTCAGAATACAAACGACTCAATGCCTCACACATGGCATTACAGCATTCAAGAAGAAAAAGATGAGCTTCTGTGCATGGCGCCCTCCACAGACCAGGAGGACCACTGCACCCAGACGTCACACATGCAGACGATCACAAGAGAAGCAGATATTAGCCCCAATATGGAGAGAACTGTTGGAGAAGAATCCAGAAACCAGGATGATGCAGGGTGCAGCTACGGGGCCACGGATGAGTCAAACTAAAACCAGCAGTGGGAAATATAAAAAGACTGATTTATAAATAGATCAGAACACAGAGACTGTGCTGTTGGGGAAGATTTAGAAGTGAACGCATTCCAGATACCAATCATAAGAGGGGGAGGCAGATCATACCATCCCTAGCCTCAGATATGGAGGTATTTCAACATGAGACACGTTCATTTGACTGGATGTGTGATCCTTTAAGGAGTGGGCTCATGTAGGTGTGTGTGAGAGAGGGAGAGAGAGGGGGTGGGGGGAGTCTGATAACCTGCCTGGCAACCACCAGAATAAACACCCTCCTCCTACTGCGATGGATATATGTGCCCTCATCTTTTATTCTATAGCCAATCACTTTAATTCCCCGAGATTCTTATGTAGAGAAAACTATCATGTCGCCGTTTCCATGACAACTTTAACCAGTCTTAAATCCTGAATTGTACTGGGGTGGGTCCGGTGGTGACAATAGACGCTTGGTTGGGTAGGCAATGAAAGATTCGCCTGTAAAACAAACGGTAAGGACACATATGTGGACGTGGGCCCTTGATCATATGTGAGCAGTAAAACGAACAGGGATCAATCTGAAAACCCTTAGATTCTCAACATCATGTGCATGATGAATGATTTGATAAATCTGAACGCAGATGGAGGCTGGAGGCTGCGTGTCTGCGCGCATCTGTCATGACGCGTCAAACGGAGCGGATGGTGCCACTTACCTCATTTTCTCGTCTTTTCCTCAACCGGAGATGATGATGATGATGATGATGATCAAGAATCGGAGCACCGCTCCTCTGGGGGTTTTTTTTTTCTGTCTACACAGTCCGGTGGGCTCGAATCACAGCCGATCCGTGTCTGTAGATGTACTGAAGGCTGGTGATGGGCCGTGTTGCAGACAAGCTAAGCGAGAGGACGAGCGTCGTCTCCCATCAGCTTTGTGTTCCGTTGTCTCTGATCTCCAAACGCGCCTCCGCGTATCCTTGAGTCCATGTTCAGCTCGGTAGAAGACGGTGAACGGTGGTCGTCAGCCGCCACCTCCCTCATACAATATTTCCTTCCCATTCGGAGTGTTTTTGGTTAGGTGAAGAGATTTGGGGCGAAATGCTAATGCTGCATACGAAGGAACGGGGAAAGGGAAGGGATGGAAAGGAGGGCAAGCCGGCTCGATGCTGCCCATCTGCGGCGAAGACGCACACACGCAGCCCACTGACGCCCCCTAACCCTAATCCACCACACATAACCAGAATGATCTGAATATTCCTATATTATTTTCAGCTCAAGGAGGAAGATTGCCCAGAAAATGCGTTTATGTTACCATTGTCATAATAAAATAGAGACTGTTATATTTATAAGTCGCATTTATAAATTGGAGGTTTTCTGTCGAGGCTGTATGCGCCCTGTGGGGGTTGTCCATTTCCCTGCCCTCTTTCTTTTGCTCTTCCCACGTGTTCTCCAAATTGATCATGGAGTTTACGTGAGATTTTTAGACAGTTTCATCATTAACTTTGTGTTAATTTCAGCGTTTACTTGTCTCCTTTGTGTATATTTTTCTCTGCATCCATCCATCCATCCATCCATCCATCCATCCATCCATCCATCCATCCATCCATCCATCCATCCATCCATCCATCCATCCATCCATCCATCCATCCATCCATCCATCCATCCATCCATCCATCTTCTGTTACGGCTTTATCCGCTGTCACATGTCCCAGGGAGCTGGAGCCTGTCCCAGCTGACTTAGGGCGTGAGGCGGGGGAAACTCCAGGCGCGACGCCAGTGCACCGAGGAGCCACACACAGAGACGCAGACAATCGCACACGCACACACACACACACACACACACACACACACACACACACACACACACACACACACACACACACACACACACACACACACACACACACACACACACACACACGATTTGGGACCGGCCAATTTGTGGTAAGTTTAGATCAGCGCTGGTGTGTTTTTGCCCCATTGTAACATTGAAATATGGGACATAACACAAATATGTAAAATCTGTAGATGCATAAAAGCATTAAAGTGAAAAACACACTGTCTCATTGGAATGTTTTTTTTTCTTCTAGCATTTACTGTCAGACAAATGAAATTTCTGATGGTATTTTGCAGCCTGTTGGCTGGTTGTCACTGCTGACAAATATTTCAGCAATCAGAACAATGTCTCACATCAGTGGATGTTCTATCCTAAAATCCATCTGAACCCCCATCAGAGATATAATACTTATTCATGCATCTCTCTTGTTTTACTGTAAATGTTAAAAGGAGGGTGTGCAGAACAGAAGCTGTCCACAGGTTTATTATGTCCTTTAAGAATACTTGCTTGTTCTATTGTGCAAGTAAATTCACCTTTTGGCTGAAGCAGTGCATTAAAGTAAGAAAAAAACACCTCAACAATGTTCAAGTCAAATATTTTGTCAGTGACTGATGTTGCACATCTGACGTAAGCAGTTACAGTGTAATGGTCTTATTGTCCCCCTTCATGATCTCATCTGGGTGCAACAAAATGCACATACAGACTCAACAAGGCTTCACATTATTGAAAAAAACAAACACAAATACATGCTTGATTCTTATACCTGGAAAGATACAACTCATTCCAAAAAGAAGCTGTTTTCTATACCGTCTATTTTGTATTTTTTACACATCTGGAGCTAAGTAGGGGTTTATTGTAGCTAAAAACTGAAAGGAATTTAAATAGCAAGTGAAGTATTTGAATCATGTTCACAATGTAATAGAAAAGTTTTGGAAGCACAACAAAAACATAGGAAAAGGTTTAGATTATGTGTGAAATGGTTAAAATCCAGCCTGCGAATCCATTTTTATTATCTTTTAATAGTTCCCCCTCTGTATCATGTTCATAAACTGTACCCTTCTCTTTGCATTTAATTATTCCTTCATTCAAATTCAGCAAACTGCAGTTTTTTTGCACACATGCAGTTAATCTATTGATTGAAGAGTTGTATCTGATGTTAAGTGTAGTTCATACTTCTCTGCATATTTAGGACTTGTTCTGATGTTAGTGGTAGAGGCCCCACTTTACCAGCACCTTCCTGAGTTGTTACATACAGAATTAAAGACTAACAGAAAATCACTAGTCTATGTTTTTTCTTTCTGTACACAGTTCTTTCTTCATTTTGTTCGGCTCTCCAGGGCAATGTTATTCATTTAGAGATTTCGTCAGTCTATTGTCTGTAGAGTCTGTACACTCTAACAAATGTAAAAGCCATCCTGCACAAATGTAGCCAGACAATAAGAGACTTTGGTTCCATTAATTTGATCTGTTTCATTTGTTTTGTCACAAGCCATTGGTGAGTGGGCTACAGTATGCAAGAGAGATTTTTTTTTTACATGTAGTGTGTGAACAGAGAAGAGGGAAAAGAGGCGAGATGTCTGAGCATCTGCAAGTCACTCTTCCAACAGTCCATCTCATTCGGGATCCAGGATATGATCAGGAGGAGAAACCTCAATGCTCTCTTCTGTCGAATGCTTTTAGTTCAGGCAAATCCACGTCTGCCTCTTTTTAGAGTCTGACTTCGTTTAAGTTTGGTTCAGTTCATTTTAATGAAGCTAAGTTTGCATCAGCTGGAGTTCCAGGCAGCAGTAAAAACACAACTAGGTCTGTCTCCATCCTTCAGACAATCCTCCACTGCATCACACTCATGTCCTTCCCCCCAGTCGACACCAGGTAGCTGTCGTCAAACAAGAAGCTCACGTTGGTCACATGGCTGCTGTGGCCTCCATAGACATGGCTGGGGGCCTGGAAAGAAAAACAAAACAAAACTAGAGTTAAGGTCTTTTGTTTCCCCAGCTCTTGATCTCCTTTGTGACAATGCCAGGATGTGTTTTGTGCACCAGTATCTTGTCTTACCCTGAACTGTGAACAGGGATACGCAAATAGGTGGACCTTCCCAAAATCATCTCCAGTAACCATGACATTTTTGTCGTTGGTTCTGCACACGGCGTTGATGTCGGTGCCGTCTGACCCATCGGGCCACAAGCCTGAAGACAGAAGTGGGTGGAGAAAACATCTACTGAACCGACTTCAAACACGCTCCTGAGGAGAGAATAAACCGTCTCTTACCAAAGACCTGGAAGCCCAGAGGGCAGGTGTTTGTGGCCCATTCGATGTCTCTGGTGGTCTCCACACTGACCACCTGCTTACACACTGATGGGATCCCTGAGGAAAGAAACCAAAACGACTTCACTCTCATTAATAATTTTAATACATTATTGGCAGTTTTTAGCACCTTTCTCACAATACAAAACAATTGTTAATAATATACAGTATACAATGCTAGGAAGATGTGATCATGAGGAGTTTATAAACTGGATTGATTGCAAAACACTTCACTTTAAACTCATTCTTTAACGTAAAGTAATTAAATGTATGGTGAACGAGATACATGATTCTATTTCATCACACTTTCCTAAACTCACTCGAATGTCAAAAGCAATGAGAGGAGGTACTAAGAATGAGCATTAAAAAAGTGATCATACATACAGTACAATATCTCGTAGTCCCCTGAGTTTGATACCAGGTATTGGGAGTCTGTCGACCAGTCCAGATGGGTGATGAAACTAGAGTGACCCTGAGATATAACACAAAAGAACATGTTAGAATTTTTTTTTTTTGCTATTGCAGAAATGTTCTCCTGGAGAGGAAATGTAGTTCTTTAAGCACCACAAAAAATCCTAAAAATGAGGCTTTGGAATTATTTTACTGTTACCTGATATGACTCACATCATTGCCATTGATTATTTTACAGCTCTTTATCAACACATTTTGGGCAGACTGTGTAGAAGAGTAAATGGAGAGCTAAGGCAGCACCTAAATATAAAGATGCTGGAGGGAGGAACTATAAATAAAAAAAGTCACAGATGAGGGGGGATTATAAATACGGGCGCTCACCGAACACTTCCCGACTCGGCTGTACTTCCTCCCATTTTCTGCCACGGCATAGATATAAATGTAGTTGTCATGGGAACCAATGGCCAAGAAGTTACCATCTAAATAAATTCCAGCAGGACAAGAAGATTACTGGTGGTGCAGAAAGAAATGCAGTTGCTTGTGGAGGTAAAATTTGTTTGAATAAAACATGCCACATTTAAAAAAAAAGAAGAAGTTACTCAGAAACTTGAAACCATCATATGATCTGTAGTTTTGTGAATTCATTTTATGCTGAAAATTTGCAAATAACAATATGACAAAGTCACTTTATAGGCAGGGGAGATAATGAACTGCCAGCGGTTCTCACCATACCTGGCCCGTAGCTCATAACAGACAGCTGTTCATTCCCATCTGTGTGCACTGCTACAAGATCCTTGGAGTCAGTGTCCAGCACCAGCCACCTGCAGGACGAAGGACAGAAAGCTCCGCAATCTGGTTCTTCATCAATGGGATGAAGATCAACAGGTTTGCACCACTTTTTTTTAAAGTGAGTACTGATAGTGATCAGTGTTTGTTTAATCACAACATCCCCTACCTGCCAGTTTGGGTTCCTATAGCAACCACAGATCCAGATGGGTGGAATCCTGCTGATTGGGCAGCATCCTTTCAGAATGAGGAAGGAGAGGACTGTTTATCAGAATTTCACATTGCAAAATGTTGTATGTTAAGAGTTTCATACTCAACATCTTTGCCAAAGTTAAATCACTTTACAACACACATTCAAAGGTAGGATTTTATAATGGTAAAACCAGTTTGGAAGCCATAGGGATCTGACATGCATCACAAAAATGCTTGATTGAGAAATTTGAGTGCTGCATTCCTGCCCAGTACCGAACTTAAAAGAAAAAGATAAATAAATAGTAAATAGATTCATTTTACACATTTTAACTGATTAATGAATGTTATGTTAAATAAAATATTTTTATGGTGATGTCAGGTCTGAAGATGTTCTTCTGTTAGTGAAGTTCTTCCTGTCCCTCCCGGACATTGAAAGCAAGACCACTGATCTGTGGTCTGCTGAATGTGTTGTAATTCCCGTAATTGGCGCCAGGGGGCAGGAGAGACTAAGTTTACCTCCATACTTTTGGTCCAGATGAGTTGATGGGAACCAGAGTCCCACAGGCACACCTGCCTGTCGTAACCACACGTGATGAAGTGGGGCTTCCACGGGTGAACGGCCAGACCCCACAACTCATCAGTGTGACCCTGAGGAAGAGAGAAGAGATTTCCTACAATGATGGACCCAGTTTAAGAGAACAAGACACTCTGATGATCTCCTAGGGGACATTATCTTTGTTTATAGACCCTAACAATTTGTTAACTAAGAAAATAACAAGGAGTTTATTCTATAACAACATTAATCCTACTTGGAGCATTATATCTGTGCAAGGATGAATGTACCTGTGTAATATTAACAAATTCTCCATCCAAACTGCCTTGCAATACAAAGTTCTTAGTGGTCCCAATGAGTACAGTCTCTCCTCTGCCCTCTGCTATGGTCCGGATGGGGCCAAAGAGCTCAGGCACCTGTGCAGAAAAGAGAACAATCGTGTAAATCATTTGCTAACCTCAAACCCAACGTTTTCCAATTATAAAATAATCTTTTACTGCATAATGGGTCTATTCAGAGCAAATAGGCTATCTGAAATGATCACCCATATATATATATCCATAGATTTCATTGAGAGAACTAATCCATATCATTCTCTCTGTACTTTTTATGATTTGGTGCACTATTGAGAAAAGACTGAACCCTCGAGCCAGAACTGGATATGCATCTTACAAATTTAATACAGCATATTAATAGAGTTGCATAACAGTAGTTTAGATTTTTCAGAATCTGTGAAGCTCAATATTAAAATATCTTTGCAGTCAGAGCAGAACTTGTGCTTTTCACCTTTGAATATATGTGTGATTGATGATTGTGAATCCAATTTGATTTTTATTTTTCCAAGAAAAAGGACATTCTGATTTCTCTTGAATATTTCACCTCTGCCATCTGTATCTGTTGGTAACTGCTGTCCCAAGAGACGAGCCTACGGTCCTTTCCTCCAGACACCAGTGTACCGTTCCTCAGCATGGACAGAGCAAAGATGCTACCCTCGTGAGCGCCTTGGATGACATGGCTGATACGATTAGTGCCTGTGTGACAGAGACGGGAGGAGATGGATGAGAAAGTTCATCTGGTCAGACATAAAGGTCGATGGCTTGTGGGCAGATTAATTTATTGCACAGAGCTACAATAGATAAAATAGAGGGAAAAAGAAAGTGCTTTGAAAGTGGATGGAATTTTTGTTTTGTCTTCATTTCAGATTTTTGCTCTAAATATTGTTCATGAAAAAGAGAGTTTTCCTTAGACAATGCTGTATGAATAAACGCAGAAAACATGACTGAATTAACGTACCTTTTCCCCACACCAGGATGTTTCCACTAGAATCTCCTGTGATAGTGTCTCCATTTTCAGCAAAGGTCACACACAGCACAAACTTGGGCTTCTCCTGTTTCTGCAAGAAACACAAGAACACATACAATAATGTTTCATTTTAGCACAGTCTGCAGTGATTATTTTCATATATAATAGATGAGATCATATCCCAAGACAGGCCCCCCCATGATTGAGTTTACACCCCTATATTAAACTCTTATTGCTTTATTGATCCAGCATGTGGGGAGCGGTTTAGTGTCCTACTTCAAACAGGCCTTGCTTCTTGACCAGTGTGCTTTTCTCCAGGGTCCAGAAGTAGAGATGGGATTTCCCACAGGTCACAATGATGTTGGAGTCTGTTGGGTGAAAGTCTGTGGCGAACACAGACTCATTGGAGCACTGAAATTACACAAACGAATCAAGGAACATTGAGTTGATAACAGAGGAATTTTGTTCATTCATTCATTCGGTTGTTTGTTTGTTTGTTCTTTCATTAATCCATTAATTCATTCATTCATCTTCTCCTCAGCTGCTTATCCACCTATCTGTTGGAACCTATCTCAGTTAGCTACAGGTAAAAAGAGGGGTACTCCCCAGAGGAGACGCAAGCTCATTGTGGGTTCAGGTTTTTGGAGGTGGGAGGAAGCCAAAAAACCCACACAGACATCGGAAGAACATTCAAACTCCACACAGAAAGGACTCTAACCTCTAAAAAAATTTCTGTGACACAACAATGCTTCCTACTGCGTCATCCCACATAGGAAGTTTATTTACTATTTAACACACAGTTACACACACACACCTTGACCTCAGCCAGTCTGTCCTCTCTCTGCCAGTCCCACACGGAGAGCACATGGTCATTGGAGTCGTCTACAGCGCACAAGGTGTTTCCTCCATTCTGACAAAGAGAAAATTGAATAAATCTATGTTTATGTACAGAATTATCTGTAAGAAACATGGTAAAAAACACGAGAGGTGGTCTTGTTAGGTGTATCTGACGTTTCCTTACCGACTTGGAGAAAGCCAGGCAGACCAAGGCTCGGTCAAAGAAGTTTGTGCCCAGAACGTGGAGTGTGTTCAGACTGACGGAGTCCCACACGCGGACATGAGGAGCTAGCTGCTGCATGAGGACAACAATAATAAATTGGAAAAACACCAGAAGAAGTGCTTTGTCAGCGCAATACGTGTTGGAGTGAATGTATTTCAAATTCCCAGGCGAGCAAAGGTATTAAAGTTGTCAGTTCAATTATGAATCAAAATCCAAAGTGATAAAATATGTCTGTCACCTACTTTTCCATCTGAAGAGGTGCCCGCCACCTGCCCGGTTGCTATGGTGATTTTATCAGGGTGGACCGCCAGGCTGGTGAAGAGGAATATATGAAAAGACATGAAACTTTAAAAGCCTTCCAGCATCAAAAGGAGCATGTGAATAAAGAAGAACGAAGCGCTCACTGAACATGAAAGATGAATGTGGTTTCTAAAGCTGTGATATCCTCTGCATCGACCACGCAATGAGCTAATGGCAGACACTGATTGAGTGTGACAGTGGAGATATAGCCGTAGCACATCTAAAGCTCTGACATTTTGTCTTCAAAGGATCTGCATCCAGTCCGTATTTGATCTTTAATCCAAAGCGTTCTTCATCATTTCAGCCCTCATTAACCCCAGAGTGTAATCTAGTCACGACTCTTTTTAGGTTCACTGCATTACTAACTATCTCACAGACAGACATGACTGTGCAGAAATGTCTGCATGCAAACACAAAAACGTCCCTCGTACCGGCCCTTCTAGACAAAAATACAGCAGAACTACCTCACCATGTTGTCCTACCACTGTTTTGTGTCTCTGGTATGTGTGAAATTAAGCAATCATGCCCTGAATAAGAACTAGAGGGCCAGTGTTTAAAGAATCAAAGGTTGATGACAGATGTGATGTGGGTAGGTATGTGTGTGTCTCACCATTTGATGTCATCTGTGTGTCCAGTGTAGTGTCTTTGCAGCTGCTCATCCACATTGAATAAGACCACAACAGACGCGATGAAATAAACTGTTTCTCCGGTGGGCAACAAGTACAGGTTAGAGCGACAGTCGCGACCACGGTAGCCATAACTATGTATTCAAAAGGTCAAGGAAAAAAACCAGTAATATTCAAATAATATCCAGATAGTCCCTGGTTCCTACTTAATACTGAAGGAGCTTTGGATTTGGACTGTTTGATAAGAACCTAGGAGACAAGGCAGCAACATAAGGTCAGAAACAAAAGACATTAAAATGCATTAATGCTACTCGCTGTATATTATCTACCTAGTTTGTATTTATGCCTTTAATTCTCAGAAATGTGTAATTCAGATCACAGTGGATTCAATTTATAAATCACACAGTCCGTGTGTCCATGTGCTTACATACAGTATGCTGCCAGAATTCAATATGTTCCTTGTTCCTATTATGGGTTGTTCGCTTCCTGAGCTCAGCAGGATTCAATATCACAGAAAATGTTCCTTCATGAAATCTCAAAATGGAACAAAATAAAAAATGAAAGAATTACAAGAGGAACTGCTGACTGCAGGTTATTACTGATAGCAGGAGTGATGCACTGCCTACATGATCATCTGAAAGGATATATACAGTCTATCTATTTTTCAAATTTAAGGGCTTTTCGCATTCCTGTAAAGCTCTGTGTTAGGAATACAAGCTTTGGTGAAAGGATACACCCAGTCCAGCTTCAGTCTGCTGCTGGGCAGCTCACCTCTGGCCTCCAGGCAGTAGCTGTCCACCTGCGCTTTGGGCATGAACATGGTGACGGGTCGACCCTTCAAGAACATTTTCACATAACCTTCCTCTAGAAGAAGCAGCAGAAAAGATCAATAAGATAATATACATGAAAGAAAAAACACATGTGACTTCTAGGGTTATGTTTCTTTTTTAGTTTTAAGACAGTATAATATACTTTATATATGTGTGTAGTAAAAAGCTCAAACATGACACTGAAACACAGCATAACATGTTATTTCATGTGAGTGATGAGCATGATAATGATGAGTGTGACTAGACTGCAGGATGAAGAATGTGATGCTTCATTTGCTATAAAAAGATTCACAGACAACAGATGACAGAATTTGAGCACACAAACAAATTAGCTTTTGAACTGACTTTATTAGTCATTTCAGAAACACAGAGTGCAAAATGACAACACACAGTGTGAAATGAACCCAAACATTTTTAAACACAATTATTCAGCTCATAGCAGAGGTTAACCAACACAAAACGCAGACGCAAGCAGAGCAATTAAATGCAATGGGGAAATAAGAGATCCAAGCTTAGAAATGTGGATATGAAAAATCTCCATCAATACAAAACATGCTAAAACTCAAAACGATGCAGACAACATTATGGGAACTAAAACAAACAAAATGAAAAACTAAAATCTCATTATAAGAAACCACTATTATAATATAAATCAGGTCCACAATCTCACCCATAAGACCTTATAATATAATTAATATAATATATTTGTTATATTTGTTTTGCTTCATTATAAGAGGATATGTGACAACATAGTGTTTTGTCATCTGGAATAAAACTAAATCTATCTCTGTGCTGACTCGGTTGGATACATTACAGCTGAAGAACTGCAATTAATATTTATCCAGAAGAGTGAATTTTACTGTTGATTTCTCCCAGTTAGTAACAAATCTGAAAGTACTGGCTGGGAGACTTGATGGGGCTTCGATAACTGGGTGTATCGAGAGAAGAGTAAGATGACAAACTCCCTGATTTTCTAAACTGGAGTCTTAAATTCTGGGTCTTTCTAGGGGCATCACCCTTTGTGGCCCTGATGGCCTTTCTGCTGTCTGAAGTTTGCTGGAGGTCAGCAGCTGAACCGGCTGTTACAGCTGAAGCCGCAAGGCTTCCACTGGCCCTGGTCGGTTTGGCGGGGAGGCTGAGGTAAATCTGTACTGTGACTGTAATGTAGACGGGGGACAAGAGCAGAGGAGCCGATTGTGGGGAGGGAGGTGGAAGTAGTTTGGGTGTCGAGGGGTCAATCAGGGACAAGTAAAAGTAAAGGATGGAGGAAGTTGGTAGAATAAGTTAGACACCTCATATTTAGAATTGAGCATTATGACATTGAAAAGACACAGACTATCAAAAAGACACAAGGGGAGTGTTCTGATAATCCACCAGGATGTTGAGTGCTGCCATCTAACAATGGGATCTAAAATGTTTGGACCTCAAAAAAAAAAAATTTTTTTCTCTACCTTTAGTAAAAACTTGTATTACTAGTCTAAATCTTTGGTTACAAATCTGATAGGGCCCAGGAAATTAAAGTCTGAGGGTCCCAAAATGATTAATGGTCCTGGAGATAATATTCCTGGTAGTGCTTTTATGTCAGACAATTTTTACTTTGATTTACTAAAACCATTTTAAGGTAGAAACCAGAAAATGACTGAATCTCTGGAAATCATTCAGTATGGACACCGAATGATTTTCTTTTTCTGCTGTTTGCTTTTGTCTTGTCAGACCCTGCATATGTTCATCTCTTCAGGTCAAATAATTATTCATAATTATTTCGATGAAATTAACCGACCGCCTTAGAGAAAAAAATATGTTTACCAGCTTTATATACGCTGATTCTACATCTGTTACCAACCGCTGGTGTTAATGCTTTCAAGAATTAAAATATCCTGTAAAAATTCACTAGAATCAATTGAATAAAGTTGAGAGAAAATGAGACTTAATTCAAGTCAAAATCCTAGGATATAGCATGAAGACTACACACAGGTAGACACACAGGCAACAACAGAAACAACCTCCCAAAAAAGCCAATTATGAATAAGTCTTCATTTTGAGGGCAGGAAAATAATAAGAACAGCAGCAAAAAAAAAATCTACTTGCTCTCAGTTTGGTAGTGAGCTTTGGCAACAAAAGTCAAAGAAATGTGAAAACTTTGTGCTGTTACCATGGTGATGGAGAATAAACGTGATGGAGCAAAAGAGCTGTGTGTACGTCAGAGTGAAGCAGCAGCTTCATCAACAGGTGAACAGGTGAGTCCGGTGAAGCAGGACTGAGCTGCAAACACTCCAAACACACTGATGCAGCTCTCAGTGGCAGTTAAAGTGTGCGTGTGTGTGCGTGCGTGTGTGTGTGTGTGTGTGTGTGTGTGTGTGTGTGTGTGTGTGTGTGTGTTAGTCTATTGCCCCTTTTACACAACCTCCTGAAGGCAGGAAGTTTATTTGTTTATTTTTATTTGTTTATTTGTACAGATCCCCATTAGCTGCAATGACAGCTTTGTACAAATAGAACAAAAGCACAATGGGCACCGAATCAAGGTCTGTATAAATAGAGTGAGCCAGCAAAGATGGGGATAGGTACATTTACACAATGTGCCATATTATGAGTCAAAACTAGGAGAATTAGAAAGCACTTGGCCGCAGTTAGCAGCAGAGAGTGTGTGATTTTTGTGTAAAAGGGGCTTGTGAACATTAAGGCAGGTTTTGCACACACACACACACACACACACACACACACACACACACACACACACACACACACACACACACACACACACACACACACACACACACACATACACACACACACTTGTCAAACCAATCCTTCCCCTGTCTGGACAGCTCCCCGATCATTGTACAAAGAGATGTTTTACACGTTTATCATCATATTAAGAAAGAAGTAACTCCAAAATTCCTGGTATTTATCCATGATCCATGACATAAAAACAAATGGTTCTGTCTGTCCAGAGAGCTGTATAGGCTGGGGCTTTGGGGGAGGGGAGCAGGGGGAGCCTACCTTTGCAGTGGGTCACACGTCGCATTCCTTGTAAAGGTCACACAGAGAGATACAAGCACCACATGAGGGGCGTCATGACATCCTCACTGCCTGGTCTGTCCTAATATGAACGCACTTCCTGTGCCCTATTATTAATGAACATCACCTGTTCAATGGATCACAGTCTTCCACTCCTTTCTGATGGCGGATTTAATTTAGAATCTTTTGTACAAACGTCCTGATTATGTATACCTGTATCTATATCTATTGTATATCTATATCTATATCTGTGTATATCTATATCCTATGAAACAACATAATCAATACTTTCATACTTTTGTGAAGCTGGTTTGGTTCAGTGTAAATCTGTTGTTTTAAAGTAGATCCCTATGATATTTGCTGCAATAAGCTAACCAATGGGGTTGTTCTCCGTGTTTCAACTTTGGCAATCAAATTATTCAAATAAAATCAAAAGTTAAAAGTTTATTGGGAAAACCTGAACAGTCTTGGTACAATAAGTTACATTTCCCCTCCTTCTTCAGTCTTTGCAAATATGTATATAATATGAAACGTTACCCTAAACATATAGGCTACACGATTAAAGTTGAAACAACACAAAAAAAGCTTATTGAAAATAAAGGAAAAATGAATATGTGGATGAGAACATGAAATAATGGATGAATGAACTGGTTATTTATGGATGAATGAATCATGTAAGGGATCTAATGTTAAGGATCATGTAGCAAAGCCCTCAGTGGTCCTCTGAGTGTAATGATGTCAGCGAGTTGTACCACAACATGAAACTGTCATAGCTGTCAGGCTGCAGAGCTGTGAAGCAGCCTCTATTTCTTACCTGCACTGAACACTGGCTCCCTCTGTTTGCTGCAAAGTAAATGAGTAAACAGCTGTCATTCAGCATCCTGCCTTCAGGCACACCATTGATTTGACAAGAGCTTTATAAGGCGATCATTATGCTGTCTAGTTATAAATAAAAAAAAAAAACTAAAACTAAAACCAAGCAGTCTCCTATCAAGGAGGAAGAATTCCTTTCCGTAAAATGTAGTAAACTGACTTCACTTAAAAAAAAAAAATCAGGAAACTAATTGGCGCAAAAATTTGAAGAAAAATGGATTCATTTAAACTGTTTGTGGTGAATAATAAGAGTGATCCTCCTTACTTGGAACTTTACTTTGGAACTTCTCCTCATCAAAGTAAAGTTAACTATGCAGAGTGTAATCTGGGACAGCTTTCACGTGGAGCTACCTGTCACTTCTTTTGCCGCTGGAACTGCTGCCGGTGGACCCGGTACGA
Source organism: Antennarius striatus (assembly GCF_040054535.1). NCBI lineage: Eukaryota > Metazoa > Chordata > Actinopteri > Lophiiformes > Antennariidae > Antennarius > Antennarius striatus. Next base: position 11,707,502 of record NC_090792.1, read on the forward strand.
GTTCGGTTACCCTTGGAGTCGCCCGAATCTCTTCGTGTGAGAGTTCCCACATGTTCATTTGAGTTTGCTCTCCTCACAGTGCTGTGGTGAGAATACAGAGAGAGTGGAGGGGGGAGCATGAGAACAAGGCCATAAACCCACCTGATGCCGCTTTTATGAAAATAAAAAAGCGATGCTTTGTGACAGAACGGAGAAAATTTGCACCAAGGCATCAAAAAGGAAGCAGTTACTATTGTATTCTCTTTTTACTCCCTGCTGCGGATCATAATTACTACATCAGTACAGACAGATGCAAATCTGCATTTTAGCAGCTCAGACAGCCTGCCTATTCACAACAATGAAAAGGCTCCATCAGCAATCCAGTGGTCAGCAGGCCCAGTCGCCTAATCCACCCTATGGAAAGAAAGTCTATTCAAATCCTAAAACTAGCCGGTGGTCAATGTCCCTTCTGGAGAGCCTGTGTGCTTTTGTTCAATAAAGAGCAGAACAGAAAAAAGAGGGAGAAAGAGAGATAGACTGTTATGTGCTGCTTTATCCCACGAGGAATCAAAGTAATTGGGCCACAGGGCATTGAGGAAGGCAGCTATGTATTTTATTTTATTTGAAATTTATACTAATCCAAGACACAAACAGTAAACAACACAAACTCCAGAGAACAAGGATTTTAGCGAAGCTAGAGAGAGCGATATCAATATCAGAAATGGTGAAAGGGGATGTCACCAAATCTGTGCAGCTTGATGAATGGTTTAGTGCCATTGCTAGCATGCATCAGAGCCATGATGTTACATAGTGATTAGTATGCTGCAAATTCCTCTCACCTGAGGGGCAGGTGAAGAATTCTGGTGAAGGAAGTGGAGAACAAATAAGAGTTCAAGAAATCATAAACTACAACAGACAAGACTGATTGCACAGAGGCAGTCATACTGTTTCTCTGTATGTCAGCGATGTTTAACATCAGTCAAACAAAATCACAATATAATTTACGGCTTGAATTGCAGATGTGGCACAGGTAAGTGTTCCAAAAAAATGTCTCTTGACAAATGAAACGTTGAGAAAGACAAGTGTGATTTAACCACAACCTGGTCTACGTGAAGCTAAATCTAGATTTAATGTAGTCAAATGACAAAGTCAACAAGACGCTGATTTTCAGTGAAGAAAATCTGGCTGAACAGACTTGACTCAAGGAGAGCTGAACTTTCCTGCACATCTTGAGGCCTACAACCTTCTTAGACATCAAAATAACTACCTTTTGTTGGCTGGTGTAGTGTTGTCCCTCTTGGATCCAGACCCAGATGGGGAAGGCAGAGTCCCGCTGCCTTTCTTTGGTAGGATGGTCCCGTTGTTTACTGTGGGCCTTAATGGCAATGTGGCGATCATTGGCCTGGCTAGAAGAAGAGGGAAGACAACAGTGGGCATGTTCAGAATAAAGCTGCATATGAAACTCCTATCAACGTGAAGTAAAAAGCTACAAAACTGAATTTAACCATAGCGTTATGTACTACTGGGTAGAGGCAGAGGCATCCCAGCATGCACTGAGGTAAAGGACTTATAGACGATGCTTTATTCATGCATGTGTGTCCAGTGTTCTCTGGTTCATCTGCATTAGGAGCAATTTAAATTAGTGATCGGCAACTAGTGGTTGGTCACTTCAAGAGTTGGTGGTCCATTCCATGAAGCTAATCAAGCATATCATAAAATGAGAGACCTTTGAAAGAGGAGCTCAAAATTTCTTTATAATAGAGTCAAAATTAAACGACTTTAGACGATGAAAATTTAGCACAAAAACTACCTAAAAAAATGAATAAACCAATATACTCTTCTGTTTTTGTTCATTTCGGGGCATAGACTTAGTGTAATTACTGAAATGTGACCATTTATACTTGTGAACTCAATACAAGGAGCTTCGTCTTTGTTTCCTGATTAGTGCAATAAAAATAATCTTGAACCATGCCACCACTACACATTTTAATATATAATGTACAGTTACTGCTGCTATCGTGATTCTTATAGTTTTGAATCAAATTTAAACATGTTCTACATTTTGTTTCATTGATTTTAATATTAATGATTTTATTCTATCCATCCACTTTTACAGCAGATGGCGTAGGCTTAATTTGATAAAACCAAAGAGGCGTGAACACATACACACACACACACACACACACACACACACACACACACACACACACACACACACACACACACACACACACACACACACACACACACACACACACACACACACACACACAACAAAGCTTCAGCTTTATATAGTTAATTGTTCATCCAGCGCACACACACACTCTAGACTACACACATCCTGCTCTGTGATCGCTCATGTAGTAATTACACAGCAGGAACGAAAGGAGGTAATTTTGTTAGCATTTAAAGAAGATGAATGTGTTTCTATCAGCGACAGTCTGCGTGCATCGGTTAAGCTTTGTCAGGCCGTACTTCAGAAGAGAGAAGCAGGATGAAAGTGGACAACAATAAGTGAAAGCAGCTCAGTGTGAGTCATCTTCCGGCTCTCCTATCACACCGAAACTTAATCCGTCCACCGTCACTCCTGAGAACCACACTGCCTGTATCTCAGAATCATAATCTGTTCCTGTTTCATCATTGAGACACACATTTGGGGACACAATCGGGATTGAATTGCAGCTGATTTTCACACGGAGACTTGATCAGCCTTGGGATGAGACTACATCTGAGACACGCCTCAGCTAAAAATGTGCAGTATGCTTAGAAAATGAAAAGAGTTATCAATCAGTAGTTTTGTCACTCTGTGATGATGTGTGGTTTTCTTTTATTTTTCACTGCACTGAAAGAACACTCTGAATTCTGCTGTTTCTACATGGTAGAAAAATAACAGAAGGTAAATTGATCAATAGTTGATCCGTTTAGTTGTAAGAAAATCTGTCTTTGCTGAATGCAATGAACCACTGAAGCTAAACAGAGACTATTTCAGAGAGATGTTTCAACATGGAGGTAAAAGTCAACGTCTCGGGAGATGTGCTAAGAGTTAGATGAGAAAATCAATACTACTTTCATACCTTTCTGTTCAATAGCAATGTCTGCCTTAATGGCAGCTAATGGGGATCCAAGTAAACAAACAAAAAAATAGAAAGCTGCAACCAACATTTGTCTGGATTAGTTATTCACAAAGACAAGACAGAGAAATAGATGGTCAGGACCTAACTTGGTATTTGAGACTGTTAATATCGGATAGTGTCAGGGTAGCTGGTTTGCGCTTTTCCTATGCTAAACGAACTGCTAGCAGGCATTGGAGCGATTTTCCTCTTCTAATACTCTGGAAAGATATCAAGCATATTTCCTAAAGCATCTCTTATTTCATAGAAACAATGATTAAAAATTGATTCCTGGTTGGCCGTATTCATACCATGATACAGATGGATTTCTTTCATCTTTAAAACCTTCATTATTTGGTATAAAGTCACATTGCTTAGTTGGTAGAGCATGTGCTAGTGTTTAAAGGTCAATTCCTCTACCTGTGGCCCCATCTTTATTTTGGATATTTTCCCCTTTGTACATTTGCATGATTCCCCCTCTCTAACTCCTGTTTCTTGTCTCCATTCTCAGCTGTTCTGTCAATGAAAATGAAGAGCTTAAAATGCTTCTTAAAAAAAAGAAAAGAACACACATCAACAAAGAACTAGTCAAAGTCTTTGTGCCTAAAAATCTGAACAGAGAAAATCACACCAGTGCAGCTGGTTGGGTTGATTCACATGTATGTACATTCTGAGGTTGTGTCTGTGATTACAACGAAACACAATGATATTAACAAGTGAAAAAGAGATTTAGGGGTGACTTATCTAGCAGACAAGTGCCCTATCAAAGAGATGCATTGTGATTATAGTGTATGACCCCCCACACAGATGTCTTTACTTAAATATAAATGTACTTCAGACTAAGATTACAGTTCATTTTCCAGGGGAGTGCAGTACTGAATACAACGGTTTCATTGTGAAATACTGCTCTGTGTTCAACACAATATCAGCAGGCAATGACTAATGTGTAAAACACAACACCAGGCCTTGTTAGTGCGGACAGATTTCACAGTCAGCCTACCTGACTTCCCAACATTGCTGCCTGCTGAGGAAGACTTTCTCATCAAAGTAGGGTCTACACAGACGGCACACAAGACATTTGACAACACAGTCCGGGCAAAAAGAAAATGGGAGGGAGAAGAAGAGGAGATCAGCAAACTGATGAAGGAAACCTGCCGTTTTGGAAGGGGAAATTAACAAAGAGAAGGAGACGGGGAGAAATCACCCTGTCACCGACCTGCAGGTCCTGGTGACACCTCAGGGCATCAGAATACTAAATTGCTTGTTACCTTTGGTGGGTCCTCTGCGTGAACCCACGGCCTGCTGCTCCTCAGACGCGTTGAGACGTCGCACCACGTCGGCGAGAGCTGACTTCAGCAGCTGAATCTCATCCTCCTGCATTTGGACCCTCTGCTCCAGAGAGGCGATGCGGTCGGTCACCTCCATACTGCTGGCTGCTGATGCACTGTCATCTGAGGAAACACTCAGTGTCAGAATGCTGCTACATCAGGGTGATAGGTGGCACAACATATTGGTATTGACCACAACTGCAATATTAAAAGATAATATATTGACATTTTGTTAATAATACCCATGTGACAATTTTTGTAAATAATCCAGTGTGGGTATTAGATCTTGTGGTAGTTGTAAGTATGCTAATGAGTTCCCTTGGTTGTCTTCTTCATGTTCTAATGTTCTGCTCCATATTCTCTCCACTGCTGGAAATACTCCATTTATGCTAATGTGGATGGAACACAATCTTTATCACGAGTAAATGTTAGTAAACTGGTATGACTAAGTTCAGATATACCTAAATTTAATTTAATGTGTGGAATTTCATTGACTTCTTCCTAATGGCTTTTGAGGAGATGAGGACAAACCATCACCCTCTCAGATCTGTAATCCTGTGATTTCTTTTGGTAAACTGTGATAAACCTTCAGCTTGAAGAAAGTCTGACATACCGACATACTTGGGTTATATGTCATTTTTAAGAGAGTAAGTCAGTTTGCTCTATTCACAATAACCAACAAAAAAATTTAAACATATTTTTTAAAATTTTTGTATTCAATTGTTGTGAATAGAGCAAATTGACTTACTCTTTTAAGAAACCAAAGGGAAAATTGACAGGAATCTCATTGTGAATATTAAACAGCTGCTGAAAGAAGTAGATTAGCATCTTAGATTAGCATCATGGCTGGAAGGGCTGTCCAAAGATAACACATTTCAAATCTCCAGACAAGGAGCGAAGAAAGAATCTGGCACAAAATCCTTTCAAACTCAGTGACTTGGATAATTTAGGAAAAAATAAAATATAACAAATTAATAGACCACTTTTTAGGTGCTGGTTGGTGGATAGATTCACACAGCTGTCTAGGTCTTTCCCTGTTTCGTTAACACTAACCTAACCTATAGATATGACTACCCTATACAAAGGGAGTGGCATCAGTGTTCTCATTTACTAAATGTAAAACAAACTATTCTCTTCACAGGTGCACCTAGCTCTAGAAAGACTGAAGCTCAAGAAGCTGCTCAAGTCTAACCACACATCAGCGTTTCACAAAGAGTATCAAAGAAGAAAAGGTAACATAAAGAAGGTTAAATTGACTTTATGAGGTTTTAATAGTTCTCATAATTTTACTTGCAATTGGTTAACAGTTTATGTATTTATTTATCAAATCCCAGAACTGTGTTTTAATTTTTTCCTAAATTTCGATATATAAAAAAGGACCAACAACTACAGGACAGACAAGAGTTGCAAATGCCAGGGTTAGAATACAAACAATTAGTTCTTTACGTCTCTTAGGGTCCTCTCCCTGACTTAAATTGGTTCTTTGTAATGAAATCGTACTTGAAGAACCAAAAAGCGACATTTATCGAGTTTAAACTAAGCTACAGAGACACATCATTCCCACATCCCATGGCATCGCGACAGAGGCGAATCACTGGCCACCAAGGTGCACTTCATTGATGATCACACACACACACGCAAACACACACACACACACACACACATACACGCATCACACACACACCTTTGATGTCACAGCGTTTGATGAAATATTAATGTACTTCACTGCTGTGTTTTCCCTGCAGACCAGCAGTATCAATGCGATGCATTATGCATTAGAACGTGGGCGTCTGCTGATTCCGTAGGTCTGCAGTCTGTGTTCCGTCTTGAAATTTGATTATTGAAATTTGGCCAGCTCGTCTGTAATTAATCTTATTCAAACACTCAAGAACAGCAAAGCATCACAAGCACTAAATTTTTATCAAATTTCATAGAATCCAGGTAATATGATGAAAGCACAGCGCTTATAAGCCTCTAACTCTAACTGACCTGAACATGTAGCACAGAATGTGTTGGACAAAAAGATCTTGGCAGTTATTAATAACTTTTATCACAATAAATTCATAAATAATGAAATCATTGCTACTGGCTCACACATGGTACGCAACACATGACATTTCTTGTCATCATTAAATTACAGATTAAAACTAAAACCAACTAAAACTAAACTAAAACTAACAAAATGGCTGATGAACAAAGGTGTTGTTTTAAATACTATTAGTGAAATGAAATGAAAATTGCACTAATATTTACAAAATAAATATTCTTAATGTGCAGATGATTCCTGTTTGCTTTAATTTGAAGGGAAATACTGTATAGTACCAACACTTTTTCAGTTAACTGTTCGACAAAATTTTATATGCTGCAAAAACTACCAAAACTTCTAAGTTTTTATGTAACACAAAACAGAACATGGAGTCAGAAATTGAAGCTGGTTGTTTTCATGACATGCCTTCATACTCTCTACATATTAGTTTGCACTTAATTTTGTTCGGTTGCAAGTTTATCACAGCTTTGATGGTTACGAATCCCAACCGGTATTCCGCTCCAATGAAATAGATTCAAATTAAGTTGTACACATTGGAAAAAAAGTTCCACATATTTGTCTACGATTCAACAAATTCCATTAGTGAGAGAGTTCTGAATTGTTTTCTGGCACACCTTTGATAGGACATGTTCATCTCAACAAATTCAGGATGTCTGAAAACACCAGCTAAAGGCATACACTGTATATACACACAGACACACTTCAGAGATCTCCAGTGCCTCGTTCTGTTCCAGAACCACCAGCCACTTGTGCTTGTGCTGTTACTCAACAAATACACACATAGGAAATGCTGCTTCACATCGAAAACTCACTGGCCCACACAGAGAGACTCCATCATGACAACTACCTATTTGCAGAAATTGATTCAAGTGAATCTGCAGGCACATAATCGACTACATTACACTCCCAGCAGTGAAATACAATGTGAAATATTGTTTGTTCTATATGCACATACATTCATTACTTATTTATACAATCTTCTTATCACAGGTAAAATGTCTTCCGGGAATAAATCCATATCTCTCTCCTCACCTGAGACACTTCCTTTGAAGTAGTCCTTGTTCATATTCACATTTCACAGAGTGAATATCCCCTGATAAAGCTTCTATTATCTGTTCAGCATCTGCTGTGGGTCTGCTCCCAACACTGACACAATGATAGCATGATTCCATCAGCCGTGGATGTACAATGAGTGACTGTCACAGCCGCGATCCCCCCGCCTCCACATCAACACCCTCCGTCTGTCACCGTGCTCCCTGGTTTAAAACCTCTGGGGCAAATTAAAACCCAATAACACAGTCGCAGATGGGGAGGCATTCAGAAAAGATCAGCAGGGCTGGAGTTTAGTGAGGATCCTGTGACACGGATGTGAATGATGGGGCTACATTTCTTGTTAATGTGACTGAACATACATGCCTCTCTTCTAACTCTCCACCCCGAAAAAAAAATCAAACAATTACATCCAACCAATACTCTGTTCACACTTCTCAGCTGTCTGCTCTAATGACTTTATGTCTGTCAGTTCTCTGACTGAGCTTTTCTTCTCTTTATCTATCTATCAGACCAAGTAGTTGAGTCACAAATCCAAAATAGATATCAGTCTATCTTCACATCCTACATGTTGACATGCTGATCCCCATTACCCTCCTGTTAAAGGAGCTGTCATTCTGGCAGGACCACCTACAACCAGTATACACTGTAACGGAAGGACTGAAGAGCCAGTATTGAAGGCGCTGTAGAGCTCAGTTTTCAAGCTTTACAATAACAACATTCACTCTTGTCCGCCTTATTCCTGAGTTACTTCCAACCATCTGCACCCCTATCATCCAAGTTAATAGGTAAAACTGTAAAATGATATTACCTGGTTCAATCCTAATATATTCACAAAACTATTTTGATATTTTGAGCAACGTGTGGCGACCGTTATATATATAAAATATCTTCCTCTAGCAGCTTTTTAGTTCTAAATCCTGATTTTTTAATCCAGCATTACACTGAAGGAATAAATGGAAATTGGTGTTAAGGAAATTCTTTCTGAGAAAATAAGTTACAGCCAGCTGTCCCACCACATGTTCCATCACACCTGTACACCGATGTCTATTTTCTTTTCACTCAGCTGTGCAGAGAATGCTAAACTCATTTGATGGAAACTTGAGTGGTCGGGTTACATTATGCCACAGTGTGTGCTCATAGAAACATGTAATTATCATAGAAACGAGAGGCTGCAGGAAATAGCCTGTCACAATATTATGACAACAACTCGTGTTTTTCAGAGACAGAAAGTGTTGGTCACACTGCTGGCACGTTCTGCTCCCAGTTGAATGTACAGCAGATGATTCTGATGAATGGGGAGGTGGTGCGCTGCCATAGCACCAGTTCATCTGCTGCAGTTTGCAGTCCGTGCCAGGCTTCACAAATGGAAATCACAAACCGTCAGGATGGTGAGATCACCAAATTCATCAGGGTTCATCCTTTGGGGATCACAAACTTTGATGTCAATCAATCCAGTATTTGTTTTAATGTCGTCTGGATTTAAGTGGTGACTTTGTAATTCTTGGAAAATGCAGCTGGTGTTGAAAAACATAAAAATAATCATAAATAAATGCAGTACAGTATAACTGCACAAAGTGAAACTGCGTTATCCCAACATCAGCTCTCTTCCGGGTCTGCTTGAGGCCATCCATCCAATAAATATCAGCAGATTGAGAAATTTTAATACCAGTAACAGAGACCAGTAGCAGAGAAACCTGTCAGGGGTTTATTAGCAATTCATTGGATGAGATTAAAGAGACAGATGCTCGCTTTACAAGCTTTGTTTAATGGCTCCTGCTGGACAAGATCCCAGGAACTGTAATTAGACAGAGGTGAATGAGCGAAGGGGAAGCCCCTCACCTCACCTTGTTTGAGATTTAAAAAATATATAAAATATATGTCAGGGAGAACCACACTGTCACACTGACCGAGGGATCTAGTCAGGAAGATGGAGCTGTTAATGTGTGTGTTTGTGTGTACGTCATAAAGGGTGTGTGTCTAGGACAAAGAGGAACGTGAGGAGAGGCAAAATGACCCCTGTGAGGGCTCCTAGTGTCCCTTTACAAGCATGTTAAACCCTTCCTTCCTCCCATCGGCTACATCCTTCCTGGGGTCAAACTTGGGTCAAATGGGATGATGTAGCTCTAACATCCATGATGTTCTCAACACCACACACTGAGATTAAGAGGCATCTAGAAACACAGCATGGAAATGTGCATAGACTCTACTGTTGCCGTCCCTTCGTGGGTTAGTTTTATTTTAGTGGATGAAGCATAAGCATAAACACACACTTTTATTCAGAGACAGCATTTAGATATATGAAAGTCTAATTGAAATTTTTTTTAGGTTATAACGGTCAGTGCAACAATTGTGCAGCAATATATTAATAATAATGTTAAGGATGACAAAAAATACAGTTATACAGTTCTGAAAACTTTTTTGTAGTGAGAGGAACCTGAAAGCCAAAACAGAAAGAAAATAACTCTTTCTTAGATTATACATATTTTTAACATCCTGACACCACTCCAGCATATAATCTAGGAAGTGTTTGCAGTTTTGAGCAAGGATTATGTTGGATGAATAGACCAGATCATGCTCAATGGTACTGATCCCTGTTCTTAGAGGGTTTGAGCTTAGCAGCAAACTGGATTTGAATTCCCTCTCCCCACCTCTAACCTCCTTCACCTCTGTCTGTATTTGTCTGTCTGCTTCTCTCTCGTGAGGCTCTGGTGGGATGGATTTTTAAACAAGGCCTGAAGGAACTGACTGTGGGAGGAAAGAAGCCTAGAGGATTACATTTCGACAGGGCTCAGCAATCTTTCTTCTTTAACCTCTCTTTCTTTTGCTCTTGTCTCTGCTGCTCAGTGCAATGACAGATTAACGTTTGTGGTAGACTAAGGTGGAGTTCAGATTCTACCCTCGTGAAACCAGAACCATCATTCTGGTCATGGATTCAAACAGACTTTCATTTGCCTGACTCACTCTGTCTCTCTTTGTATGTATGTATGTAAATGTCAGAGCCTTGAAAGGCCTTTTTATTCTTTGTTCCTCTGACAGGTGCAGAGGGGCAAACAGGTTTGAGGGTCTGCAAAGTCATATGGGAAAATAAAGAAGAACTTTCAACGGAAAAATCAGTATAATTGATGTTTATTTGGGATTTTGTAACATATTGATTGATATCTATACCAACATCTGTTTCTACTTTGGCCTAAAACATGGAGAAAATGATGAAAGTCTGAAGACAGACTTTTTTCTACTGTGACTTTTAGGGTGGAAACTGACCACAGAAGTATTAAGTCATGCTTGGCAGTCATTCCAGGGTCTGACACAAACCTCTGTCTCAGTCTCAGCAGTTCTCCACATGAAACAGGGCTTTGTAGCTCACAAACAGAACACACAGGAAGGAACAAGAGGCGGGACGCTTGTTGTTCCATCCAGTAACAGTGTTGTTATGGGAAACCAGATTTCCATGGTGTGAAAATAGTCAAACAGACAGATACACAGAATATGTGTGCTGTCATCCTGAACATTAATCAGTTGTAAATCTGCCAGCTAGCAGAGCGAGGCTACATACAGTAGTGGTACAGCTTTGGCAAACACTACACAATTGAATTGCACTCAGAAGGTGGGGCTGTGGATGAGTGCAGTATATGTGATGTCTGCAACCTTTACCGAGCTGCAATCAGAATTAAAGTAAAGGAAAGGCACAGGTCTAAATTTTATTTGCTCAATTTTCAAATTGCATGAGCAATTTGAAAAAGATGCAAAGCAACTGAAGCCCGCCCTGTCCGTGAATGTAAGGCTTTCACAGATGTAATAATAGAATAGAATAATAGAATGTCAAAGGGTGAGGGTCTTGGGCTGAGATGGTGACATAGACAGAGAGAGTGTGTAGGGGGATGGGGTCAGGGAGAGAGAGCTTCTCATTCCAGATGTTTCATGTTGAACTGATTGCTCCCGCTCTTGCTGGACCTGGAGCACCGGAGATGAGAGACACATGTCTGAGTTGATGCTTGACATCCCTGACTGGGGGAACAATATGCTGCAAGTTTTGTAGCTGAATTTGTGTTAAAGATATTTTTGTGTTAAAGAAAGTATTTACTCATTCTCATCATCCGTGCATCACCGAGACAACCCACAAAAGTGCGAGCAGAGAGATTTAATACGACATATAAATTCCATCATTCCAAAATGAATTGATATTACCTCAAAGGTATTCGCAGATATAATTCTCCTCTTAACCTGAAACGTCATGGTGTAGAATTACATACAATACAAGGAGAATCATTAGAACTTTTTAAAATGTATCTTATGTTTTATTTATTTCATTTTATTCATTTTGGGATTATTAAGGACAGTTGCTTTCGATATATAGTTTATCGTACCAGCACTCTGCTTTACACTGATGTTTCCTTCAGTGCTTCCAACCTCTGAGTAACCAAACATGAGTGTCAGTGGGTTACAAGCACTTAGTTTACTTGTACTTGTTGGTGAGTTTAATTTAAATCTTTATTTTAAATCTGTTCCTCTTGGCTTTCACTGCTGCTTCAGAATGTCCCTGTATTATTTTTTCTGGCTGCACACTGCGTACCTGACCTTCTATGTAAAATGTCTTTTTTATTTCCATTTACACAATAGTGTGATATTTGCAGTTATTTTAGATCTTACCAACCTATACAGGATTGTTAGTCTTTAAAACAAATAGAAGGATGAAACTTACAACAAGCTAGCCTGAGTTTCAGTTTATTCTGTTAATTAAAGTATGGATTTCTTCATCAATCCCTCACTGAAACAGAAAAATCGAAAAATAAAAAGGGAGCAGGCAAAAATCAAATAACCAGGTTTGTACTCCACTCCTCTCATCTTTGCACCTGTGCTGCCGATGAATCTATTTTAATTCTAATGGGATTCTCCTCTTTTCCCACTCCATCTGTCACAGACAGGGTGAACATATGCAGTTGGGGACACATGCACACGCAGGGCTGAGGCTTTCCCCATGGATATTTTATTAACAGCAGGTGTAAGAGACCAATTAGTGTGATGGGAAGCCTGTGGGAGCTGCTCCGTGGGCACCGAGAGGTTAATTATATCTGTTCACATCATTACTGACCAGATGAAGTCCTGGCTATGGTTCAGGAATGAGGAGCAACCAAATCAATGAGCTGTGGTTTTAGGTTGACTGGAGACAATATGCTACCAGAGATATTAACATAAATAGAATATGGAAAACACTCACCTTGTCATTGTGATGCAATTAATCATTAAATGAATCTAAAATGATGAGGAGTCACACAATAGTTCAAGGGAGACTTACACATACAGGAAATAAATAATTTAAAACACTGGACTGTCTGACTTCACATTAAGCCATCTTCAAATGTAAAATTCATGAGCTACTTTCTCTCCTTGTATCTCTCTGATTGGACGGAATAGCTTTGGTGATATTCAGCATCAAGCAGAGTCTAAAAATAATGTGATCTTCTTGTGTTTCTGCTGACTTGTGTGATTTATTATTAGTCACCCTCCCCCACAGGTAGAAGACAACGTCCTGTAAAGCACATTTAGCGTTACCATTCAGAAGGACTGAGCCGACATTATTTTGTTTCTGGCTCTGTGGTGGTATTTTTACACATCCCTGACTTCCTGTTCAAGGACTTGTTCACACAGAGTCTCTCTCTCTCCCTCTCTCTCTCTCTCTCTCTCTCTCTGTCTCCTCTGCATATATATATATATATATATATATATATATATATATATATATATATATATATATATATATATATATATATATATATATATATATATATATATATATATATATATATATATATATATATATATATGAACTCACACAAACAATCACACATGCCTGATTGTTTTAGTGGGTCATGAGATAAGACTGTGTGAATGTGTGTCAGTGTAGGGGGAGAGAAAGAGAGAGAAAGAGAGAGAAAGAGAGCATCAACGAATGCTATCTCTTGCCCAATGGCGCTTCAGAGACTGTTTCCATGAACATGCTGAATCTGACCTTGTTTTTTGAATAAAATGCATGATCACAAGGTTATCACACCAAATACATAAATAGTTTGTAATTTTGATATGAAAATAGTTTTGATGTTTATAGAGAGTTGAAATCAATCTGTGTTGACAGAAAATGTGCAGTACTTCTGACTCAATTATGGATCAGTCAGGTGTAAGGAATGTGATACCTATTCCAGAATAATGCTAAACATGATGCAATGCTAACAATTTTTCATACTGCATAATAATTCACACAATATTCATCCATAAACAAACTCAAACATTATGACTGGAGTGTGAATTTAATTTGGGAAATTTGTGTGAAATTACTATAATTTGCCCATTCCTGTGACTTATTGTCATTGTGCTGGTTTATTAACAGTAAAAATATTCTGCAACTATATAATAACTTTTCTCTCTTTTTCCTGTTCGGAAATTGAGTTATCATTTAGTTTTAGACAATTTTTAACACGTTCAATTTCTATATTTTAATAACTCTAAGTTTGGTCCAGGTCTTATAATTACCGTACTGCATTTAGCCTTTTTTTGGGGCCACAAGGAGACATACTCTATTAGTCTGTTCACTGATATTTCTCAGCATGTACATCAACAGATATCAGTAATAAACATGGTTATGTCCTCGACCCATCCTGTGGCCTCTTCACAGTCACCACACATCTGCTGGTCAGATAAAGTTCTCCTTACATTTGCAGCATGTGTTTACTGAATACAATGTCCTATTTATGAGGATTTACCACAAAGGAATAGAAATAAAAAACCCTAACCCCAACCCATGTGCAGCACTAATAGACACTGGACTGCATCCTTTATGTAATTTACATAATATCTCAACTGGTAACATCTCAAACATACACACAGCTCAACTTCCCCTCTCCTGCAGCACAATCTGCTGTTTAAACAACATGTACCACAGAGACGAAGATGCAGAGCATTTGCTGCATGCTGCTACACACACACACACACACACACACACACACACACACATACACACACACAGACACACACACACACACACACACACACACACACACACAGATCATAGCTTGTAATACTGTATATATATACACATTTAATGGGCACACACACTGTGCGGTTACTAGATAATGGCTTGCTATTCGGCAGCACGAAAGTGAAAATATAAGGCAGAGCCTTATCAGGAGAGATAAGGAGGGGTTGGACGAGACTCGTGACTACAGACACTCAAACTGCTCTGCTCGATATCCCACTGCCTGGAGAAAAAAATATTAAACCAACTTTGAGCTCCAATTAGGGCACATGTACAAGATAAACCAAAGGTGGGAGAATGTGTTGTATTTTTGAAGGTAAACAGAGAGTAAAAGGGAACTGAGTGTTGGCATTGGGGAGTGGGGCATTTAAAGAAAAGTAAAGTGACATATCCTGTGAAAAAGTAAATCAATATCAACCTTTATTACTGAATGAGGATCAGTGGATGAGTTATCCCACTCAGGTCAATACTAATTAAATTGCCACTATGGTGCATGTTACAGAAGTAATGGCAGACAGACACACCACTTCCTTCCGCTTCTCTCTCTCACTGTTTTTTACTCAAAATGTTTGAGCAGTTTTACAAGAGTGGAGGAAATGTCAGCGCAAAGGTCAGCTCGACCACTGGCTTTGATGTATGTGTAATAGAGCAAGGAAATAGGCTAAAATAAAGAGAAGTACTAGATGTTTACATGCATAAATAAACATAATATATTCCATCGGAGAGTCAGCACTTATAGATTAGTACTTATAGAACCACTGACTCCTATTTCCTGGCATCCCACCTTGGTAATTTCTTGTAAAGGGCATCAATCAGGGTGTGGATGCAGATAGCCAAAGACACACAGCCAAGAAGATGTGGAGTGGTGTTACCTCTGCTGATATCAAAATAACCCCAACCAACATCAAGCATTCCTCCGTCTTGATTAATGTGTCCTCTCCACCCATATCTCCCCATCCATCTGACTCCTACCACCTTTCATTTTTATGCACTCTTTTTGCTCTTTCTGTGCTGCTACATTGCTTAAATCCATCTTCCTGTCTTCCTCTTGCCCAATCACTTGTCTTGCAGGCATGTTCAAGAGCACTAATAGCACACTGGGCTGAGGCAAAGCTGGGCCAGTGTGTGCCTCTGGCTGAACAAGACGAGTGTGAGATAAAGACATGTTTGATGCAAATCTGAGCAGACATCATTAGCTCCAAAGGTACACGGCCAAATTTCTCTCGTGAAAAAAATTGTCTGTTAAGCCTTCAGACAAACAGGAGTGTGTGTGATCATCTGTATTAGAGTGGAGGATTTACCTGGGAAAATCTACGTATAAACACATAAAACACTGATCAGAGCTGAGAAGACCAGATTACACATTATAAACCAGTGGAGAGAAAATTGATGACCAACTGCAATATTTTATGGCAGTCCAATCAATAGCTCCATGTCAGTCTTGACTGGACTGACACCTGTAGTCACACTAGAAACATGGCTAAAAATATCAGGTGGTATTTTTGAGTTTGGGATGTTTAGTCTTCAGAACAAATAGAAGGAACAGTGGAATGAATTTAGGTGTTTTTTGCATTAAAAGTTTCCTTTGAACAAACACATGAAATACTGCGTTCCATAAAATAGATTCACTCCTTCTTTAAATTGAACCAGCATCCTGCCCAGCAGACATGAGGGCCATGATAATTTTGTAAAGCCCACAGCAAAGACATTTAGCAGAGAGAAGACACAGACTAATGTAATCACAACTGTCCATTTCCTAACAAATGTTGGATCCCAATTTGATTTAATGGATTTAACACACACACACACACACACACACACACACACACACACACACACACACACACACACACACACACACACACACACACCACACACACACACACACACACACACACACGATAAACTTACTATATGTATGTGTAATGAGGCTGAGCTAGCCCAGACCTTCTGAGAACAA
This sequence comes from Antennarius striatus, assembly GCF_040054535.1. NCBI lineage: Eukaryota > Metazoa > Chordata > Actinopteri > Lophiiformes > Antennariidae > Antennarius > Antennarius striatus. The sequence continues at coordinate 11,724,006 of NC_090792.1, forward strand.
AACATTCAGCCTGCATTTGTTTCTGCAGTTTAGCTGACCTAGAACATTAGTCTGGCTGGAGTCACTACAACACACGGGCCAAGGGAGAGGAGAGAATGAGGCATGAGTGACATCATTGACTTCTGCCTTGAGAGGATCTGAGTTCAGCACGACTGAGAAGCATGATGTCATTCTGGCCTAGGCACAAACAGATTCGTCAACAGCAGTCTGCTGGAGCGATGATGAAAAGACTGCTCCCTCGCTGCTGCAGTGTTGTAGTTGTGTGTGTGTGTGTGTGTGTGTGTGTGTGTGTGTGTGTGTGTGTGTGTGTGTGTGTGTGTGTGTGTGTGTGTGTGTGTGTGTGTGTGTGTGTGTGTGTGTGTGTGTGTGTGTATGTGAAAAGATGACAGATACACAATATTGTGAAGTTGGAAAATCCCTGGCATTTCATCTGCTTTCTCTCAGGGAGGAAACACACCATTGGAAGGGATAACTAACAACCTCACAGCATCAAACCTTGCTAGTTAAGAAGAACAAGGGCAATTATTCAAAAAATGGACAAATAGAATGTAAAAAGTTGGCCTTACTTTGATAAAACTCAGAAAGCTGCTCTTAACTTTGAAACTCTAAAAGCTGAAAAACCTTGTTCCACATGTCAGCAGACCAGTGAACCTCACAGCTGACACACATTCACTGGAGGTGTTCCAGTACCTGCCACTTTGGTATGTGAAGTGTTAAAGGTCACTCATTTCCTCCAAAGGAAGTTGTAGAACTATTCTGATTATGCTCCACAACCGCTCCACCTGTTTTTCAGGTCAGTCCAACTGGCCCACCGTAGCTGGAATGCTACAAACAGCTACAACACACACAGCTTAAATCTGGTGTGTCATGGTGGCCACTTGTTCAAGTTGCAGACGCCTCATCTTTAAGTAGTCAATTGACAACTAGATGGAGGCAGGGATGTACTGCATCTCAGTTTTCTGAACACATTATTAACTCAAAACACATCTATATCATACGGTTTTATCTGATCACTAGGATACGTTTATCTTATGTCTTCCCCTATTTGGGTCTGCTCCTTTCTGATTGAGTGTAAATTTAACATAAAGAATAAAAAGCCTTTAACTGGATTCATACAACTGAAATTCTTGTTTGCTCTTTGATTTATCAATAATTGCTTATGTTGGCAAAGTGCCAGGCGACTGTAACTACTAAGGACTCACTGAATATACATTAAAGGTAAAGAGGACGTCATTATGAGAGGGATGAAGAGCAAGATTGCACTTTTTATGTGTTTAACATTTTATTGTATCTCCATTAACTGTTTCAGAGGAGCTTAAAACAACCTGGTTCAAAGTCCCTCGGCTACAGTAGTAGTATCAGAGACACTAACTGTAGTTTGTTGGTATGGGCGCATTGAACAAACTGAGTTTTATTCAAAAATAGAACTCACTAAAAACAGTATTTTAAAACTTTACATACATCTTACAAAAGGGTCTACTTCAAGAAAACAGAAAAACAGAAAACTAACCATGGCTTCTTGGAAATAACACTGATGTCACTGATGTGTCATGGTTCTTCCCTTCCTCTACCCACCCACATTAGCAGCATGAATTATTGGTTCTGAGCACAGCAGGCAGCGCCGGCGCTCATGTCCTGCTCTGTCATTTCTGTTCAGCAATCAGCCAACTGGGGAGAGCTTGCATTCACAACATACCCCTGTGTCATCAGGCTGAACCAGAGGAATCAGGGCAGCTGCTGCGAGCAGGATGGCCCCTCATCATCTCTGCTTCTTTGTTTATTAGCTTGTGATGGTGCTGGGCTGATTGCTGACATTATTCTGTCCTACATTCCAGAAAACTTTCTTCTGATTTCTCCTGATTTTGTTTTTTGTCAATCAGGAGAGCCAAAATGCTCAACATCAAAATGCACGACAACATGAAGGCTTTTTCAAAAGCCATTAAGTTCCTGCAGCTGAAATAGTTTACACCCCATTCACATAAACACATGCTTGGTTTTAGACCTCTCTACTTGGTGTCAAGTTCAGCTGCCCATCTGGTGACATGTCACATCCACAGAAACAACACACGGCCATGAGAACAGAGGGATGAAGAGGAGGGGTTGGGATTAGTTTGTTTTACCGTTGCAGAACTGTAGCAGTGATGAGGTGTCATACAAGCTGTTGTAGCTGGAAAAGCCGTCCTCCATTCTGAACGCCTGCTTCGCTCCGTTCTGCTCCTTCTGTTATCCACCACTCCTCGCCGTCTTCCCTCCTTCCTCTCTGTGGTGTCTCCGTTTATCGTTCACTTGGCCTCACTCCATTCACTCTGCACGGGTCAGGCTTCCTTGATGTGTCTCCATGGCAACCCATTCACTCTGATTATGCCCTGTGAACTCAAGCCCCCTTCTTCACCTTTTCAATTCTACCACACTCTCACAAAATACAAAAAAAAAAAAAAAAAAAGTCCTGGAAACCCTCCCTGCTGTGGAATGACAGCACCACACTGCCAGAGAGACACAGAGGCAGAAGTTAGGAGGCTGCTGGTGGTTTGGTTTTCCTGTAGGCTCGTCCTCTCGTCCGTCCTGTTCGTCCTCTCTCCTCCCTCTGTCCTTCTGTCTTCAGCAGAGACAGCTGTGTGTTGTTAGCTCCCACTGATCTCCAGCTCCGGCTCCAGAAAAAAACAGCTTTAAGAGGGCTTGAGCTGAGCGTGCAGGGTGCTCTGACATAGCCAGTCACTGTGAGTGTGTGTGCGTATGTGTGTGTGTGTGTGTGTCTGTGTGTGTGTGTGTGTCTGTGTGTGTTTGGATAAAGCTCGGGACAGCCCAGCCTTCCCCTATCGCACACCGAGTGAGCGCACAAGGGGCTGGGCCTGTTGGATGGATCCTCCTCCTCCTCCTCCTCTGCAAGAGGAGAGGAGAGAGGAGAACAGAAGGAGAGGACAAGGCAAGGTAGAGGACAGAGGAATGGCTAAAAGAGGATGCAGAAAGGAGGTGAAATGAGGACAAGGCAGGACTGGAGAACAGCATGGCAAAAAGGAGAGAAGAGAGTTATAGGAGGTGAAGACAAAGGGATGGGAGAAGAAGGTTCAATGTAAGCAGGGGAGAAGAACAGAGAAAAGGATGGAGGAGGAAATGACAGTTAAAGAGAAATGAATACAGAAAAAGATTTTTTTTTTAAATATTTAAACAGTAGTAGAGGAGAAAAGACGAGAGCAAGGAAGAAAAGGAGGAGAGAGAGAAGGAGAAAGGGAAATCACAATACAGGAGGGAGAGAGGAGTGGATATTGGAGGACAAATGAGGCCAACAGAGGAAAGCAGAGGCAGACCAGTCATATTATGAGTCATAAGCTGACAATGTGACACAAGGAAAGGGGCATATGAGACACTAATCATGTATGAAGCAGTCAATAATTTGCATTTTTATGAAAAGTTATGTTTTTGAATTTTTGCGCGGCCATTCTATGTTTTCAGGGTACCTACCTGACGAAGCCACGTGGCTCCACAATGTAAGAAATAACAATGGTTAGTTAGTAAAATGACTGAGGTGCTGTGGGACCCATGTTATTATTGCATTACTCTCCCGCTCTTCCACACAGTATGCAAAGAGTCAAATGAGACACACTGCTGCACAACACCTCTCTCAATGCCAAGTGTGCTAACGTTGCCAGGGGATCTCTGCTGTGGCTAAACATGATTATCATTGTGTTCTCTTTCTGTCTTATCTGGCACACTGCAGACTGCGCAGAGACCCGGGGATCCTACAACATAGACAAGAGGGGGAGGAAATGAAAGGAAGAAGAAGGGATTGAGAGTAGAGAGAAATTAATGGGATATAGGGGGAGGGGATGGGAAAGAAAAAGAAACAGAGAGAGCTTGAGGAGGGTGAGGGGTAAAGACATCAGGAGCAAATTAAAAAGTGTGCCAGGTGGGAGTTTAGTGAGGTGTAAAAAGAGGGATAGCCAGTTCATTCTGACTGTGTTTTTTCTATTTGCATGTCTTTCAATTATTTAGAATTCAAGCTTGCAGGGAAAAATAACAAGACTGACGAAGAGAGATTCTGTGGCCTATATTCATGGATGAAATGTTTCCCCCTTTCTTGCTAGATCACAAGACGGAGGCAAAAAAAAAAATGACATGAAGGCGGGAATGCTCTAAAGGCGGCACATGAAATAATCATGAAAGCATTAATTTGTTTTCTCTCAGTGTTCTCATTGCAGCTCAGCAGGTGTCTCTCAGTTGAGGTATGTCTTATAATATTTAGAACAATTTCTGGTCCAAAGATCATCTTGTGAGACTTGACCTTTGGCAGGAAGATGAAAGGGCTGCAATGAAGCATCTTTAACCATTGATGAGTTTATGGTTCAAGGCCTCTGTATTGTTAACAAGCTCTGCCCAAGGAAAGTACTGCACTCTGCTTCATTTATTACAGCATGAGAACCTCCAGCATCAGATCCACCGAGATCACCGGCAACCAGACAACAAGGTGATCATTGAGAACAGGTGTCGCGGTTCCACACTGCAGTAATTGTTTTGTAAAATCACAAGGATATTACATTTCAAACACACACAGACACACACACACACACACACACACACACACACACACACACACACGCGCACGCACGCACGCACACACACACACACACACACACACACACACACACACACACACACACACACAAGGTTGTGAGTTACTTTGGCGTTTAGTCTGAAATTGTTCAGATTTGTGTAAATCTCATTTTGGACCAGATATGGGATCTGGATTAGGGACAGACCTGTTTTTGAGAGTCTGCTAAAACTGGGCTATAGTTTTTTTTAAAAATCCCCCGGGGGGTCTCTAAACCCCGCCTACGACACTGCGGGTGGCAGGTGGCAGAGATGCTGTGACTCCACCCATCTTTTCATCACACCTCCCCCATTGTTCCTATCTGCCACCACCCGTCCGTGAAGCCAGAGGGTGCACACATGATCATATTCTTATGCAAACAGGATAGTGCTCCGCCGAGTGTCAGGATATATTATGTTAGTGCACAGCTAGTGGTGAAACAATTTTTCTTTTAGGTGCATTTATATTGTAATTTGATGGAGATCAACAACAGAGATAAATTTAATGGTAAAATTTGGTTTGAAATTTAGGAGGAAGTCAGAAAAATGGCTCCCATTGAATGTCAGTGTTCCTTCAGATTGCTCTATGTGTGAATAAACTGTGAGCCAACTTATTTGCTGTATTAACATAAAAATATCTTTCTTTGAGTGAGTCAAACATAGTGAGACAGGCTGTATTTATTTCCATAAATCAATCACAATGTTCTTTATGGTGCCAAGCTCAGTACGTAGTACTGAGTGTTTTGCACACGGGGAGGTCAACCTTAGCATTAAAAAGATGACGCCCCTACAATAAGTATGAAGCCAGCCTTTTTATCACGTAGGTTGCTTGGGTTGATATTTTTTCTTCTTCTGTTTCTGATAAAAGTTAATTTATATTTCATTTTATATGAAAATATTTGTGCTCCTATACATCTTATACTTTGGGATCGATAAGTCCAGAACATCTTAAAAGCACTGCAGCAAGGCGTTTAAACCTGGCTGTTGACTGTAGTTTTTGTTTAGGCTTTGATGAATGTCATGTTCAAACTGAGATTTTTTTGTTTTTTTTACAACAAATGGCTGACATTTGTTTTATCCACAGATTATCAGTCAGTCTGCTACTGAGTCAGGATTATAAACAGTCAAATCCAGAACAGAGGTATAAACAAGGTCAATCCTCTGTATTATCCAGCCACCATCTGTGTGCCTGTCCTGGTTATTTGGCTGCTCCTGTGCTCTACATCAAGAATTAATCCAACGGCACAGAGACACATGCACTATGTGGACCTGGACAGGTGAAAATGGACAAATTACACAGTAGTGTACAGGAGGTGAGATTGATCACAGATTTTGCAAGTGCTTCTTAAATATTCCTGCACACACATATATACTGTGTGTGTGTGTGTGTGTGTGTGTGTGTGTGTGTGTGTGTGTGTGTGTGTGTGTGTGTGTGTGTGTGTGTGTGTGTGTGTGTGTGTGCAATGTGTAAAAAAAAGTGAAATGTAGTTGGAAGGTCAGTGTCACTGGGTCAAACACATTATTCTGATACTACAGGAATGTTTTGGGTATTTTTCTAGTATTTCTTGTACTGTACGATCACTGTGACCTCATGTAAGGCTATGTTGGCTATGACTCAAGAATTCAAATGATAATTATAATCAGATTTTATGCAACCCATTTCAGAAATAACATTTTATATCAAAAATGTTAAGGTCAGCTTCACTATGACATCCTATTGTTCTGCTAAAGCATTTCTCTGACTGATGTTCAACATCATAAATCAATACAGAAAAGGTGTTATGACCATTTTGAGCAAATAATGAATTGGTGACACTAATCAGTTGCTCCCATACTCTTGAAACAGAGGTGATTGACTTCCGTAGACCTGTCTGAAGATGCCTGAAGTATCCTTTTATTAAAATGCACATCATCTATGCATCAACACCTACTGTATATTTAAAGCATTGTATTCCACCGCTGCTGATATTTGTCAGTGCTGAAATTTCTCGTCTTCAGCTTGTAAAACAAATCTCAAGGAGTGACACCATGACATGTCATAACTGTGGCCATAACTGTTGGTTGTTACATCTCTACCTCTGCTGAATGAATTTCATCCTCAGGGGGTGTGGAGGCTAAGCCAAACTTTAAGCCACTGAGGTATTCCATCACACATGGGAATGACCCGCTGATGCACTTCCTGGTCATCAAAGGTCTGACAGGAAATGTCTTGATTACTTTGTTTGATTTCCATGAAGTTTCTCAGTTAAGTCAACAAATAGTCAACATCAAATAGCAAAACTTTTAGAGTTCAATTACCAATTATCAAATTATCTCCAGAAGACCCAATACATCATTTGGCTCCTACAGGGGGACAACCCTGTAAATAATTTTAAAAATATATGAAATAACAAGCAGATTGTGACAGGTTGAGTTTTCGTACAGGAAGCCTATAGTCTATATCGCTGGCACTAACTTTTGACCTGACCCGAATTGTTGGCAGCCCTGATGTTGGTGAATGTCCCCATGTACATAATTACATTATTCACTGCTCAGAACTTCATGGAGATGTGGATAAAAGCAGGATGAAACACTGCAGATGATTATCAATCAAATTGAAGTGAAATGATGTGGAATCTTAATCTGTGGGGTGTTAATGTTACATTTTACAGACCGTTAGCACTAAGCTAAATCCTCTAGCCATGTTCACATGATTGGCCCTTATCCATGAAGTCTAATTAGGACATCTTCCACATCGTGACCGGCACAGATAATTAAATGCTTCATGTATTTTTAAGTTTATATTAAATATGAATGTTCAGCTGTTCATAATTTAGGCTCATAGTGCCTACCCTCAAACTAAAAGAATTAGCCCTGTTGATTGCTTATTTTTTTGTGACTTTCATGACCTGTCCCCCACTCTATTTTTTTGGAAATGCTAAACCCTGACTGTGCCTATGCTATCATTTCACCTAGATGGTGAGAAGCTAGCAGATCCAGAGAAGATGCATTATCATCTGTGATTGGCAGGTTCACTCTTTCTAATATCTATTGGGACTGGAGCGCACTGATAGAGGTGGAAAAAAGATTGAATGAGACAGGACAGCACATCAGCTGGCTGACCGAGGGAAATATATCATCTTACCTGGTGGGTAAAATAAGCCGTCATTTCAAAAACGCTCTGATCAGCGTAGGCGCCGGGTCTGCTTTAAAACACATTTTATGACACTGATTTCCAATCTCTTGTCTCTTCACATCAGATATTATTAGCTTCAAGAATGCAAGGGCAGGGTCTGTATACATGATGTGTCTGAGATCAGCTGGTGATTTGTCAAGGTCTCATGTAAGAAGAGGGTGCTATGTCTGTGTCTGTGTGTATGCTTTGTGTGTTAATATGACGCTGCAAAATGCACTACAGCCACAAAGAAGAGCTGCTCAAATCATGCTGCATTATGTGGAGCAAATGTGACCTATTTTAAAACCAGAGACTGCTGTGTCAGGCAGAATATGGAGGCTTCAAACGCAACAAATTGACCTTGGATTCTGGATTTGAACATGATCAATGAGCTGGGACTCATCCCAGTATACCATTCACTTCATCCCTGTTATATGGTTTATTGTTCAAATAGAAAATTGAAAATGAATTTAATTAAATAAATGTGGTTGAGACCATGCTTCAGAGATTACGGTCACCTCTTCTGTTTTCAGTGCATTTATTTTTTGGACTCCATCCCTAATACAATTAGACGTGTAGAAATCCAGTACAAGAGTCCATAATTTCTAAAATTACAAATTTAGCCACATCAAATAACTTCAGACAGAGAGGGCTTGTGGGAATGTATGTTAAGTTTAACTGTGGTTTGATAAATGCATTTAAAGGATTGGATCACAGTGATATTTTTACCATATGGTTGGATAGGTTTGTCGGTTCAACAAATAAATTATATGGGTCATAAGTATGAGTCATACTTGATCGGCACATACATTCTTAGAATAAATCTTTAAACACAGACTCTGGTGTGATGCTGTAGCCACAGACACTATTACTATGGAAGCAGTGAATGACAGCAAAGAAGCATTTGGTGGCTGGAGCTTAAAAGTCACAGACGAGGCATGAGAGTGTTGAAGAGAAGAATCTGCTTTGAGTCCACAAATAGCTGCTAATCCTGAGGCAGTGGAGCTGTGTTACTTCCAGCTCCTCTGTTCTGCATGGAGAAACCTATACGGCGTCAAAGGCACTGAGGGAGTATTGATCAAAGAACAACTTCTAACATTTTTACAATATGCTGTTTTATTTTATAGCTACATAAGTCTTGACAAAAAAATAGCTTCTTATCTTACAACTTATTTATGAAATCCTTTATGTCAGTCAGTTATGAATCAAAGTAGGTTGCGAAAATAAATGACTGGTTCTTGACTGCACCATTTTCATTTAATCCTGTGGGTTTCATTTTAGCCCTATGATGAATAAAATGTGGGTGGCAAGGTGGTGCAGTGGGTAGCGCTGTCCCCGCACAGCAAGGCGCTTCTGGGGTTTGCATGTTCGCACCGTGTCTGTGTGGGTTCTCTCTGGGTTCTCCGGCCTCGCTTCACGCCCCAAGAGATCTAGGATAAGCTCCAGCTTCCTGTGACCCGATACAGCGGATAAAGCGTTCGGAAGATGAATAAAAGAATAAAATGTACTGCCTATCCCACTGCCTGCTGGGTTAAGGTTGATACAACGGGAAAATCTGTGTTCAAGCCGTGAAAAGTTTTATGAAACTACTACAACTTTCAATTCTGAAGCAGTAGTTTGTTGAGTATTTACCTTTAATATGCCGACCTTGCCATCATTGGTATCAGCAGAAAGTTCCAGGATTATGACATCATTGTTGTCTTTGATTCCTGATCCTTATCGGATGTGATTTACTATATTTATGAAACATACTTTATCGATGGCTTTCTAAGAAAATCTATACAATATCATTCTGTGCATGAATCATTCACTTAATGTAGGGGATGTTTGTGTTAGCTTAAAGATTGACAGCAGAGATAACTTTTTGCCAAACTGTGTTACAGCAAGCAGGATCCAGAGACCCATAATTTCTATTCACTGTTTAACTCTGTCTATTTAAAAGTGAATGAGCAATTGCAGTTTTATGAACCGTGACATTTCTCCAGAGGATTCAACAACTCGTGACACCATGGGAAATTATTGCGCATCTTTTATTAGACCACACAAGCTGTATCTCCCTGCACTTCATTTGTATTCTAAGCTAATAATAATTTAAAATGAAAAAGCAGTTCATGCTAAGAAAGAATCAGAAATGTCTCTTTAAATCTAAAGGAACTGAATACCTTATTTTGAAAAAACACTGGATTCACAAAAAATGTGGAGTTCAACTGAAAGGGTGACAATAGTTTATTCTAATAAATTAACGGTGTACATTCCTTAAAGGGAAATGTAAAGTTACGATCATAGAGTGAACATAATATGATCCTATATTTTCATCATAAATCTTTATCTTTTCCTAAATGACTCACCCTTTCACAAACCAGCTCACATCTGACATGTCTATCACTCTTTCTTTGACTGTTGAACCAAATATGGAAAAACATGCAAGACGGGCTCTTTCCTCTAGCATGGGGTGGGCAAACATATATGTAATGTTCTATATGTGCAGAGGATTACCTTAACAGTACGCACACATACAAATGCTTAGAGATACCAGACTGGCATATTAAGATATGTAGAGTGCGTCAGGGAAATGGAGCTGCTTTGTTATTCTCCACAAAAGCAGGACAGTCATAACATCACATCCATGTAAAACTGTATTGTTATGGATTACTTGATGCCTTTTCCTTCCTCTTTGCCTGAGATCCTTGTTTTTACAGTAATGATGCAATAGAGGTAGAGAGAAGGGTTATAACCTGCACTGCCTTATATACAGTACATCTAATCTATATGTTAATGAGACACAACTCAAATGCAGAAGTAGAACAGGTTTTGTGTAATTCAAAAGGGCGCGATCCATGGAAATCCATCAATGAGGCATTAAAAAGCAGAAATAAACACTTTTCCATCCAATCACAATCATTGTAATCTGTCAACCTTCTACTGCTGTGAAATGTATGTGTTCATATAACGGGTACATGTAATTTCTATTAACCTCATTGTTCCCATGAACTTTCAGTAGTGCTGTAGTGTGGGGTATGGACTCTCCTGCTGTGTATCCTGAAGTATGCGGGGCTGTGTGTTCTCTGAAGCGATGAGTACATTAATCACATCTGACTTGGTTGCTGAACATCCATGTACGCCCTTCCCCCATTTCCTGAACAACTAAGAACTCTGCTCCCTTTTTCCCTGTACGACACACAGATGTGAGTGCATTCAAAAAAATTATCTAACAATAGAGTGAAAGGCATTTCCCTTCAGCAAGACGTGCCATCTTTCACTTGTATATAATATAAATTTCTTCTTTTAATTTCCATTCCCTTTTTCAAATTGTTTTCTAATGATCTTGCTCCATGACTGGCCTCCCCTGTGCCTTTAAACGCCTGAGTTCTCCAATCGATGCAGCATAAAATCTTCTGAGGATTTCTAGCATCTGCTGCAAAGTTGTCTGTGATGTGTGTGTTGAGGTCGTGACACTCCTAACAGCAAGCTACACAAACACGACACAGAAATGCAGACGACTGAGCTCAGACGCAAGAGACAAATGACCCATTTTTCAGCAAGTGTATTGAGGAAAATGTTTACCATCAGCAAAGCCACACGTCCTCATGTTCAGGGCACAGACGGAGGGCTGACATCAACAGGGCATGATGCTGTCTTCATGTCTTATCTGCATGTCTGAACACACACAACTGCTAACTAGATGCCGGTGGTTTCTGTCACATCAACACTTGTTAGCCTCTCCTGACACCAACGTTCTCAGTTACTTGATGTAGATGAGCAACACGGCCTTTAAACTGATGTCCTTGGTGACAGCCTCACTACTCACCCCTTCATCCTTCAACTCATCTCCCTCTTCTCTAGATCTTCCTTTTGGCCATGTTTGTATCTCATGTCCTTGTGTTCTATAAACTATTTTCTTTACACCATCCTCTTTCATTCACTCCATTAGCAGTGCCATTCATTCATAAAAATGTGCTAATGCTTCCATCTGCAGGACATTAGCTGAATTGCTGATGAGTGCTTTAGAGCTAAAACTAAAATCCTCCCTTTATGCTAGATAGCAAACAAAAAGAACATCTGAAGTTACCTTAAACACTTTTCAGTATGTGCAAAAATCCAGACATCAAATAATAAATGAGCAATGAATATAGTTTATACAGCAACTATTACTAGAAACATAGCATAGAAACAGCATTACTGTTGTTTCTATGCCACCACTATACATACTGTAGGGTGACCCATGCTCATTGTGTCACATTTCATTTTTTAATTTCACTTTACTTCATTTATTTATTTATTTATTCGTAAGTTTATATTTTTAGCTGATTTTATATTTTTATTATATTATTGTACTCTTTACGTTTCAAAGTAAATGTGAGCGATTGTGATGCTTCTCTTTTCCCTGTAGAGATAAATCAAATATTTCTAATTCTAAGTCAAAATTTTCACACATAAGAAAAAAATATTTGAAAAACAAAATATGTGAATAGAACCATTCAAAGGTTGCACAAAATAGTTCAGAAATTCAAAAAGAAGTTTTATTTAATCATGAATTATGATATAGTTTCACGGAAAAGTCGCATTGAACATACTTTGAATATTTTTAAATGAGGATATGTGAAAATGCCAGGTGTAATTCTTTAGAACTGGTGTCATTTTAATTTGTATGTAGGTAAAATAAAGACAAGAGGAAACAAAACCATTAGCAGAAGGGTTTTGGTGCCAGAAAGTTTTAGTTATATGATGATTTCAATGTAATTTCCTGACATTAGGGTTACGATATGATGGATAACAGAGGTGTGGTCAGCAACCCATCAAATACAACCATCTAAGCAGTTGTTGTATAATTGTCAATATCAAACAACTCTCATACCACTGTGTCATGTATAATTTAGGGAATCACGCATGAGCTAAGCCAAAGAGGGGAGGCAACAGGAAAAAGAGGAGATAAGGGGACAGGGAAACTAAAAGGAGACTAAAACATGACTGAGTGAAAGAACAAGACGAGGGGACAGTTTCTATTTATAACAGATTGTTTCTGTTCCTCTGTCAGTCAGGCAGCAGTAGGAATTTGGCTGCACTTTTGGGAAATGACCCTTCCCTTCATACATCACTGCACATGCATACTAGAGAACACACCTGCACACACACACACACACACGCACACACACGCACGCACGCACGCACGCACGCACACACACACACACACACACACACACACACACATCTTTATATCATTTGTCTACATCACCCCTGGAACAGCAGGTCAAATCCAGCGTTGTTGATTCAACCATGTGGGAGGGACTAAACACGACCTTCTTACCTCCACTCAACCCCCCCCCACCCCATCCTTTGTTTGCTTCTATACATATCTCTGATTAAACTTTCTGCAGTCATCCTGCATTATCTTAATGGAACCGGGGGGAACTGAAGAAACTCTCCATATAAGGGCCCAAACTGAACCAGCTCCTCTCTGCAGCTGAATATTTGCTGGGTGAGCTGTGTTAGTGGAGGGCTTTGCCTAAAACAGGAGAGAAAGACGGCGAACCTCAAGCATGCACTGCGGACACACAAACCCAAACAAAAAGTATATGCACATATGTGTACTGTATATTCTGTATATCATACATCTATCTTGAAAACCAATGCATGCACACTGAGACAGGAATCCTTTTGCTTACCCATAGGTAGCCCGTCACAGTCAGACATGGCTCCAGGTCACAACAGCTTCTTCTTCTTCTCTTGTCAGCTGAGTTCCTGGAGCCTGTTGCTTCTTCTGAATCTGTGAATTCTTATTATTTTTAGTCAAACTCTCTCTCTCCTACACGTCTTCTCTTTACTTTGTCTCTTCCTGTCCTCCCTCTCTCTATCCAACTCTCAACAATCTGACCAGTGGCTCATGAACATGTCCATCAAACATCAAACGCCATGCTATTGGATTCTAAATCTGTAACTAGCAGTTCTCCCATACCGATACTGTCTCCCTGAAATACGACACATCTTCTTAGATAGGATTTCACAGACTTTCTCATGTATTTACAACATGCATCTAAACATTTACTGTAAATAAAACTTAAAGAGAGAAGATTGTTGTTTACCGGCCCCTCGCCTTAATAACCCGCCATAACATTTTCCAAACCCCAGCCCGTCTCTGGTATCATTCCCTTCTTATCCCTTGAGCCTGTAACGAAACCCCCTCAAAGTTTGTGATCCCTTTAGATACAGGTTGGACAAACCTGGCATGATTCCAAGATCTCAGTGTATTTTGGCAGCAGCTCCATTGTTTATTCCTCTAGGGGGCGCGTTTGACTTATTGAAGGGTAGCTCATGGTTGATTGTAGGATAAAGTTCTTTGTCTTCAGTTCCTCAAATGGCCTGGATACCATGAAATTTCCAGGGTCAAGTGACTCTACTCAAGTCTTCAATTTCGACAACTAAACTTTAATTTGATGGTCTGTTTGGTTAGAAGAAGAAAAAACAAAAAAAACAACAAAAAAATCCCGACAACCCAGAATGTTCTCTTCAGAAGAGACACGAGACATTAGGAAAGAAAATAAAGAAGAATCCATGACGATTGAGTCTGAGGGAATTAAAGGTCTCAGCCAACTTTGTCTCTCCCTCTGAGCACTTTTCTTTCACAAACAAAGCAAAGTGTTCGCCAGCACTTCATTATGCTGTGCAGATTATTGGCCCACTTGAGTGCACAGCTATTCTTCAGAACATACTAACGCTGTGCAGCTTTGATTAACCGCCAACCCTCTCATACCTTCATTCCTGAATTACTTTTCAGCTTACACAGCTGACCCTTTGTCACTTGACTAGGCGGATTATCAGTAGGGAAAGGTCCGGCATGTGACTGAGTGGGGTCAGATGGTAACTTGTTCAGCTGCACCATTGTCAAAAAGGTTTAGATTCAGATTGTCAGGGATCAGGGTTATCTTGAGATGTTTGGACACCAGATTTAGTGTTATATTGTAGAGTTTTTTGGGTCTTCTACCTAAACCCCCCCAGCCTCCACCACTACCTTCACACCAGTACCAAGTTTAAATGTTTGATCTTAACCTCTTGTTTGCAGAAGAGCTTCATGGCCCCTTTGCAAACATAACCCATACCTTCACCCCAAAAAGACCTCTCGACCCCTCTTGCTCTGGCAAACAGAAAGTGGACCATCCAACCTCTGTGACTCCTTTTTGCTTGCTAATGATCACATGCAATTACTTCGGCTGAGGTAATTTACTCCAGAGTATCTAAAGTGGTGCTTAATGAGATTGTAAAGTAGTGTGTTATGAGTTTTCAAGAACTTGGATTGTTGCATTGGCTATAAACAATTCAATGTTTACCAGAAGGCAAGAAACTATGCTATTGGAAGAGGTCAGGCTGGAGCAGGAAATCTGAGAACTCATTTGTGAACACAGCAAAAATCTGGTTTCTGTAAAACCTGCTAAACAGAGGAAGAGAAGCAACATTTTAGTTTTCATCCTCCACATATCCTGAGCAGACTCCCAGAGAAAGCTGAGGCTCAAGACGGATGTTTAACACATTTGTTATGCGCTCACTTTTGTAATTCTTCTTTGCTTTATTTAGCTTTTTTACTTTCAACATATGAAAATATATTTTATGTTCTGGGAGAAGCACTTTGAATTGCATTGTTGAAGTACGCAATACAATTAAACGTGATTTATTTTTCCAATTGGATATCTGGCAGGCTTATTAGCATAGTAGATTACATTAACATCACATTGCATGCATTCCTTGCAAGAACAAATAACAATGAACGTTCAACACTGAAACTCTTCTTTAATTTATTAATAATATGTTTATTTAATCCCAGAAACACAAACGCTCATTTTAATTCAGGCCACAACAAAGTGATAGTAATTTGTGAACAAACACCAGCTCTCAACTATAAAACGGGATGGTTAAGGTACTGAGAGCAATGAAAGGAATGATTAAGAGCAATTAAAAACCACCAATTTGTGGAGAAAGCTCATTAAATGTTCCTAGAACAGTGTGAAAGTAGATTAGCGATCTAAGATAC
Source organism: Antennarius striatus (assembly GCF_040054535.1). Classification (NCBI taxonomy): domain Eukaryota; kingdom Metazoa; phylum Chordata; class Actinopteri; order Lophiiformes; family Antennariidae; genus Antennarius; species Antennarius striatus. The sequence goes on from NC_090792.1 coordinate 11,739,764, forward strand.
ACACTTCTTTCATAGGTTTTCCTCTCTAAGCATCTCTGTCTCAGACAGCATTAAGTGATACTGTATACGTATAACAATCCCTTCTGATGATGGTGCACTGTATGAAAGCACTAGGTTTACATGTTTCAAATATGCAATAAGGAAAACACACACATTTAAATTTGGCAAAGGCAACTGTTCCTTGCAGCAGATGATATGTGATAGAGCTGTTGAGAAGTCTCCGGCACATTGGCTCCTCAGGAAAATTGTGAATGAGCAGCAGTAAAATAGATCCACAGACGCCGGTGGTGGTGGTGACGGATGAGTCTGCTGCGGCTGCTACGGCTGAAGAGGCCGATGAAATGATGAAGTGGGTGAATCTGTGATGTGAAAGTAGCAGCTTTCATTTCTTTGTGATTCATTCATCTCCTTGAAGACGAGACGATCTTAATCATCTCATCTTCAGCCGTTCATCTGACACACGGGGCACGGGTGACTGTGAGCCAGAGGTGGGGTACACCCCAGATGAGATGCCAGTTCTTTCACTCACTCAACCACTTTAAACTCACACCAGAAGAAGCTAGAGAACCCCGAGAGAACCCGGCGCCACCATGCTTACATGTTTTGTAATTGTTTGGTCCTGAATTCCGATGATAAAGCGATGCCTCTCAGTCTGACCTCTAAGTTAGATATCACAAAGCCTCTGTTCACTCGTCCTCCACAGGCGAGTTGGTTTCCTCACTCAGTTTGAAACTTAACCACTCTCTCTTCCAACAGCTGTTTCTCTTTCTCTCCTCGCCCCATCTGTCAGTTGCTGTTACTGAATGAGAACTGAAATGCAAATCTTGACTTGCTGCCAAGTTGTTACATTATATAATCAAATTTTTGTGTTTGTGTAATGTTGTGTATTCAGTACCCTCCTGTTAGTTACATTTACAGTTCTTGAAGATAGTAGTATTTCAACATACTAATAGATTAAATAATTCACAGGCAAGATGAGTTAATATAATATGGATTTCATATATTTTTAATGATCACTTTTTAAATCTAAAAAATAGCCTAACTAGTTGAAAATAGCCACTAAATTGGATGGAAGTCCATATAAAACTTAATCTGTTGAGAAATCAGCTTCAGTGTTGATTACAACGCTTTGTTTGCAATACAATAGAATGTATCTCTATCTAAATATATTATTATAAGTTATTGTAAATTAAAGGGAGCTTAATTAATTTGAATGCAAAGGGCTCCTGTCTACGTTAACAGGTCTATGTTAATGACCCTCCTGTGCTGGCAGCAATTGTGTATGCAGGTACTAATGAGCTCTTAATAGTGTTAAATCTCACAGTCTCTCAATGATTCCGCTAACTGTTTTATAGCCGTGTGGGCAGAACCCTAATTGGGGACTTGTGGCAAAGAGCTCTCTTCACAGTTTTAACAACCTGCACAAGACTTCTGAGGCTGTACCTCATTGTTGCTCAGGTTAGACGATGCAAACATTGCATGCAACTACTATTACAGTTAGTTTGTTACTTTTCACCTCAATGTCATGACAAGCATTTCGGGTATTTCTAATTAATGGATTCCCAACTCTAAGTAACTAATAAAAGTTTTGAATCTTAACTCAGTATTGGAGAAGACAAGTACAAAAACACATCAAATAAAATTACCGAAAGAAAGGCTGCATTCATACTGTAAATACCATTATAGTAACGTACTGTGTACTTGTGCTAACACATTTGCATTAATTGTGTCCTAAATCACGTTTTTACTTTCTTTGAAGTGAAGAAGAACTTGTCATTCTGAATCTCTATGGTGTATTAATCTATTTGTTATAAGAAAAAAAATAGTATGTTTCTATTTTTTAAGTTCAAATGCAACAAAATATTTTCTCACTTTTACAGAACTTGTAAAACACTATGAAATTAAAATTCCCAAAGGCACAAATTCATATACATGGTGAATAATTGTGTGACTCAGAAGTGAGTCTTGGTTTATTTCAGGTAGAAGATTAACTGTAAAGGAGAAGACTTCCTCTCCCCCAGGCAGCCCCCCACCCCTCAAATGAGAAATGGCTGAGGTGTGACGGAAAGGATTCCAGAGCTCACAACAAAAGGCAGGGCACTTTGATTTGAACAGCAGTTTCAATCAGCACACAGTCACACACTGACACACAAACAAACCCCAGTTCCTGATCCTCAGCAGCTCTGCCCTCGGGTCGAAGATCGGGGGGAAAATCCAGATGCTTCACAGCAGTTGTGGGTTGTGACTTGGAAAAAAGAAGCAGTGAAAGACTGACAGGAGTAGGACACTGATGGAAGTTTGAAGTTCTGTAAAGAATGGAACAATTTAACAACAACGTTGAGGGACTGATTAATAGTAAATCTCTGGAGGTTTTGGCCCGAAGGAGCAGGTTCAAACAGGGAGGGAGGGCTGTGGTGGTATCACAGGAGGATGGGTTGGGTAAAAAAGGAGGTTCCAGACTCTGTATGATGGATGAACTGGTGAGGAAGAAAGGTGGTGGGGGGAGCTTCAAAAGAACACTGAGTCAGACTGCTGCTGGGATTTAGAGGGAGGGAATGAAAGGCAGCAGAACATGTGGAGATCTCATAAGCAAAAATGTTATGAAAGCTGCTTGAAGGTAAAAAAATTGAAGAGATTTTTTTTTATTCCGCAATTAATGTGAGAAAACTATGCAGTGGGTCCTGGGAGATGCAACTGGATACAACGCTGAACTATTACACCTTTCAAGATGTCTCTGTGGCTTTAGTGGTGGGCATAAACCTTTTGACTAGGGGTTAACTTCAGGGCTTTTAAAACATGATCCAGCCGCACACCACCCCCGAACACAACCAGTCAGAAATGAAAACCTCTCCACACACATAACTACTTGCTCCCTCCTTTAGGGCCTGCTAAAGCTATTATAGCTCTGAAAGAGATCGTATCGGCTCCAGGCAGACAGACAAATACTTAGTTAGACAGTTAGATATACAGACCGCTCACTGCAAACTAAGACGCCTCTGTGCTCTGCGGACAGGCTGGTTAAATGTCTGGCTACTCTTCAGAGGCTCTCAGGTGTGACCGGCTGCCCTCTTGTATACCAAAGCCAAGGCGGCAGACAGGAACAGAGGTGTTCTGTGAGCCCAGAGTGAATATCTGCTCTATCTCTTCTGTCAGAGGCAGCATACGCTCCTGTGAGTAAGTCAAGCACAAGCCAGATCTTCTTTCCTGCAGAACTTTGCAGGCTTTCACTGAGCTAATGCATATTTTTAGACTGAGCCAAGGTCAAAACATTTTTTCGCCAAAGACCTGCCTGGCACGTAATTTCTCCCAGCAGCTGTGGTTTCTTACATTTGATGACTAACTTTGCATTCGAATCAAAGACTTCAGCCAGACCACAAATGCATTGCAGCAGTGCTTTAAAAGAGGATGATGGGGACTTTGGTTTCAAACGCAGCCATACGCGTATTTCTTTCTCACTGCACTAACACAGTTACAATGGTGGAGCCTGAGTCCTGCAGAAGAGGCCCCTCATGTCCCTCTCCCTGCACCTCCATACAGACGAATCCATGCAACCACACACACATGCATAGTATTCCCCAAAATTGCTGATGGTCTGTTTTTATGAACATATATTATTTCCAGATGGAGGCCATGAATAAAACCTGACGGAAACGGGCTGGCTGAAACTGGAAACTTAAAAAAACAGAAATGTAGAGGCACGGAGCCGTGTAAAGCAAACAACCTTTCTCCTCCCCCGCTCACTGCCTTAACCTCGAGAATATAGCAACTTGTCAATTACAGAGGAACAGTGTACCACACATGAACATGTGTCCTTCAGTGCTGCATGATGCCACGTTTTACTTATTTCACCACGATTACATCTGAAAATATTCCCTTAAAAATGGCTTTGATAGAAAACAAACCCCCGGCCCTTCACACGCATTTCCAGCTAAATAAATAAAGTGAGGGGGGAAAGGGAATTTTTTCAGACTAGGAAGACCTCCTCTGGAACGACCGCAGAACATTGTGGTGATTCACCAACCCCAAGCTGTCCAACAGAGCTGTATATTATAACATTATTGCGCTGTGAATACACTCCACTTTCAACCGAATAACTTCTGTGATTTACTTTGTAACATTTGAAACATTTGCATGAAACACATGTGCAAACTTCAGATAAAACAGAAGATGCATTATCTCCATGTTAAGGAGTGCCAGGACAGGAGAACCAGGCGCCAGAGGTTATATTCTCTGTGCCAACGTGGAGAAGGACGAACCGCAGCGATGAAATTAATCAATCACTTTAATCACTGGGAGAATTTAAGCGGTGTCTTCTGTCTTAGTCAGTACTTTGGTTAAGAAATGCTTAAGAACTTTTCTTGTGTATTAAGAGGCATTTATGTATAACCTTATTTGGTTGCTTTATATATAGTTTTAGATAGTAAAATTCTTAAGTTAAAATTCATACCATTGGTTGGTTGGAGTGCTATCAGTCTTATCATCTGTCTCTCAAGGCAGCAGGTGTTTTCTACATAACTCTCCTCTGATGAAAAAAAAACAAACCAAACTACTGCAAATGAAAATCCTCAACTTCATTGTTCAGGTGTGAGTCCAGTATCAATGTTCTCGTTCAACTCTCATTAAGAATGTCAGGGGGAGTCTTTTTGTGATAACATTTTTGTGGCTTTCAGGAATTCTTTTGGGTCAGGCCTGTTGACTGTAGCACAGATAAATCTCTTGCTTTAACCAGTCCGCCCAGTCACTCCTACTATGTTGGTCGAGTGAGTCGGTTTGCTCTTATCTAATCTGAAACAGACTCCTTATCTCCATAATCAGACTCTAATCAGCAGGCTTTGTCCAGACAACAAGGGGCCAACATGAGGCAAAGAGGACCCCGGGGCCTCCTCGCTGTCTCAGCTGTAAAACTATAATTTGCAGACAAGACATGCCCTTTCACGCCAGTAGTAGTGGTATGGCTGAATGGAAATAGTCATCACATTGAAATATACAATTTTTATGTTTATATCTACAACTACTATAACCTGCTTTCGTGAGATTTTAACGCCAAAGATTTAAATTTTATCACCATTTTGAGCAGCAACAGAAAAATGTGAAAAGTGGGGGGGAATGAATAGTTAGGTCTCTGGTTCCTATCAGGACATCACTGGTATTTGGTCTGCTCTTTCTCCAACACTAGTGACTCTGTGGCTGTGACAAGTCCTAACTTCACAAATCCTCCAGCTTGCCACCCTGCAGTCCTGCCTTTATCTCTGCTTCACCCACCTCGTCCTAACAAGCACAGATGGCAAGTCCATTCGTGTGCAAACAACAGATTGGCCTCCGATGTCCTGATGAGTGCCTTTGTTTTACAGTAATGCCCCACACTGTCACCATAAGAAAGGGCTGGTAAGTAAGCTTATTTACATGTATTAATTGAGGCTCATAATGAGCTTAGCAAGAGGAGGCATTTGCATTCCTCTCGTATTGTGCAAACTCTGTGGGTTTGTAGTCTCACCATTTCAAATGGGCTATAGGCTGTTGATGTGGGGCATGTGGGCAGTTAAAGATCTTAAACACACATAAAACCAGGTCAGTGTTACACCTTGCCAACACAAAAGAGTTAATGAGAAATAATAGGATTTTAGTTAGTTACTGTTAAAGTAACCAAAAGAGGTGTAGTAAAGGAGAGAGATGCACAGTGCACTCTTCAAAAAAAATGTGTTCTTCGTGTTCAAAGAAAACAGAAGAGGCCAATCATCCAGTGCACATTTAGAACAAAATATATGTGAAATTTCATTCATACTGTACTTTGACGTTTGAGTACGTTTAGAAACTATTCCCCATCACTAATGTATGTACAAAAGTAATCCTGCGTGGATGGAATGGAAATAACAACAGCAAAATAGTATAAACATTGAATCTTTATAATTACAAAACTGTAAATCTGTACATTTAAAATAAGCATAAGTATAAAAAAAGGAATGATTTTTCACTGAAAATAAAAGTTTCACCCACAAGGTGCACATAAGCGATAATGCACAATCATGTAAGAAGTTACACTTCATTGGATCAAATAATTATGCTTATTAACTAAGCACTATAATCTAAGCTTACAAAAGCGTGTACAAACAGTTTGCTATGGAATGGACTTAATAATCTTGCTCATTGCTGACGTGTAAATGCTTACGGTTGTTTTTTTGTCATCTCATACCACAGTGCAACTGAATGAGTGGTGTACCCACAAACAGCCACAACCTCAGAGCATGAACATCAAAGTGTGTTTGTAGAAGAACTTGTTTCCTTCTCTCATCCTCGAGCTTCAGACGCTGAGCTGCTGTGGCTGTTCTTATTACCTATTTGGCTTAAAAATCTTCCTACGGGGGGGGGGGGGTCTGGCCTCATAGGACAAGTCGACACACATGGTAAATAAAGGCAAGGTAGAAAAAAACATGTTGGGGGCACAAGACTCTCTTCTCCTTAATTGTACCTGAAGGGAAATCCCTTTAAATAGTAGCTGGCCAAGTCGACGAGCTGGCAGGCAGATCAAACAGTCGCTGAGCAGAAGCCCTATAAATACATCACATTCGCTCGCCTCTCTTCAAAGTCTCCTCCTCTGCCAGGCTCCACGCTCCTCCTGCAGCCCCACAGAGGAGAGTCGTGTTCGCCAGGAGGCGGACGCGTTCCTCTTCTGCTGCACGCTTACATCGCAAATGTATGTTATCCCTCATCTCTCTTTGACAAAACCAAAACAGGATCGTTCTGTCTGTTCTTTGGAGTCACAGACTTGAAGCTTCGGGAGCTTTGTTTCTCTTCACGTACACCTCTGATGTCCCATCAGGCACCAGATGACTGAAACCGCTCCTGAAGGAGGCCAGGAGTCGACCTGCCAAGAACAACGAAAGATTAAAAAAGCTGCATTAAATGAAACATCAATCAAGTGACATGTTTTAACCTGACGTTCTTAATAACTGTATACAGCTCAACAATTAAAGCCGTTTGAAAAGAATAACGTAGTGAACTGATTAGTCAGTAGTCATGTGACATGATTTACTGAGCAATTATATGAGCTTATCTTAAATCACTCTCAGGACTCATGAGGCATCAAGACACAACTTTCATTAAGACTAAAGTGAGCTGGAAATAAAATGATAAAAACGATTGATCCATCTTAGCTGACCTGTCCACGTCTTCTGTCCAGTCAGAGTGAAGCTGTTACACTGAGAGTGTGTGTTGCAGATGTACGCCGCCTCTCTGGCGCTGTGTACCGACAGCACGCATCCCTGCTGGCCGTAGGAAGGCCAGCAGCGGTACTCCACGTTTCCAGAGGTCACCATGCCTCGCATCAGGGTGTAATCTAACCGCAGGAGCAGAGAACGCATTTTAATGCATGATGCAACAAATAGTTAATGATTCTGTGAGGGAAGACTCGAGGCGAGCAGATACTGTGCAGCGTGGGATGAAAACAAAACACAAACATGAACAACAACTGAAAAAATGTGACGCTCAGCATCTTTTTCACACACAAAGACCTAACAGGGAATACTTGTAATTTATAATTCAGAGATATATTGACTTCTTAACTATTCAGTCCTTTCATGATGAATAGATTATCTTAGCAATAATAGGAGGGTCATCAAAACAAGGCTGTGTTTTATTATGACACAAAAAGAATGTAAATCCTTTCCTGCAAAATGTAAATATATTGTCCTCCTCACAGGCCTGAGATCCTTTCAAAAACAAAATTTTAGATTTATTTTTTATTCTTTTTTTGATAAAGGGGTAACAAGTGTTTTCATATTGATTAATCTCTGAATTGTTTTCTTAATCTGGAAAATGTAAAAAAAAAAGGAAAAACAATCACATATTCTATTTAACTTCCATAAGTGAAACTGAAATATTGTCACAACAGAGAAACTAAACATAAAAAAATCATCTTTATTTGCAGGATGACTAATTAAGGAATCATTGATTTGTCTCAGCAATTTCACTTCATGCCTTTTCTTTGGTATACAGTATATGTTAAAACCAACCACATCTATTAGTTTGAATAAAACAAAAACAGAACTTTTGCTTGACAACAGAAAAACAACTCCACCACTCTCTCCACAAGTTGCATTTCATTAATCATTATAACTCTTTTAGTCGGACGTCTTGTCCTTAAATCATCTGCTACGCATTAGTAGCCATGAGAAGGAAGAATGTATACATGTGGCTGCACACACACACACACACACACACACACACACACACACACACACACACACACACACACACACACACACACACACACGCACCACAACAAAAGGCTTGTCTGTGATTTTGTGCGTAGGAGGCACGCTGCTACAAACTGTTAACCTTCCTAAATGGCAGCAGCCAGTGTGTGTGGGGGTATTGTTAATCGGAAAAAGATACACGGATTTGCCTTCTGGGCCCGAGAATAGGGAACAAGGAGAGGGAGTGTTTCAAGGATCGATCTCTGGGGAGAAAAAATATGAGGCCTCTCGGGGAGCTCGGCTTCAGCCGTTGAGGAGACAGAGACGTGAATTTAAGCGCTTTGTGTTGAAGAACAAGAACGGAAAAACAACCTTTATTTCATGTGAGATAATGAAAAGATTCTCAGGAGATTCATTATTTCACTCTGCATTTTAACACCTTTTCAAAGCAATTGTTTGTTTGATTCTAGTTTTCTCCATTTGATCAATGATGATCTCATAGGAAAACCTGCATCATTTTTTCATCGGATTCAAACTAAAAGTCTGGGTCTGGTGGTGTTTGTCAACGCACACACACAATTTCTTCGAGCTGTGTTGCTATTAGGTTATCATATCAAACTCAGATACATCTTTTGGCTGCAGTTTAGTTTGTTTTTCCATTTTCAAAATGGTGTGCTAATGAGTAAAATTGTTTTTCAGAACACGACGCCGCATTGTTGTTTTCGTTCTTATTACACCCACCAAGCGGCGTTCAGAGAGGCCGTGTGACTGGTGTCATTCATCTCTTTGTAAACAGTATAACTTTAAAAGATATCAGTGCATTTCAATGAACTTTACTGGAAAGGTGGACTTCGGACGCTCCCATAAAATGGATCGTGTCCAGGTGTCCCCCCTCCCTAAATCTTTCACCCTACTCAGATTGTGACTGGCTTTGAATGACGATGACAGTTCTCACTCAGTTGATGCCAGTATGAATCTTATTTAACTCCTGACTGCATATAAAGGCACACTTTCCAATACCTCAAACTATTCATTGAATAAAGTCATTTACAGCTAAGCAAAACTAATTAAGTTCAATTGGCTTAAGCTAAGGATAAGGGGTGGCAGTTTTTTTTCCCCACTCCAAAATGGCTATTCTCCAAAACAATATGCAACATGGCAAAATACAACACATTTGTACAAGCAGAGCTGATCGAATCTCCTTGTTAAGCTGAAACATTCTTCCTCGGTGTTGGCCTCAGTGCTCAGGCCTCTTCACACCGAATCTCTGATTAAATTCACAAAGCCCCTCAATATAAACAGTTCAGCATCTGGGGGACGGAAAATCTCACCAAAAGAAAGCAGCCAGTCATTCTGTTATTAATATTTCAGAGGGCTGAGAGGAACAGTGGGGGGGGGGGGGGGGGGGGGGCTACAATGTGAGCCAAGGCAAGTTGAAGAGAAGAAAAGTAAAAGGACTTTCAGCGTTAATGCTAAAAGGAAAGGAAGGCAAAGGTTGCTTGCAAAAAGTCTGTAATGGAAAAACATGAGACTGTTTAAACATAAATGTTTCAAAAGTGGGAGTGTTTTCAAAACTGAATGTGGACAACCCTGATAATTACAGGAAGTAAAATAAAATAAACTTCTTCAATCATGAATAAGTCATGATCTCAGTACAGTGCGCCCTCGCGCATCAAAGCTTCACCTCATCACGGATTTTTGGTAGGCAGTCACATGATACCGTACATGCGTTCTATTGGCTGACTGCATCCGGAAGTACGCTACCTTCCGTGAGTCTCGTACTTACGTGAGACACAAAAGTGCTTTAAACAGTCAATAAGAGTGTGGGAAAAGGTAATACAGATAGAAGGTGGTTTAATATCAGTATGGGGATGGTTCATAAACGTTTAAATTACCATAACTAATAAGATAAATAGTTTGTTGCTCTATCGCAGAATTTGTTAATCGCGTGTGGTTCCTGGAACACATAAACCGTGAGGAAGGAGGGCGCACTGTACTGTTTTTTTAAAAATGAACACCGACTGTGCTTTTTGAGCCAGAGACATGCAGGATTAATCTCACTTTGTTGTTCTGTTCTTTCATTCCAGCTGCTTAATAAACCTGTGAAAACAGCCTGAGCGGTGCAAACACCCATCTTCATTTTTTGAAAATTAAAGTAGAAATGCAGACTGAGTTTTTTTTCTAAACGGAGGACAAAAAACCCAATTCTCTCCAGGAGGAAAAAGAGTCTACTGTACTTTATAAAAAGCAGCCTTCATTCCATGAGCTCTTACCTCTGATTATTGATGGAGGCATGTTGTCCAGGTGCAGGCCAGACTTGTAGAGGAGGAGGATGTTTTCAAAGGCCTCCAGTGTTTGATTGATGTCAGCTTTCAGCTCCCCTGGACACACAAAATTTATTAAATCTTGTAAATAGTTTAACTACAGTAAAGGTATTTAATCATTCTCATCAAATATTGTTGGATTTTTTTCTTAGCAATGCTCTCCTATCAAATCATATGCTGTAGTAACAGGGAACAAATTGTATTCATACAGTCTTAGACGCCTGGAAGGATCTTGTCAAGCTCATGTGAAGACGTACTCAGACGGAGGCATGTTATTACAAGACTACAATAATTTAATGATTTGCTTTTTGTGATCGTCAATATTTCACATCTTGTCATGTCAAGACGTCTCTCTGTCCTCACCTGTGGAGTTCATGATGTGTTCTACCAGGTGTGTTAGCCCGGGTGGGGCCTGATGAGGCAGCAGGTAGGTGAAAAAAAACCTGGGGCCAAGTAAAGACAACTCATTAAGACAAACAAGTCCCATCAGATAGTTCCCCCCAGAACATGACTTGTTTCACGTTAGTGTCAAAGCAAACAATCCATAAAGCTGTCAAAAAAAAATGTGCAGGGTTCTTTAAACAGAGGACTTATTTTCCCACAGAAAGTACAAACTCATTCATCACACCTCCTACACCAAACCACAATTTTCCAGCAGTAAGTATTTACTATCAAACCAGTCAAGCGTCAGTTGGACCTGACCTACAATACATTCAGTCATTCGTGTAGCGGCTGTTCCATCAATCCATCACACAATCTGTCACATAGTAAAACTGTCCTTTTTCTTACCTATAGGCGTTGTAAATGTTCCTCTTCTCGCCCAGGCCGTCACACACCCCTCGGGACGAGCACTGAAGAGTGAAATTTCTGTGTGGAAACTGAAGGGTGCAGTCTGCATCTGTCTGACAGAAGGTTTCCTGAGCGCTGGCGTCATCCAGGTCTGTGAGCTTCAACTCACCAGAGACAGTGACAAACTGTCTGGGCTGGAAATCCAGCAGGGCCACTGAACCCAACGGAGACTGGGATAAGAAGTGAAGAAGCCTGACCAGATCCAGACACACCTGGGTGGAGATCAAACATGCCAGGAACTGTTCAGATAAACTGAGGAAAAAATTATAATCAAACTGGAACTAAAATCAACCAAACTAAAGTTAAAGTTTAAAAATGCCAGCAATGATAATCAATTAAATCTTTAAATTAAAGTTCCACAATCCATTTTTTTTTATTAATTCGAATTTAATATTTATAACTTTTAAAGTATTTATAGTTATTTAATTCTGACAAAATTAGCAATTATTTGTATGTCATTTTGGGTCGTGTCATATTTCAATTTTAAGGATTAAATTATGGGTTTGACTTTTAATCTTGCAATTATATTTTTATTGATCATTCTGCTTATAAAATTTAAAATAAATAACATAAATATCACTTAATTTTTCCTAAACATTTCTTATAGCCCATGTTGGCACAATTAAATACTACTGACCAACAATCCAGTCTGTAACCCTAACCCCCAAGCTATTCAATCTATTATCACGAAAAACAAAGAAAACCAGCACGACAGAACTGAATTTCTTTTCCATGTTTGTTAAAAAATGCTGCACATTTTTATTGTATTTTCTAATTACATGATTGATAGTCCTATCATCAAAAAATTAATTGATAAGTACAAAAAAACAAAAGTAAGGAAAAAAAGACAAATTAAAGTATTTTTTGGCTGCACCCAAGCAGCTTTTACATCATGTTTAGGTTTTAGTTTATTAGCATAAAATATTGAATTTAATAGTTTGGTCCAAAAGAAAACCCTATAAACACAAGTTCAAAAAATAAAAATGTACAAAAGCAGGTCAAATTAAAAACTGTTGAATATATTTTAAAAAGTAGTGAATTGAACAACACAAAAGTGTGATTATACACCAAAATATAAATATATCAAAACATGGCGCCTCACAGGTATTTGCGTCTAAGATGCTACGACTGCGAGTCATTTCCGGAGACTGTTTTTATAATGAAGTTTAAATCCTTTAATAAAGCCAAAAAGAGAAAATGGGTTAAGGCAAAATAAAGGCATTAGCCATGCAGAGCATGAAATGATCCTGTCACACAAGCATAGCTGGGTCACTCGGTAATGCTCCGAGGCTCCTGAACGCCACTTGGTGGGATCGAAGTGCAGTAATAACAGGGCTCAGTGAAACCAGACACCCCTGGATTACTGTAGCCTGCGCAGATGCAACGTAGCTGAAAGGGGCCAAGCAGCTCAGGGTGGGGGGTGGTAGGGGGTGTATTATGAATAGCTATTTGGGTGATGCTGCAAAACGAGGCCCGTACTTGAAGTGAAACTGGCAATCTGTCATGTTGGTTTTACTAATCCAAAAACAAAGTCTGGAAATACTCAAACATTTTTTCCACCCATCTTTCAAACACACCCATGCATGAAGAGACACACAGGGAAGCCTAAAGAACAGAATTCAGCCTCTGTTGACTCCAACTGTGAGCATACCTGTGATGGGGGTTGTATGCATGTGTGTGTGTGTGAGTGTGTGTGAGTGTGTGTGAGGTGAGATGTCATTCTAGCCTGCAGTGGATTAACTCCAGGACCCATCTCCATTCCAGCCCGGCCTGATCAAATACACTGAGGGACAGATGTCGAACCTCCAGGAGTTTCAAATATCCGCCTCTCTCATCTTTCAACCTTCATGTCTGCTACCAAGAACAGCAGGACGTCTAACGCACACATTACATTTAGCATGTGAGAAAAGGACTCTTGGCCTCACAGAGTGCCGTGCAGGGCAGCGGGTAAATGACAGATCACACAGATCGGCATGGGAGCAAAAATGGGAGCAAACATGCTCACCCTGAATCTGTCCTCCCACGGACTCTGGAGCAGCTGGATCATCTGCAGAGGGTTGCCCTGCTCCAGAATGACAGTGACTCTTCCTCTTTCTCCTGTTCTTCCTCCTGCGTCTCCTGCACAGTGACCTTTCAGCTGTGGAGTGGAGAATGAACTGTGGTTAACCGTGGTGGCATTATGCTATTGCTTATGAATTCAAACTACGCAGACGGGTCTTAATGTAGAGGGAAATCAAGAATGCAAATGTCCTGCCAACCTCGATCGCTGTGGCTCAGACCTGCAACAGCAAAAATGGTATTTGCCGACTGGGGAATGCGATGTGTACATTTACAAATAAGCGATGGATTAGTTGGATACACACCACCTCTGCATGACTGCTCTATGCGAGAAACCGCACCCAAACCACTACAACCCAAAAAGCTATAGCAATTTGGGTGCATAAACGCTGGGGGATAATACAGAGGACAGAGGCACATTGTCTGCCCCTGCCAAACTGGACCCAAAGGTCAGAAGAGGGTCAGTGAATTTAATTTAATTACAAGGGAAGGTTCCTGCAGAGCCAATGAGGCCTTTCATCCAGCCCACTGTGTGTGAGACAAAGGAAAATGTGAGAGGCGGTACGTGGATTATGGAAAATCTTAATAATATTCCAGATGTGGTTCAAAAATGGGCTTCGATTCTAGATTCCTTTACTTAACATTAAAAAGAATCACCTTAAACGTTGTTATTTCGTTTGGACATTAACCTTTGAGTTCTTCAGTGCATAAAACATGTTTAATAGTGTGCACAGAACAGATACAAAGGGAGCACTTTACCTTTATGACATTTGGATGCTGCAGCCTCTGCAACAGAACTATTTCTTTCTTCAACTTGTAAGAAACGAGTTCACGGCAGCCGTCGAGATCTTTGAAATCCTCCATACACTTCTCCATGTCTATCCCCTTCTCGTTGACGAGTTTTAAAGCCACGGGCTGACCTCCTGCTAAATGCACTTTGACAACCAGTTTGGTGTATCCAGACCCGAGGACTTCCACCGCCTGCATGTCCGCCAGAGAATCACAATCCATCTCACCCATATGCGCTTTCCTGGAACCCCGGGCGATCTCATTCCACAAGCTGTTATCCAAAGTCGGATCTAGTGCTACATAATGTGAGGACAGTCCGTTTTTAATATCCTCATTAGGTGAAAGTAGTGGAATAATTTCTTTGCGCCTCTCATTCAGTCGGTGAATCAACGCCCCGTGGCGCGGCGCAAGCTCCCTTTCATCACCAGTAGGAGTTGCGTTGGAGAACTGAGATATTGTGGCTCCTAACTGCTGTACACTGCTAATCAAGAGTGACACCAGAATTGAAAGAACTACAAAAGCCAGGAGGGCAGCAGCGCGTAAAGAGTTGCCCATGCCGGGCATGTTCCTCTCGCCGCACGGCTACTGCTGCTGGGGGGAAAAGAAGGCGCAGCGCCGCAGGACCCGACTACCGCTCGCCCCAAGTGAAAGGACTTTACAGCAGAAGTGATCAACTTCTTGTTTCCACCTCCCGGGAACTCCCTCTAGAGGTGTGTCCTGTCCGCCCGTAACTTTACACCCTCTGAACAACTCTGCAGAAGAGCTCGACCTCGTGTTGTCACTCAAGCCGCGCGTAAAAGCGCAGCAGATTTTAACGCAGCATTTGGACACCGTGCTGATAGCTGTAAAAGTAACTCCCTGATAGTAAATCTAAACATTTTATTGAACAGAAACTTCCAGAAAAGGGAGAAAACAAAGCCATTCAAGTTTGAAATAAAACTCAAAAATTTCCTGATTTTTCTTTTCATTTCATTATCAAAATAAGTTGACTGAAACTACAAGATATTGATAATTTGCTTTTGTTCAGATCACAGGAAGAGTACCTGCGTTCACATTTTCCCTCCTGGAGGGACAACTTCATTGCGGGTACCTGCAGAACCTGTCCAACAGGTGGCAACAAAGCTCTTTATTCTCCTCAATCATATAACATTTCAGGGATGTACTTCACTCCACCTTTGGTTTTCCAAGAGATCTTCCACTTTCAACTTCACAACCCCCCACCTACCCAGCGCCATCCCCTCTTGCTACAGTATATGGATGCACTTAATCAGTATCTGTAGTCAGCAGGACATTGATGACATCAGCTGCAGCTCAGGTTGTTCAGAAAACTCCACCCGTCACCAGACCTGCCCCTCCCCTGTGAAGTCTGAGGACAGTCCGAGCTCTGAGGTTCAACATCTGGTTTTATGAGCTTCCAGCTGCATCGTTTGGACATCAAGCATAAACTGTCTGAAACACTCCCCACCCCCACCCCCCGAATCAGCCTCATGGAGCTTAGTCAGCTAGTTTTACTACACATGAAGCAATTTTTAACATCATGGCTCAGCAAGACAGCAGGTTGGAATCCAGATTGTGGGCCATTCTGTGTTAACTTTGAATATTCTTGCCAAATCTTCAAGCCCCCCACCCCCATGGGTGTGAATTTTGTGTGTAAAGAGTATAACATGTCTCAAACCCAATGTCAGATACAATAGGCTCTGGGCCCCCCACAGCCTGCAGAGGGGAAGCAGTAAAATGGGTGGATGAACTCACTGAAGCACCAACAGATATGAATTAGGCTTCGCTTTTGATATTGAAATACAGATATTCCTCCATTCATTGTCTCTGCTTCTCATTTAAAATCACAAAACAGCACTTTTTGTCTCCACTGAACCCACTCACACCCTCCTCTTCACGATCTTTGCCTTTCTCTACTAATAAATCATTTAATTTCTTTCCATGCAGACACAAAGGCCCAGCGCCATGATTCATACTCATAACCGGAGCCAGACCAGCGGCCGCCTTATTAGCAGCAAGTCAGACAGCACTGCCAGATCAGTTCCTCTCCTTCTTTTTACCTCCTCTCGGGAATCAGTCGAACTTTTTACCTCAAAAAATAATATGGAGGTGAGGTAATACTAGTAGAAAAACACTATACTTTATATAGAAAATATTGGGAAATACGGGTCCATTAAATTAATGTTCTGATTCTCCTTATCTGAAGAAGATAGCAACAAACTGCATTTATTACCTCTGCAAGCAGGTTATGTTATTACCTGTGTCTGTTTAGTTTGGTGGTTGTTTTGTCAAAAGAATTATGAGTTATGAGGCTGAATTTGCATAAGGCATGATTGAATTGAATGATACATTGGGCCTTGGTAGAATAGTTACAATGCTGTCAGTAAACATTTTTATGTTGTGCAAGGCATACAGTAATTCAAAATCCACAACGTTTACCTCAGACGATATATTTCATCCATCAGTTTGTCAGATGGTTGGATTTTGAGCAAAATTACGGAGAAACAACTAAGAACATTTCACATGATAGATAGATAGATAGATAGATAGATAGATAGATAGATAGATAGATAGATAGATAGATAGATAGATAGATAGATAGATAGATAGATAGATAGATAGATAGATAGATAGATAGATAGATAGATAGATAGATAGACAGATAGATAGTGATGATCTCAGCCCCTCTCTTGATGAGATGTCATCACAGGACATTTGAGATGTGTGTAGAATAAATGTGTAGTTAATTCATTTATTACACACCACGACGATGCCATCATGGAAGTCCCTGCACACGGTCGAATTAATCGGACACATCATCACCGTCTTTGCACCTTCATTTAAACAGCAGCTGTATCTGCTGTCCATGATTATTACTCAGGTAGTGACGCATTCTATTCGTCTCATCTTCCTCCAGCACCGCGATCGGTTGGACAGCGACCAGCCAGCGTCCCGAGCATCATCGCGGCTCCGCCAATCAGAGCGCGGCTTGGGGGCAGATTAACCCCAACATCCCCGGTGCTGCTCTGTGGGAGCAGCCGCAGGTACAAACCCGAACCTCTCATCCTCGTGGGCTCAGTCTGGGCAGATGGTGACTGACCAATCAAAAATGAACGTGCTTTTATAATTTCCTGCTTCAGATTCAGTGTAAGAGTCGAACCAGTTGGAGGAGATGGACGCTTGCCCCATGACAGGAGACAGCACGGATGCGATAGTGATGGATGATTACCCCACAGATGGAAGAGAGGTTCAAAAGGCTTGTCAGAGGTGAGTGTTTTTTCTCTGGTTCGGAAGGTGTAATTTGATTACTGTGGAAAAATAAACGAGATTACAGTTGTAGACCCGAGGACTCTCTGATCGTCCTGTGGTCGATGCGAGTACCGCTCTGTCCAGCTGTATTTATACTATGGAAAAAAGGGTTTTATTGTTCTGGATATTATTTCTGATGCTATTAATTTCACTTATACCCCTAAATCGGTCTTCATCATTATGTGCTGCTGGCAAAACAAAGAGATGATCAGGCAATGTTTAAACTTACTTTTAAGGGATAATTACAACATTTTAGTTCAAATAGAATAACTTGATTCATGAAAGCCTTGAATATGTCAGTATTTTAATGGCATCATAAATAGTTTGAATTGACATAATGTTTTACGTGCTTTTATTTTTTGCTGTTAAACAATATTTACTAATCATTAACAGAACAAATTGCCAGGTTTAAAATAAACAGCCCCATATACTTGGATTGAAACAGAACAATGCACTGACAGTTCAGCAGGATCTGTTCAATGTCAGCCTCCGCTGCTGGCTCTCTGTCACTAATGTCACCCTGTAACTGACTGTGCTGTATACACAAATGGCCAAGGGGTTTCAAACATGACATGATGTGGAGTAGAAACAGTAGAAATCTGTCAACATGTCAGAAAAATCCAAATATTTGTGTCTCTGGGTCAAAATTGCTCTTTTCCTGTATAAAGCTGACCCCTAGATCATTTGTGTTTATTAATATTGAGAAAAAAACAAGGGTGGGGGTGGGGGATTCTAAGGCTGTATCTCCTGACGACATCCAGAGTTTCAAGCTAATGAAACAGATGAGGTTGAGAAAGGGAGAGACAGACACGAATATTTCTCATTCATTTTCAATCTTTCTCTTTGCAAATGTCTTATTGTGGCCTTAAAACTGTTTCTACAGCTTAGAATTTTGCCTCCAACAGACCACACAAGATCATGTTAAATTAGAGGGAATGTAAAGTAGGACAGATAAACACCACCTTAGACAAACATCTTTATTCAGTTTTAAAGTCAGCTATTTTAGATCAGTGCTGCTAGAATCATTTTGGATGGTGCCTTTGAATTATGATGCTACACTAAACTGAAAATCATTCAGATCATATTACAGGTTTTATTCTTAGACAGATTATTCAGGTTCACTGAGCTCCAGCATTAATCAGCTCCATAATCCCTCTACTACCCCTAACCACCGATTCAACATCAGATGAATCATCATACGTGCTTCTTATTATGGGGTGAAAATAAAACTGCGTGAGGTCACTTAGGCTCTGTTGACTTACTCTGTTGCCACAGCGACAAGACAGGAAGTGTGGTAGCATCCAGTCTACTGTGGAAAAACAATCATGTGGTAGACTACACGGACCTCATTCCTCATTTGGTGAAATGAAGCTGCAGCGACACAGTGTAGTTTTTATTTTACATTAGATTCAATGTTAGAGACTCTTCAAAATTTAAATTTTGATTAGGAGAATTATATGACTGGCTTCGAAGCAAGGGATTAGAATGAATCTTCAAATACTGTGTTACATGCAGTCTAGTCCTGTAGATTTAAGGTTAAAAAAATGATATTTTTCTCCATATAGTAAATGATCAGGTCATCCATAGTATATTCCAGGTCTGCTGATCTTTAATGCATACATATTTGCATGGAATAGATCAATAATAATGCTACAAAAACTAAAAACAGATTGTAGCTGAACTGTATGGAGTCCATTATGTGTGAAATTCTAAAAATTCTACTACTAACCACCATTAGTGAAATATTGTTGATGGGTTGGTTTTTTTTAAATAATTGCAAATTTTATTGGAAACTCTAGTGGTACCAAATTGTAGGGCTATAGTTAGGTGAGTCAGTCAGTGAGTCAAAAAATGTGACTTAAATGTATATATAATGAATTCCATACTGTTGTGGGACTCTTGCTTTCAGCTGCAGTGACATGATGGGAGACTGAACTGCCTTGTGGAGGCTTCAGACACCGAGCGTTCAAAAAAATATGTTAATATAGTGGAAAGGGAATGGAAAACAATTTAGAGTCTACAGCCATCCTTGTTCAGATCCAGAGTCTTCCTATGAATATCCTTTGGTAATTAAATTTAAATTTCATTAATCTGAAAATGGAAACCAAAAACCAGCAATTATTGGATTTTTCTTTTAAAATTGGCTGTCAAAAAACAAAACTGAAAAGGCCTGGTCTATAAACTATCTTCATATTTGTTGTCTTAAAGGAAGGAAAAAACACACCATTAGTTTAATTTTCTGCAATCACATTCCCATGCAATCATATGTTGCGCTCTTCTTTTGTTGCCAGACGATTACATGCAATCTCAGAAAACAAATAGACTTTTTTTGTTTCTGCTTTCTAGTGATTTTATTTGAACATCTTTTTAAATTTGTGTCATCTGTTCGTGGCCATGAAAAGGTAAACACCTTTTATTCATATCATAACTTTTATATTTTTAAAGGGTTTTTCAGTTCTCTACATATACAGTATGTGTGTGTGTGTGTGTGTGTGTGTGTGTGTGTGTGTCTATATATATATATATATATATATATATATATATATATATATATATATATATATATATATATATATATATATATATATATATATACTGTATGTATACACAACACACACACACACACACACACACACACCTATGCATACTTATGTACATATACAGCCGTATTTGTTGGTTGTATAGTAATATACGTACAGTATATATACGTGTGTGTGTCTTGTTCCATCATCATCACTCATCCGTTGTCTCCACTGATTTCTTTTTCTATCTTCAGACACATGGTGTTTTGAAAAATGCGAGTCGGCTTCAGTTTGATCACCTGATCTCATGTGTACACAATAAGCCATAGAGTTGACACTGTCAGCTGACTGAGAGTGAAAGTACCTCCATGATTACTGTATAAAAATTTAATTATATAATAAAAAAAGACAGAAAATAACAAAGAAGTAAAACAAACATAAGTGGTAACAAAGTTGAAAGTAAAAGTGAGAGGTTGCGGAGACACATGCTCATAAATGCATGTGCACTTACAGTATGTGCATCCACCTCAACAGGGGCGTGTAGCTGACACTGACAGGCGATCAATGGATTAATTTAAACACCTTTGGATAACCATGACCTGGATGAATGAGAACATACACAGACATCGCTCACAGAGGGAGATCATTAACAGTTACTGACCAGCCCAGACAAACAGCCTGTTCTCAAGAGAGCTCATTTCATCAACTTCATGACAGTTGAAATTCAGGACCATGCATCACTTTGGGGCAATCGCATTTCAAATACAATGTAGTTGGACATTTGGCAGCTGTGTGAAATTAATTAAACAGAGTACAATATGGGAGCTATAAACAAAAAACAAAATCAAACTCCTTTCATATTTTTTGTCATCTGTTTCTGACAGACAGCAGAGGTAACCACAGCTAGGATGAGTGATTTGGTGGAACACACAACATTACCATCCTGAGAGCAACACAGTGTGGCTAAACAGATGATTCTCCAGCACCTGTTAGGAATGTGATAGATAAACATCACTAGCCTGGATGTCAAACTCATATCATTACACAAGCCATTCTTGGGCTGTCTTGACTGCTGCCATCACCCATCAGTCAGTCTGTTGTCAGGTATCCTTGACAGGCGTCTCATTCTTTTAATGGGGTTTGGGACATGATGTGAAAACATCCATCATGCTCTGTCTCCTCTTTCTCTCATACACCTCTTATTTTTTTAAAAATTGCCTGCGATAACCAACCCAAAAGAAATCCATTCCTTACGTAATTATTATGGCAGGGTCTACGGAATCATTGCGTGGGATTTTTCTCCCCATATGGTAAAGATCTCCGTCTGCATATTAGCATTGTTTCACAGATTTAATTAAATCATCAACTGAAACTCTCTTCCACCTTCTTGTCTCTTTCTTTCCTGCTTATCTGTCAGTTCATCTATCATTTCCTCTCCAACATTTGCATTTGCACAATTTATTTATTTTCTTGTCTGCTATTCCTGTCATACCCTCTAACCCGTTTTTCTCTCCTGCTGTCTTTTTGTCTCCGTAGCGACATCCCAGCTGTGTCTCTGTGCCCTCCTGACAGCGACTGTGCTGCTGAGGCCCAGTTGACAGTCATCCAATCTGATGGGGAGCTATGTGACAGCTGCAGCAGCCTTGGCAGACCTTCTTCCTCCTGCCAACTTTATCACCAAGTATGTTTCAACACTGTATTGTGAGCGTATACGTATATATACGTATGTATACATGTATATGAGAAACCATTAAAACTGTGTCAAAATGTCTCGAAAGGCTGGAAATAGTTGCAGAAATTGTCATTGTGTCACACAAATGAATATTCCAAAATCCTCCATGTAATTATATGTATTTTCTGTTTTCTGTAGGTTCCACAGGATCCTCGAGCTAGGGGCTACGATTCCCTGCAGCCTCAAATATGTCCCCACTGCAGGCACTACAGGCCAATCAATTCAAACATCTGCCACAACTGTCACTCAAACAAAACAGGCCCTCAATCTGAAGGAGCTTTGGTGGTGAAAGTGAGACATATGGACAATCGTAGCTCTGCTCGTCACGGTGCGGCGAGATGTCACTGGCTGCATGGGTCAAGTAAAAGTGGGACACAGACACCAACGCAGCGACATGGGGTAACAGTCAGGTGAGGAAGGAATAGCTGGTCAGTGAGAAGAAACAATGTTTCTCTGTGTCTGAGGCGTTCGAACACTCAACAAGAGTTTTAATAAATATAATTTCCAATGATTTCCCAAAATTATAAAGGTTGTGCTAGGAGGAACTAAGACACTGTGGTTTTACGCAT
The DNA here is from genome assembly GCF_040054535.1 of Antennarius striatus. NCBI lineage: Eukaryota > Metazoa > Chordata > Actinopteri > Lophiiformes > Antennariidae > Antennarius > Antennarius striatus. The sequence goes on from NC_090792.1 coordinate 11,762,105, forward strand.
TAAGTGGGAGATAGCTCTTATTGACTCGTGTTGCCATTTTGCTCAAAAACACAAAAACCCTTTCCGAAGGGAAAGAACTGTTGTGTCTATCTGTGCAAATAGATTAAATTTGAACTAGCATTTTTTAACGACTTCTGAAAGCCAAAGAAAAGCGAAGCAAATAGATAAAACCAGAAGATAGGAATAGAAATGTGGATCTGTGGCTGAGCATCTGTGGTCAACAATCCTCCTAAGATCCCAAATACTTGTCATGACTGCTCAAAGCAACATTTTTATCCACATGAAGTTTTCTTCATCTTGAAGGATATGACAATGAGGAACTGTGCGTCACTGCTCATCTATCCAAACTTAACTGCAAACATCAGTGCTACAGCATGAAAACATGAATCTCAACTTTGTCGTGAAATAATATTTGTGTCCACATGCAACAGGAATATCCATTGATGCCCTTGTTACTTTCATTCCAGCAGCCAAATCATGTCCTCCAGCAGACAATGCATTGAGGTTTTTAACTTCATTTTGTGTTTCTTAGTGGACAAATAACACATAAATGTCAGGAAACCTAACTCTTGGCCACATGTATGACCATTGTTGAGTCCGGCTGCTTTTTATTAAATAACATCATCAAATTTAACAAGGTAATAGCTTAATTGGTGCAGGATTTTTGCCTCTCAGTCCAACTGAGGGATGTGATCCAGTGGAAAAGTGATGTCAGTGTATTACCTCTATGACTTACTGTCCTTTTATATGGAAATGTTCTCAAATGTACACTGAGTTATTATTTTCATAAAGCTTTCAATGATTTTACAGGCATACAGTATTATACTGTATTCTTAGAAAATGAAACTGAATCCAATTTTTAGTTTCAAACCCAGGTATAATGATGATCACCTTTTACTCAGTGTCACTGATGACTTCCTCTTTTGTGGTTTTCTATTTGGCAGTTATTCCCAAGTGATAGTCAGCTACCCGTTAGCCATGTTGGTGGGTTGTGTCGTGCTTCTGCTTGGATGCTCATTGGCTGGACTCTTCATCGGTCCATTGCCAGACTTCTCCGACCCGCTGCTTGTGAGGCTCAAACACACACAGTCATACACAAAGCAAATAATGTCTAGAATACAGTCCTGTGTTCTCTCTTGGCGCAGCACATCTCCACTCCATTAACATCCATCACTAATTCAGGATGAGTGTTCATTGCTGTTTCTCTACAGACTCCTGAAATCAACAGTAGTTCAGTTATATTTCTGATTTAGTGATTCAAAAAAAAATCACATTTACTGGAGGATATCTACATGCTTTTGGGATTGACCGTGATTATGCCAATATTGTGAAAATGCAATATGTGGATGACATCAATGCATGATTAATAATGAATATAAAGGATTTACATCAGGGGTACGAGAGGCTTTGTGCTTAAGGGCTCATTTTGTAAAGATGGCATCAAACACTCATCTACTTAAAAGCTACTTCACTGTGTTTTTCTCCTGTAGTTCAAAGGCGCTTGTGATGCTCAGTAGCAGATGGGATAACAGCTTCCATTCTGCAGCCTTTATGTGTGTGTGTTTGTGTGTGTGGTTTTTCTGCAGGGCTTTGAGCCACGGGGAACATACATTGGAGTTCGCCAGTCCAGCTTGATGGAGCTTCAGAAGAACACTGGCCCAGGGAAAACTTTTTCTTCCTTGCCACAACAGCTCAAAAAAAGGTCAGCAGGGCAAAGACAGACAAACATATTAACTAACAGTCAAATAAAATATTAACCACCGAAGATCCTCTAAACCACAGGTGTTCAAATAGCACCATCTTATGGCCTGGGTCCTTGTTGCAGTGATAATCCCATTTTCATTTCAAACCTTTTATGATGATAATCATGTGTTACTATTAAACAACGTAATAGGATTAATAAGGTTAAAAATGTACAAATGTGTTTTTGTATTTATCTGCATTAGTCCTGGGGAGGCTGCCAGCGACCAGGGTTCCTCCGCGCGTCGGATAAAGAGGATGCTGGCTAGGCATTCCTCTCCAGACACTTTCCTCTGTGATGCTCCAGGTCGGCCAGCCCTTTTTTACTGCTCAACATGTGAATAGATGACAAATAAGTCTCTCAGATTTACACTGATTATAGTAACAATAAAAATACCAACCACCTCAGAATAAAAGAGCTTTTTTTTAATGTTCATGTGCTGGTTGATGAAATACTCCTCTTTTTTTCTTATTTTATGACAGCAGAATATAACACAAGGAGAATTTTCTTTTTTGAATGGGTTTGCCTGAATTCTCCTCACAAATATGAACTGTTGACAACTGCTGATTCACTGTTTGTCATCTTGTTCCTGTTTGTTCAATCCATCTGCCTCTCCATGTAGACGAGCGTTTGGCTCAGTTGGTGTTTCGTTCAGAAAATTCAGCCAGTCTCTGGAGCCTGAAGGCCATCCACGCCATGTGTGAGGTGGAGCAATCCAGGGTACAAAATTGTTCTTTCTTTTGTTCATGTCGTCTTTCTACTTTAAACCCAGAGTCATCAAACAATGATATATCTTCCTGTGTAATGGACTTTATTAATCCCTGTAGGGAAATTGTTAGTCCACTCTAGCGCACACTGGTAGTTAGTCACATGCATATACAGTATATGGTGGGTACAGGCCCATAACACACCTGGGTGAGGGGGAGGTAGAGTGGCAGGCAGCTCCTTTGTGGTGTGCCCTAATGAGCAACTTAGACTTAGTGGACTGAGGAACTGCCACCCAAGAAAAACTGAGTGCTGTTACAAGTGTTACAGGCACGGACGGGGTTTGAACCCGTGATCTTCGGTTTACGAGACCGACACCTTACCACTTGGCCACCGCGCCTGGCAGCAAGTGTTCTTCCAGCAAATACTCTTTTTTTAAAAACAGTCTGAGAAAAAAATGCATCAGTGTATAACATACTGTCTATTCTTCAATGAGCCTACTGTAAAGTAGTGGATATTGATGACAAAATATGCCATGGACAAGATGAGTTAGATCATATTAATTTAATTGTATTTCCAGATCAAACTCAAAATATGATTTCCAGGGAAATTAAACTACTGCAAGGCACAATTATTAATCGTGAATATAAATGAAGATCGGTAAAGGTAGAATATATAATTTCCTAAATGTGGTCTGGACAAGATAACTGTCCATTAGAGTTGTATTAAAACAATGGTTCCATTGAAACTACTCAAAATGAATTTGGTATTAAATTCAAATCATCAATAGACACAAGCACTAAATAAGGCTGATAAGTGTGGTGAACCTAGTGTGACAGGTTTGTCAGACATGCTCCAGGCAAAAATTTATAGCAGACAGACAGACATACCGAGGAGTATCACACTTCATGGTGGGGGGATTAAAATGCTACATCATGTGGCTTGTGTCTGCTACAGTTAATTGATTTGCATGAAATGTTTTCAAAACTGGGCTTGCATTCAAAAAATCTTCCCCATGTCTGATACAGATTAGTTCCCAGGCTCAGTTCCAGAATCTGTGCCAGAAGCATGTGAGGGGGGAGGCTGAGGGGACGCCAAGAGGCAGCTGCTGTCCGAGCTGGTCTCTAGGGAATTACTTAGCTGTCCTCACGAATGCCTCCTGCTGTTCCAGCCTCACCTCACATCAGGTAGTGCAGCTTTCTTCTAATTGTTCCAACACCATAAACTATATTAAAACATTTAATAAATATAAGTCCAGCAAAGCATTTTTTTCTGGTTCTCTCAGCAGTATCACAGCAATCAGATGTTTCTCTGTTTATGAACATTGGATCCTCATCGGTGGATAGTTATCTTGTTTAAAATATAATTAGATTTTAGAATTGGAAACGTTTGTGGCCTAACTTGGATTCAGATGCTTTTCTTGTGAATAACCCAATACAAATAGGCTTTAAGTTAAGTCACTATGACATTTTAGTACAGCTACAGATTTATGTCACAAATTGCTACGTATTAATGTACAGAAAAGCCTCAGCATCAGTTTGTGTTGTCAAACCATTTGAATTATTTCATACTTTATTTTGTTTCAAAGTTCAACAGTCATCTCATGGAATACATGGAAATGTATTTTCTTGAAATGTCAAAGGTGTTCTTTGACTTGAAGCTGGCAGATTGAGGGAAAATGAATGTGACACACTACATCACAACAAGCATATTTTATTGCCTGAGCAATTTTCAAAAAAGGAAACTCTACTTTCTCCTTTTCACACCAGGTGTCTGAGTCGCTGAACCTTCTCCGAAAATGCGCTCCATATTATCACAGAGGACATCTGGTGGAAGCCTGCGCTGAGAGACCCAAACATGGCGGCTGTTCCTCGGTCCCGTCTCGCTGTAAACAATCCCGTATGGTCTTCCAAATCCTGCACTTCCTGGTGGATAAAGACTTCCTCGGCCCACAGACTGTGCAATATCAAATTCCGACTCTGAAGTACAGCCTTCTGTTCTTACCCATCGACAAAGGAGAACATATGATGGAAATGTATATGAATAGTCTTGAGGGTAGGGAGCTAACGTACAACAATACGACAATCACTGGCATGGACTTTGGCATCAAACAGACCCTGTTCAAGTACTACCTGGCAAGAGATGCAGTCTATCCTGTCCTGGCTGTTGTGTCTCTTCTTATCACCATGTCTCTTTATATCCACTCTCTCTTTATAGTAGCATTATCTGCCATAGCGATCACAGGCTCCCTCTTGACCTCTTATTTCATCTACAAAGTAGTTTTTCGCCTGACCTTCTTCCCTCCAGTCAACCTCTTAGCAGCTCTTATTCTCCTGGGAAGTTGCTCCAATCATGTTTTAATTTTTGCTGATTTCTGGAATCTGCAGTTATCCCACAATCCCTCTGCCTCCCTGGAAAAGAGAATAAACAGGGTTTTGCAGGAAGTGGGCTATTTGATTTTATCCTCAGGGTTAACGTCCAGCACAGCTTTCTTTTCTGGTTATCTCAGCAGCATCACAGCAATCAGATGTTTCTCTGTTTACCTTGGAACTGCCTCATTTATTAGCTCAATCTTGTCATTAGTGTGGTTGCCATGCTGCTTCGTACTGCGTGAGCACTACACAGAGGCATCTGTTGCTGTGCAGGGGTGGAAACCGTGCTGCTTCAAAACCACAGGCGGCTTCTGGGATACCAGCTCTCGTAAGAGATGCGTGTTCACTCTATGGCAGAAGCTAAGAGAATTTAAAAAAGGCCTGACAGATACTAGCAACTTGTTATTCATGAAAATCCTGCCCTGTGGAGTGGTGAAATTCCGGTATATCTGGGTGTGCTGGTTTGCAGTGCTGGCTGCTGGGGGCACCTACATGTCCTGCATTGACCCAGGCATGAAGCTGCCCACCTTGGACAGCAGGATCACCCAGCTTTTCCGCTCCAGCCATCCGTTTGAAAGATACGACGCAGAGTATCGTCACATGTTTATGTTTGAGAGACAAAGGAATGGAGAAGATAAACCTGTCACATTAATGCTCGTTTGGGGAATCCGCCCAACTGATAACAGTGATCACTTCAACCCAAAGAGCAACGGGTCTTTGGATCTTGATCCAGAATTTAACATGAGCCACCCAGATTCTCAGGTTTGGTTGAGGGACTTATGTGGACGAATTCAGAACCAAAGCTTTTATTCCCCGCCATCAACAGACAATGAAGACGCAACTACAGACAACATCTGTCTTGTGGAGAGCCTGATACAGTGGGTATCTCTCCAGCGGTGCTCAGAGAGCAACGCCTCCCTCCATTTTTGTTGTAATGACATCCCTTTCCCTTTCCCTCCTGGGGTTTTTGAGAACTGTCTCAGTATGATGCTGGCAGAGGGGCATGCCGAGGGCCATCTGGCCCACAGAGGAGGACTCTACTTCCAAGCAGATGGCAAGATTGCTGCCCTTGTGTTGACATTCAGAACAACGTACCTCTACAGCTTCAACTTCAGCAGAACCAGTCTTTACTACAGGCAAATTGAAACATGGTTTAACAGGGAAATATCAGGTGCACCACGCGGGCTAGAGAATGGATGGTTTATCAGCAACCTGTCTCTTTTTGACCTACAACAGTCTTTGAGCTCAGAGACTCTGGTAGTAGCAGGCTTCTCCATCGCCCTCACACTAGCTGTGCTTCTTTTAACCACTTGCAATATTCCTCTGAGCATTTATGGGACTATAGCAGTGGGCGGCAGTGTTTTTGTCACCGTCGGACTCCTTGTCCTTCTTGAATGGCACTTAAGCGTTATTGAAGCCCTGTTTATATCATCAGCGGCAGGATTGTCGGTCGACTTTGTTGCTAACTATTGCATATCCTACAGCTTGGCTCCTCATTCAGACAAAATTGGGAAAGTAGCACACTCCACTAAAAGGATGGGGTGTCCTGTAGCAATAGTATCTGGTGCCTTTTTCTCCATGGGTATCCTCATGTTGCCCGCTACAGCCTTGCTGTTCAGAAAACTGGGAATTTTTCTGTTTTTGGTGAAATGCGTAGCGTGTGGTTTTGCAACCTTCTTTTTTCAGTCACTGTGCTGCTTCTTTGGACCCCAGAAAAATTGTGGGAAGATTACACTGCCCTGTTTTTCATATCACACTCATGGTGCACCATCCTCGTGCTCAGCAGCAGAGAATGGGTCCTCGCCAGCTTCAGCTGCAAATGGGGCCTTTGGTTCATCTACAATGAGGAGGAGTAATGAGAAACAGTCAAGTGACAACCTGTACCCCAACTACCACCATCATCAGAGACAGAAACAGACTCGGGCAGCAGGAAGTGGAGGCCAGGGCCCTGAGCAGTACGAGCTGCAGCCGTTAGCCTATCGACTGAGTGACAGTTTTGAAAACAGCACCTGCACCAGTAAGCTTTCCAACCAACCCTCTGTGCTCTCAGATGAGATCGAATACTGTGGGAATGATGTGGGCAGGAATAGCATGGACGGGAACAGTGATGAGCTGTGTAGCATTCGAAATAAGAGTCGTCAACCGCCTCCTGCTTTCCAGACGTCATCTCCGTACAGAGAAAACACTCTGCTCCCTGTGGGCTTGACACAAGAGGATGTAGCTAAGAATAAGCTGCTGTGTAAAACATGCAGAGGTCAGTTTTCCAGAGTGAAGCACTGGAGCAATACATCAGTCTCCTCATCTTCTAGCTTAGAGGAGACCATCATCAGCCACACCCTGGAGACTATCGACCAGGCATCCCACAGCAAAGATGAACAAAACACAGAGGAGAGCCTCCATCATTACCATCACTCCTGTGAGGGCCAGCTCTCCTTCCAGAGTCCACATGACGGCCTAAAGGACTCAAACAAAACGTGCCTGAGTGACTTTGAAGCAGGGCCGTCCGTTACGCTTCAAAAGGAAGAAGAGCCTCAGTTACAACCAGGACATCTCAATGGGAAGAGAGATACTCTTCGTCTCTCATTGAGAGAAACAGTTTATGAGACTTGCAATAAAGGCCGCACAAGTCAGAGTGAAGAAGCAGTCATCATACCAAACAGTAAGCCAGACCTGCCAGACATCTGGATAAAAAGAGACCGATACAGGGAAGATACATCCTGAGCTAGGTTAGAGGGATCTTTGCAACAATCTGCATTTATGGCTATGAAAAGAAAACAGACTACCTGCATTTGCCTGAGTTTGTGGAAAGAAAAAAAGAAACAGTCAGGCCATTTTCAAAGAAAACGCTAACTGCAAATGTAGCATGGTTGTCCAATGAAGATTGTTACAGTGCATTCAACAAATGAATGAGATCTGAGCCTGAGTTCAGCCACAAATCAAATGAAAGCATGACTCTATCAGCCCAGCATGTTGAAAGGTGCTTTTTCAGCCACAGCCTTGAACCAGTATCACACTAGAAGAAAATAAAGTTAAAACACAATAATCATCAAGTGCTGAAAATTTCACTTGGTGCCTGGAACATTTTTTGACCTTCACAGACTATGTTGTGACAGCCGCTGGCCTTTTTATGCTGGAATTGACCTTAATAAGCCATAAACATTCATGGACTTCTGAATATTGAAGATTAATGTGGGACAGAGACAAAGGACTGCATTGAGTGGCAAACACCATCATTTAACTACAATGCATTGGTTGCATATTTGGTAGTGATATGTACAGTGTGTCAAGAAAACCAGAAATGTAAAAGTAGCAATGTGCCATTTGTTGTGTCATGACTTGTTTGCATTCAGTGTTTCACTATTTACATTAAGAGTCAAGCGGTTTTTCTCAGTGTCAGTTCCAGAAAGTTTAATGTTTACTTAATGTACTGAATGGAAAAAGTTTTAGAACGCTAAATGCAGGTTTACACAATGTTGATGACGTAAGACTGAATACTGTTCCTAAATTTGTGGGTGTCTGTGTGTTAGCCTTTCAGAAGAAGATATTTAAGTCTACGTCCCACTAGGACTGTAATTAAAAATTCTTTACATCTATTTATCTGCTGATTATGTTTGTAATTTAGTCTTTTGGTCACAAAATGGTGCAAAAATGTTTCCCAGATCCCAAAGAGGTAATTCAAATAGCGTCTTTTGTTCAGTCAACAGTCCATAAAGAATACCAATTTGCCAACATAAATGAAGGAAAGCAGCAAATTCTTGTAGTTTTAACCAACAAATTCAACATACGTATTTCACAGCAAAGGATGATTTCAAAACATCTAAGGATTAATATACTGAATCATCCATTCAATTACAATTCGTATATACTGTAAATCGTGTTGCTATATTGTTAAAGACACATCAATGGAATGATGAACAGAAACCTGTTTCATCCATCCCACAGCTGATTTGTTTCTGTAAAAATGTAACAGCAGCATTTAGGACATGGTTGGTATGATCCTCAAAATGGTTGTTTCATGTGCTGAACCACGTGCTGTGTTACACAAGTGATGTTTCATTTATATGAGTAGAATAAGAAATATGTCTATTTAGTGATGGTGATTTGGACCAGATGACTTGTTGTCAATGTGTCCACGAGCAGCACTGCTTCAAGCCTTCTCTTTGTGGGATGTCTTTGCTTTTTCCAGCCTGCATCCTTCAACATCCTGGTCTTAGCTTTTCGGCCTTTTAGGTAAAAGCCCTCCATCTTTCAGCCTGAGAGGATGTGACTTCCTCTTCATACTGCCACATACCTGCTGGGGCCAGCAGCCATCTTGGCACAGTTTTGACTTTTATCTAAGCATTCAAGAAACCTTGTTATCTATAAACTCTTGCTTAAGCATTAGTTTAATCACTTCATTTTAAGCATTACATATTTCTCATTGTTTCTCTATTTTTTCACTCTTTATTCCATCAATTTTCTTGCTTTACTACATCCATAAAACAACATTTGATTATCACTGTAAAGCTTAATCATACTTTGATTTCAAATATTGTTTCAGCCTCTGAGGAAGTGACTTCCTATTTTCTCAGTAAAGCTTTTCCTGCCACACCCTTGCTTGCACCATGTCTCATTATTTTTTATTGATTCATTTTCTTCATTTTCTTTCTTTTCACAAATTTCCCCACTGTGGGACAATAAAGGTTTATTATTATTATTATTATTTATCATTCAAAGACTTCTTAAACCTTATGCTGTATTGTTAACTCTTGATTATTTTCTTATGAATTATATAAAGCTGCAGTGCTTTATTTCTCTGGTATCTTGGTTTCTTATATTTGCTGGACAGAAAACATTTTTTCTGTTCTAAAGTGACTGGGTTTCAATATTTGACAAATCACAGTTCTAAAACAGGCCTTCACTTAGATTATATTTCCCTTGAAGAAAATTAAATGTCTTTATATGAACAGGACAAGTCACCACCATAATTACGTACTGGTGTCTATGTGTACATTTTTCAGAAACTGAAATAAAACATTTATTTTCCTGGAGATTTTTTGCTATACTTTTTTTAATCACTTGTTAAGTCTACCAGACATATTTCAGACTTAAAGAGATAAAATTAAATCATAAAACAGTCAACAAATCTTACTCAAAATCAAATCTTAAAAAAAATACACTTTGAAGTCAAATTAAATCATTCTGGAGGTAGCAAATCACGAAAAAAATTCAGAGATGTTACAGAAAACAAAATAGATGTTGTATCACTTCAAAATGAAAAATACCTCAGAGCATTTTACCTCCTCCTTTAATAGTTTTGGGTGAATTACAAGAAACTAGTAACCGATTATTCATCAATTATTTTCACCCGTTTGGTTCCAATCAGCTTCCACCCAGTTCTCTTTGGCCCAATCAGGTAGCTGTGTGGAATACTCAAAATCAGGCCCTTTGTAGCGTAATGCATGGAGATACATGATGAGTTCTTTCTCTGTGGGATCTGGTCGAACTAGCTTACAATCACTGCACAGATGGTCTCTGTTCCCTGCAGGAGCTTTGCAACGTGCGTCACTTGTTTCTGTTTGAATTCCCGTTGATTTGGTTGGAGATGGAGATTTTGGTGATTTGTTGCAAGTGTTCATGTCTGTGCAGCCGTGACTCACTTTATCCATCATCTCAGTGCTTGAGCTGCAACCTGTTGTCACTTGTGTGACAATCTGTGTGGGATGACTTTCTCCACTTGTGTTCTGTTGAGAGGCGCCGTCTAGTTCTGCCTCTTTCTCAGGTTTTTTGTTTTTATCTGCTTCATGCTCAGCTCTATCATCCAGCATGTCCAAAATAAGACTTTCCTGAGAGCGGTGCTCCTCTACTAGAGCCTGCAACAGCTCCTCGTTACTTTTTCCCACCAGTCCCCCCTTCCCCCTGTCAGGACCCCAGGCTGAGGACCCATAGATGGGATCATTGAGAATGGGGAAGCCCAGGTACTGCAGATGGACCCTAATTTGGTGTGTTCGGCCAGTCAGGGGTAAACAGCGGACCACACTGGTTTTTCCATTAAAGCTAAGCCTCTGGAAAATGGTTCTGGACTCCTTTCCTTTTGGGTCTACCCGGCAAAGACCAATTTTAAATGAAACGACCAGAATGGGCTCCTCACAAATCAGCTCTTCTTCTGGAAACTCCCCCTCTACTCGGCACACGTACTCTTTTTCAAGCTGTTATCAAATACAAATGGGGGATATTTTTGAGACTGATAGATGCTAAAGCAATTGCAGAGAAAAGATGAGATGAATAATTAAACCAAAGAAATCTTTAATTGCCATTAAGTGGACAAACCTTACCTGTCTGTCTCTAACCAACTGGTCAAGTCTCTTTGAGGCCTCCAATGTCCTGGCAAATAGCAACACACCAGAGGTAAGTCTGTCCAGTCTGTGGACCGTGTGGAGCTCAGAGATTCCTCGTTCTTTTCCCAGAATGAAAATCACCGTGTTGTGACGGAAGCGACCACAGGGGTGGACAGGAATGGAAGCGGGTTTATCAACCACAAGCACTTTGCCATCATCCACCAGAATCTCCAGCGGTCTCCCGACGACAGGGGGTTCATGGCGGTGGACCGTGTTCCTCATGTGGTCATTATTCTGTGGAGAGGCAGGAGGATGAAAACTTTATGCTAGAGTTAGACTCAATAATTTCAAGACCAATATGAGGAAAGCTTTTCAATGTTTTAAACTTGGTTTAGGATAATTCTTAATCAAAAATATTTGGTCAACCTGGAACAAAATGTTTACACACTTATTAGGCTCACACATCCCTGTAGAAAGGCACGAAGATTGGGGGGAAAACAGAACAGCATTCGAATACAGGAACTTCCAGAATCAGTCAATCAATCAGTATTGATTATCATAAAATCATGTGTGGTTCCGTTCACTCTTTATTATAAGCAATGTTTATTGATGTGTTGTAATGCCACATGACTAGTATTCTGTCATTAAGAATGACAGGTGAGCTGCCGACACTGACCCTGAGCACCACAGACAGGTCCTCCACAGGGGTCTCGTTCAGCCGTATGCGACCCTCCTTCGCTGCCATCCGGTAATACTCGATGGACTCGGCTCTGAACTCGCTCTTGAACACCTCCAGGAGGCTTTTTCCAATCCAGCGACCTTTGCAATAGGTTTTGAACTCAAAGTAGTACGGACACACTTTGCGCAGGCCACCTTCAAAGTAGTAGGTGGTCTCGTCAAAATGCTCCTGACCGAAGCTGATTCCGGGGTTCCTCTTCTGCGGAGGGGGGACGTATCTCTCCCCCGGACGAAGCTTCTTACCCCCCGCGCCTCTCTGCCTCTTCCCACGGCGATTTGACGCAGACTGATCTAAATCATCGTTTTTGCGCTTTCCAGATTCTGATGTGATTTTCTCTTTCGATATCGTGACATTTTCCTCCGCCGGTGTCGCTGTATGTATGGCTGCCTGTTCCATGTTTGAGCTGCCTTGTTTACATAAGTCCCGAATAAAACGATTCAGAGGAGCGTTAATTTGACCGGAAGTAGTAATCTTATGTCGTTTTGTATAAATTACACTCCTGTTGACGTTAACCACGAAGAAATAAAGTGAAGTACATTTTCTTATGCCTTTAACGTTTGGACACACGTGCATTACGTTCTATCCAAATGTCACTTACCGGCGCAGAGTGATGACGTAATTATATGGTGCTTTACACGCAAACGTGTAGTTCAGACGTCCTAGCGAGCTGTTCCTTCTTCATTGAACCGTTATTTGGGGAAAGCACCCCCTGCTGCTGCGATAGCGCCACCATCTGTTCACTCGGTGTACTGTTAGGATTGATTGTAATTTACATCAGCACTCGTCAGTAGCCAGTGTTAAAACAGATGCTATACATTTAGCAGTATTACTTTTTTCCTGCTTGCTTATCGTTTCTCATGGGATACACAGTTTATTTCAAATTGCTCAATTTTGAAGGCTTGTATTTAAATATTTGATTATGTATAGAAAATGATTATATTATTATTCACAGTACTTCTATTTGAAATATTACATTCCTTCATCATGCCTCCCCGCTATGCATCACTATTCAATTCAGTTACAGAAATAAAAAAAATTGTTAAATGGAAATTCCCAACAGTTTGTTTAGTGGCTTTTATTAATAAATCTTGTAACTGGGCACATAAATTAATATTTGTGTTGTTTTTTTAAAAAAAATAAGTGCCTAAATCAAAATTTGGCAAAATCCCTCCCATATTAACAGGATATATTCATACAGTCTATGAAACCAGTAAGATGTTACCACAAAATGTACATTTATATCATATATATTCTGACATTTCAATGAAATCCCTTGGCTTGTACTTTACATGCTGCATTCATAAATTCCTCATTAAAAAATTTTTTTTCACAAACATAAAAAACACACACAATGCACCAACTAACTCACTCATAACTAATTTTATAAATCAGACACCGACTACAATAATTTTGGTAGTTAGGTTGTCAGTCCAGGGGTGATTACTCATTCATGCACTCAATGTTAAGTCCTCTTGGAAGACAGTGTGGTTTGGCAAACAGTGAGAAAGAGAACATCCTTGTTTGTTGCCAAGTGATAGCCCAACAGGGAAGGTACCAGTTTATTCTGGGGCGTCAGTTGAACCGAGAGGAGTGCTAAGGGCTGCCGGAAACACAGCAGCACCACCTCCTGCAGGGGCAATCACAGGGCAGTCAGAGCTCACCTCTGAGGAGAGACAATAGCATGGATATAATCAGGAAAAAGATACAAGATACACATGGAGGTGACTTATGACTGCATAAAAAGTCCTGAAGGTGTGTGTGTGTGTGTGTCTGGTTTTCCTTCAATTGTTTCCATTTAAAATTGGTAAATCCATTTACCCAGGCCATTGATGCCTCTTGTCAGTCAAGGGGACATACATCACTCCCATCACAGCTTTCTTGAGAAAGGTGCCATCACTCTGCCGATCATACTGTTCCAGCACCTGACTGCCACCCTCAGGGCCCACAGGAAGAATCAACCGCCCACCAGGTTTCAGCTGCTCTAAAAGCTTTTAATAGGAAGAAGGCATAAACCAGAGAGGAGGTGATATTCCGGTTAATAAGTCAACTCTGTCGTACAATGTGGTGACGCTTCTGTTCTCAGTACATCAGATGTTTCATAATTTACTGTGCTTCACAAAAATGTAAGAAATTTAAGATTCATTCAATTTCTGTCGATATAACACACATTTACTATGCACAGGATCTGTCATATTCTATCCTACTTTCATATCACTCCTGAATTGTGAGTATCCTTACAGCTTTAGGAACGGTCGCTGCAGCTGCACCAACATGAATGGCATCATAAGGTGCTCCCTCTGGAAAACCAAGCCTCCCATCTCCCACTGTGGACAGATGTAAGTGTGACTTTGATAGCCTTTTGTAGCCCTGCAGTTTCAACAAAAATTGTCAGGAGGCATGACTTGCGCGTCACCAGACTCACCTACAAGTCTGATACGTCCAGAGGTCAGCAGTTCTGGGTCATCAGCTTGTACATTTTTTATTGACGTCTGAACCAGTGCATTGATATGTTCAATACCAACCACTCTGCCACTGGGTCCCATCTACAAACAGAAAAATACAGCTATTGCTTTCAGTTTTAGGGAATTTTTGCCAAGTTTGGTGAAAAATAGCAAGTCAGCAAATATTTGTCTGATGGAGACGGTAGAACTTGCCACCCTTGCAAAGCACGCAGTGAGATATCCACTTCCTGAACCAACATCAAGTGCTGATGCTCCTTCGATGAGTTTGTCACTTAAAAGCTCCAAAGCATGTGCATGCTGTCAAAGTAATATGGATATACATAGGGAGTAATAGTTTGAGGATATTTGCTCTCATCTCAAAGACAGTTCAGTGTTTTTTACTAACCATATGTGGTGCACTGATGGTTGCCCTGTAGCCTGAGATGAGAAAACGTTAAGTCAAATACAGAAATGTGTATATGTGTCTTGAATGAGTGACTGGAATGAATACCTATGGACTGAGGAGAGTCTGCATAAGGATAGTCTTTGGAGTAGAGGCCTCTGTCTGTTGCCAGCATGGCATCAAACACTCGGTCACTGCGAATCACCCCATGATCTGGAGGAGAGATGAAAAAGCAATAGCCCTGCACTGAACAGCAACATGTATACAGGATGACCTCTATAATAATCACGTCAAAGAGCTATTTTTTAAAGATTTTAAAATTTCATGCTACAATATCCATTTGTGTTTTTATACACAGTTTACAGGATTTGCAATTCAGAAAGCATTTAAATATTATCAAATGGGTACAATATAAAATTTTTCTTTTAATTTAATTCTGTAAAATAATACTCAATGTTTTCTGACTGTAATTCATAATGCATAAATACAGTATGTCTTCTATGCCGATCAAGAGATTACCAGACAGTATCATTACTCAAATGTATTTGTAGTATAAAAGCACCAGCTGTCAAAACATATTTACTGTGGAAGCCATGAGGGCTTGACTAAAAAGGTTCAAAGGTCAAAGCTGAAATCAGTGACACCATCTCAGTACCCCTCAGCCGGTTGATGAGCTCTGTTTGTGTTTTGCCGCTTGACATCCACGCCATGGTCCGTGACAGCAGCACACCCATAGGCACTGCGACTACTGCCAGGCGGAACGCTGCGAGCATCTCACACAAAGGATCTCCCTGCACACCCACTTCAAAGCAAAGCATTCACGTCAAAGCAAAGCATTGACTTCAAAGCAAACACACACCAGTGGGCATACATTGTTTGCATTTTCACATTTTAACTCACAAACTTAACTGTTCGCCAGCTAGCCAATTTAGCGTCATAACTCATTCACATAGTTTATAATAATTACAAGTAAAGCACATATTACAAACAGATAACGGACACTTGCCATGACGTGCTCATCACATGCAACGGTTATAGTGGAATAAAAATAAGGTGGAATATTAAATAGTCAAAGTAGGTCAGCATAGTTTTACCTTGTTTGCCACTACTGTATTCCTCCTTCCAGCTGAGGTAGACTTCCTGTCTCTCCCTCATCTACCCACAACCACTGACCAATAGGATGCAAGCTCTCAATAGACACGGCCCAGAAAACATACAATCAGAGTTCGAGAAAGCTTGATGGGCGGTCAAAGTGACCAATCAGATTACCCTAAATAAGGAAGTGGGCTGCTGCTATTTAATGCCAGGGACACAGCTAGCAAGCGTGGCTGTTTTTCAACACATCAGATGAAAAAAAAACTTCATAATATTGTTATTTTCATAAAGGTAAGAGATTTTTTTTCTGGTACATGATGGCAAACGGTTGAAAGAACATTTGAAATGCTTATCAAAAGACAGTACAGTGAAGTTAGCCAGAAGTTTAGTTCCAAGTACGTTAATGAAATTGGGACTTGCGTATCTTAATTAAAATCTTCTGCGTAGTTTCCTTGTTTTTAATATCACAAGAGAAACAGATCGTGCTTGAGGCCTTGTTGGTTTAGAACCCGGTTGTTAATGTCAGTTCTACCACAGCTGCTCAATTCACCATAATGGTTGACGACTTCGAGGGTCAGGAGGCCCGGTCCAGCGGGGAGTTGTGGTCCGAGATCTGCTCCAGTCTGCCGGAGGTGACGGAGGAAGCAGTCCCGGAGAATGACACCGAATTCACGGACTCGTTCCAGCCAGCAGCTCCGGTCGGAGTCCACGTTAATGGACACTCGAATGGGACGAACACGAGTTGTTCTGGCGCCAGATGGGAACCCATGGAGGACTCTGAGGTCTACATAGCCAGTTTAGGTACAGCCGTCCTACCTGCATCTTTCAGCACCTTTTCTGACTGTAGGCTGATTTACCATATAGTCCATCCTGTCCTCCATCCACCTGATCACTGGTGCTTCATGCATCCCTCAGCATCAAGGTGTGTTGGTTGTTTTTTTATTTTAATCGTCATCAGTGTACCATGATTTATTGCCGCGATGTGAGGGTTGCATGTACTAATCATTCACAAATAATACAGTGTAAACTGAAGAATATTGCATTAATTGTTTTAAAATAGATCCTCAAGACACTGTGGACACTTACAGATAGACGTACAACTGAAAACATTAATCATACCAGTTAAATATGACTAAAAGGTTTTACTTTCAAGATAATTTTGCTATTTGATATAATACATTTTTTATGGCGGCAAAAGTGGTCTTGATTTCAGTCAAGATGGTAAAACTTTACTATAACATGCAGATACAAAAATTAGAACTAAGAATTATTCCAGCATTTGACAAATAGTTTTACAAAACGTAACACCTTCTTATGATTTTTTTTTCCAGCTGATTTTTTTTCTTCTAATAGCTGAGTTATTCTTATTTTAAGAGTTTAGCGAATTGATTGAGAAAAAATCTATTTGTGCATTTGTTTTCCATTGAAAAATCTGCACATTTCCTTATTTTGCTTTGATTTTTGAAAATAGTTTTCAGATTAATCAATACTGAAAATAAACCTATAAACATAGACTAATGAGAAACTGATGGAAACAACCCTACGTACAAGTTGTAAAGATGGCAAAATAGCCAAATTAATTTTGGTAATAAAGCATTGTACAGAGACAATATTTCATATTTGAAAGATTGCACTCGTTTGTACACTTCTTTGTCCAAGTTAGAAGTTACTGATTTCTCCATTAAAATATTTCAAGGCTGTGATTTAAGATGGAATGGAGATTGTATTTTTCTTTCCTCTATTTTGGTGCAGAGAACCGCCTGAAGAAACTTAAGGGTCAAACCAGTGATGTGACCTCCAGGGACATGTTGCGCTCTTTGTCTCAAGCTAAGAAAGAATGTTGGGATCGATTTCTTCATGACGCTCAGACCTCAGAGCTCTTCCAAGGTGGTGACATGGATGAGAGGTAGGATGGACTGTATTGTTACACACTCACCTGCTGTATCCTGCAAGAAGAATCCACACATACTACCTTCACGTTTTGTAGGGAGAGCGCCATTTCTCCACTGTCATACCACAGATAAAGCACTGGAGTATGCTTCAACCTGATGTGATGGCCTAGGGTAATCTTTTAGTGATGATTCAAACATAACAATAGTTTATTATATTTAACAAATTATAAATTAAACAGTCACAGGCAGCAGGAGGGAGCCAAGAAGCTCCAGAGCAGTGGAATCTGGAGGCAGACATGGATCATCCATCTAGGCGACCCCACCCTCCTTATCAGTTTTAATTGGGGAGACACCTGCAAGGAATTACGGATGAGGCCTGGCAATCGTCATGTTGATGATAACAGACTTTATGTGCTTTTTGCTGATTAAACATAGTAAATAACTTGAAATTGACCCTTCCTCATCTTTATAACTTTGTGTGTCCCAGTGCTCTTGAACACTTCAAGCGGTGGCTGATTCCTGAGAAGGTGGCCATCAGTGCAGAAGAGCTGGAGTATCTTCTGAGGCCATCTCAGAGTAAGGAAGTAGTTGAACAAAACCAAACACAGAATGAGGACAACACAGAGGCAAAGACAAACACCTCGGAGGAGGATGACACGCATTGTCCGGAAAAATGAGTTTAATAGTAATATTGAGTAAAGAATTTATTTGGTTAACCCTACGCCTATTTTGACATGTGCTATATTATGGCCAAAACGCTTGGAGATTGAAATGGCTATTTAGAAGTCATTATCATGTTTCCCCACAGAGTATGATGTATTAAGCCATCCATGTTCTGTCTTTACTTAAATCATTCCAGTTTAACCAGATTACACCATTTTTCCTGTAGCAGCAGATTCTATCTGTAGTGATTCCCTTTGTATGTTACTAGAATGAATTTTGTGTAGCGATAGGTTAACAAAGGACCACATGCAGTATATTGTTGTAAATTAAAGTCTTGAATATGTAAGCACTGCAGTTATCAATTATGATGAAATTTACTTCTGAAAATATTGTAACACTGTTTGTCGTTTTCTCTGCCATGTTTTTATGTCTGATGCTTAGCCCGCATCGACAGAAGTTTGTCTGCTTGTTAAAATGGCTGAGGCACACTTCAGATGCAATTAAAAATTGACACTGAATTAAGTTTGTGTGCCCTTGCACTTTTGACTATGTGAAGACCTATTTATGATGTATGCATGCCGAGCTGGGCCATATTTGCATTTTTAAGGTTAAGGTTGGAGAGATCCATATTTTATTGTAACAGGGTTACAGACTACATAATTAAGTACCTCAATGAGGCCTTTACAAAATAGAACTGTGAAGGTGTCTTCTTCTTTTCCTTTCGGCTTTTCCTTTCAGGGGTCGCCACATCGAATCAGTTGCCTCCATCTAAGCCTTTCTCTCACATCTCTATTTGTGCATTAAGGGGCACTAGAGGACAGCTAGCCAAGGCCAAGTGGTTTGTTCCTGCGAATGACCTTTTTGACCTTAGTTTCTTCAGATGAATGCAAAGATCTACAAATAATGATGCATAAATTGTCAGTGATGACCACATGTTCTGACTGTGTAAAGGAACATGTACTCCTGGTTGGGTTTTGTAGATGATGTTTGTATGTAGGCTAGATGATAGTTATTCTGTTAGACTGTCATTGAAGAAACCATACCGATAATCTATGAACAAAAATAAAGTGCACTCCTCTGAATACTTCAGCAATTAAATAGAACTTTTCACCCCTTGAACAAATGCTGATTGCTACAAGAACAGGATGTTACAGGTAACTGGTTGAACTGGTTCAATCATGATTCCTTTACAATTACAATCAGTTTACAGCATTATAAACCTTATTAAATTGTAAGATGGATGTAGTTTGCTGCTTCAGATATCTTGATTACTTTTAGGTAGCTAGTGTGTTTCATGTTATTGATGTTACACAAATCAATATTAAATCCTGTCCACTGATGACTCCATCAAACCTGTCAAAGGCAGAGGGCGCCACCACGTGGGTAACAACAATCACTGCAACTCAACCTTTTTTGTTTCCGAGACCACCAATAAATTCTCATTGACACACATAAACTCATATATTATTTATTACAATTAAATATTTTTCTTATATTACAGAGGTCCATTTGAAACCATACAAATAATTTGTGCTGTGATTACTATTTCCAAGGTATTTTCAAAACGTCATGCAAAGAATAAGACCATGAATTCACATCAGAAGAACCAAAGTTTAGGGTTTCACTTTTTAACCTGGAGATGAAATTAAATTCAAGTTTCAATACCTTCTCCTCGCTCTCTTTTTTGGTGCAAACATTTTTGTGATGATTCATGATCAGACCAAAAATGATGGCAATTACAAGGTGGGAAAAAAACAACACTTGGAATATAAAAGGATGAATGGAAACAGACACAGAGGACCAATTAAGACATAACTATCACACATCTTAAACAAAGGGAGTCTGCTGAGAGATTCCTCAGGCCATAATGTGTACAGTGTGGATGCTCATTTAGAATGCACAGGACAATTTTAAATAGCAGAACGAGATGTAAGTTCGCTCAATGCTGCTTTGTTGTGTTGTATTGTGCCATCTATCAATATTTAATAAAACCTTTTAGTGGAGAAAGTTTGCCCATGATTCTAAATTATTCTTTTCAACTTTAAATCTCAAATATGAAATTATATATTAATTAATGGAACAGGGAAAATTCTACACTAAGTTGATCAAAACCACTCGGTGGTTTGACTATCACATTGGAGCCTATGGAGTTTAAAGTAGTTTATTTTTTTAGGTAGTGAGGTTACAGCATACTGCAGCCTAATAAATGTCTTAGTTGTTCATCTTTATGATATTTCATATTTCCACACTGAACACAATCTGATTAAATTCACAAATGCCACCCTTTACTCTTGATGTCCCTGAAACCATGGGAGCGTAGGAGTGGCCATTTGGAAAATTGAGAGGAGGAGGATAATGATGAATGAATTTTAAAGGGTTCTGATAAAACACAATGTTTTGTCCATCATGAAAACTTTAAATGAGTGAAATTCATTTTAACTACTTGAATTCATGGTGATTTCAGCCGGTGTTCTCCAGGAAGCACAAAACTACAGACCTTTACGCAGTTGTTCAGTATTTTGGGACACGTGCTTATCACTTTCTTATCAAGAGTTACCTGATATAATCCATACCACACTCACATCTTTGTTTGTCTTTGCACGATGTTGAATTAGAGCTGATCATTATTTTATTTTCGTTTTTCCAGACGTTATTTAGACAGTTTCGTAGTTGCAGCTAGGTGGATTTTTCCTTTCTGACTGCCAGATTTACACCTGCAGGATGAATGCTAAGCTGGTGTAATTGGGCACTCAGTAGTCAGTGTAAAGATACAAGAGTGGTATTGACTTTCTTTTTCAGGTCATGTGTGGAACGCAAACAACTGTAGTTTGAAAATAATATCAAGATAAGAATAAAAATAGATTGCTTTTACGTTCCAGATCACATGAAAACATTTCGAGCTTCCAGGAAATCCTGATCAGCACATTAAAAAGCTTTGTGACCTCAGGCTGATACTTCAAAATGAAACATTGGGAATGTCCTCTAAGGCAGCAGGATAAAGAGTTCAGGCTAATAGCAAGGAAAGTCTAAAATACTGCAAAATTCAATATTTAAACAGTGACGAGGCAAACTCTTTTGATCAGAGTGAAAGAAAGCTGGGAGAGGCCTGGATGTTTTGGTCCAGCAGGTTACAAACATGTTAGCAGGTGTCCTTCCAGAAGTATTCTTCCAAAGGCTCACAAACGCGTCCTTAAATCTGCCCGGAGGACCACAGAATCTCTACACAACATTCAACAAGCTTGTATTGGGCAAGCGATCAGTCACAGAAATACGACTTCAGAAGGAGAGACATTTTACACCTACCCTCTGATCAGGAATGAAAGCCACTCATCTAAAACTCCATTGTTTAAAATTATCTTTTGAAAATAAATTAGATTTTCTCAGTACATAAATAAATACACTTCGTCTCTTTCACAGAGAAATGAATGACAGATCTAAATGCTACACTGAATACATGGCTCACCATTTTCAGCAGTGAGCAAAAAAGAATATAGGTGACTTCATGCCATCTGCCTTGAACAGATACTCATCCAGATATATAAATGTAAATATACAATTAATTGACACCAGGCGTCAAATCACACCTTTGTCAAACAGCTTTCAGAAAGCACAAACACTCTTAAGCACTGGTGTAACAAAAATGCTTAGCCTACTGGATATCATCACAAAAAAAAACAAACTGGTGTGCTTTTTGTGCAGTGCAGACCAGTTGTGACATGAGAAAAATGCCACTGAGCTGAATTTCAGGCTTACAGATCTGACTTAAAACCTCTAATTCTTTCTGTTTAGTTTGTTTGTTGTGCATGTATTTCATCAGTGACAGTAAAAGTTAAATTGGATTTAATCAAACCTTCGGATTAACAACTTTCTTCACATCCGTGTCCCGAGTTTATGACATGGTCAATCCAAAATCAGATGAAAACGGAAAAGTTAACTAATACACTGGCTTGATGGCAGAAAATGTACTTATAGTCTTTATGCAGGATTTAGGTGGGAACATGAATGTCACTCTCATGTCACGCATAAGGAAGCAACCAACCCAACTGTGTCCAAAGCCAAAGACAGCTAGCCTGGATTCCTCTGTTTATGCTAAATTGATCAATCCCACTCATCTGTGCGCAGCTGGCAGGCAAAAAAAATGGTATTGATTTCTCACTTGACTTACAGCAAGAGAACCAAAAATAAAATCACATCTCATTAAACATCTGGAGTAAAGATGTTCACACTCGGAGAATTTTTCTACATTCAGACGGACCTGACGCTAAATGTGAAGTACAGATAACTTTAATGACAAATGTGACCAAATCTTCAGCCACTTTGGAATCTGTAAAGGCCTGATGCAGCGTGATATGCTTTGAATTTCCTTCAGCGACGGCAAATCATGGAGACAAATGATGCGTCTGGTTTCTGTCATGTGACATCATCTCTCCACATCTATCAAATGTCACTTCTTAGAGCTACAACAGCACTTTCTACAGCAGAGCAAATCCAGGTTCTTCACGCAGCTGCAATGACACCAGAGAGCCTTAAAGAGCACTTTACACTACCGTATTAAATCATACACAATGTGTCAGACTCGATAAAGGTGTGGCATGTAAAGCATGGAAAAACAGTTTAAAACAAAATAAGCTCATCATTTAAACCTTCATCCTACACGTCACAAAGGCAGCAGGTAGATACGTAGCTAACTAAAGTCAGAGGGACCGGGGGGACGTTATCTCATGTCTCAGAGCGTTACACGCCCTGACCGGGTGCTACTGCAGATTCTTGAGGAGGCGTCCGTAGCGGAAGTCGTAGACATGTCGACAGAAAAATACCAGGTCTGGATCGACGTCATCGGGCACACAGTGGTGAGTGGGCGTGGCATTGCCGATGGCGTGTGGCACCACGAGGGAGGCGGCTCCATCACGAACGCCATCCCGTCGGCATTTCACCAAGGCACAAAATCTGGAAGAAAAAAGATGCAGGACATCACAGTCAATCACCTTCAAACTGACTGAACTGTCTGATTTTTCATGTTAAATGCCTTTTGTATGTATTTGAAATGCTTTAAATTATGTTCCTATAGAATTCTTTCTCTCAGAAAATCAAATAATCTGGTTTGAGCAAAATATATACAGTTAAAAGAAATATGTTCTTACCGGCAATACTGTGCCAATGTCAGGACATAACATTTGTCTTCAATACAGGCCACGCTGTTTACATCCTGGTGACGAGATGCAAAGATCTCTTTCTGTGGAACAGAAACACATTAAAGTATTAAATAAATTTAAAAAACCCTCATCATCCACACGATTGATCCCTTTACGCTCTGGCAGTCTGCTGTCCACACAAACACATCGGCCTCACCTTTTCCTCCAGATGTGCAAACAGATTGAAAAGGTGCTGCACTTCTTCCGCTGTTATGTTCTCACGGTGAAGACGTGATGTGCTGATCATTAATGCAGCCGTGCGATGACAAGCCTTCATATGTGCTATTGTTGCTGGAGATTTAATAACGCAGAACCTGTTCCTCTGGGAGATTTCTGACGACAGGAGGCAAGCAAAATAGAAGCTGCTGCTCCTGTGTTCCTGCCTCTGTGTGTGTGTGTGTGTGTGTGTGTGTGTGTGTGTGTGTGTGTGTGTGTGTGTGTGTGTGTGTGTGTGTGTACTTGTTCAATCCCTTACTCTCTGCAAGGGAAGTTTGTAAATTCAATAGAGAGAAAAAAAATTCTCAGAAATCTTCCCTGGAAATCCTCTGAATTCCCTGAATCATTCCTTTCGGTACCGATAGCTAATGTGTACTGCCTCATGTAAAGACCGAATGAAGCATAACGCTCAGACACAAACTGATTTACAAGCTGATTTGCATACAGATGCCTGGATCTTTCCACTGGAAACCAAATTTCCTCTCACCTCACAATGTACATTGGGGTTGCGTCCACCCTGCGTGTGTTCTGGACGGTAGTACCAAAACAAACTCATCATGAGCTCTCCTGTGGAAGAAGTAAAACAAAACACATGTTGTTGTTTGCCGTTATTGCGACATCCACTCAGCTTCTTCACCGCTGGAGGTGTCCTACCTGATTCTGGCTCTTCCCACAGGGCTGAGACCTTGGCCACATAAGGCAGAGACTTCTTCCTGGGTCCAGATTTCAGCAGGACATTGTCTCTGACCCGAATCAGTTCCCTGTCCCTTTGGACTCCCTCAAAACATGTCCTCAAAACCATCGCCTCCTCCCCCTGGGGACACAAGCAGCAGGAGATTCAGGAGTGTGTGATAAATCATCTCAAACACCCTCAGGACAGTCAACTTAAATTCCACCAGATTTAATAATTCCAGCAGCAGTATGTCTGCGACACAAAGCATGAGCGTGACTTTCTCTACGTACCACTGAGAAGACCTCCTTCTGGAACGGAGGGCCAACTGGCTTCCAGCCATTGGTGGTTTTTTGGCGGCCATTCTTTGGCTGCCTGGCAACCGTTCGCTCTCTGGCACCGGCGGGGCTAAGCTTCTGTTTCGGCTTCCTGCTGAGAGGGCAGACAGGAGAGCTGATGATGCCGGCACTGCGAGCGCCAGACCTTGACCCGCTGGGTGACTTGGCACTCCGTGGACACTCTTTCGCCACCTGCAGCAAAGGCTGCGGTTGGCTGGGGTCGGACAGAGGGGTTTGAATGTGGGGCACTGATTGGCCGGCTGGAGGCACAGTGGGAACAGGACAGCCAGTGAGGACTCTGGGGCTGGGACAGATGGGGATGGATGAGGGACTGTGATGGTCGGTGACGGCCGATGGATAGTCGTCTGAGGAAAGAACAGAAGAGATCATGAAGCTGAGTGACAGATCATGTGACCAGTCCCTAAAGGGGCAGCGATCAACAGCCTTCAACAAGGTTACATAATAGAGACATGAATGGCACTGTTGTCATTAGTTCTGCAGTAGAAAACACAAAAGGGAACCTCTATTAAGGTCAATTATAGTCTTCACACACTCACACTCACACACACACACACACACACACACACACACACACATGCACACAATTAGGCATCCAAACAAAGCTGAGAGTGAGTAAACTAATGTTTAACAGCAAAACGTAATGAGCAGCAATTTTATTCATGTACAGTATTTTCTCCACTATAAGACACACCTAAAAACCTTTAATTTTCTCAAAAACCAACAGTGCGTCTTATAATCTAGTGCATCTTATATATGTAAACGGTTTTAAAATAAGCCATTCATTGAAGGTGTGCCTTATAATCAGATGTGCCTTATAATCCAGTGTGCCTCATATATTAAAAAAGTTTTAAAATAGGCCATTCATTGAAGGCGCGCCTTATAGTCCAGTGCGCCTTATAGTGCAGAAAATACTGTAAACTTTTGGAATGCATGACTTGAAAATGACATTTTGTAAACAGTTGCATTGAAATTTTAGTCAACGACAAACTTTGTTAATGGTTAATGTGTCTGATTGTGAATTCTGAAATATTTGCGCCCACAACAGAAAGCACTGCAGCCTGTGGGCTTCAGAGGTGTGAGGAGATGTGCTGGTTAGATTTCATTCGAACGCCGCCACCTCTAGTGAACAACTTGTAAATAGTTTCCAGAATATTTCAAAACAGAATCCGGTAGCAAATCTCACTATGATACTTTTTGTATCCATCGAGGGAGATTATCAGATGCGTTATAACATAGCAACTACGGTGACGTCGCTTTACTTCAGTTGGCCTCAGACAAAATGAAGTAACTCTTCCGAATCCGTTGACCCTCAAAACCTGCTCCTCGCATTTGGACGCATTTTTTCTCATTGTGTTCATCATCAGTAGTTTATGAGTTATCAGCGATCAAACAATTTTCCAGAACAGCTAATCTGTTTTTCATTGAGACGTAACTTCTTGCCAGTCACAAATACATGAAACCAATTGTGTTATTTACACCACACACTGGTGCCAACACCACGTCTCTATTCCACTCTGATACCAGACTAAAGCCCTGACAACTGATAACCTTTTAAGATATGTTTCACAAAATCAAACAAACACAGGTGATCGTGTGTGTGTGTGTGTTCATTTCTTACAGGTTTTGGTCTTGGGTAACATTCAGGTGTTTCTAACCGCACACACTCCTGTTCATATATTGGCCTTAACACGACAGATATCTCTGACTGAACTGCTGACGCTCTATCTCACAGTCAGACTTGTATTCACTGTCCAGCAGCTCATATTCAAATGTAAACATTAAGTCTTTCCCTCTTATCTAACATATTCTTGTAATTTTCCATCCTTGGGTCAGTAAAACATGCCTGAAATACGAGCTATTCTCAACACACTGCACTACTTTGGCAGCCAGATTAGAGGCTTACAAAGGAGCCTTATATCTATTATGTGCTCATGAATGTTTAAGCACAACAGTAGGATTTCCCATTAAGTATTAAAAAGGGTCGATGATTTTACACATGAAGTTCAGTATTCTTGTAGTGGGAAATGTGACTCAGTCTGTGAAAATAATTTAATTACCTCTACCACGGAGGTTACGTCTTCAGTCATGTCTGTTTTTCGAGTGGTTTGTCACAACTACTGAGTGGATTTCCATGACACTTGGCGGGGGATGGGGCCAGAACAGACCTCATTTCAGTTCAGATCCGGATAAAGACGCATAGCAAAGATTTTTTTTACTTCTACTTGTGAATAGATCGTAATTAAATTAATCAGGCATATTTAGGGGTGTACAGGTATGTCTGTGTGTGTGCAAAAAAATAAAAATTCAAGATCCAACTTTAAATCTGTGTCTGTTGTTGTTTGATTTTAGATAGTATTTGATTGAATTAAAGAGGCTTGTTGGTATAATCTGATAATGTGACCAAACTGGAACACATTACTGTGGAGTGACCTTTCAATCATCTCAAAAAGAACTTCAGTGTTCCAATCTAGCTAAACTGTCTACATAATGTTTTACTTTCCCACTGTACATCTTGTTCTATTGGAATATCTGTACATCTACATATTTTACAAGAGCTGAAAAATAAATGGACCCAGTAGGGTTATATTTCCAAAATCAGGAGTAAACCTTTGTTCTTAAGGTAAGTTTATCTTCCTTCACCTCCCTCTTTCTGCGGCAGCAAACACATCCTTTCAACATTCAACGATCAGACATAATGGATGCTGTCCCGTCCACATGTACAGGAAATCTGAGGAGGCTTTTGTCAGTGTTGCTATACAAGCGCTTCCAACACAGAATCCAGAACTCCTTTTGACTTAATCAAAAAACAACTTTGCTGCTGCAGTTTGACTAAAAAAAGAAAACTAGAAATATTACGTTGTCGTGTTCCTACCTCTTTTGATGCAGTGGCTGCATGTGGTGCAGTCTGATGTGCTGAAGGAGCACCTTCCTCTGGTGATGGCAGGAATCACACTGGTATAGGAAGAGTACCCACTGGTCCTGCAGGGCTCTGCGTAGCATGTGTCCATGGAGGTGCAGCAGTATACTGGATGGGTAATCCCTGAGGGCTGTGGACCCGAGCTGGGGAGCAGCTTGGGCCTCTTGCCGCTCCTTGAGCATAAAGTGAGGGGTGATATGGGAGAAGGCTGGTTATCCGGGTGGCTGAAGTGAACGTAGTAGCCAGGGAAGCAAGTGTACGTATGTGGGCTGATTGTCATGGTTGCTGGGTGGCCTATGGAGTGGGGCGACTGCAAATGGTGGTGATGATGATGGTGGTGGTGATGGTGGTGGTGGAACACCTCGGACAGCGAGCCATCCTCTGATTCCTTGAAGGTCTTGTCGTCCAGGATGAGGGCCAGTCTGTGACAGTACTTGACACAGCGCTCCTGAGAGCAGCAGTAACACGACGACACGTCAGCCTCCACCTGCTCCTCTTTGACCGCTTTCAAGGAGTATCCCAGCGAAGCGGAACGATGGAACGCATGTTTGACACAGTCCTCTCCTCGTGTGGCGCTCTTCCACTCCGGATCCAAATCCTCGCTTTTACACAAGCTACAGCAGCCCTGAGTGATAGAACCCTGTTGGGAATGAAGCGGATCATCTGTACCCTGTTTTCTGTGCTTTAGTTGGTCCTGGTGTTTGGTGTGTGTTGTTCTTTTGGTCAGGGTTGTGTCTCCACTCGCTGGCTTGCCACTAATCTCATCAGTCGAAGCTGCTGCTTCAGTCTCATTCAACAGCTTGGACTCTGTCTTTTTTTGTCTCTTAAATCCATATGTAGAACTGGCCAGCTTGAGCAGCGTTGCAGCCGTAAGGCCAGCCTGACGTCGCGGTGTTGGTGCAAACAACGCCAACCAGTCAATATCCTGAGCCTCTGTTGCCGGGCGCCTCTGATTTTTAACTCTTTTTCGGTCCGCTTTCCCTTCCTGAGGAACCTTTCTAGTTTTAGAATCTCTATCTTCCGTTTTAGCTACACCTTCATCTACTGAATCCTCATGAGGAGGCTGCCTCCTCTTTGTGAGACTTGAGGCAAGGGAATCCTCTCTGTAGAGCAACAAGCTGTTGACAGCCTCAGCATTGAGAGACGCCATCCGCCGCCTGCGGGGCTCAAACTCAGGAGTGGGCAACAGGAGTAAGGCGTCAGATTGGTGTATTTTTGGTACCAGCGCTTGCTGATTGGCTGTGGAAGTTTTTTTAAGTCCATATTTGGTCCGTCTCTGACTGGAGCTGGAGCACAGCGCCTTTTTGACTTTAGTGCTCTTTTGTCTCCCAGCTTTTGGTACAGACTTTTCCTTACCCACAATTCCTTTCGCTTCCAGACGGGTGAGCAGGACGCAACAGTCTAGTGCCTCTCCATCATCCACTCCCAGTGTCTTCTTTCTGTGCCGCTGTGTCTCTTTCTTATCCTTCTTCTTCTTACCTCTAAGCTCATTTGTTCTCTTCTTCCCTTTTTTCACACTGCCTCCTCTCTCCTTGCTTGCCTTTTCCTTGCACAGCTTCTGGCGTTTCACAGGCCGACTCCGCTGAGCTTTCACCATGTTCTCAGCATCCACAGACAGATCCACCACCTCCTCTTCATCCACTGTGTCCTCTGATGGTGGGTTTCAGCTCAAATAGACCCATCAGTAAGCCTCATCATGAATCATCACCTGGGCCCAAACACTGTGAAGATGCACAGAAAAGACATTTAGCTTAGCTTAAGCCAGAGCAAGCCTTCCACACTGCAGTGACTTCATGTAACACACAGGATCTTTTCATGCATTATTTAGCAACCAGTTTTACTTTGTTTGTGGTCAATTTTCAGGTCCTCTGAGAAAATCACCACTTAGACAATGTTCCTCTCCATGCAAACCACACAGAACACACAGGATGGAGGAGAACGCATTATTCAATGTTATGCGTTAACTTAAGGCTTTATGCACTCACCACCTGCTCTTTTAACACTTAAAAAATTAATTGAACATGCCGTAGCCATTGCACACGCTGATTTAGGTTTGAATTGGATCCAGCTAATGAATAAACTATTACATAACTGTTTTATCACCAAGGAACTTTTTCAGGTCTATGAACCCACATTAATGGCTCACACAATCCAACAAAAGCCTAAATATACAAGCATTGTCTCAGTCAGAAGTGAAACAGTGCAACACGGAGCAGAAACAAATGAGGCTTTTCGCTGATGTATTCAATATTTGATATGGGAGATGCTTTTGGAAGTAATCTGATCTGATTTCATTGTAGGTGCAGCTAAAGACCGGAGCTGATCTCTGAAGGCACTGCAGCTTACCAAAGAGTAGGTACTTGAATTAAACAGGAAGAGCGGTTAACCTCAAAAGACTACATTTCTGCAAGGCCAGAAGGAGATCAAAATCAATAACAAATTACAACAAGCTATCAAAGTAAGAATTACTTCAACCAATCCTTATTTCACCAAAACCCATTGGCAAAAACAGGATGGGATCATGCTGAGTATATCAAATCTTCACAGAAGAAGTCAATCCCAAGAGTCCTCCGGCTTCATCAGCACAAAAA
Organism: Antennarius striatus; assembly: GCF_040054535.1. Taxonomy (NCBI): domain Eukaryota; kingdom Metazoa; phylum Chordata; class Actinopteri; order Lophiiformes; family Antennariidae; genus Antennarius; species Antennarius striatus. The sequence goes on from NC_090792.1 coordinate 11,792,418, forward strand.
AAACATCTCAACTTTCAAGAGCTAATTCTCAGTGACCTTTATCATACTCCTGTGTGCTGTATACAGACCTGAATCATCCCTATAGCTGCATCCCCCAAGCATAATTGTGCAACTTGACCTCCAAGAATAAAGCCAGCAAAAGGTCTTGTATATATTAAGAGACTCTTCTGCCAACACCCCCCACCCCCAAAAAAGCATTGATTTTTCACAAAGGCATAATGTCTCAAAGAGGACCGAGTCTCCGAGGCCTGACACTTACTGTATTCAATTATTGGTCCGATCTTATAACGAGCTGTGTATTCACCTTTTCCACACATGCAAATTTAATTTGGAGCTTAAATATCTCTTGATTGATGTAATTTAACTGCTGATGTTTTTGTCTCTCATCAGGAAACGTGAAACATTAGTAAAGGAGCCCTCACAGTTTCTTAAGGTGACATATTTCTCTCCTAATACTAGACTTTCTTTGCTTGAAACAACACACAAATGAAAAGATGCCTTTCTATTAATATTGATGGACAAAAGCAAAAACCCTAACCCTCAATTTAAAAAAAAAAAAATTCCTGAACATGTTTTGGCTTTTTTCAACATTTATCCTAATGCAAAAAACACAAAACCAATTTCAACACTGCGTTCAGACTGGAGGCAAAGGGGATTCCAATCAGATTCCCTTTCATATCTCATTTTTAGGGCAGACTCTCCACAGTCTTTCGCAAGTGTCCGAATAGGATCTTGTCTGTTCAGACTGGGCCGCATTATTGGCTGATCTGACACGTTGCCGTAGCAACGACGTTGTCCACGCTCGTAACGTTCATTGGCATACATCTTGTCAAAATCCGATTTTATGTGGAATGTGCCTGTTCAAACTACAAAATAGCAGTCCGCTTTCAATCTGGATGGTTTAAAAATCAGATTTTGGCTGCCAGTCTGAATGCAGCCTTTGTTGAGGGGCGGCACATGGGTCAGGGAATCTATACATTATCTATACGCTTGTCATATTGTCTATAGGTGTATAGAGTTTTGTATACAACCCACAGAATTCTGTTTGAATGAAAAAGCATCTTTACACAAAAGACACCATTCCAACATTCCAAAACAGGCTTCAAAGGCATCCACACGCTTGATTTATACACACCCAGAGCTGTTTATCCCAACAGATTGTCTTTTATACGCATTTTAAGGTTACTTATATTTTCTTGTTTGATGAATTAATGTACATCACATCACAGCTAATATACTTTCCCTTGCTTGCCTGTCTGTTAGCACAGCAACGGATTTGTTAGAATTTGGTGGTGATCCAGGTCAAAACTTGGTGGAGGGTTACGCTCACCAAGCTGTGCCTAACTTTCTGAGTGAGACTCTCATAATGGAGAGTCAAAGAGAGTTTTGTGTGTGTGTGTGTGTGTGTGTGTGTGTGCACGCGCGTTACAGAAGTCTTTCCTTCGATTTACTGTATATACTGTATATCTGATTACTGTCGGCCAACATACCATTTCCTGTATTGTTAATAGTTTTAAATTCTTCTTTCTGTACAGTGACATGGTTCAGAAGGAGAATGATGACTCAAACTGTACAAATTCCATTTAAACTGCCTTTGTCCTGTATAATAACAACAGAATAATTCAATCAACAGGTCATTTATGCACCCAGGTTTTTAAAAGACTTAAACTCATCACATTACATCCAACAAATGTGCATTTCTGTTGTTTCAAAAACAATACAATCTGACCACAACGGCACTTTATGTCACCTTCAAATGACAGAACAGACCCGCTATTTAGTGACATCACAAACATGAACCCACTTTAACTCCAGTGGACACAACTCAACCGTCTGGCTGGACAATTTCAAACAAAGAAACAGCTCCGTTGGCTCTTACAGCCAAATGACTCTGTGACCTCCAAAATGCAATCCACGAGAAATTTAATTTCCATGTAACAAAAGAACAGAAGGAGTCTCACATTGAGTTTCAGTCTACAGATATCAAATTAAGTAGCTTCATTTGAATAAGACAAACATGCACAACAAAGACAAAACCTCAATGAAGAGAACTGCTTTTTTTTTTAAAGACAGACCTCCACGAAACTCGCCCTTAGAAATAAAACTACATTTTTGTTAAGATTAATATTGTGGTTTTACATTTAATTCAATTCACATGTAATTCTGAACCACTTTGCACACTCAGCAATACTCACACACACATAAGGTCACAAGATTTTGCTTTGGAATGAACAGAAACAAAAAAAATCCTTGTTGGCAACTGTCCTAAGAGTGTTTCTGTACTTCCCTTTATCTAACCATTTATTTTTTATAATATAAAATACAAAGTTTTCTTTAATGTGGCTTTTCTGGATAACTGGTCATACTCTAAGAGTTTAAGAAATGAACCCAATGGGTTCAAATAATGACCAACCACACAGACAGAATTGGAAATGCTCGCATTCAGAGTTACTTTTCAAATGTCCCTTTTACGGTTGCAGGATTTCCAAAAGTATCCAAATAAAACATAGTAAAAAGGAGGAAAGTCAATTTTTATCTGGTCAAAAGACATTGACAAGTCTTTGGCTTGTCAGTGATTACTTGTGTGTTGCAAACAGGTTAGCTGAAGAAAAAGTGAACAGTTCCGCTGGACTTGTCTCCTGTCAGCTACAGAATATCTTGTAAACCCCCCCAGGGCTCTTAATTATATTAGAGTAAAAGAGAAAAATAATGATCCATTTGTGTAACAGAATGGATTTTCCGTCTAATCCTTTTTAATTGTCTTGCAAGCCCAGGTTGGCAATGACATCACATTACATCACAACACTTTTTTTTTTTTTCAAGCTGAAACGCTATGCAGTTAAAAAGGGAATGGAGTGTAAGTGACACATTAAACCCAGTTAGTAGGAATTGGACATCCTAGATCTCCCCACTGCCCTGCTGATAGCTGATTATCTGTCTGCCTGTTGGGCGAGGAGCCGCCTTGCTGTGAGGAGGATGTGGTGAGGAGCTGTCATCATGAGAGAAAAGCCCTGAGGCTGCTGGAGCCCTCAGGAATAGAACCTCTGCTCCTCTGTGCATCTCCACATATCAAGTCCACTTTTTTCCAACAGCACCCCCCCACACACACACACAAACACACACACACCCCGACGCACAACCACCATCCTCCAACCTGCATGCTGGTCCAGGCAGCAGCACTTAGAAACAGATCTGGACTACACGAAGCAGCAAAGACAGTGAAGAAGCTTGGATTGAAGCAGACTCGCCTAATAGTGTTGATCTTCAAGAGTGTAGAGATGAGAAGTGGGGGGGGGGGAAGCTCCTCGGTGGCGGAGCGTAAAACATCCGCGGCTCAAACGCGAGGTTCGACGCGCAGCCGCTGGTGTATCCGATGATGAGGTTAAAGCCGAGTTGGCCCCGATCCGATCAGATCCCAGCTGTGACGGGGATTGTTACAGCCTCCCTTCATCGTGACCGTCCGCGTCCCGTCGGAGATACAGATCCCCGCTAACAGCATCTACTCCGTGCGGCTGTCGTCCTGGGAGAGCGATCCGCGGAGCGCGCAGCCCACGGCAGCCGGAGACACGGTGAACAAATCGGTGAGCGGTGACCTACTTCCGAAGTGGCATGCTGGTGATAATATTCATGCGCTGCCTGCGTTCACATTCGCCGTTTCACCGGGACAACCCCCCAACACCACCACCACCCCCAACTCCAACCCACAGCCGAATCACGGTGCTGAAATATTCCTGCAGGGAATAAACTGTTAGTCACCAGCATTCAAGGTCTTTCATTAGATTTCTCTCCCATCGTGATTTCCTTTTATCACAAGAATACCTGGCTCTATTTTAAGCCACTCTAAAGCTAAAACGTCAAGCGGAGGTGACCCAACTTCACCAGTCCAGCACCACGGGGGTCCACGTGGACCACACATGCATCCTCTGATGGGCCTGGAGCAGGGGTTAATTATTTGGAGAAGATGAGTAACCATCATTCATCTTAAAAATGTCTCTTTCCCTTGGAAAAGTCAAACATGGAATTTGTAGTAAAGTCTAAATATAAAAATTCTCAACTACTTCTATTCATTTGTAAAATAAAGTGAAGGTAGAATGCAGAGTTTGCGGTATATATAATCCATAATTATGATTGCCCCCTCAGAGTTGTTTAGAATAACTTGTTTCCACTGAAACAAATGATGTATAATATAGTTGGTAGTAAGGACGAAGTTTGGTGACGCTAGAATGTCTAATCTGAAATATGCTTGAAACAATGTTGGTGTCATTAATTACTACTAATGGATGTTAACTGATTATATATTTTTTTTCTGTCCAATGTGCCAGTGGTATTATCTTAGAAAATGAAGAGATTAAGAACAAAGAAAAGAAAAAGGAGTTGAGAAGAAAGTTGGTCCTACCATATTTTTTATAATTGTTTAAAAGTCAAAAATGAAAATTGAGACCATAAAATATGATTATATGAAATAACAATCCATGGTAATCACCCACACTGGAGCAGCAAAGGTCAAGTTTCCATTCTTGTCTTAGCGAAGCAATTCATGATAAATTCATGAAAACAATCATTAAACTAAAATAGCACTCAGCAGAGTGCATAACTCCAGCAACCCAACAGTTCCCTTTAATTCACATACGTCTCAAACAAAATCAAACTCATAGTTTAAAATTCCTGAATTTAAAACAGGCAATCTTTTAATGGAAGCTCCATTTAATTGCAAGAAGTCATTTACAGCTTGCATATTATTACCGTATATTATTTCCAGAGAAATAAGAAATAAATGCTGAAAAACTACTCAAACTCACAATGCTAATAAGGAAAGGGGGAAAAAAATCCCGAATCCACCTCTTAAGACCAATCCTCACCAAAATTTAATGAAATCTATTCTTGAAGATAAACCATCCTCCCGTCAAGTTTCAAAACCATTCAACAGCTTTTGCGTAATCCAAAACACAAGCACATGGACACAGGTGAGTACATAACCTCCTTGGGATGTAACTCTAAAATTTATATATATATATATATATATATATATATATGTATTATATATAAATGTACTGTACTCTAATAATACACAAATAACTGCTATACCATGACCAGATGAAAACTACAGTAATCTAATATGTGAGAGATCATTTGTAGGAGCATCATATATTATCATAATATAGAAACATACTTTAAATCATTAATAAACTGAGAAGTAAATGATGCACTGATTCTATCAGCTGCAGGAAAGACAGAAAAAACAAACCCATGATGCCAGTTTAGAATCACATTGGCTTCAATATTAATTTGGTAGTCATCGGGTACCCTCTGAGGGCAGCTAAACATCGGCACCATTCCATCCATTCGTCTTGACGTATCTGCCTTGCGAGTGTTGCTGGAGCCTATTTCTGCTGGCTACGGGCGAGAGGCGGGTCACACCCCGGATGTATCGCTATTGCATTGAAGGGCCATACACAAACAGACTCATGCACACACTCGAACCTGTTGACAATTCACATAAACTGCATGTTTTTAGAGGTGGGAGGAAGCCGGAGAACTGGATTCACTATCGTGGATTTTCCATCAGCCCTAAAAAATAACTTCAGTTGTGCAGCAATATATTACATGGATAAATTTGAGAATATTTAACATGGGAGGATTGTAGGACTGTAGACTTTAGGGTGGGTATTTTATTAAGTGATTAATAGAGGAAATACGTAGTCAATGAATCAGTGATGAAAATGATCATTGTAGGAAGCCTATAATCAATACACCTTGCAGATTGTAAACTTATTGCATAGGGAGTGATCAAACGGGATCCCTGTTAAGTACGAGATCCTCTCTGATGAGTTTCACTTTAATATAAATCCCTAAAGGAGTACTTCACTAATTCATTCTGTCAGATAATAATACCAGAGAATACACCTACAATCCCTCTTAATTAGTTTGCATTACTGTGTCCTTTGCTGTACTTGATACAGAATCTAATAATGATGATGAAAAATGATCAATCACAATCGATCATTTCTTAACCTACTATGGTGTGTTACAGTATGATAGACACAAAATAGCCACGGTCACTGAAGGCCCTTTAACTGGACTCTTTCATGAAATGATCAATTACAGAACCAGTTTCTGGTCGGAAAGACTGTCTTGTCAGGTTTACATTGAACAGCATTGGGATACATACTGATTGTCCTCATCAATACCTGCTTTGCAGTGTGTAATTAACAGCTGTAAACAGTGTGTGTAGAGGAAATGAGGCATGAGCACTGATGGAAGGTGAGGGAGTTTAGCATGCTGAGAGCTGACCTGCACTTCAATAAACACTCTGCAGCGTTCTGCAGAGAAGCCAGCAGCCACAGACTGACGTTTCACCATCTATACAGTACACATACTCACTACATATATACTGTAAATATACTACACACATACACTACATTCAGTACATATAGTATGCACATAGTACACAGAGAAACCACATATACAGTATACATATAGTACACGTTTATGCTACATATATACAAGGGCTGTCAGTTAAACGTGTTAGATTAATTAATTACACTGAAAATTAACGCACTATAAAAATAACGCAATTAATCGTGAGCGGCAAGTCAATGCACAAGCATTTTAAATTTGGCCCATTGAAGGACCCGTAGGCTGCAGTGACGTCACTTCGTACCTGCGGCACTAGTCAAAAGCAGAGTGACTGACAACAGAGATGGACACGACGCAGGAGAGAGAGGCAAGCCCACTCAGACCTTTGGGCGGAAAGTTTATTTATAAAAACAACAAACGCGGGACTATTGGGGCAGAAGTGGCTCAGCGGTAGAGCAATCGTCTTGAAGAAGGAACGCCCAGCCAGCGATGGCTCGAGTCCTGCTCCCTCCAGGACATCCATTGGAGAGTGGAAACTCCTTTCTTCATGGTGTATTCTATTGATTAGTCATGCATTACAATTTTGTAATGTCCTAGAATTCAAATTCTTTATTTTGGGGGCCTTTAGGAGGTATAAGATTAAAATGCAATTAATTAGGTTAATTACATATCCTGTTATTAATTAGATAATTCTTTTTAATCACCTGACAGCACTAATATTTACATATAGCATACACACACACTACATATATACATATAGTACAAACACACACTACATATATACATATAGTACACACACAATACATATATACATACAGTACACACATATACTACATATATACATATAGTACACACAGTACATACAGTAAGTATGTACAATGTACTATACAAAGTCCATACAGCACATATACACATAGTACATAAATACCATACATACATACATACTGTATACATTTACAGGACATACATGAAGATCAATTATTAAATTATTGTCTTCCTCCACGTGGTTCCATTTTGTTGTGAGCACAATGATGGTGGATGCACATATAGTATATATACATACAGTATACTGCAGACACTGGGTGAGCTCTGTGTAAAAACCATCAAATCATATTTTAAGTGGATATGACCAACTTGTCAACTAATAGCTGCTTAACCCGGCGTTCGCTGCTGTGATTCTGGTCCACTTGTTCATTCCCTTTTGCTCTGTGTAGACATCTCTGTCTCCTCAGTGGTTAAATGTCCGCTGTGTTCATCTGACTGAATGCTAACTTTAGCGGTGTGCAGTTTGGTGGGAGGAAGGAAGTGTACAGCTGCCTGATGTGACCCAAAATAACATTGATCGAGTGTTGAGACTGAAGCAAAGCAGTAAATATGTCAACAGGACAAAGCAGAGTCAGATGATTATTATCTACGGCTTCATTGTCTCCTTTCACATTACACATAGTTAATCCATTTATACTCACGAATATTGATTTTAGCTACTTTAAAGACCTCTTTAAAGGCACACTTCTCTGTGCTCTTTATAGCTTTCGGTGCTTATCATTGAAGGACTTTTGATCCTTTAACAACATTATAAAATACGCTGAAGATCTGAATTTTTCCACCCCAAAAAAAAGGATGTAATGTGTATTTGTCTGTGTTCTGGGCTCAATTTCAATACAGAATTTTATCCAACAGTTTGTAAAGACAAGTGTAAGTAAATCAATTTTTTTTTAAAAAAACCTCGTGAGAGGAAGAAGAACAACATGTACAAAACAAGTACAGTACAAAACACGTTGTTGGAACATTTACTGCAAAATCGTAAACAACATTTACTTGGCATGGGGTTATATTTGGATTGAGACACTAACGAGCGCATGAAGACAATCAAAACATGAGAAAACATGTTGGGAACACAGGAAACACATCAAGTTGGAAAGCATGTGTTTGCTATACAAGCAGTAATGTGTGTGTAGCCTACAGATGTAGAGATGCCAGTTCAGCACTACAGAGCAGAGACAGGACAGGAAGTGTAATTATCTGCTTCTACTGTTCCTCTTCAAAGAGATGAGGTAAGATGCCAGACAGCCTGACTGGCAAAGAGGAAAAAAAGGAGAGAGAGAGAGAGAGAGAGAGAGAGAGAGAGAGAGAGAGAGAGAGAGAGAGAGAGAGAGAGATATCAAAGAAGAGTAAATTAAAAAAAGATTGGAGCAAAGAGACTGAGAGTAGTAGAGGGAGGATCACACGCTACATTCCACCGATCTGGAGGGGAAAAGTGAAACTTAGTAGAAATCAGTGGGGTAATCTTTCACGTTCACACTCCTGCCTTTCTTCACTTGACAGCTCGTCAGCGATGCAGACATTTGACATCGACTTCCTGAGAGAACAGGCGAGAACGAGGGAGAAGAGACTTTGGGAGAACGTGTCAAAAGACAAGAGGGTGAGGGATTGAGATGGCACAGAGAATGGAGAGAGATCGTCATCGCCGTGAACAAGGACTTTCTGATGGGGGGAGGCCTGTTGCTGGATTTCTAAACCAGCTGAGCAGGGAGGAGGGGAGGGGAGATGGGGGTGGCCTCCCGCCTGCCCACCTGCCAGGGCCTCACTCATGTTTTTAATATCTGCCAAACTGAAGGACGCTTGGTGCCATGTGCTTTTCACTGATGGAGCCTGACGTTTGTCCGTCACACTGGGGGCTTCTGTTCTGTTCGGCCTCAGCCAAACAGGGCTTAAAGTCCCACTTATGTGCACACACACACACACACACACACACACACATGGAAACAATCCCAATGTGTGTGTGTTTGTGAGGAGTGAGCGAGACTAAAAAGCTCCATATCATTTGCAGCTGTGGGCTGGCCAGCAGCTGACAGCGGGCCGTGGGTCTCGTTGTGCTTCCTTCCCCACCGACCCGGCCTTCTCTTCTTCTAGGTTTCCATGAAACAGACCTGTAATTTTCACAGCTGTCTCTCAGGCATTTTGCCAGAGTGAGTCAGGCAAAGAGCTGGTGGGGGTGGGGGGGGTTGGGGCGGGCTGGCAAATTGCTTTACGAGGAGTACTCTTGTGTTGCTCCAGATTCAAACCGGAGAAATACCTCAACTGATCAACATTTAGATATCACTGAAAACCTCACTGGCATCATAAAACATACAAACACACAAGTCTTCATCTGATAGATTTGTAGATCATATTATTCAGGTGGTGTTTAGGGCAATACTGAGATTATAATCCTGTTATATGGAGCGGCAATTAAAAAAAGTCCACTTGAAATTGCTTTAAAAAAACCAAAATAGCAGGAAATCTGTTTTAACACTCAATTTACTAAACACAGAAGGTCAAAGTTAAACCTTCAAATCAGTGTAAATTGCGATGCATGTTTAGAAAAGGTAGTTGGGTCATCATTTAACTGTTTGCCTGAGTTTTCTCTTCCAAAAAAGCACCGACTAACCTGGTGGGGTCTTTGTTGTTTGAATGTGACTTTTTTGGCTTCTTTTAGCAATGTTGGCAAAACCTTGATTTGAGCCAAGGAGGGATTATTCATATGAGATACCCGATACTTCACATAAGGCTCCATATTTCCTACATGTTTTAAGGTTAAGGGTTAAGAGTTCATGAATAACTAGTTTGGAATCATTTAATCTTTTTTTTCCTTCATAGATTTGCATTTCCAGCTAAACATTTCCAGGTTAAACCCACGTAGGCAGGTACAGGATTTTTTCTTCTTGGTGCATCAACCAGTGTAAATGCAGATGTCGCATTTATTTAGAAATACTGGATGTGATCTACTACAAAATATACGTTTTCTGAGAAACATTAGTAGTCTGACACAACTGAGGGGCAAAAAAAAAAAAAAAAGGTGGATAGGTTCGATATGTTTAAATGACATCATTTTCCAAGAGTTTTACAGCCCAGTGAAGATGTTGGCCATGAAATCTTTCCCATATTAAATTATTAGTTTAGAATGGCTTAAGAATGTTGAATTCAGGATGAGAGCAACTATCTGAATGAACCTCAAAAACAGCTGAGGACTGAGGAAGTGGAAAAGAAGCTTTGTTTAAAAGCATACAACTGAAATATGACATAACCAGACTGTGGCGTCTGTAAATAGGAGTTATAAAAAAAAACCCAATGAAACTGTGTCATCTCACAAGGCATGGATCTCCTTGCTGCAGGGGAAAAATGAACGGGATTCAGCAGCTGAGCCAGGAAGAGGAAAAGATGGCAGCAAGAAGAGGACTTAGAGATTAGAGACTGAGAAGACCATTGAGCTGCAGAATGAACTACAGGGTGAAGATGTTGGTGAAGATGTTGCTGGAAGATGTCCTGTCATGTTGGTCATGACCGCAAAAAAGTTCAACAAAACGATGTTCTGAAGAAAGACAAAGACAAAATCTGAATAAAATCAAAGCAGATAGAGGAAGAAAAGTAAGAGATGGATTATTAAGAAAGGAGAGATGTGCTTCTCAGTTTTCATGAGGAGAAAGAAAACGAAGAAAGGAAAAAAATAGAAAGGCGAGAAAGGAGAGGAGGAAGGGCTTCTAGAGCTGGAGGCCCTCTTCCTCGCCCCATTGTTCACCCTCTCTCTGTTCACACCTTACCACTATCTCCTCTCTACACGTGCCTTCCATTCCTCCTTCTACTCTCCCTGATCTCCCTCACCTCTTTCTCTTTAGAACATCATTCTGTTCCTCCCAAGACCTTTCCTCCTTTTCCCTTCCATTATCATTCCTCTCTGCAATGTACTTCATCGCTCTCTCAAACTGTCATCCATTTCCCTCATCCCTTTCTCCTACCATTTCCCGTGATTACCCCTCTGCGCTCACCCTATTCCAACGACTCTCATCCCCATCAAGCGCTTCAGCAGATCAGCTTCAGAGAAACACCTCCTCTTTGTTCCTGTTTGTTCTCAATGTGTCTTCATGGGTTTTCTCCTCACACGGCAAAAGAACACCCACATTCAACTAAACTGTCTCTCGAAGACAACAATTATTATCACACATGACAAAGCCTGTAAGTGCTGCTGACATCAACTATTACTTATCTTAAGTTACTGTTTGGAGGATGAAGGATTCTTGTTCAGAGTACACAAAAGGAGGTGGTAGACGAGTACAGTATAGTCTACGGGAACTCTCCCAAACCTCTTTAATATGTCTACGTCAAATGGAGCATGCGTTAAACCTGGTGTTTTGACTGGTCAAAATACCTTTTGGAAAGGTTTGATAAATTGGATTACATCCGATATTCTAAATCCCATCAAGACATATGAACCACCAAAATAGCCGACCTCAGGGTTCTGTTAAAGTAAGTTAAAAAAAATTAACCCATCATGGATCTGGCTCTTTATCCAGATTACTCCAAAATTCTAAAGATTCCAATTTGGGCACATGCCCCACTAGTCTACTAGGTGTGAAGAAAATCAGTCACAGAGTTCTTGAGTAACTGCAGGTGAAAGGAATCCATTCCACACTTCTGAATAAATAGAATAAAATTCCATCCCCTTTATTCAGATACACTCCAAAATTTTGGGAGTTTTTCCTCCTCATATCTCATCTATCCACCCACAAAATCTGTCATTTTTGTGTTGTCCTGCTAGCAGGTATTGGGTAACTGTTGGATAACATCCAGCACCACTCTGTAGGGAACCAGAATTGACAATGACTAGTTGCCAGTTTCCTTCTCCAGTACAACCAAATGAACAATAGCCATTCATATTGACCTGGTTGTGATTTTGAATATATTCAAGAGAGCATTTTTCAATTCAGAACAACACATTTTATGAACCATGAGCTGTGCAGTAATATGCATGATAACAATATGTTCACAGTGTGACTCAGTTGCATGCTTCTATTCTCTTCTGAGCTCAAGTGGCCCATATATGAGCAGGAAGTGTTTGTCTACTGTGACACAGCAGAGGACGGGGTGTTTGGATCACCGGAGGCATGTTCCCCTCCTCCCCCCCCTTCTTTATGACCACAACAAGACATTTCTTCAGAAATAATGAGATTATGTCTGTGATTGATATCCATTTTTATGACTCACGTGTGGGCACAACACCTCTATTGAGCCTGCTGCTATGGCAGGCCTGCGAAAGTAGGCTCTGGAGAACTGCATAAACACACATCTACCATGACTTCCAGAACTGAAGCTCTATTGTCAGGCTTTTCTGTCCACAAGAGGCTACACAAACACCATTATGCCGAAGAACTCACTGGACAACTTGTATGGCGTGTCTTACCCTGTTGTCACGTCAAAGCCTGTACTCAATAGTAGCTTTTCATGGAGGAGACTCAGGGATTCACATATTAAATAGAAATCGGTTTGTGACTTGGAATAATTTTTCTATTTTTCCTACAATATTTCCTTGTTAAAATAAAAAATTTTAAAAATCTGATTTTTTAAAATAATTTTGCAATTTCTGAGCTGTTAGAAAATGTGTGCGACAGTATTAATAATTAAAAACAGCTCCCGATGGCCCGAAGTGAAGTGTTTTTACTGTACTGTACTTTTTTTTGTGCAACCAACAGTGGCTGAAGATGTTTTCAGATCTTACTCTTTACTAAAAGCATTATTGTGAAATGACCTGACTTGAGCATCACCAATTTAAAGCAATTTTTAAAAAATGTTGATTTCACTTAACAAAAAATAATATGTCAGACAACATGGTTCATTTTGCGCTTAAAAAGCCTCTCAGCCCTGACTTCATGACTCAATTTGTTTCACGAAGAACAATTGTTGGAAAGCTGAAAATAAACAGAAGGCAAGGAAACAGCTGATCTTAAAGGGCAGTAATCAAAGTAAATAGTCATCTTTTAACCTATTAACTTAAGACCAGATAAAACATTTTTCTTTTTTCATTCAAACCCCTCTTTATTGCCATCCGTCAAACCCTGGGTCAAACCAGTCACTACTAACTAAATAACACAACGCTATAATCTTCCTGTTCATTAGACGTTTTCAACTAACTTCCTTCAAGAATCCTTTCATTAAATTTACCCCTCATCCTAGCCTTTATAAGCACCTCATGTTCATTGGGTAGTGTCTACTTATTTTAAATCAGCCACTCCTTCAAAAACGCTCTCTTGATCCATCTAAGTTCCAAGCTAATACTGAACTTTATTTCCTGGCTGAGGTCCTTGATTGGTTTGTTGGACATATGAGGCTTTCTCAAACATTAAGTCCGAAGCTAAAAATGACCAAACATCTAATGTATTGAAATACAATCTAACTGCAACTTTTTATACATATGAAAATGCTGCATTCAAATGAGAATCATAAACACTGGGTTACTTTTTTGGGCACAGAGGTTGTCGTGTATTTGTAGGACTATATTTGTAGACTTCTGTATTTTTTTCACTGCAGAACAACACTATGGCTGTGTTCACTTTGGAAAATTAACACTTCACATGGGAAATAACAGCATTACTGAGGCTGCAGTGTATCATAATGGCTTTAGCAGGAACACACTTCTAAAAGCTGAGATTTCTCTGCAAAGGAATTACCTCACATCACACCACACATCTCTATTTAAGAAGGGACAACCGGATGGAGACGACAAGCTGCTGTTGATCAAAAGCTAGTTACACATCTAAATGTCCTTCTATTCGAGATCCATCTAGAAAGGATTTGTTCTGCATTCCTTTGAAACGTTTCTGTAATCTGAAGCTCAGAAACCACCTAAACTGTCTCTCAGAAATACAGATGAATCCTTTACAAAATTTGTTTCAAGCGGAACCTTTTATAAACAGAAGAACTTGTGGCAGAATTCCATTACCACCCTCTATTATCATGTCACATTTGGTTGATGGGGAGCTCATTTAAGCTGTTACTGTAGCCTAATTTTGAGTATAAAAATGCAATTAGCAATATGCGCTCATGGGGATTTCACATTCTAATTTACAGTCTATATCTGTCAAAATATTCTGAGGTGATGATTCTCTCATGTAACATGTAAATACTTAAATAGCATACAGTACAGGTTAAAAAAAAAGAAAGAAAGAAAGAGAACCACTTCTTCTGGCTGCATGAGAATCAAGATTTCAAAATCTAATTATTTAATCTAAATTAAAAGTTATGATAATAATAGAACTCTGGTTATTATTTTCATATCCCTGGAGTGTAGATTGTCTAAAAATCCAGAGGCAGAATATAGTTTCTTGTCATACATCAATATCTTTAGCACAGTTTTGTACTTTTTCATGAAAAATAAGAACATAAATTGAGAGCACACAATTTGTTGCTCATTCAGTGAAATATTGTCTAATACCACAGTAAAAAAAAAAAAAAGACCAGAAATACTCCAGCAGCACCTTCATAAAAGCACCAGTTCGATGTTAGGCATGTTTTCCCGGTGGTATCTGCAAGTTTGATCTCAGTGTACAACTGTCATCTTCTACCAAACAGCCCCAAACACATGGCAGGAGAGCCTCGAACTTGGCTCGAAGAAGAAGCTCCCTGTCTGACATCGGTTCCAAGCCGAGGCTCACAACTCTAGTCCCTAGCGCGACTGTGTCACCTGCACCCTAAAGAACGAAGAACCCCATAATCCGTCTACAGGTTTCACCACCAACAAGTCTTTCTCATCTATCAGTATCTGGCGAGTTATTCTTCCGAGTCTGAGTTGCCCCACGGCTCGATCGCGTCCCGCCTGACACTTTCAGTTTTGGCCCCGTGATGCGATCCGAGTTTACGGCTGCTGCGTCTTACCACTTAGTAGACCGGAGAAAAACGTGGAGGGAGAGAGAGAGAGAGACACCGCCGTGAAAGGTAGATCACTTCCAAAGAGCCACGGAGTGATGTGTCAGGTGTTCGCTTCCTGCAAGTGAAGGAGGAAACCGGAGCGGAGGACGACACATCGTGAGTGGATCCGCTCCAGCCCGTTTTAGCTCCAAACTCCGCCGCGCTCCTCTCCGATCGCTCCACTTTCCAACTACAATCCTGCTCCCACCAGAGAAAAAAGAAGCGTGACCTGACGAGAATCCAGCGAGCTCCGGTGAAGTACGGCTCTACTTGAACGTGTTTTTACATAACAGCATCATCCGCTTTTTATGTTGACGCATCACGGAGCGAAAACATGGAGTTTCTTAAAGGGCCACGGACGCGCCGCGTCCACATGTCCGCGTCCCCAGCGGCGCGCTGCGCACCGCAGATGGCTCTCACCTGGTTAATGTCTGCGAGTCCTGTGTCTCTGACACCCACCCGTGTTCAGCCTGACAGCAGTAACTGACGTGGGAGCTGTGGTTTGACTGCCTCTGACATGTGGCCTGCGTGTGTGTGTGTGTGTGTGTGTGTGGGGGGGGGGGGGGGTGACACGGATGAAGAGGAGTTCAGCCTCTCTCTCTCTCTCTCTCTCTCTCTCTCTCTCTCTCTCTCTCTCTTTCTCTCTCTCTCTTTCATGTAAGTTTGGGCTGAAGGTATTTTTTATTTTACTTTTTATCTTATTCTTGAAACAATCTTGGTGACGTCATGTTGCCTACTCCTCTGATGGATTTACTTGATTCATGTTTTCTTTTTCCTACAATTGCATCCATGATCTTCATAATTAGATGTTCATGTGACTTCATTTGTAGTTGATTCTCTACTTCAGCTCATTTCTTTGTAAAATGTTGAAAATAAATGGATTTGCTTGTAGTAAATGATTTTTCTACTGGCTTATTTTTTTAGACCTACGATAATATTCCATTTAGTGCTGCACAACTAAATACAGTATATGTTAGACTTAGACTTAGACTTAGACTTCCTTTTATTGTCATTGCACAGAGACTCAGAACAGTGAATCTGGCGATGAAATGTCGTTGCTTGGCAACCGGAGTACGCAGCATTTGTTCGCATCACTATTTCTATAGTGTAAGGAAACATAAACAGTGTGAGGATAGACATAGACATGTTTTAAGTGTTATTAACAGTATGAGTCTTATAAATAAAATTTAATAACTAAATACATAATATTGCACGGAGCCTAATGCCTGGCATGTAAACCTGAAATGTTGAAAATTATGTATAGATTATAGATATATTATAGATAGATCATATTATATAATTTATAATTATTAATATATATATATATGATTTAGATAATAATCAATAGTATTGGCAGTAGTGTATCCAAATCAGGTTCTGCTTTTGGCCTCATAAATGGTCAACTCTGGCCAACAACATGTATATAATACAGACTTAGTCATTTCAATCCCTCATGTCACCTATGGACGGTAAGCTGTGTATATATAGAGAAAATAGATCCACTGATGTGGAAAATGGTTTGATTCAGGGAATCTTTATGGTTACTTCTCCATGTGTGAGCTGAGTCATCTGACATGTTACATAAATGAAACCCACACTAATCTCTGACAGGTGCTGATAACACATTTGCATTCATTAACATTTTCAGTCTCACAGAAAATCTTGTAATTTCCCCTCTTCTGTCCACTTACATTAGATATCATGGTGTCACTTTACAATTATTCATCTTCAGTAAAGGGTTTTCAAGTTGTAACTATATATTTTACTTTAATCAAATCCCTTTTATAGATATAATGCAGGTTATTGAAGGAACAATGATGTGACTAACGCACTTTATATACTGAAATACCTAGTATAGCCTATTAATAAAGGAACAGGGGTTTCTCAATTATAATAAACCATTACTTTATAAAATATTGTTATCCAAGAGGTCCAACCACTCGGTGGGAATTTTCACAGCTGAACAAATGCAAAGTTGTTTAATTGGTGTCTTATAATGGACCTATAAAGCTTTAGCTCATCATTAATTTTAGTATGAATTAAAAATTTAATAAATATACCTTTTAGAAACAGGTACCCCAGTCACACATGTATTTATTAATACTAAATAGTACAAATCAACTATTATTAGACAGATTTCACAGGTGACACAACTGCAGTAGAAATCTTTTCACACACAGTGTTTAGTCGGCTCCCAGTGCTCCTCTTTGTGGATTGACACCGCCGCTGGATGATGTCATGGCTCTGGGGAGGCGACGCACTCTTCTGTCAGAGCGACCTGGAGAGGCTGCTGAGTGTGAGGAGGGTGTACCTTACAGTATTTACTAGGCCAGGCTCAGGGCTCACTGCTGTGCAGTGTAGAGCTGTGACACCATCCTGTGAGCACAGCATTGGTGTAAGTCACTGTGTCTGAAGTTCATCACAACTCAGACATTTAGTTCCAGCACATCCCTTCATGGGAACCAGTGGTATCGGCTGTCTGCCAACCAGATCCTGTTTCTGAGGTGCAGCAGGAGGATATCATATCTTTGGGTTGTTACACAACAGACTGTTGTACTATTGTGGAGCTGCAGTGACTCTGGCAACTTATCTGGTGGGCTTTACACCTCTACATGTTAACATGTTGCCCCACGTTCTTGTAAATGTAATTCTCTCACCAACCTTTACGTCTTTTTATAGTGATGGGTTAGTTTAAAGAGGGCATTGTCATTTGGGATTGTTGGATAAGTAATGGTTAGTCCTGCTATTTTTCATTAAAAGGAGAAAACCTGAGTGTGGTTTCTAATCGTCATCTAGTTCCATTTTCAGATACCTTAATGTGTTCATTTCTCATTTTTAACCCGGACATGTTTCCTGTAAAGGGAAATCCACCATGTAACAGAGCTCCCATGCATTATTCAAATGTAGAGGAAGTTCAGTCGCTGCCTGAGCGACTACCTCCACGTCAGCTTCTATGAGTGTATGTAAGAATGAACATGATCATTTGCAAATAGCCAAATGAGCACACTGAGTGGTTTTCATCCTTGCAGTGAACTGAAAGTCTTTTCAGACTTCAAATGCCACTCTTTCATTTCCAGTGGCAGTAATAAAATTAACAACTTCCAGCCCTGTCAGTCCATCAGCTCAGCACTGAGTGGTTTTATCAGAACGCCTGGAACGACACACAGCAGAGCCGTACTGAGTATCAAAGTCCAACCAAACAATACTTTGCACATCAATTACAGTGAGTCACGGCAGCTGACAGAGATGAAATAACAGGAGATGGATCGGAGGCAATAAACTGATCCCTCATCTTAACAAACGGATGGAGAGATTTCAGCAGCAGGTTTTAATGAAGAGGGATTAGATCGATGGGGGTTGTTCAGGTTGGAGAAAGAAGTGGGAGAGAAGTGTGTGATTGAAAATGACTACTGACTGCATGAAAGCAGTGCTTTCTATCCTAGAGGAGGAGGGTGTTTCCGCTCTGTGCTTGTTGGCAGGGCTTTTAACTGCTTTTCATACAACTTTGAGAGATAGAATGGATCATGTAAAAACTCTCAGGCTACAGTAGTGGTGTCGATCAAGATCAAGGAGGGAATCTTTTTTTGTTGTTGTTCTTGAAAATAATTTGTGGGCAGCTTTTCTTCAGTGCTAAAAACACCGTTTAAATGCAACATTTCTGTGACCAAAATCTATGATGGACCTCAAGCAAATCACGTAAGTGATGATGATTTACAAGAAAATTCGTTTTTTTTGTAGGTGTTTTAGTGCAATTACAGTATATCATGTATTAGCTTTTTACTACTGTGTGCTGTTCAGTTTTATATTGTATATTCATAAAAAAAGTGACATTCTACAATTTATTACTCCATTACATTACAAAGGAACGCACATGTGAGCTGTAGAAGAAATATAATACAATTAAGACTTTTAAGATTTTCTGGTTGTTTCTGTTTGATGCAACATTGAATAATATTATCATTGTAATATTTGTAATCTAGCTGAATGAAATCATCTGTACATTAATCAGTATTCACTTTGCATATATTTCTCTTTCTGACACTGCCATTTTTTTGGTGTTACTCGTCTCGTTAATATTTATAGTATTTAGAGTTTTCATTGAGGATATTCGGTGTGTTTGCATTCAGACGCTGCTGTAACATCTCAGTTTCCCATTGTGGATTGAATAAAGTTAGAATCATAATCATACTGATTTGGACAATTTTCCTCCTTTTATTCCAAATGCCATGATATCATTTGAAATATCACGATCTTTCACCACAAATGAATGTCTAAAAATATTTATTTCAAACACACTATACATCTAGGTCTTCTGGAGTCTCTCCAGCCCACACTGTACACACAGAGTTCAATAATGTACTAACACCCAGCATCTAAATGTCGACGTCTCTGGTTTTTCCTCATTGGTCAGACGACCAGCATGACAGGGAACGTCTATGCAGACACAACACACGAGTGACAGAATTCTCTTTTTTGTAACATTCCGTCCTTCCTGGGCGCTCTCAGGTTCTAGTTTAAACCACAAAGATCTGCCAAAGAGCCCCCAATGACCTCAGTTATTAGCTGAAATTATATGTTGGCTTTATTTAATAATTGTTTCCCATTTAAAAAACATTCATATCACCATTTCAACACTACTGGGATTTATTAAAATTAATCGTGGCCACCACAACTCTGATGACAAAGCAGTTTGAACTCTATGGAGTGTTCAGTACAACATAAAAATCTCACGAGGGACATTAGACAGTGAATTGAATTCCATAGCATAGGAGGAAAATCTCTTAAACTACCTATTTATTATTCTTTTTTTATTACACTTCTCATGATTTATTGGCGTTATTTATTTATTGGCTGAAACATTTGTTTAACCTGCTTTTCTCAACGCAGAGATTTCATGTTGTATATTTAAAAAGTTGACAAAAATTTTGACACAAGTCATAATCCAGTCCCACAGTTCATACAGTAAGGCCAAGCATGTGAGTAATGGTCCCCGGCAATATTCAAACATTTCTATTTGAACATGGAATTGAAGGTTCGTCCAATAATCAGCCGTCGAACTTCGCTTGTGCCGGCGCCGATTTCATACAGCTTGGCGTCACGCAGGAATCGTCCCATGGGATAGTCGTTAATGTAGCCGTTACCCCCTGTTGAAAAGTGACACATGGTTCAGAGTGAGCGTGCGGTAATAGTGTAGGTTGAGTGAACATGTAATAAAATTCACGTTCTGTTTGTCGAAAGAGAAAATATAAACGTCTCCCTGTTTATTTCCGGTAACGTGTGTGCTATACGGATTGACAAATGAATCAATGCATATTTAATACCTGAACGGTCATTAAAAAAAAATCTCCCTTTGTCTGAACTCACCTTCATGTGTTTAAATATTCAACATAAGAGTCCAGATCATTTTGTAGTAGTTTGGACCCTCACCATCCACTCTGTTTAAGTGTGCATTTCTTTGAGTGTTCTTAAGGTGAGGTGTGTTCCAGGTGAATTGTGGAAACATCTTGAGGCGTCACAAAGCCTCACAGATCAGGTGGAAACCGAACTGAGCGTCGTTCCAGTCATTTACAAGGTGTGTCAACTGCGTCTGCAGACAACAGGTCAACACCCATCATCACACACCTTATTATTACTCTCTGATGTAAAGACTGTGTTCACATGGACACGGACGGTCTTTGACCTTTTGGATGTTTTGGTAGCGATGAAGTTAAACTGCTGTCTTTGTGCATAAATGTCAAATCTTTCATCAACGACTCCAACCGCCTTCTGTCTAATAATCAGTGTTTCCCTTGGATTTACAGCAGAGAGTGGGTGTTGGGGAGTGGGGGTGGACTTTTGCTGATTGCCATGTGTTTGATGCGCCACGTTTTCTGACGTGCGCTCTCTGTCCGCTGGCAGGAGGAAGTTCACCTGTATGTGCGTTGCACGTCTGAAAGCATGTATCTGCACAGAGAGGGGCGGAATGCAGCTGTGGGCGATACACCTGTCCACCTACTATAATGGTATTGGAAGCCCTGACACAGAGTGATAATTATGTTGACCTTGAAGGCCTATCGCACGTATGGGAAGTGCTGCAGCTCGTCTCCTCCTCAGTTCAGTGTTGCTAATTTGCATGAGGACTGGGACACGGCAGAGGAAGAGGGCGCTACTAACAAATGACCCCACGCCCGTCCCTCAGCAGGACGAGTAGAGCTGTTTGCATATCAATCGGACAGGTGCAGACATGCCCGACTGGGTGACGACACTCTCACCGGGTTCACTTGTGTTACAGATGTCACACACCTACAGTAATAATTACCTGCCGCTGGTCTACAGATGAAAACGACTCAGATCGTTACAGTAAGAATGCAAATCCTTTCCAAACCTGAAAATCAAAACACCTCCAAAAGCACGTTGACATTTTTACATTGTATGGCATCCGTTGTGTTTGGGTATCAATATGACCAATGGTAAGATGTTTCACATGGCCATCTATTTAAAATGCATCTCTGTTGGAGGTCACAAGTGTCCAGAGACGATCGGGAGCGTCTGATCCCACCCCCCGTTCCATCAGGTTTGTTTGAAGGCATCACACTTTTCCACAGCTAATTCCACGCTGTGTTGGAGCCGAGTATAAACCTGTTCTCCAGTAACAGCTGACGAATGGACTGGATGTCAGTCAGTAACCATTTATGAAACAAATATGAGGCCGACGACAGGCAACTTTTTGCAAACGTGTGTCAAGGAAGCGGTATATTTATCACGATGGATGCATCACAAATAAATATGGGCGTATATCACAAACAATGATGTCCTCAATTTGTTCAAATCAGATATAAATACATCTGAATGTTTCCTCCGTAGGCTGCATGTAAACATGCAGATCCAGGATTCATTGATGTTTGCCGTCAGCTGCATTGAGTCATTCTCTAATATCACCATAATTTGCAGTTTGGATTACTGTGACAACTATTTTGTAAATGTATTAATCATCAGTTGCTAATATCCTGATTTCCTGTAGCTTCTTAAATTAATCTCAATTGCGCAAACATTAATATCCTGAACTGATGTTTGACACAATCTGTGATGTTTTTTAAATGTTTTTTATGACTAAAGAGTCCTTGCCGACATTTTTCTTAAATCCAAAAGAGATGAAGTACAGCACTGAACCATGTACTCTATGTGCATGAAGTGCCATGTCGTACAAATATTGAGAAGTCAATAAATACACTTTCTTCAGTCAACCTCCGCCTGCGATGCCTTTGTTGTCTCGATTATACCTAGCGAGCAAAAATTTGGATGAAAATAAATTGCCTGCTACCCCATCTCATCCAATTCGGCTGCATCACATTGCCCCGTCTGTTTTGGGGTTTTTTGTGGGCACCAAAAGGCCTGAAACAAATTCTAGTAGAAACTGTAGTATTTATATCAGCTGCTTAGTATCATTCTAGAAGTTTAACACCAGAGAGGTTCCTTCCTCTTTGCGTTCACCCCGGAGTTGAGGACGTTCATCAGGAACCTGTTATTCTTTTATCAGATTAGAGTCTTGCTCCTATCTTATTGTCACACCGCCACCATCTTGGTACTTACCTAAACACTGAATGCCATCCAAAGCGACCTGAGTAGCGTTCTCCGCACAATACAGGATCACTCCCGCACAGTCCTGCAAAAGTGAGAAGGAGTCAGCACCGCCTCTGTGCGTTTAATAAGCTCAACAATAAGTCAAATAAGATGTAGACTTATTAAATGATAAAACATGTTTAACATTAGCATTAAACCTGCTAGACACATCGTTATGGAGACTTAACCTGGAGCTCCCTGTGTTCGAACTCATTTCAGATCAGCTTACAACATTTAAAACTACTATCAAAAAACCCAGCATGATGACATGCAGACAAATACAGAATGCGATAAAAACTCCATACAAATATATGTACGTCACATATATATTATGCCTTTTGTCAAGATTTTTATGCATATTTCTTGGTAAAATTTAGCCCCCCCCCCCTAGAATTGGGAGTGGTAGTAGAAAAGAATCCTCTCACCATTGCACTGAAGTGTCCTTTGTCACAAGCCCGGGCCACATTGTACAAATACTGCCGACAGGAGCTTAGTCTGGTGTACATGTCAGCCATCTTGCCTTGCATCAGCTACAACCAGATGGCCAGAAAACATTAGTGTCAAGAAACAAGGTTGAAATCCACAGTCTCAACTGGAACTACTTGACTTTGAAAACCACAGATAACGTGGCTTCTGTTGTGATTAAAGCTGAAGGTCAAACCTGAAATTGTCCAATCTTCTGCCCGAACGCTTCTCTGACATGTAGGTAGGGAATAGCATTGTCTAAGACTGCCTGCATGATGCTGAAAAGTAATCATAAAAGTAATATTACATGTTTAACCCGAGAGATTTCAACTCGATTGATAAGCACCACTGAATGAATGAAAATCCAAATTCAGGAAAGTAATTGTTAAAAACATTTCAAAATGTTTCACGTCTATTTGACAAAACAAAATCTATCCCTACAATAACAGATCAGCTGATGTATTATTTTATTACCAGTTTCTGCACTTGTGTTTAGTCCTCTTTACCAGTTAAATTGTACCTCTAGTATGAACTCACCCGATGGGTCCTGAAGCCAACACCAGCCTCTCCAGGTCCAAGCCACTCATCATGACATACACACCTTTATTCAATGGACCAAGAATGTTCTTTGCTACAGATGAAAAAAAGAAAGTTTCAGCAAAATGTATTAAATCCTTCTTGATAAAACACCACACGACATGTATGAATTAATACGACTCGGAAAAACAAAGAACTGCTCATTCACAAACAAACATTTGGCAAAAAAATGTGAAACTCAACACAAACCTGGGACTTTGCAGTCTTCAAAGATCAGTTCACAAGTATTGGATCCCCTCATGCCCAGCTTGTCGAGTTTCTGTGCTGTAGAGAAACCTGGCATTCCCTACAAAACACACCAGTACACAAAAACTACAGTTCTAATTCCCATGTCATGTTTCACTCACATCAATTTGAACCTAATCCTTCAAAAAAAGAAAGAAAAAATTCAAGCCTCATAAAAAAAGTACATCCTGATCCAGAGATCAACATGGAGTCACTTGACTGAATTTACCTTTTCAATAATAAAAGCTGTGATGCCTTTTTGATGGGCCTTAGGGTCTGTCTTTGCATAAACAATAAGGACATCAGCATCTGGGCCATTTGTGATCCAGAATTTGTTGCCATTCAGAACGTAGTAGTCACCTGTAGACAAACACAAGGAAATTACAAAGATTTCCATTAAAATCTTGAATCTGCACATACTTGTAAACATAATTCAAAAGCTCAAGCACAGAAAAGTTTAAAATTGTTTAATACCAATTTGACATTACAGTAATCTCTTGCGCATCCGCACATTAACACATGCAGCTTCACCTCATCGCGGATTTTCCGTAGGTAGTCACGTGATACCGTACGCGCATTCTATTGGTTCCTGGAACACATTTACCGCACGTAACGAGGGATCACTGTATACCTAACTTTGAACAAAAATATCACACTTTGCCACTAGATGCTGCTCTTGACTCAGAATGGTCTCCACGATCAAACCATCGCAGCAACCATTCAACTTCATCTTTCTCTTTTTGTTCCCCTTTAGCAACTTTAACTGGGCAAACAGGAGTTGATGAAATGTTTAACTTTGGGTTAGTCAACAAAGTTCAGTAGTGATCAATGATTTGGGCTTGAATTGTAAGAAAACACATGAAGTCAGCAATGTGTGTGTCAAAGAGCCAGTGACATAACCACCTTACTGCTAAAAAGCCACATGTTGATCATGAGGTTTGCATGACAAGAAACTGACTTCAGTTTGTACAAGAAAATCATCCAATCCAGAAACCAACCAAACCTGACCTGCATAGGATCCCAGGTCTAATAGGAAACCCAAAAGTTATTAGACATGTCAGCAACATCTCCGCCAGAGACATTTCATTCCCTTCATCCCAGTTAACCTGTTCAGTTAGAACTCTGTCGCACATCCACAAGGTCTAAATGAGTTGATGTAAAATAGATCTGACACACAGCTCCAAGTGAAATATGGAGGTTTGGAGGAATCATTTTGTAAAGTTTTACTATACTCCTGCACTTGTGGAAGACAGAGAGGGAGGGTGAGTGTAGTGTCGAGAAAAAAAATACCTGAAGTCAGTGTAACTCAACAAAACTCAATTCATGTAAATGTGCAAACAATGTGGAAGAGCTGCTGGGTGTGGCTTCACAAAGACAAATACAGCAACGACTTTATGGAGAATATTTGTAGAAAATATTGTTTTGTTTTTCTGTTTAAATGAATCTGAAAATATTTTTTCGATAATCAGACCTGCTAAATTTCAGGGGCACTTCTCTAAACCCACGTGGTCCGGCTGTGGGATAAACCCATTAGTCACCTCAGGTTATAAGAGTCATCACTGTGTTCAGTTAATGCAGAACAGAATATGGAACGTGGTGTTGTTTGATGTGACTGGATCGTCGTGCCGCCTGATAAGAGAAACAGTTGTAATCAGGATCTGGTTTGTCAGTGAAGGGTGAAGAAATGTATGATGGAATGACAACTATATAAACAGAAATACATATCAAGATATACTACCTGATAGAAGACGAGCTTGTGGCCTCGCTTAAGTTAAATCTACAATAGAGTGTGCCCTCGCGCATTAACACTCGCAACTTCACCTCATTGCGGATTTTTGGTAGAAAGTCACGTGATACCGTACGCGCATTCTATTGGCTGACGGCATCCAGAAGTACGCTCCTTTCTGTGAGTCTCGGACTTACGTGAGACATAAGTGTTTTAAACAGTCGATAAGAGTGTGGGTAAAGGTAA
This sequence comes from Antennarius striatus, assembly GCF_040054535.1. Classification (NCBI taxonomy): domain Eukaryota; kingdom Metazoa; phylum Chordata; class Actinopteri; order Lophiiformes; family Antennariidae; genus Antennarius; species Antennarius striatus. Next base: position 11,818,351 of record NC_090792.1, read on the forward strand.
TACAGATAGAAGGTGGTTTAATATCAGTATGAGAAGGGTTCATAAACGTTTAAATTACCGTAAATAATAAGATAAATAGTTCATCGTTATATCGCAGAATTTGTTATTCGCGTGTACTTCCTGGAATGCATTAACTATGAGTAGCGAGAGCGCACTGTATAACAAAACAGAAAAGATTAATGTGTATAATCTAAACCTGCAAATGGAAAAAAAGGGATTCTTGCGATCGTGGTAAAGCAGGGTTACAGCAGTGAAAGAAACTATCATGTGTTGAAATGATTGTCACCAATATGCTGCTCAAAGATGGAGGATAACAAGGTCCATCAAGACATTTTTGGAAAAAAAACAAACAACCAAAACCCACAGTGGCATAAACAAATCAACATTAACCTGAAGGAATCACACAATCAGCACATTGTCTCACTTTGTCTTGGACGGCATTAACAGGGTTGTTTCTGCTGATCAACACAGGGGTTGATTTGATACAATGAACTTGACATATAATGTTCCCTGTTGTGACATGACAAACACACTCGTACCACGCGGCCCTGTTGGGAACAGGCAGTGGTGGACCTGAACATCCAGCTTGGACCTGCTGCGTTAGTCGCTTGGGCTGAATTCCAACAGGGTTAATACTAAACCTTTAATCAATGCAACAGCCAACATATAACCCAGTGAGGATTCCAGCAGACCAGCCACACCGCAGCTCACCAAATGGGATTGTTATATGTAACCCTATAAAACCAGTTTGACTGTTCTTCACAAAGATGTGAACAACAGTAAAGACATTAACTTTATAACATCAATATTTATAATCACATTACAGAACATCGTCAGCATGTAGGGCTGACACAGAAAACTCTTCGGTGTCCTACCTTTCTTCTCAGCTTTCAGTTTCATGGAGACGACATCAGAGCCGGCGTTGGGCTCACTCATGGCCAGGGCTCCCACATGCTCTCCTGTCATTAACTGGTGACAGGAAGGTCCACCGTGAGCATGATGAATTGATTTTATCTCAAATGGTTGATCTTTAAATACATTTCATGATTTAATGATTTAAAGCAGTGGCTGGTTTGATGCTAACCTTCGGCATGTACTTCTCCTTCTGCTCCTCGTTGGCGTGGCGCACCATCTGGTTGACACAGAGGTTGGAGTGAGCGCCGTAACTGAGAGCGATGGCTGCTGACACCCGTGACATTTCTTCCATCACAATGACATGATCGAGGTATCCCAGTCCCGTTCCGCCGTGTTCCACTTAAAACAATTGAGAACAGTTCGACAAGTTCAGCGCTTTTGACAAAATGAGAAACCACTTGCTGACTTCCTCCAACCGTTTCCAAAAAGATTGGGACAATGTGTATAAAAAAGTATGTAAAAAAAAAAAAAAAAAAAGAATGTGATGAATGTGATGTATCATTGAGACATAATATTAATTTCAAATGAGTCCAATGACAACATATCAAATTAAACTGAATTCAGTTTTTTTTCCCTCCAGCCATCTTACCTGGAGCAGTAATACCAAGGAGTCCCATCTCCCCCATTTGTTTCCAAAATTTCTGGAGGGCAGAAATTTATCACGTTATCAAAAGTCAGGACTTGGTTTGACTTAGACGTGATGAAACACTAGAGGTGTACTTTGTGTGACTCAGACGACTCCTGATCAGGGACAGTAACAGATTTATGATGAATGGACATGCTTCAACTTACCCGCATTCCTGGAAACTCATTGCTCTTGTCAATCTCATCAGCATGAGGAGAAAGTTCTTCTGCCAAGAATTTTCGGACCGTCTGCCTTAACTGTGTTAAAGACAACATAAACAAAATTACTGACAGCAAAATTTCCTCAATTTAGCATATTCAGTTAACTGGAGGGTTGTTCAACAAGGTTATTAGTGAATCATATAAGCAATTGGAAGACATTGCACATTTTATGCAAAAAAGAAATAGGTTGCAAAAATTAAAATTGCTATGTTCTTTTTTCTAAGCTCAGCAGCTGAGCCTGAGTTGTTTTAACAGGTTAGGGTAGCTCAGGGGTGGGCCAGCTTTTTGACTGGTGGGCCACATAGAGTTCTAAAGTTTGACAGCTGGGCCAGCTGAAGAGGAGATGGAGAGTTTATTTATACTAATGCAAACAACATGTTAAAACCAATATATTAAATTAAAATTAATGTGATTTGGTAATAATTATATTTTATTAAATAGTTTAAACATGTTTTTCGGGCCGGATACTAAGTCTTCATCTTCTTCTTCTTCTCCTTTCGGCTTTTCCCTTCAGGGGTCGCCACAGCGAATCAGTTGCCTCCATCTAACCCTGTCTTCTGCATCCTCTTCTCTCACACCAACTACCTTCATGTCCTCCTTCACTACATCCATAAACCTCCTCTTTGGTCTTCCTCTAGGCCTCCTGCCTGGCAGTTCAAAACTCAGCATCCTTCTACCAATATATTCACTATCTCTCCTCTGGACATGTCCAAACCATCTCAGTCTGGCCTCTCTGACTTTATCTCCAAAACCTCTAACATGTGCTGTCCCTCTGATGTACTAATTCCTGATCCTATCCTTCCTGGTCACTCCCAAAGAGAACCTCAGCATCTTCATCTCTGCTACCTCCAGCTCTGTCTCCTGTCTTTTCCTCAGTGACACTGTCTCTAGAGACAATAACATCACTGGTCTCACCACAGTTTTATACAGCTTCTCTTTCATTTTAGCTGAAACTCTTCTATCACACATCACACCTGACACTTTCTCCACCCGTTCCATCCTGCCTGTACACACTTCTTCACCTCTTTTCCACACTCTCCATTGCCCTGGACTGTTGAGCCTAAGAATTAAAATCCTCCACCTTCTTGATCTCTTCTCCCTGTAACCTCACTCTTCCACTTGGGTCCCTCTCATTCACACACATGTACTCTGTCTTACTGTGGTCTAACCTTCATCCCTCTCCTTTCCAGGACAAACCTCCACCTCTCTAGCGCCACAGGGCAGCTTTTATCAACCAATCAAATCCTTCAAATGCTACCCGCCCCCGCCCTGCTAACCAGCCGGTCTACACTGTTCATTTAAAACCAATCTAAAGCTGAAATCATTTTTTCAGTGTTAATGTAATCTAAGATAACTCATTATGTCACGATTCACTATCGTGATTAAAGGGTTCATGCTGATGGTTCGTGTCCACGGCTTTAGTACTTTACTGTAAATTGTAGACCTTCAACACATTATTAGATCAGTGTTGAATGCGAACTAGATATTTAGAGCTTGTTAAAATCTCTCCACATGATTCATATGATGACACACGCATGATTCCCCCTATTTAACCTTTAAATCACACTGAGATTTAACTAATTAAACTCATCTACTACGCGGGCTACGTGACCCTTCTTGTGTTGTTGTTAGCACAAATGGCTACCTGGATCTGATCGTCGGTCAGCCCGTTCACCACATCGTCCACCGGGATCGATGCCCCGGCGCATCCTCTTCTCGCCACCGAGGGAAGGGATAATCTGGAGGTCAGACGAAGTGCTTTTCTGACAACGAACATGTCGCAGACAGACCGGTGGATAACAGGACAGATCGGGGTACTTGCAGTCGTTCACCGACTCTCACCCAGGGTTAGGTGACGGTGACGTCAGAAGTTCCTTCTTCTGACTCTCTTGGTGTTTTCAAGCAACCTTTTCGCTCATTACCGCCACCTGCTGGAAGACAACAAGCATTGATTTTCACCTTCATATCTTTCCCAGTGGTCTGTCTTTTTTATTCACAGGTCACACATACTGTATTCCTCTTTATTCAGATTTACTCCAGAATATGACTTTTCTATTTTTTCTAATTTGTCTGTTTTTGATTTATGATGTATGCAGGTGCAACAACAGCTGTTGACCTCCATCCATCCATTAAAGGATAAAAGGATTGAGTTTGTCTGTGGCCCTGTAATGAAATGATTAGTTGTCCCACCTAATATCATTCAGGATCAGCTGCAGCCCCCCAGCAACCCTCCACAGGAAAAGTGGTTACAGAAAAAAATGAAACAATCTTTTCATGCATGGTTCTCTGGCTTCCTCCCACCTTCGAAAACATGCCCATCAGGTGGATTGATCTTTACAAATTATCTATAGGTGTGATTGTGTGTGTGTTTGTCTGTGTGCCTCCACCAGGCTCCACAGTATACTGGCATCGCGCCCGGAGTGTACCCTTCCTCACACCCCAAGTTGGCTGGGATAGGCTCCAGCTCCCCGTGACCCGTGCAGGCGGATGAAGCGGTCAGAAAATGAATGAATGAATGCGTGCACAAAATGTTCAAAATGTATGTTTAAATTGGAATGCCAGTCGTAATTTGCAGATTCTACATTATGTAATACACATTTGTGACCACGTGAGACTGATTTATTTTCACCTAATACAACCTCATACCATGAAGTCCTAAATTTTTTACTCTTTTGATTATTTTTTTCCCCAAACAGTTAAGTTATAGTATTTCTAAGGTTCTGGGATTCCACAGATCAACAGTGAGACACATTCTCAAAAACTTTTCGGAAGTCGATCATTTTCCACAATTGCTCCAGGGTAATTATATAGTCATTCAGTCAGTCACAAACCATGAAAACATTCAGGCCTTTGTCAACTAAGTAATGATCAACGTCCATGACTCCTCCAATCAAAAGGCACCAGACAAAAATGGTGTGAGGTATTCCAGAACATTAATGCTTTTCTGAGTTTTAATTTTAGGGGAATGATCCATCCATCCATCCATCCATCCATCCATCCATCCATCTTCTTGTAGATTTTTTGTAGCTAATCTATCAATCTTATTCCAGACATGAGTGTAAATCCACCGCTGATTAGATCAAACAAATAAAATTGGTTTTAGTGGCCTATAAAACCTGGTCCTGAACAACGTTGGGATGTGGTCCAACATTCCATCTTAGTCATGGCAGAGACTGACATCCAGTCATCCTGAATGATTAGTTGTGATTACTGGAGTTGATGTAGGCACAGATACTTTTTGAACTCTGGGGTTTAGGTTGAAATTTCCCAAAAGGCTTATTAAAAAAAAATAAAAATCCAAATTTGCATTTTGCAATTTCTCAGGTTTGATTTGTTTTATTTCTTATTCCAACATCCGACACGGCTTGTTGTGTTGAATCATCGTCGCCTCGATGATAATTTCCTGCAGCACTGCCGTGTAGCTTTGTAATCTAAGAACATAATCAGTCTTTTGGTTTAACTGACAAGAAAGGGCGGGCAAGGCGGAAGATAAACATTCACGCTGGTGTAAAAGAGCGCGCTGGCGCGTTGGTGTCGGGTCAGACGCACCAGCCGCTCCGCCAGCAGAGGAGGGTTCCCCTTTCCAACGACACCGCGCAGATCACACAGGCTGATGGCGGCCTGTACGGCGTGAAAACCTGACCATCAAACATCCAGGAAGTATTTTAACGTACGCAGCGTTACTTTAAGTGAAGTGACCCAGACTGGAAATATCACTGTGAATCCATTTTGCGCATCTCATTCGTGCGCTCCCGCGGCGCACTTTCGATCACAATAACCCAAGAAGCTCAAGCAGACAGACCTTGAAAGACTTACGGCTCTCAGGGGGAGGAGGGGGCGCGCAGCGGGGGAGTCTTCCCTCACATGCGATGACCTCAGTGAGAAATCCACTCACATCGCCCAGTCGTCCTCAAACCCAGCGCCGACTGTGATGGATGCGCGCCCCGTACCGCAGGTCACCATCACCCCGGATGGTTGCGGGACCTCCAGGGAGGTACTGCAGGAGGACTGGGAAGATGCACCGAACGGTCCGCTGCGCAGAAAACTGTCCAACTCCTCCATCTCCTCCACGGGATCCTCTGCTGTGGAGTCTGAAGATGACTTGCTCAGTGACAGTGAGAGCAAAAGCAAAGGTCTTATCACTCTGGAGCATCTGGTTGAGGTTGAAGAAGTGAGTAGAAAATATTATGGCATTAAAGTTGTCCTTTATATCTAATGTCACAGTTTATGACTATTTATAGCATGTCATAACACTGCATTCCCATCTGTTATACATTCAAACCACCTGTACAGCTACGGTTTGATTGTATAGTGAAGTATTCTGGGGAAAAAACCTTATTCTCCACCTCTTTATACAGCAAAATGTTTTCAAATGGGAATATATAGAAAGTGTTCGTAAAAAATTGATGCTTCAGAACTATATCTGACAGAATATCCTTTCTCCAACTGCAGAGAGGAAACATTTGTTCAAAGCTCATCTTTAAGTAACATAAACACAACTTAAAGAGGAGTTATTCAGTCTGTCACACAGTCAGCTCAACACGTTTCTGTCTGCTGTATTATCAGCACTCCTTGGAGATGTGGAAAACTTCAGCTGTTCGACCATCAGACAGTCACCCTGCATTTTTCTGACTAATAAAGATCATATGATCTGTCTGCTCTTTTCCATTGTTGAGGTTCAACATAGACCGACACAAAAAGGCTTCTGAAAGTTGGACAACTCTTGTTGTGCACTTGTTACGTCGTTAATTGTGTGTCTCTGTCAACTGCTTATTATCTTGACAGATATTTTGCCATGGGCCACTCTGCGTAATCATATGACACACAATATAACTATTAAAAACATGTTGCACGTCAAAAGTCAGATCGACAAGTCCTTCTGTGTTTTGGAACTGTAAGTCCTTTGCTTCCCGCCTTCAGCACACACAGTGTTGAAGGATTGGCTTTTAGGATAATACCGAAGGAGCAAATTTGTTTGCCTTTGACATTCTTGGCTGATAAAGCTTCACTCTTGACCGACAGGTTTCTTTCTCTGAAATTTGCTTGCATGTGCATTTAAAAAGTGCTGTTTCAAACAATTATGAAGGTCATAACCTACTTATTTATCAATATTTTCCAATTTTAGAGATTTGCGTCGCTTGACATCTGTGCATGTTTTTCAAGAGGAAGTTGATTTAAAGGAGAGTCCCCTCCTGGTCTCTCCTGTTCACAACAGAATCTGCTTTTTATCATCGCTGTCGCCACAATACCCTCAGAGTATCAGTGGACGTGTGTTTTCATGGTGCTACCACGTCTCTCTGCCATCTCCATACAAGGTCTACAGCTGTCATCTTCTTTTAAACAGACTGAATACACATTGGCTGCTAAGCCTGTGAGAGAGGGTGCAGGATACTGGTGTGTATTCACTGAACCTAACATTGTCCAGTGAAGTCAAGATCAGACACACACACACACACACACACACACACACACACACACACACACACACACACACACACACACACACACACACATGCGCGATAGGCGCAATTTTATTGGTTATCATTCATAATGATATTGACATCAAAACCATAAATAGAACCAAACAATGCAAAGCCAAACAGCTTTAATTGATTTATCAAGAGCAGAAGTCAAAGTCCAATAAATTATTTACGAATATACACCTTTTCTTTTTTTTTGTGTTTGTATCGAATAAATTATCTGAATATTTCTACTCTTAGGTAGGTAAAGAATTCTGCTCCTCAACTTCTTTTTAAATACAACATGAAGTTATTATTTGTATTTATCAGCATTCATTTGAGAAGGTAACTGTCAATCAGTTTTTGGCTGCGGTTGTCTTTGGATTGTCTGAACTACATGGTGTTTTACGTCAGACCTCAGAGTTACGGCAGGTCCCAGTTCCTGTAGGTGAATAAACAAGCTGCTTTTATTTATTGTAAGCAGTGGTGGAAGCAATTATGACTATCCAAACACTATATTAATTCCATAGCTTTAGAGATATTGAGAGGGAAAAGTTGTATTTTTAACTTCCTAATGTTGATCTAACTTCCATTGTTAGCATTAGCATTCAGGATCGAGTGCAATCCTTCCCCAAAGGTGATAAATCCTACAGTTCTGTTCATCTGGCCTTGTCCTTCACACATTAGATAAAATTTTCAAAAACACTAAAATCTTGAAATGTTAAAAAAAAAAGAGGAAACATCCTGAATCACAGTTGGGGAGATATTGTGTTGTCTATTGAATGTGTCATACAAATAAATTAATCTTACTTCATAATGAAGTAAGAAACCTCCTGGGTTCAGTAGGGAAACTCTAAAGGCACTCCCTCAGCGGAGCGCCTACGTCTGCCAAAACCCATTTTATTAATCAAATGAAAACTTCATCTTATTATCCTGAACAAACAGCTCTTTCTTTTTTGCATAGCTGATGAAAAATAATGAGGTAAGTGCCGGTTTAAAAGAGTGGGACTTACCTCAGGACTTATAGCTCGTTTTCTAAAGACAATGAGCTATAAGGAAAATACTACATGGTAAAGAATTTTGACATGAAAAAAACAAAAAAAACACCAGACTCAGTGTACTTTCACTTTCTGAATGTTTTTTTTCCCCTCGCTGGTGTTCAGACAGTTTCTGCTTCACTGTGGGTTCTTAAACTGAGTAAGTGAATCTGTTATTTCAGGTGGGTTTGAACTGTTTTCTGTTCAAACACTTGTTGTGTCTGTCATCACTGCTGGGAGGGACGGATAGTAAGAACAACATGAAGTCAGACTGTCTTATATGTAAATATTGGCCAGGGAGCTTCAGACCATCCTGTTTAGTTCACCATTCCCTGTCAATACATCACATGACTCCACTTTATGTCAATCAAAAAATGCAATCCGTTTGTAAATTGATGAAAATATAGCTGTGACTCTTCCCGTACAATAGTTTAAGTTTCATAGCAATCACCTGTTTTTTTGCAGTGTAACACCCTCATAAAGAAATATTACAGTAAACACGCATCACTGCAGTAAATGAAGCATTTAAACTGACATTTAAGGCCGGCGCTGAGAGGATGGTGAGCTGTTCTCGAAAAATAAGAACCCTTCTTTCATTTCCTGTTTTAATCAGAACACACAGAATATGTAACATCCAACGCCTACACATGACATCTAATAGTATGCGCATGAGTTTGGTTCTCCTTTTAATTATCTCCAAATTTAGTCCATGAGAGAAAAAATACACACTGAATACAGTGTGTGTTTATTTGGTTTCTGGTCCGGTTTCTGGGTGGAGGGAAAAATACAGTTCCCCTTCAGTGTGAAGGACTGATGTGACTCTATGAAACACACAAGCTGCGACTGTGTGTGTGTGTATATGTGTGTGTGTGTGTATATGTGTGTGTGTGTGAGTGCGTGCATGCGTGTGTGTTTGCGTGTGTGTGTGTGTGTGTGTAGGCGCACTTAAACTCAGTAAGACGGAAGATGCTGTGACAGTCCATAAACATCCATAATAAAAATAATTTAGGTTCTGAAAAGTTAATTGAAGTTTATTTGCCAGCCATTTATTTCTTGTTCTCTGTTCAGGATTTAATACTTAAATAATATGCTATCATCCAAAGGTCACAGATCCCTAATAGACTGGTAAGTGGGATCAGTTACAGGATCAAGGACAGGATCTTTCTTATCTTATCTGGTGTTAAACCGTCAGATTTCCTCTTACAAAATGGACATTTGACCCACAAATTGTGCTTATTTTAGAAGTCTTGAAAATAAAAGCAGTAAATAACAAGAAAATGTCTTGAGCTATACGGATGTGGTAGACTTCAAAATCACAGTCACAAGGCCATCAACACTGAAAGTTGAAGATATATTTTTTTGAGTGCAGATCTGGGTTTTGTCCTACCAAGTCAAACTGCAGAATGTTCAAAACTAGAAAAACAGCCTTTTAGTTAAAAAATAAGTAAATAAATTAATAAACACTGATATCTCTTTAAAATGTGACAACAGAGCAACAACAAATTTCTTATATTTACAGATATGGCGCTTTACCTGTGTGGGACTTATTTTACTGATAAATGTTAAATTTCAGTGTTTCACAAAAAACAGAATCAGACTTTCTGGGCCAAATTGCTTATGTGTTCAGATTTCTGTTTAGACAGCACCAACTGCACCAAAGTTTAATAACCTCACAAAATGTCTTGTTGTTATCAGATATTTTTATGAGAACAAGGACACAAAAGTTCTTGACTCATTGTTGTACTAGATTTGACTGTTCAGTTCTGTTCCCTTTGCTGGGTGTATTGACTTTACAGACCAGACCACCATGGTGGAAGTTGAAGACCATCGTCCAGTGGCCCTTCAGCGCAACCCAGAGGAGAAAAGTTAGCTGGGTTCAGCTAGCAGGCCACAAAGGTGTGATCTGTTCAGAACATACTTCTTTTTGTATTACGATACTCATGCTCTTCTGATACTGACCAAAGATGCTTACATCAAGTTTTCCTTTCCATACGTAAATCAAACTTTAATCAATTTCAGGAAATTTCAAAGCAGCAGATGAGGGCACCATCCTGAAAAAGTTCTCAGAAAATGAGATGCAGGCTTTCGAGAAGCTGAGGGATGATTCGTTGCTCCCGTTTGCGCCTGGTTACTGTGGCATCGTAGAAAAAGACGGAGAGTCGTACCTTCGTATGACTGACCTGCTGGCAAGCTTCAATCTTCCAAATGTGATGGACTGCAAGATGGGAGTGAGGTAAAGAAGTCAATACACACACACACACACACACACACACACACACACACACACACACACACACACACACACACACACACACACACACACACACACACACACACACACACACACACACACACACACATATATTTCTATGTGGTTTGTTTCTGCTGTACTAAGAAGGAATTTGAAATGACATTTCCAGGTCATTAAACTGGATTTCTGTATTTGTTCAGGCTCCTAATTTTGTTGAAATGAATTAATGACGCTTTGCAAACAGGACTCACTGCCTAAAGTGTGTTGGCTCTATAAGGAATCACCTGTTGTGACTGCAGGCTATATGTTGGGCTTCCTGCCACAAGAGGTGGAGCACCTCACTGTTGTGTGTACAGACACACATTCAGGTTATCGTGAATGCGTGCATGAATGCATAGATATACATTCTGATGCATGCGCAGTGTAGGCACACACACACACAGACACAGACACACACACACACACACACACACGCACAGACACACACACGCACATACAGACACACGCACACACACATACAGACACACACACACACACACACACACACACACACACACACACACACACACACACACACACACACACACACACACACACAGGGTGTCCCTAGAGACTCCCCTGTGTCAAAAACACGCTCAACCACAGAGTTGCTAAACTGCTAACTTAAGCAAACACACACTGACTCACAGAGCCGAGCACCGCAGGCTGGAGTTTCCTCTCAGTGTTTTTCTTCAGCCCAGAGGAAACAAACTGAAACTGAAATGTTTGTGCGTTAGCGTGCATGGTGCGTGTCGAGTGACAATGTGCTGCTGCTCCGTCCACCAGCAAAATCTTGTGTAGTTAACACACAACATGGTTCTGTCTGTGTGGCTCAGTAATGGCATTTTAATGAGAAGACAACAGAGACGGGGAATTTTATTTTGATATGAATTGGTTTGTTTCAAAAGAATTAATCATCACCTACCTTTTTTGTTGCAGGTTCTTTTGAAAGAAGAGGGTCACTCGTCAGAGTCATGTTAAAAATAAATTATCAGAGGACGTCTCCGTCAAACCAGAGTTGATTTAAGAACAGATATAACTTGGTCTTCTTAGTACCTGTAAGGTTTTGATATTGGTAACAAAAGCCCTTTGGTAGTTTTTATTGGAAATATACACTCAACATCAGTTTCACAAAAACAGTATGCTTATGTCAACTGTCAGGGTTCCATCTTAATATCTCAATAGCCGAGGGTGTAAATGTGAGGCAAACCCTGAAAGTAAACAGCCATTCCTGTTTATATGCTAAGAACAGAGTAATCTGTAAATATCTGAAGTTATTAGTCCTCCGTTTATTCAGGACGTACCTGGAGGAGGAGCTCGTTCGGGCGCGAGAAAAGCCAAAACCGAGGGAGGACCTGTACAAGAAGATGGTGGAGGTGGACAGCGAGGGGCCAACTCCTGAAGAGCACTCCCAGCGGGGGGTCACCAAGCCTCGCTACATGCAGTGGAGGGAAACCATGAGCTCCACCAACACCATGGGATTCAGGATAGAGGGGATCAAGGTAGCAGGGGTTTATTATTAACATGCCATCAAAGATACTCAGTTATCAGTCAGAATCACCAAAGTGTTGCATGTGGAGGTGAAGCGCGAGTAAATGTCAGCCCAGCTCCACAGACAGTTAGGATAACTGCACTTACCTTAGAGACAGGTGTTTTCCTCTAGACGCTGAAGAAAGAAAATACTTAAAAGGAGAGTCACTGTTGGACAGAATACATGTAAATAGTTGTTGCTCAACGTAGGTGAAGCTACACACATGATAAAACATGAATTAACAAGGTCTGCCCGCATCTTTTGTAATTGACTTGACTTGAGGTCACTTCATTCATTCAGTCCCTGTCTTGTCTTGAAGCACTCTGACGGCACGTGTCGAACCGACTTCAAGAAAACCAGATCGAAACAGGATGTCATCCAGGTGTTTCAGACCTTCGTCGGAGGGAACGTTGGCATAATAGTACGTATCAGTTGGTTCGCCTCTGCACAAATACACCAGGATCAGCACACTTACATGCAGAGCAATCTCAGAGATACCCTAGGACTGCAGGAACTTTGATAGGTGGAGTAAGTTCTCACATCCATGTCCAACATTTGGACAAATACATATTATATTGTGTGTTTAACGCTTACATTTGAAGGAGATTGGAGCCTGTCTAATGATATCCGCAAACATCATAGAAGTCTTTGAACTGCAAGAGCAAACCACAATGCATGAAGCAAATATTCACATTGTACTTTTGTTTGAGTTTTCTTTTGTATTGGAAGCTTTGAAAATATTCAGGGGCTCCACCCAGTCCTGCTATGGGCTGCGGCCAGTGGTGGATTGATTCAAATTAAAATGTCATTCAAATGAAACCACAAGGTTTGGAGCAATGTTAGTGTTTTTGAGTTTTGTTTGTTACTGTTTTTTCTTCAAATGTAGAAGTCTTACTTGAGCAGACTGATAAAGATCCAGACGGCGCTGAAGATGTCTGAGTTCTTCAAGCGACATGAGGTAACATCTGACGACAGGATGAGTGGCAAACTCCAGTAAATGCAAATATTAAGTGACTCAGTGAAGCGTTAAAGCAGAAGCTTAACTAAAATTCTACTTAAGGGACTTATTTTTGGTCTTCATAATGCATTTCCTGATGCATTTCTCATAGGATTCAGTCCCCTTAGAGTCTTATCCTAGATTTTACCCTGTTTTAAAACATATCGCATTAAAAATAATTTACAGAATAGTAAAAGAAATGACAGCTTTAGCCACGGCAGTGTTTCCAGATGATCAAACTCAGATATTGGGCTTATGCCATATCCAGAAGTTCAAGCTAATATAAAAAGCTCATATAAAAATCTTTTTAGGTGATTGGTAGCTCTCTCCTCTTCATCCATGACCACACCGACAAGGCCGAGGTTTGGATCATCGACTTTGGCAAGACAACAGCGTTACCAGAAGGCCAGACCTTGAGCCATAACATTCCCTGGCAAGAGGGTAACCGGGAGGACGGTTACCTGTGGGGGCTGGAAAACCTCATCCAAACCTTGGAGTCTGTAAGCAACGCAGCGACTTGTGAAGATACTGATACCTTCGGCACGGTCATTAAAGAAAATAAGCAGTCTACAGCCAGAGGTGATAAGTGACCTTTGGCTTATTGACGGAGGAAAGTAACTCGGACCGCATAACAAACATCTCAGGATGCTTTTGTTCATGTCGATATGCTCTGGGTGCTTTACAAGCAAAGTGTATAAAGTTTAAAACCAGGATGGTTTAGTAATAGTTAACTCACTGACAAGAAAAAAGAGATGGACACTGATGGAGCGGAGAATGTGTAACTAGTTACTGATTGGATATAATTGCTGACACTAACTCAGCAGTGAGAGGGATTCTTCTTCTCATAGGTGGGATGTTACCTGAGTAGGAAACTATGACAATTAATGTAAAAATTAAAACGAGGAGAAATCCCTGTGAAGATGTCATACCTGTAGGTGTAATTTTAATTTGGTGCAACATCACAGCCTTATAACTACAGCAGTAAAAAATACAGTACTGCAAAACTAGCTATCACTGTTCTGACAAACTGTCTTTTACTGCACAGCAATTTTTTATTTACTTTCCTCTCTTTAATCCTTGTGTTCGAAATTTATAAATTATTTTGAGGGGGTGTTTCTACTTTATATCGATTGTGACAGCTGGAAAGAGGCAGAGAAGAGCGACGGGATAACAACCTGGAGCTAAAGATCTATGCTGGTCTCTATAGAAACGACTCAGCCTATAAGGTAAACATTTTACTAAGTGCGCTACCATGGCCCCAATCCAACTCACTTTCATTTAAAAACTTCAAGTATTTCTATTTTGCTTTTCTGTTGAAAACCTTTTTGGATATTGTTACGGTACTTTGATGCTGCAGTGTTTGTTATCTCATGCATACACAGTTAGCGTGTGAAGGTATGTCTCACATAAAAACGCACAGACTCACATATAGTGTGTGTGTGTGTGTGTGTGTGTGTGTGGTGTGTGTGTGTGTGTGTGTGTGTGTATAGTATATGCATACACACTCAAACACACACACACACACATATATATATACACAGTATATATATGGAGATAGAGAGAGAGAAACAGAGAGAGAGAAAAACAGAAAGAGAGAATAATAATGGAAATGTTATTAGGTACTTTTAATAAGAAGACACTATTTTATTATTTTATGTTAACCAGGCCTTCATAATTTTTTATTTTGTATAATTGGAATAAAACTCAAACTGATCAAACTCAAATAATATCAGTATAAGATGATTTATTTGGGACATAGTTAGGTCAGTTGTAAAGACAGTATATTGCATAGAATGACTTGGCTGAGGCATAACGCCCACAGCAACATAGAAAATTCAGAAAAGAATGTAATAAAAACTCTGGGCTGTAAAATTAAAAGACTGTGGAGTGGTTGGTCTGTTATTTTTGGGAGGAGAGAAAAATAAATTTTGTGAAGGTTGTTTGAAAACCATTCTAACCTAATGGTGAGCTAGGTCTTTTTAATCACATTATTTTCAGTCAAGAAAAAAAATCAGCAGACCTGACAATAAAAAAAGGCATGATTATGTATTAAAAAATAAATGTTTGGGTTAAATACTCCTTTTTTTTCAACAACTAAAAAGTGATTAAATAAGAATAACCTAAATTCAGATATACTTGATAGAGAGGTGCACAATTAAATCATAATCGTCTGAACTGAGACGTCTGCAGCAGCGTGGTCGGTAAAGCAACGCTTTAGCGCCCCCTGCTGAGTAAACAGGTACTACCAGCACTGCTTCAGTCGATGCTGCGCACAGGTATGTAATGGCAGTGATCACCTACACCTACAAATCCATTATTAACATAAGTAAAGACAAATAAAAGATAAAATAAGCTACAAATATAATGGGTTAGTCCAGTGTACAGAAATAAGCATCAAAAACATTTCACAGCTACATGGTCATTATCAGATATTCTAAACATATAAGGATAATATAAAGTAAATATCAGGACATGGGGTAAGAGAGTCAAGTAGTGAAAAAACATCCACAAAACATGATTATCTTAGTTTGGAAAAAAAAAAAAGTCAGCTTGCATCCAGACTGGATTCTCAAGTCATGAGTCTATGTTCACAAACTTTTTCCACATCCATTCAAACAGGCAAAAGATACAGTAGATATTTTGTAAACTATGCTCAATTGTTGTCTTACATAGTTGGATGAACAGATAAATGCCAGTGTATAAGA
This sequence comes from Antennarius striatus, assembly GCF_040054535.1. Classification (NCBI taxonomy): domain Eukaryota; kingdom Metazoa; phylum Chordata; class Actinopteri; order Lophiiformes; family Antennariidae; genus Antennarius; species Antennarius striatus. The sequence continues at coordinate 11,834,131 of NC_090792.1, forward strand.
AGGTAGTAAGTTTTAGATCAGCAACATGACTGGAAACAGAAGGAAACTGTTGTCACCCCTTTGTTTCAAGGGTAAAACAATCGGCTTGCAAGCCAAATTTTGCCCCCCATATTATCCAGCCTTTGTCATAATTTGTACAAAAAGCAAAGTGTAGGTGGAATAATCATCTCCAACCACTTGTTAACTAACACTTGTTAACATATAGTCAAAATCCCAAAACACTGGCATACAATCTGATGCAGCTCTAGTTCTGTTGAGTTTTTTTGTTTTTTTTCCCCCAAGCTGCTGTAGAAGCTCAATGAATCTTCATGCTTGGAAACTAAATTAAAACACCGTTTAACAAATTTTCTTAAAACACACATCATTGCAGTATGCAACAGTGGGGTATAATTTATATGTGTTTTCACATTGCTTAGGATAAAAGCAAATGAGACTCACAAAAATGTAACACGTTTATATGCATCAATTATAAATGAAAAGGTTTTGTAATGCTACAGCTTTTTGTGGACTTTAAACAACAACAATAAAAAACTTCTCAAAATATATGGAATATTCTGGTCATACTGAACACAATAACACATTCTTATAAATGGTTTAATGTGACGCTAACATATGATACTGTCAACGGTTTTAAGAAAAAAATAAAAACAAATTGGTCGGTGCACACATCCAACTACAGCAGTTACATATGGCAGCCATCATCGGGGATGTGGAGAAAGCGCAGGGCTGATTTCTTCAGTGTTCAGCTACTATTCTCCCAGAGGCGAAGGAAGGAGTTTGAGTCCAGGAGCATCTCTGTGCATCTCAGTGTTCAAGTGTGTGATCCAGCATTCCAGGAGTTCCAATAATGGGATGTTATGGCTCTCACATTGCGGTCGAGCTGTCACAGTCATGGCTTTTGTCCCAGAAATCCAGAACTTTCAAACTGTCAGAAAAAGGTATTTAAGTCTAATATCAATCCAAATCCCTGTTGCCATCAGCCATTTCTTATACAGGAGTAAGGCTCAGGTCTTCAGACAGGGAATAGCCTGAGTCTCGGTCGCATGTGGGTTTCTCAGCTTTGGTGTGTCTCCTTATGTCCTCATGTCCGTAGCTGGCATGGCGCTTCAGCAGCAGCTTGGGCATGCAGGATGAGGAAGTGTGGATACCGAACGCCAGCTTCAGGCTGGTCCCAGAGGATGGAATGGGGACTGAGCTGGTGTTTGTGATGGTTTCTGGGGCTTTGGGCTTAACCAATGGGAGACTCTCTGACTCATAGCTTTGCTCATCGTATGCATAGTTGACGTTGCCACAGGGGAAACTTTGGAGCTTAGCCAGGTCCAGAGCAGGTTTTGTGCTGCCACCTGTAGCGGTCTTAAAGGACGATGCACTGGCAGCAGCTTGTGACTGGGAAGAAGAGGGTGGAGTTAAAGAGGTGCAGAAGCTGGAAGGACTGAGGTTGGTGCTGTTGATAGTGTCACACCTGCCCTCAGTGATGTCTGAGGTCTGAAAAGCCTGCATGTTGGAGTTTGGGGAGGAGGAGCTTGAGAGTGGCACAGACTGAGTGTGTGCAAGAGTTTTCTTTCCCCAGAGGTTTTCCAAAACCCAGGAGCCATAAGTGGGGTTCCACAGGTTCTTTGTCTTGTTCTTCAGCTTCTGGCTGCCTGAGGAGGAGCTGTTTCTGGAACAAGGTTGATGAAGAGGAGGCTCAGGATGAAGCCGACGGCCTCCTGTGTTCACATTTGCTGCTGGCAAACCATGTGCAGGAACAGACTCTGCCCAAGATGGCTCCAGAGTCTCGTGGCATGACATCACCTCGTGGTGGACAAGCTGACTTCGGTGGAACAGTAGACAGGGTTTGGTTGGCTGTAGTGTGAGGGATGGGGAACCCAAAGCCAGGGAGGAGAGACCCCGCTGGGAGGAGAAATCCTGAGCAACAGGATGGGACACCAAGAGTGGAGAAAGGCTGGAGGACATGCGATCAGAGGGTCGAATGACTCTGCCACAGTCGTCTTCTGTGGTGGGGGCATGCTCCACTGGTAGGGGGGTGTTAACCACATCAGGGTCCTGATGAAGAACAGGAGAGTAGAAGCAGAGAGGAAATTACACACAAAAAAAAACAAGAGGACAAGAGAAAGCAAAGATCGAATGAATTAATTATAAATTAATAAACAACATATTTGATCACCATTAAAGGTAATTGAGTGTCTCTGCAGACAGGAGTGATGGAACCCATACCTGAGAGCAGTAGTTAATTCTCTCCAGGATAGCAGAGAAGTTGGGTCGGTGCTCGGGACAATGCTGCCAACACTGTGTCATGATCCGATAACTGCAGAGCAACAGAGACTAATGTCAGACGTGCTGTTTCACCCGTTTGTTAGATAAACCTCTGGTTATAGGATAATTGTTAATATGTTATAATAATCAAACAACATTTGTTTGTGTAGTCCTTTTCAACAACCAACCAACCAGCAACGACAGACAAGAAAATCTCATTATGCATCTTTTAACACTGAAAATCTTCTAGAACAGTATTAGTCTCTAAAAATAAGTAGAGTTGTATCGAAGCAGCCTTTTCTAAAGCCTTACAAAAAAAAAGTCAAATGAGAGACTGGTCTAAAATACTCACATTTTAATTTAGAGTCAGAAGTATGACTCCAGCATCCATTAAGGGACCATTTTATATCAGAACCTTCAAAAAGTCTGGACTAAATTCAGGACTGTCTCCTTCAATGGACTGGCTGTCAGTACTCACACAGGCCCCGGACAGCTCTTGGGAGGATCCATCCTGCCTCCACTGGTTACAAACTCCAGCACCTCTTGGTTGGTTTTGCAGGGATAAGGCATGTACCCAAGAGAAAAGATTTCCCACAGCAATACTCCAAATGACCTGCAGGAGGAGAAATAGATCATCAACTGGGCTCACTTCATCGTCATGTTCACACTTCATTCTAACGTTCCTCAAACTGAGGACTCCACATATATTTCATCAGAAACTATTTTCAGCCATGAAAATGTAATTAAATAGTTCCAGAAAGCATGTCCTTAGCACATAACCACAAACCTCTTTCGCTCTTGCACAAAATTAATGCTTGTTGTCAGCAGTGTTATTGATGCGGAGAAAAATGTCTAAGTAAAAACACAAAGATGATAAATAGATAAAATGCCAACATTTTTCTGAATTAGTTCTGGGTATTTATCCTGACCCCGTCTGCACACAACTTCAAGTAAGAAGGAATAATGTGCCTCTCCCAGTCATCTCTCTTCAGTCACATAAAAACTGATATACATCTTCATAAGAAGTTTTCCTCACTTTAAAGAAATCTCTATAAATCTACAAATATCTTTGTCTATGAAGTGACTTAAGCCCTTTGCTCCTCCTGGGTGCATAGGCTGTTGACAACGCTCTCCATTTCACTCTGTTTGTAGCTGTTCTTTCGAGGTCTCCCCAGTTGAGCCCACTCTCTGCCATTTCTTCAACGCTTGTTCTCCGACTGTTCCTGAGGTGACCTTGTTACCTTTTCCCTTGGGGGTTCCATTTCAGGGCTTGTCGGGCCATGTTTGTTGTGGGTTTTCTGAGGGTATGGCCTGATCCAACTCCACTTTCTCTTTCGGATTTGTATGCCAATGGGATCCTGGTTTGTTCTTTTCCACAGGTCCACATTGGTTAATTTATTTTTCCACCAGATGTGAAGGATTCTTCTTAGGCAGGTGCTGATAAAAGTTTGCAGCCTTTGTGTTGTGAGTTTAGTGGGCCTCCATGTCTCTGATCCATACAGCATCACCTGTTTCACATTGGGGTTAAAGATGAGCAATCTGATGTTGATGGAGATGTTCTTTGAGGTCCAGATCTTTCTGAGCATGTCAAATGCCGCTCTAGCCATGTTAATTCTGCTTCTTATGTCAGCATCGGTTCCTCCGGTTGTGTCCACAACACTGCCTAGGTAGGTAAAAGCTAGCTTGGTAATACAGATACGGTAGATCTTGATCACCTGTGACTTTGCTGTATTGTGAGTGAGACCAAGTTTTATTGCAACTTTTCCAAGCCTGCCTGTCTTTTCTTGCATTTCTTGTTGTGTGAAAGGAAAGAGATGTCATCCGCAAACTCAAGATCATCTAGCTGTTCCCACAATGTCCACTGAATTCCACTTCTCTTCCCCTCTGTTGTTTCCATCATAACCCAGTCAATTGCCATGACGAACAGAAATGGTGAAAGTAGGCATCCCTGCTTGACGCTCGTGTTGGTATCGAAGCTCTGAGAGAGCTGGCCTGCATCTATGACTTTGCATGAGGTTCCATCCTATGACTTTCCGATAAGTTTTATGAACTTGGAGGGGATTCCATAATAGCCCATCACTTGCCATATAGTTGCCCTGTCTAAGCTATCAAAAACTTTCTCAAGGTCGATGAAATTGACACATAAGTATGTGTTCCATTTAATAGACTGTTCAATGATGATGTGTAGTGTTGCTATGTAATCTGTGCATGAGCAATCCTTCCTAAAACCTGCTTGCTGGTCCCGCAGTCTCTTGTCCACAGCTTCCTGGAGACGACTGAGAATGACCAGATTGAAAATCTTACTGGACACTGTATATGAAGTATATGAAGTAATCTGTTCAAAATTTTGTTTTTAGGCACATGTTATGGTTTTGGTTTCCTCTGTCATTATCAAAGTGATAAAAATGTTTGCGTCTGAAATCTGATCTATCTTCTTAAACTGTTGGCATTCATATTTGTGTGAGACCCGTACCTGACATAATTGTTAACCAATCCGTACCATTATTCCACATTTATAGAATTTGACTGAGGCATTTTCATTCATTCATTTTAGTGTCATTTAGTGTCATGCATATTTGACTTGATCAGTGGAAGAAAAGCTGCAAACATTCCAATCAGACTGTTCACACTGCTGTGTTGTTTTAAAAATCCTGCTATTACAATGAAAGTATTTTTTATTATGTTTAGGATTTATACCATGTATCAGTTTTGCAAGTAAAGATGCCCTCCATGAAAGCTTCCGGAGGCATCCATTTGACTGGCAGCATAGCACGACCACCTTTCCTGTAATAGCTGGCTCTGTGGCAAAAAAAACCAAAAGAGACTTAATGTACATTTATCATCGGTGTAGAAGAGAATAAGACAAGGTAAAGACCACAAAACATAAACATGCAATTATTTAGAACAGGAGTTTACGATTTAGAAAAGTGGAGGAAAATATGACAACAATCATGTTTCTTTGTCTCTCATTTACCGCATCAAAAAGGTGCTGCCTTTATAGCTGCACCCAATCATCCTAAGATTTGCAATGCCAATGTTCAGATTATTCACACAGACCTGTATATATCTCGTGCCATGCCAAAGTCACCAATCTTGGCCACTCTGTCTGGTCCAGGGCAAGTCAGCAGGCAGTTTCGTGCAGCAATGTCTCTGGAAAAACACAGGTATCATTGCGACATGTAGATTCATGATGGTAATAAACGTTACAACTGACAACTAATAGGTAAGTGTTGCAGTTTATTGGGTGTTTCTTACACCCTTATTGGAAGTAGAGTTTTTACACCCTTATATTCAAGTGAGGAGGGCATTGAAGAGGAAAGGTACTCGGTCCTGATGATATACCTGTGGAGGTATGGAAGTGTAAAGGAGAGGTGGCAGTAGAGTTTCTGACTGAGTTGTTCAACAGGATCTTAGATAGTGAGAAGATGCCTGAGGAGTGGAGGAGAAGTGTGCTGGAGCCCATTTTTAAGAACAAGGGAGATGTGCAGAGTTGTGGCAACTACAGAGGAATAAAGCTGATGAGCCAAACAATGAAGTTATGGGAGAGAGTAGTGGAAGCTAGACTAAGGGCAGAAGTGAGCATTTGTGAGCAGCAGTATGGTTTCATGCCAAAAATGAGTACTACATATGCAGTATTTGCTTTGAGGATGTTGATAGAGAAGTACAGAGGCCAGACGGAGCTGCATTGTGTTTTTGTAGATCTGGAGAAAGCTTATGACAGGGTGCCCATAGAGGAACTGTGGTATTGTATGGGGAATTCTGGAGTGGCAGAAAATATGTGAGAGCAGTGCAGGACATGTATGAGAACTGTAAGACAGTGGTGAGGTGTGCTGTAGGTGTGACAGAGGAGTTCAAGGTGGAGGTGGGACTGCATCAGGGATCAGCTCTGAGCCCCTTCTTGTTTGCTATGGTGATGGACAGGCTGACAGACGAGGTTAGACAGGAATCTCCATGGACTATGATGTTTGCAGATGACATTGTGATCTGCAGTGAGAGCAGGGAACAGGTGGAGGAGAAGCTAGAGAGGTGGAGGTTTGTCCTGGAAAGGAGAGGAATGAAGGTTAGCCGCAGTAAGACAGAGTACATGTGTGTGAATGAGAAGGACCCAAGTGGAAGAGTTAGGCTACAGGGAGAAGAGATCAAGAAGGTGGAGGATTTTAAGTACTTAGGGTCAACAGTCCAGAGCAATGGAGAGTCTGGAAAAGAGGTGAAGAAGTGTGTACAGACAGGATGGAACGGGTGGAGAAAGTGTCAGGTGTGATGTGTGATAGAAGAGTTTCAGCTAAAATGAAAGGAAAGGTGTACAAAACTGTGGTGAGACCAGTGATGTTGTTTGGTCTAGAGACAGTGTCACTGAGGAAAAGACAGGAGGCAGAGCTGGAGGTAGCAGAGATGAAGATGCTGAGGTTCTCTCTGGGAGTGACCAGGAAGGATAGGATCAGGAATGAGTACATCAGAGGGACAGCACATGTTAGAGGTTTTGGAGATAAAGTCAGAGAGGCCAGACTGAGATGGTTTGGACATGTCCAGAGGAGAGATAGTGAATATATTGGTAGAATGATGCTGAGTTTTGAACTGCCAGGCAGGAGGCCTAGAGGAAGACCAAAGAGGAGGTTTATGGATGTAGTGAAAGAGGACATGAAGGTAGTTGGTGTGAGAGAAGAGGATGCAGAAGACAGGGTTAAATGGAGACAACTGATTCGCTGTGGCGACCTCTGAAGGGAAAAGCTGAAAGGAGAAGAAGATTTTCAAGTTTTTCATTTTAATGTATCTAAGTTAGATGTCTGATTTCAGTTTTGAGTCACTCTTTCTCAGCAGCTCCTGAGCAATCTGGGTTGAGTAGTGCCCTTCATACCCAAGTAAAAGTAAAAATAAATTTGACTGTCATAAAAAAAAAGCTCAGACATCTTACACACATCAGTACACAATCATTATTCTTATAGCCCAAAAAAAACACGGACAAATACCCACACATATACACAGAAGACTCTGCATACAGTAACACATTATACTTTGGTGGTATTGATGTTCACAGTTTTTATTCAAAATCAGCTGTGAGCAGTAATAACTAGTTGTGGGTCTGAACCTGTGTATGAAGTGATTCTCCTCCAGGTAGCGACAGCCAAACGCAATGTCTCTAGCCATCTGCAGCAGCTCTCGCATGGAGAGAGAGGAGCTCTGGTCCTGGATAGAGCAGAACATGGTTTAGTGAATCCCACTCATACACATAAACAACAGGAGAGAGAAAGGTGCCATGCAGACATACAGCTCTTGGCCTGTTCTGTCTCAAGAAGCTCTTCATGTCGCCTCCAGTCATCAGTTCCAGCAGGATGAAACGTGGCAGGATGTTCAAACTGACACCAATGCAGCGCACAATGTTCTCATGGCTGAACTTGCTGTGTGGATAAACAGTAAACAGCTGGGTTTGCTGGGCTGCACATTTTTTGTGTTAATCACATGAAATGTGCTGGGAGACATGAGAATGACTAAAACAAGATGGTGTGGAAAGAGAGAAACGGAAAGACAAACAGGACCTGTTTTTTGTCCTGCAATTAACATGTAACAAAGATGACATGGTCATTAAACTGAACACATATACATGTGCACTAGGTGTGTTATATATTTAACCTAAGTGACTGCAACGTCTTTGGAATATGTGTTTCTGCAGTATTATAAAGTGGAGCTGAGACTACTCTAATCTTATTCGTTTCTAAAAAAAAAAATCTCTAAAAGAGTGAAAATGTCCAACAGATTTTTGGAAAGGAGATAAATACAGCAGCATTAAAATTAAGCAGGTCATTAAAAAGAATTGCAATTTGTTATGATTGTTTCCTGGCACCAAATATCCCTTATATCCCCCTGGCTTGATGCTTTCGCTTTTGAGCACCGTGTGGAACAACCATCAGGCCACCAGAGGGTCATTATTGGATTTTTGTAAACAAAAAAATTGAGGTTTTCTTTTGCCTACAGAAAGACCACAACCTATAATTTTGTCGTCACTCGATTGTGATGTTATTGTGAATATGCGGTACCTGCTAAATCTCCACGTGATACATTCCTCATTTACATTTGCACCTTACATGTTACACGTCTAATTTCATTTGAATAATTGAAATGGTCATACTTATATAGCTGCAATCACACGGGTAGTTGTTAAGGTCAATTATCTGGTTTCTTTTTTCTATTCTTCTCTTGAAAAAAAGATCAACATATTTATCAGAAAGCCTGTTTTATTTGTTTTTAAAAACAAGGTCTACATAGATTTAAAAAATTAATGATTTTAATTAACAGCATTTGATAACATGAGCTGAAACAATCCGTTAATGATTAGCTAATATTGCTGCATTGTTTTCTTAAATGATAGGCTTCAGCAGTAGAGCATATTATGTTGGTGTTCTGCTTTCAGCCTCCAGCCTCGCTGTTGTCGTGCAAAAACTGCAAGATGTGTTCTATATAGCAACCAATCCAATCTATTCTAGCTGCTTTTGATTACATTAGCAATGTATGCATCATCTCTGAGCTCATTCACTGTTGTACAAAACTCCTTTACTCGAAGGCCTTCCACTAGCTGGTCATAGTTGACCAGAGGATGACTGGAGCAAGGCTGAAAAGCATATGTGCAGTATAACACTATGCACAGGTTACCATTGATTTATCACCAGAGGTGATGCCAAAAGATTGACAGAAAACACGTAGAAGGAACAGACAATGCTGGGATATACAGTATGCTACACATGGAGGAGGAGCTCACATCTGGTGTGATCTTGCAAAGAAGAAAATCATATATGGTATGACACAAATAAAATATGGACTATTTTATATATTTGTGTCATATATGGTATGACACAAATAAAATATGGTCTCCACACCTATCAGACAAAAGCAATAGCATATTTAAATTTACATAAAGGGTCATGGGGAAGGCCAGGGCTGGAAGCTACCCACTGACCTTTGGGTATAAAAGGCGGTGCAAAAAGAGATCTAATCAGTCTATATAATCAGGGTGTTTAAAACCTTTTTTTTGTGGAATAAACACCTTTTTGACTTGTAATACTTCTGTCTTTGTTCTTTTTTGACTCAAGAACATCTGAAACAGCCCATTAGATTATTTGTTTAACTGCACTTTGCAGTTCAGTACTGATGACCTCACTACTTGAATAAAACAGCCTGAACCCTTTGATTGACTGAGTGGTGGTACACTGTATTTCTGAAGCTATGGTGCAATAGATTTTTCTGCTACAGAAAGAGATTAGACTGCATATCATAGGTGAGAAACATCACAGCTACACTTGCACCAATCTTAGGACTGATAAGTGTGACTACTCTGCTGCAGGGGACTAAATATAATTTTGGGTTTACTAAATATACTGTACTGTATATCAGATGGTAAAGATGTAGAGGACCTGATTCCACCTGGATCTTTTTCTTTTGTATTTTGTGGTATACTGTTAAGTCAACTTACAGTTTGTCAAAATCATTGCAGCTGGTTTCGACATTTGTGAAACTAGCTGCAAATATTGTGGGCTTAGACCAAGACATAATCAACTACTGTACATGGTCCTGATTGCACCATGGTACTTTTTTGAAATATACACAGGAAGAGTGGGGCTGCACCTCATAATCAACGCCTCCATCAAGAAATCCATTTCATCCTGTTCGGAGCAGATTTCCGGAAGAGTCTGTCGAGCAGAGCGAGGAGGAGAGGAAGGTAAGGATATGCCGTTGTCAAAAAGAAAAATTATGCTTGACTACACCTTTTCACCTGTGTATAGATGTCTATTGAAAATTTTCAATTTTTTGGGAGCATTTGCACTTTTATCAAATATATCGACACACACACATGAAGGATGATTTTTCTGTTAAATACAAATTGTTGGCAAAGGACTAACATTGGACTCCTTTTGGATAATTAATGAAGCAAATAAAGTTTTCTCAGTCCTGTTTTTTCCAAGTTCCACATGTGTATGTGTGACCTTTAGAATAAAGAAGCAGACCACCCCTGTTGAGATGTCGAGTGGATTATAGTCAACATAACTCGTGGTAAGGTGTTATCATCCAACATTTAGGTGTAACTTTTCCTTGTGTGCCCCACAGAGTGCAAGCTGACCTTTATGGCCACCTGCATGGGATTATTATCACTACTCATCCCCAGAAGTTGTCCTTCATAGACTTCACCAAATGCACCATGGCCAAGAGCCCTGGAAAAAAATATTTACAATAAGACAAATGAAATGAAATCATAAAAACTGTCTACTGTCTAAGGGAATGCATGACGTGGACGTACATAAGAACCTAAAATTGACATGTTTGTATTGTGTCTTGTTGTTCTGTACCTGAGAAGTGTTATGTTTTTGCGTGGTACTTCCTTCAATTCATTGAGTGAAGCAGCCTTCCCTGCAAAGCAATAGTTGGGGTTATAGTCCGTCATGATGGTGGAGGAGCGGATCTTGCTCAGATTGTACTCTGGAGTCTGTAGACGGCCTCTGACTGCATGCAGCTTGTTCTTCCTGCGATACCACACTAAATTTAACACAAGACAGAGATCTGCTTTAAGTTACAAGTCCAAGAAAGTTGTTTGAATTTACAAAGTAACTGAACCCCACTCTTGCCTGTAAGTTTCATAAGTAATTTCAAGTGTAACCGCTATTGTAGGAGCGGTAAACAAGGAGGGGTCAAGCCACATCTCACTTGGTAATGTCATTTGTAAGTAATTTTGAAAACAGCATTCAAATAGTCAGAAGGCTGTCATTTTGAAGAGCACTCCAGCCATTATGACATTGATTTCCTACAATATTTCCTGACCTTTGTTACTCAAAATACAACTCAACCGCCAGCAGTTCATGTTCAGGCTTAAGCCACTGACTTCAAACAGAACTGAAGGATGGGCTAAAGTTGTCTGATAATCTCATCTCTCTCTAATTCCACACTTCAGATTGTTTTCGATTTTTAAATTTGAAGGCTTCAGCCATAATCGGCACTGACTCACTTGAGGAAAGTTGTCTGGACTGTGTGAAGCTATCCTTCAGCAACAAATGACTTTATTTAACATAAATGAGATAGTACTCCCCAAAACATGTGAATATACTCAGGAAAATTGTTGGAATTCCCCTTTAAGCACTCAAGGCCATTTACACACGAACACAATGTTTTGCAGGATGCAGATGGGATGTCCTCTCCTTGGTTACTGCTCCTAGACTGTCTGTCTGTACCAGTGAGTTTGGACTCACCCCATGCAGGTTGGTAGTCTGCCAGGGAGGGGGAGTTGCGTGCAGGTAAGAGGTGCCGTCGAGCCATCACCCAGTGCAGATGCTAGGGACTTAGGGGGTTAGGCTGAGGGGTAGATTGAGGAGAAGGAGGAGGGGGGGAAGAGGAGCTGGGTGCCCAGGGAACAGACTACCTCCCTGCATGGGGGAGAGCTCAGGTGAAGAGACACCATTAACCCAAATGGTGGGGGGGTTTCCACTTGAAAGCAACATGTATGTAATTGCACAAATGTTTTTGTTAAAGTACTTGGTTTATTAATTTAATAATTCACACAATTACACACATTGCATTTACCGAAGGCACAACAAAATAAATCCATTTTGCATAAAGAAGAGGTCTTCCCAATAATCTTGTGCACAGGGGTCAGGCACGTTTGTATATAACAGGACTCATAGCTGTTTGCATATGGTAATAATTAGGAACTAATTAGGACTTCTTTTTTGCTGTTACTGTAATTCCTATCAGTTTACTAAAATCTAACCAAACTTAAAGATTTCACATTAATGTACAGTTATTTGACAGAATATCCTTTCTACTGATACCCGAATTCCTATTGTGGTACTCCACCAAACTAAATGCCATACCGTTACATGTCATACACAGGGACTGTTAGGCTGACCAGAACCTATAATAAAATGCTGCAGAGATAATCAGTCTAATAAGAAATTGTGAAATATTTTTGTGTTAAGAAGAGAAAGGATACAACTGATTACCACAATGACCAGGAATCAATTTTTTAAAAGATATTTGCATAAAGGTCAAAAACACTTAATGAAGACTGCTCAGATTTCATGTTTACGTATGAAAAATCTTCTTAATGCTCGTTTAATTAGTGTATTTTTTTAAATTATCACTTTATTTTTTTATTTCTATGCCTATTTATGATTTTCTATTTGTATATTATTGATGGGTTATTTATTAATCTTTCTATTTGGTGTTGTACTACTGTCTATGTGCTGGTGCTTTCTGTGTGTTTTTTTCTGTGTTTTGTGTACTCACTGTGCTGTGTGCGAAGGAGAAATTAATTTGCCTGATAGAACCTCCTTAAGGGATAAATAAAGTTATACTCTACTCTCTACTTTCCTTCAAAAATTAAACTGTTACATACAGCATAAAATCCCAGAAAGATGAAAATATGATTTTTTTTCAGGATACAGTGATGTGTACATTTCTCCCTTACACAAAGTTCAGATTCACCAAAACTGAAGAAAGTCTTGTCGCTGTGTTTGATGTACAATTCAGCACGTAGTGAGGTAAGGAAGAGCAGGAAACAGAGCATCTATATTTAAACAAGCCGCTTGTTAGGGGATTAGATAGAGGATCAAAATGTGAGGATTCCCTTCTCATCTACCTGTATCCATCAAGAAACTGACAAAAGTGCAAAAAGCCTTGTTAGCTGTTTAATCCCTCACTGTCCTATAAGACTGCAGAACGACTTCAGATGTTCTTAGAACCAGCAACACACCATTGTGTCTGTAGTTAAAGTTAAAAGGAAGTTTCAACAGTATATATTGCATAGCAGCTTTGATACCACTTTTTTTATTAATATAAAATACATAAAAAATTGTATTATTTAATAATAAATATATCATCATGTAATGTTATTTATACAGAATATTAGCTTATGGCTTTCTGTGTATCCCTCATTTGAATTTCTTAAAATGGTGAATTTTTAATTCCCTAGTTCTTCCTATTTGAAGCAGTTTTGTTGTCCAAGAATTATCTGTCTTTTTCGACTGATTGCAAGACTGTCACAGATTGAGAAGGCACCCACTCTCTCCAAAATAATCTATTTGACAATGCTTTATAGCTTTTTACTGTACAGTATCACAGCTCCTACAAAAGCCTGTGTGTCTAAATAAGCTTGTCATTGTCACTGTGTGGTCCTCCAAGTAGTTTAAGGATAATGTCTCATCTCAGTTATCTCGGTTCACTGTTTTCCTAATTTAACTAACCTGTTCAGTCTATATAATCATAATTGTTTGAGTTTTGAGGGGAGGTTTTTACAGCCACTTAATTGTAATGCCTGACATTTACTCTTATCTACTCTCATTCATCCGTGCACATACCCAACTGAAAGGAACATTCTAGCTAAATGTCAAAAGCCCTCTGCTTGCCCTTTTCATAGCCAATAATATCTAATGATGTATTTTTACATTATTTCAAATGGTGAGATGCTTACATAACATCCCCACTATCTACTGCTAAAAAAAACTCTTCAAAAAAGAATGTGTAGTTCATCTGTTGTCCGTAGTGTGAGCCTCCTTTACATTTGTTTTAGTGGAAGTAATAATTACAGCAGGAGGAAATACAAAAGTCAGGTGATGTAGAATATGAGCAATGCTTCACAGAAAGTAGAGGCTAGCTTCTCCTAATCTCTAGCTTCTGTTGAATTTTGGTTTCACATGGAATGTAAATGTAAAACCAAAATTCAACAGTTTTCTATTTTAACTTTTAAGTCATATTTGGAATATAGTGGCAATTGGCTTTTTGGGTCAATTCAATTTAAAGCCATGTTGAAGTCATTTATATGCAATAAATATGATATATTCACAATATAGCATCTAATTGTATCATCTAACTTTTCATCTGAAAAATCACTTTACATAACCTTCTTTAGACGGATTGTATGTACATAAAAACAGCTACAAAGAAGCTTCACTGGAAATGAGTGCCTCTAATAGCATGCCCTTCTGCTCTTACTTAATATTGTAGTTACTGTATTTAGAGCCAGTTAGCAGTGGCACACAGGCCTTTAATTTAGCACTTATTAAAGGTGTTCCTGTTTTTATCAGCAACATCTGGAAGCATCTATATGTCCAGCTCTGCTCACAGCCGTTGTAAGGTATGGGGCACAGACCGAGCCCGGAAGTCGAGGAGTCTCTTACTGAGGATGATGCTGGCAAAGATCAATGTAATGCTGCTTGCAATGGTGGAGACTGTTACAGCCAGGATCAAAGACGATGACAGCTGGCTCTGTGGACTCAGGTCTCGAGGACCTGTATGGAGAAGTGAGTCAATTCGTATTATTAAATGCTAAAATTAACAGTAAACACATGAAAGCTACTATCCAATAGAAAAACTGTTGTTTGTTGGGGACAATTACATACCTACAGCACGGATACATGTGACATTATCAGTGGCCAGGATTTCGTCATCGTCACAGAGACAAAGGATAAGTTGAGTGTCTTCATCTCGTTTGCAGCTCTGCATTTGACAGTGGTTGCAGTTCAACTGCACCTTGATCTCACACTCGCCATGGCTCTCCATGGCTGGAGGGAAGAGTTTACACACAAATGAGCACAATGATGTAAAGTAACACTCACAACAATTTGTTAGGCAGGAACATCCTTAAGTTTGCAGAGTTGGGTGAATCCTATGTGTCTGTTTTGATAATTAAATTCCATTAACGATATAGGACGTCTATGTAACATCTGTGAAATGTTTTTAAATAAGTACATATTTCAGCAAGCACAAATGAAGTTGTGGGGTGAAGTCAGAAATAAATTGAAACTGATGAACCCATTACTACATGGAGCTACGTTGAACGTTAGATGAAAAGGGTTAGACAAAAATGGCAAACTTTTCAACACATTGTTTAATGTGTTCAAGTATATAAGATCAATTTTATGTGTTATGTGTATAATGCAGTATGTGCCTGTAAATAATTGCTTTTGTAATAATTTAAATGCCACTACTGACTCTACATTGTATTTGACTTTGAAATTTGATGTTTTTGTCCATAATGAAGTGGATCTGTTGATGACTTAAACAGGACTCTCTGGTTTGTGGATTTGAATTATGAATGTAGGGATATTTGGGCTTATGCCATGCATGTCATATTTTAATTGCCATGTTTCACTTAAAATCAAGGAAATGACTTAACTATGGTACAGATTCAAGTTGGTATAATATAAGTTAATCTCTTCGTTTAAATGTTACTTTGAATGTGTTTGAACACTGCCGATGTGTTTGACATCCGGCAACACACACACAACAACAACAGTAGCTTTCACATGAGAATAAAGGTCTGTCTGTTGGAGAAAAAGCCAATGGGCTACATGAGGCTGTGAATTAACCGAGAGCCTTTCTGTTCCTCCCTCTAAATAATTAGAGTCAGATGGCCATCATACAAAAAAAAAGAATCACACACACACACACGCACACACGCACGCACACAGACACAGAAGCATTAAACGGATCAATTACTGGGTGAGTTATGTGCAAGAAAAACACACAAAAGCTCAGGATTGAATCTTTACTTTGAAACGTCTCTGTGCTTTGGGACGAGTCCCTTTAAACAATGTTGTAATGCTACACCATGTTAAATAACTTTAAATTAGAATATGGCCAACACCATAAAACACAGGGTGACTTTTAACAGCTGTCTGCATTAAATGAGCCTGTAATTCTTCAGTCTGGAAGACACTACATGAGTTCATTTCTCCAAATTTACCAACTCTCTACATGGTAACACCTTGACAGGCCTGCCTCTGCCTCTTATTGGCTTGGCAAAACAATGACATTTCTCAAGTAATCCTTCAAAAAGACCTCAGGCCACGTGATGCCATTGTCACTCCAAGACATTCATCTCCCGATAAGGGCTATCCACGGTATTGTTAAATATGGTAAGCTATCAAAGTCTCCAGAGCCCGTCTTTCAATTAACATTTAATTGAAAGCCTTTCATTTGGAGTCACAGACACACACATATGCACACACATGCCTCAAACTACGGAAAAAAAGCAAGAGTAGTGGCAAGTATCAAAGTGATACTTGCCATTACTGATCTGCATCATCCTTCTGGTATACACTATGTCTTCTGTTTGCATTTATTACACTTTCCCATAAAAATATGTAATTTTCGACTGACAAATGTTCAGCCGTATCTCATTGGCCTCATCAGGATATGCTGCTTTTTTTTTCTGTTCTATTCTGGTTTGACAACCCGAGTCTATTTGCGTCAGTGTGGTCAGACACACTGGGCAAAGGACTGTTCTCTCTCCTTTCCTTGTTACCCTTTACACTCCGCACAACTACCGCACAGAGCACTGTCATCTCCATAGGTTTTCTGGTGTCACAGTGGTGGTTGGATGTATTGCTAAGAGTGGAGAGACTGACTACAGGACTGTGGTAGACAACAAAAGTAGCAGAATCACTGAAGTTCAAATATATGGTCAAGAATTCAAATATGTCCACTTGGTTTGATGAGATGTAGAAAGACTATACATTGGCAAACAAATAGGGGTCACACAATTTATGACCTCTTATACTTCTCGCATCTTCCTGTTTACAGCTTACAGTAAAATCCTGTGAATAATGACCTTCTCTTTAATAGCTTAAATTTAAATTTGATTTCTACCGAAGACTACAGCAGTTTGTAGTATGTCACTTTATGGCATTACACAAAGAAGAATACTGTTTAGATTTAATCGTAAATTTATTGTCATTGTTTTAAAAAACTTTCAACTGCATAGTCTTTATCAAAGAATGGCTCTTTGATTTCTACTTTTTTTTGCCCACTAGATCCCTCCTCTGTTTTGTCATCTCTGACAGTATTCATCAGCATCACTAATTTCTTTATGATGTGACAGGATGACTCTGCCTCACCTGCAAGAGGCTGAAGGAAAATCTCTCCCATTGGATGAACGAATGAGATTCCATTCTGACCATCAGCTGTCATCTCATCTGTCTCTGCCGCATCACCACCTGTCACAAAAAAAGGATGCCAAAATCTATTCTCAGTAATTTCATTTATGTCAGATTTTGAGGTTACTCCTATTTTTTCTTCAGGAAAAGAAAATGTCACATTACACCTTGCATTTTTACATTATAGATTAGTGAGAAAAAATTTGAAAACACATCCAGAAATATCTAGATGATATAACATCCAGATACTTGGCCAGTTTGAGTGCAAAATTCCATTCTGATGCTGTGACTGAGGACGATTGAGATGGTATGGCACTGCAGACATTCATTCACTATTCAAGTACAGTACTGTAGTTCCTCGAGATACAAGCTGTAAACATATGAGTTCGAACATTTATTTTTCGGACATATGGGTTATTCGCATTGTCCATATTTTTGCTTTGGTCAGCTGAGACCGGATCTCGTTCTCTTTCAAGGACTCACATGGAAGGTACGATTTGCCAGAAAAACAAAGGGGGATGATATATTTCTTTAATTATGAAAAAAATAAGCAATCAACAGAGCTAATTCTTTTTGGGGTTATTGACAGGCCCTATCAGCCTAAATTCCAAACAATTGGACATTAATATATTCAAACAAAATTAGACAGGAAACATTTAATCTTCTGTGCTTGCCACGATGTGGAAGATAGCCTAATTCGACTTCAGGACCATGAAAAAGGGCTGATCACGGGAACATGGCAATAGTCTAAAGCAAAACACATCTCTTCAAACTTCTGTGTAGGGAATGAACGCACACCAATCTATGTGAGTGGACATGTTCTCGAACATCAAGGCTGTCTACAAGTTGGGTCAGGTTAAAAGTTAGTGCCAGCAAAATAGAGTATCTGTAAGAAAACTTTGTCACAACCTGCCTGCTTTTTCATATTTTTTTGAAATTATTGACTGGGTTGTCCCCATGTAGGAGTTTAATGTTGTATCCTGGGGATAATTGATGCTCAGGTATGTCGGAATCAATGTTGGCGGGGTTAAGTTAAGGGGTTAACAGTTATTTCCTTGCTGAACGCTGAACTCCGAATGATTTTCCATTTGATGTTAACTGAGAAATTTGATATAAAACAGATAAATGATATAAATGATACAAAAACAGAGAATCAAGCATAAAGTGGTGTGTTGGACTTTTTATTACAAGGAAGCGCAGTAGAATACCTCAGTGAAATCTTGGCTTACCCTCTAATTGGGAAAAGAAATTGGGCAGAGAGGTTGCCATGCTTGACATTGCAGCCAGGGGCATAACACAGGAGAGTGCAAAGTTAGTCCAAATAACTTGGTGTGTGGGTTTTCTGTATATGATTCCATTATAGTATTGAGAGAGGCTTTAATAGTAGTCTGTTTCCTCAAAACGTACTTGAGTATTAATGGTTTCAGAAACAGATTTTATGTTGCAGTTCAATTGGAAAATGAGAAATTGGCTGCAACTCAGAAGACGATGAATTATTTTTACAAAAGAAAGGTTGTGGAACACTAGTTCAATCATAACAATCTAGTACTGATTCTTCTGGCAATTGTTTTGTCACTATTTTCAGGAAACATTGAAAAGTCCACAGACCTCAAATGTTTTCATTTGAGGTCTGTGTCTGCTAGACTTGGACCTCAAATGACAACAATGTAATTTCTACTCCAGATTAGAAGAATAAAAATAGTGCTCCCATTGAGATTATCGTAACGAATTTTCCTCACTTCCCGCATTTATTATATGTAAAACTCTTGCCTTGGCCCTAAGGTACTTTCTTCAGTTTCCAAGAGACTTCACCAGTGAGCTATATGCCAAATTTCTCATGTATTCAGGGATACCTCTATATCAACTTGAACTGCCGTGTTGACAACCATTAATCATCACCCTTCACCCACCCTTTTCATTTTTTTGTAGCATCTCAGGGAAATGGACTTTGGGGGAAACCCTTTGTACATTGTTACGAGCTTTTATGTCTTGACATCTGCAGCCTCAATCTGCTCCAGAAGCCAACTGACTGTTTTAGGAAAGTATCTGATCTCCTACCTTCTGTAGGTATTTAGTAAATAGTTGATTCTTTCATCCTTGGGTATCCCACAGGCCAGTGTCAATCCTGTTTTTAAGTCTCTCCTGCATTCTTATCTCTGGGTGGTCTGTTTTTGTGCTGTGATTACACTTTGGGTACAAACTTGGCAGATGAGAGGAACTGACAGTTTATGCCCAAGCAACCTCTCGGTTTATTCTTACTCTCAGGTACGATAACATCTATCAGGGTAACATCAGCCTCATCACGGTTTCCACTTGAGGCTGTCCTGGGTGTCTTTTCAACTTGGAGGTAGTTCTGTGCATTATGAAAAGTTTTATTGCTTCCTCTGATGTTATGGGATGCCTCCTACTCTCCTATGTGTCCTTCAGTCCCAAATATGGGTGGTCTGTGATTCCCTTGGGGCAATTTGGGTGGTTCTGAGGCTTTATTTCTCCTCAGCGTAGTGTCAAAAGCTATGAATGTTTTGTTACCAGAGATTCACTTACAGGCATTTTGTTGGATTTTTTCCCCCGTCCAGGACCTGTCCATTTTAATCTTGGCTTCTCTTGCATAGGAAGTACTCTCTGCATGCTGCACAGAAACTGGATGCACTCTTTGTCATTTACATTTTTCAAGGATTTATCTTTCCCACTTCTCTCATCTATCCGTCTTATCATAGTGCTCCCACTGTGTTCTCAATTTGGTCTTCTCCTTATTACCCACAGTTGCTGTTTGTAAGCCCTTACTTGGTCTGTTTGACTTCATGGGGATTTTGGTTGTTGTTTTACTCAATAAGTTGCTAAAATGAAATACCAAACGTGTGTGGGTTCCTGTTTTTGTGTAGGCTTTCCTGGAATATCAGGCCAATCCCATGTAAAGATCAATGGACTTTTTACTAATACCTATTACGTATTTTAACTTAAATGTACTTTTTGTGTACAGAAATTTTTCAAACTACAAGTAGATGTCAGTCATGCAGTGACGATTGCAGTATCTATTTAGTCTGACAATAAAAGGGTGGATTGGGTCATCTATGAAATTTAACAAACTGCAGCGTAACTACTCTGTCACTGACAAAACACTTCTCACTTTCATAGAGGCTTTGACTCACCATGATGTGTCTGTGGTTTCTGGTAAAGGTTGTTTTTACAAACCACAAACCTTTGACATTTTTCAAGTCTTTTAAAGGTCGTAAAAGATCAAAGACCAATCTGTTGTCTGATATGGTTGTGGTCTTATTGTTTTGACAGTTGCCACATTGAGGCGTTTGAAAATGGGTTAGTGACGCATCTCTGTAATGTCATTACTTGTTATTTTTATTAACTTGCACTGTGCAAACATATTCTTTTGCAGTGTACAGTAGTACCTTGAGATACAAGCTTAATTTGTTCCGTGACTGAGACTGAAAATGAAAGAACCCGTAACTCGTAACAAATTTACCCCTTTTAAAATATCTAACATCATTTTAATCCATTACAGCCTAATAAAAATTTTCTAAGTGTGCATAATTAATTATATATAAGTTATGTAAACAATTATAAAATATGAAAATAAACGCAAAAGTCACCAGCACACACAAACTACTTCTTTACTCCTCAAAAGAGAACAAGATCTGGTCTCAGGTGATGTTGTATCCATCCAACATCATGAGGGAAAGAACAAGATCTGGTCTTAGCTGACCTTGAATCCACCCACCAATTAGCAGTGTTGTCCCCAAGCACGGCCTTTATCTTGGATTTTTGCTCATATGTCGAAAAAAATATGGACAGAGCGACGGCTGGTATCTTAAAAAACTTGTAAATCGAGTCGCTCGTATGTCAAGGGACTACTTTTTTTGATTACAGGTTGTACCTAAGTACACGTGCACAGAAAAAGACCCACAAAGACACACATACACACACACACACACACACACACACACACACACACACAAATTGTAGTTCAGGCTTTGCTGACCTCTGTAACCTCCTCCACCTCCTCCAGCTGTGCAGGCCCCACCTCCGCCCCCAAAACCTCCATATGTTGACCAGTTGAGTTTGGACAAGGCCAGGGGGCAAGACGAACCCCCTTCAGATCCCTCCACCAGAGACTTTCCTGCCCTTAGGTGAAGACTGGGAGTGTCTTTCCAGCCTCCACCTCCACCTTGGGAAAAACATGTGAAACTATTAAATACAGTATCTGATGCATATAAATGCAGCACAAGATAAATATTGTATTGATAAGAAAAAAAAGGATGTAAAAGGGTTATTCCTTTGATAGCAATATGGACAGAAATTGATTCACTGGTTAGTCAACTGTAATCCAAGTCAGTCAGTTTTCTTGCCTGGAGGTTGAGCATTGGATAATTCAAATGTCGGTTATCACAATTAAAGTTTTACACCAGTAACACATTGCTTCAAAAACATGGAGAGCTAAGTGACAGGCAACCAACATGTTTAACTCCCTACAAAGTGTGCAAATGTACATGTAATGCCTTTTTCACATTTTCTTTTTAATTTTGGTCCTGTGTCAATTTTTGACATCTATTTGAGTTCATGATATTTAGCCAATATTATCTTTATCTCATATCAGATCTATTTGATTATTATGTAATGTGAATCGGGTGGAACGATTAAGTTTTATAGAAAGTGTGTTGTCTGATGGTGTCAATAGACTAATTAAATTAATTGTAATCAAATAAGTAATTTTGATTAACATTAAACGGAACAAAAATATCAGACTGAGCACCAGCTGAGTGAGAGGTGAATAATTTGTAGGGTGAATGATGATAAAGCCATTACTTCTCCAATTCTGGATACACTTTTCAAAGTTGATTCAAACAACACTCAAGAAATGTCTGCAATGGCCCAAAACCTAGGCACAGAACACGTCTTAAAGCAAGATATCATTATATTTAACTGACCATCCTCATTGTAATATATGTGTTTAATAAAGTATCTTACCAGCAGCACCAGTTTGACCGTTAGCACTGGGAGCTCTGGTGCTGTTTTCATACTGTTCCAGTGGTATTTGATCCAAACTGAACTCTGGATCCTCCATGTATGCGTTTCCTCCACCACCAGCAGCAATTAGCAAGGGAACAAGATCATCTTCCTCCACCTGATATCAATGCAAATGAAAACTCATGTTCGCCATTTTCAAGTTTGTACATAGTCACTCACATGTGACCTTTTCAATTTCACTGCATATATATAGTCTCAGCAGCAAAGCAGGAGAAAAAAAGGTAATATCTTAATTGAAGAGTGATACTCTAACCAGCTGTTAAGGTTTTCTTACTTAATCAAACCAACTAAAGCACACAATATTTAAATAAAACTTGAGTGTCTTTTGTCACCTTAAAGATGTAGGTGGCCCCTCCTCCTCCACCTCCTCCCCCAGCCCTCTCCGAACTAGCATCTCCCGCAAGGTTGTCTTCAATCACTGATGATTCACCCAAGCAGATCTTCTGGGTGTGGGGATTTCTCTGCAACATGAAGGGAGAGGGAGATTCAACATTTAAGACAGAAGTCAGCTTCACAAAAGTATAAATTCAGCAGAGCAAAACTTTAGCATCCAAGTGACTCGTCTTTCTTCCCTCTTCCTAATACAGTATTCCACGTACATAAATTTTATCAAGGAATCCGTGCAGTCTACTCACCCCAGGACATGCGTCCTCGCCCTGGTGTCCTACCAAAATGTAAAGCACATGTCCTTCTTCGAGAGGAAATATGGCCGATATGAAGACCCCATGGTTACGTTTGTTGTGATTTTTGGCTCCTTTTCCCCCTGCAGCTCCATAGGCTGAGATCCTAAGAAGTTCGTTGCACAATAAAAGAATAAAACACAGAAATGAATTGTTTCCTCCTTCAGGTTCATAGTGTATATTTCAAATTGTAGTATTTTATATCTATCTATATATTGATAAAGATAAATATAACATCATGAAAACATCTCGTGGAAAAACATTCACCTGCTGTTTGAATGGCTCTACAAAAATGCATTAATTATTATTATTATTATTATTATTATTATTATTATTATTATTATTATTATTATTTTAATAATAATAGTTATTATTATTATTATTATTATTACTAGGAGCTGTGCATAATCTAGGTGAAATATTTCAATATCATGACACACTATGATGCATTACTTTTGCCTCATTTCTTGCTGAGGTGAAATGTCATAATTATCTCTGAATGTGCTGACCTACAGTGCAATTACATTGCAGAAGTTTTGATCCTGCAGGAAATCATGGTTAGCACTGATTTCAGCCAGTGAAGCTTAGTATCTGAGAACACAGTCACAAGATTAAGTTTTTATGCCAGTTTTCTGCTTTATTTAATGGTTTTGACAATATGAGCGTTAAATATGGCATATAAATATATGGTATATAAAAACAACACATTAGATATTGGAGTGTATCCACATAAAGAGACGTTAACAAAGAAGAACTATCAAATTATGTGATCTACAAGACATGTGTTGTTGTATCTGTGTACACCCTGTGCATTCCTGTATTTTATTTTTATTATTTTACTCTGTTGAGAAAAGTTCTACATGTCAGGTCTTAGGAAGTGGGTCAAAATCTGTGTGGAGGGCATGAGATCACAGCATTACCTAAGGCTAAACAACCAGGTTACAAATAGCTCCAGGTCTGTTTATGTATGTCATGTGCAATTCCTCTGAATTCACATAAATGCATCACTATGGCACCTTCTCGCAGAGCGGTGTGGTCATGTTTACTTATAAACATGATACAATAAAAAGGAACACAGTGGTTGATCAGCCTGATGACTTCCATATAACAGCAATTCCCTCCATTACTTACAGGTATCTGTTAGTAGCTGGTACCCTCCACATCTGGACTCCTTTCAAGGGACCTTCCTTTCCAACAATGACACTAACATTTTTGTTCCTGTAGGTATTGTCGCACTGCGCCTGAGTTGGGCCGTGGGGTCCACTGGCGCCACATGAGTTAAACCACCACGTCATCAAAGATGCATCTGGAAAATGGAGACAAAAAATTGGGAAATACAGCCATGACCTGCTGGGAAATTTTAGAGATGTTGAATGACTTAAAAAATGTAGGTACTGTATGTTCACAATATACAACATGGTATGTAAATTATGTCTGCATTATGGGTTAAAAATGACAGAATACCTAAGAAACATCATGACAATGTACACACACAAGTATCCTTGGTGACAGTTGAAATGCTAAACTACCTGAGTAAGACGGTTCTGGGAGTGGGCTTAAGAATTCCTCCAAATCTGTCATGGGAAGTAAAGAGTTGAGATCTGAGGAGAAGCAGAGAGGTAAGAAAGAGGGAAGGAATGAGGAAAAAGAGTCACAGTCTTCATACATATCATGATGCATAACATTTTATGCAGATAGAAAGTAGAAAAAGAAAACATTTACTATCATATTATATTTTTATATCATGTCATTTAAGTTACAATAGGTAATAGAATTGACGAGTAAATCACAGAGGAGAGATGACAGCAGTAGTGTCAAATGATTGCTTTTAAATTCTAACAAATTCTATTAAAACAAACATCAGTGTTTTGACAGGCAGATTTTACAGCATAAACTCTATAACTTAATGCAGCCACAGTGGCACAGTAAACTGCTTTTGTTGTTGGGGTGATTAAAATTTTTGGCATTCATTCATGTCTTAAATGAAATATTCTAGAAACACATTCAATATTATTTACATATCTCCGAATGCTGTGGAATTTTTTTTGTTTGTTTCATTTGATTTGGGGGGCTTTGATAGAAACCTCTAAGGATGCACATCATCTGGAGTCTTACCCTAAAAATACATTTAGCATTTTATTTATAGTTTAAAACACAGAAGAAGAAAAAAAGGTCTCTATTCATGAAACTGTTGATCATTTAAGAGAGGGAAGGATGTGGTGCAAAACAAGGGAGATGCTAAAAATAAGTTTGTAAACACTGAGAAAATCACTTACGGTACTTGGATTTTGTATGTTTGTGTGTATCTCATAACACAATGCAGTGTACTTGATTTTAAATGACAAAAACCAGTAAACACGAATATGACATTCTATTTTTAATGAACATTTTTTTATAACAAATTCATCTGTGAGAGGTTAACTGTCATTTTAATTAGTAATTACAATTTTTTTTTTAATTGTTGGATTATTTATTTACCTGCTAAGCTCTGTTGTATATGTAATAAAACCAAGATCCTGGACGATACACCACAACTCTCGATTTTACCTGGGTTTAAATGTCTACAGAAACACTTAGACAAATCCATGGATTCTCAAAAAATTCCATCCGTTATATAACACTCTCTGGCACAATGAGATCCAACAAACAACAGCAAGAGTTAAGAGATGTGATGGTGCTGACTTGAATTATTGTGTCTTCAGTTACTCTGATCCTGACTTGAGTCTGGCATCAATTATGAAATGTTGCATTCTTGTCCAACTACTGCAGCACACCAAACAGAAACCACTGTAATTATTGTGTTTTTTTCCTTTTTAGACCACCTTCCCTTAAATCATAAAACAAAAGCAGACCGACTCCTTTAATCAGAAAGAACATCACATTGTACACTTGTGTACCAAGTGTATTGCCAGATTAGACAATACAATTCATCCCAGACCATTTCAGCTGAGCATAGAGAGGCTTTAAAACAACGTTCTTTCACCAGACTGAGAACAAAAAAATTCTAGGGTATATAAGCAGTTTACCTAAGAATGATGAGTCTCTATTGTATGTGAACCCAGTGTTGTAGTCTGTACGTACAGATGTCGTGGGTAACTGTGTTGGGTATTCATCATCGACATCTAAGTCACTAGTGGTTTTAAAACAATATCTGTCTTCAGAATTAGAAGCTTATGATTATGCTAATTCTCAAATAAATGGAGGATTTGCTCAAAGGTAACATCTGCGACTGGCTATGTGAATCATAATTTACTAAGAGAAACAGTTTTTGGCCGAGGGATCCCCGAACTTACATGTGAAGAGGAGCTTAATGTTTCTGAAGGGGCTACTTGACTGTGAGAGAACAAGAAAATGGAAATGGAATTTGGATGCAAGATCAATTACCTGGGAATATTTTATCCTATTATTCTATTCTGTTATTGAAGTCAACTGTTGTATTTAAATTCAAATGAATTTTTGCTTGTAGGAGTTGACTGTTGAGAGAAGCATTGCATCGGTTTGAGAGAATTATTAATAGAATAGATTTACCATAATTAAATGATTGTGTTTATCATGTGTGCCCCCAGCAGTTAATGATTGCATTTTAGCTAAAGCTTACCCGTGCTGAAACATGCTGCTCCAATTGCAATGTCATCAAGAGCGATATCAGCATTGGAGCCTTGTTCCCATACAGCTGTCACCTTAATGTTAAAACTGCAGGAAAGCACATACCACTTTTGTATTTAGAGGATTAGTTTCTGGCTTTGTATGTAAAATATAACTGTAATATCAATATAAAATATCAATAAAGCTTCTTTTCTCGTGTGTGAAAAAAACTGTTGAGACAATTATCTTGATGAAAGCTGCATTTTCAGTCAAAGCAAGTAAACATGCTTGACTTCCTCATTGCGATTATTTACGTGTATTGCCATGTTTGCACATTTGTTTGGGGATGAAAAGGTAAAGAATTTTACAGAAACAAATTCGAACAAAGGAAAAAATGTGAAAAATGTTAATTTGTACAAGAGCTTTTTAACTCTTTGTATGTCTATCTATCCATACATCAATCATACTTCACTGTTATATAATCATCTGTTCCTTATTGTTTTTCATTACCCATGATGAAGTTCAGTCAGCTGCAGAGCAACATCCTCCCAGTTGTCTGCCCACTGACCATTTCTCTCCCAGACCAATGGTGCAGTGGTGGTCTGATTCTCCTCTATAGCCATCAACAGGGAACCATTAAAGTTCCCATACAGGTAGAGAGAAAAACGTATCTGCACAGAAAGTAAACGAGTAAGTAGAATATATTTACCAAATGTTGTTTCCTTACAAGGTGAAAAACATAAATTCATTAAATTATTGTTGCTCTCAAAATAACAAACCTGGCAGGCAGTGGAAGAGACTGGAGGAGGGAAAAATGAGCTCTGAATGGATGCCTCTTGAACAGAATTAGTCTCTCTAACCTGAAGAAACAAGAAGTGCCCTGGGGAAAATACGAAACAGGAGAAATCATGAACAAACTGACAAATTCTTATTGGATTACTTTACAAATCAACCAGTGAGTTTTGGGAGACTCAGTGTGAAAAGTAACAAATAAACATATTAATGTTAATTTTTTCATAATAAATAAAATTCATGAATTTTCTACTCTGTCCCTGTGTCACAATTCACAAGATGAATAGGAGGCACTGATATCCCAATGTTATTCACACTGGACACGTATGCATGTAGGCACAGAAACACACACACACACAGACACACACACACACACACACACACACACACACACACACACACACACACACACACACACACACACACACACACACACACACACACACACACACACACACACACACACACACACACACACACACACACACACACACACACCTGGTGTGCTCTGCAGAGTGACACCCTGCATGTCTTCTCTTTCCAGAAGTTTATCTCCAGCCATTCTCCTCCAGGCTGAATGCTGATTGGTCACAGACCAACCGCACACATCTCGTTCAAACGAACAATGTGAACCAAAAGGAAGAGCAGCTGGAGAACAGAAAGACTCTGGTCATGTTTCATTTGCCATAATTAGAGATCACAGCTGTTGAAAAGTCAGTACTTTCCATATTATTTCTGTTTAACATAACATCTACTTCTACAACTCTATATTGGAAACAGATGTAAAAAAAATATGGAACAGCATTTCTGCAGTAAAATGTTCTTTCTCTCTCTGTTGTTTCTGCTGTGATAAGGAGTTGAAAACTCAGATTCTGTAGAGTTGATTATATGTTATATATTATTATAATTTATAAGCAAATTCAATTGAATTTAAACATTTATTTTATATTAAATATTTTAGCATTCATTTTAAATATAACTGAGAAGAAAAAAAATATCACCATTGATTTTTTGAGGAGTTCATAATAGTATAATAAGTAAGTAATCAAGTAAAGTATAAATATTGCAAACATTAAAAACTGATGCATGCATTTTCACCAATATCTGTTCATCTAATGTCTACAAAAGAATTCTGCAATATTTGGTATTATGTATGCCAATACACCAGACAGTATAAAACTCTTTCCTTTCAGCAGTGTCACAAATCTGAAATGTTTTTGACAAAAATTACATTTGAAGATGCTTTAAATTTGTTCTGCAAATTTTTGATATTCACTTCAAGTAAAGATTTTGCGTCCATTAAAATTACATTTGTTAGCTCTGTGTACATTTTTCAACACATTCATGTCACCAAATAATTATGTGTGCATTTAACCACATGTTTTTACATTTGTGAAACCTTCTATGGACACTCACTAACATCTAGCCTATTTATTTATATATTTATTTATTCAGTTTATTTTCTTCTTTCCAGACATGTTATTACAACAGATTTTACTTTCATCAGTGTTGAGACATCAGCAACAACATCCGTAAAGAAAAAAAAGGGTTGACGGGTAGAAGCCATTGGCTTGTAAGGTTCCCGTCCCCTTTATCAAGGAATTGATATCATTCTAGTCAATTTATATTGACATAACAAAAGCTATATTATCAAGATATTTTATGTAAAGAAGTCATTCATAAGCACTTGAATGACTGATTTACTGATTTTACTGGCAGGTAATTCAAGAATTGATACCAGTGTTGTAAGGAAGTCTTCTATCCTGAGGATCCACAAATTGAGGACCCCAAATCACACTGAGCTCTTTGCTTTGATTACGGGCAAGACCTTCAGGTTCGAGTGACTCAGTTTGTTAAAGAGAAGGAAAAACCTTGTTATAATACAGCCTGTGAAATATGAGGCAATAAATGGAGCTTACTGTCTGAAAACAGTGTTTTTTTCCTGAGATTTGAAGAAACAATATACAACAAGGGGTGCATCATTAAAGTTAAGTGTTGAAAATTTGTTTTGACAAATTATAAGCATGGTTTCAACCATATTAAATTAATCATGATACAAAATTTTCTGGTAACTACGTATAAAGTTTATGCTGAGAACATTAAGGCATCACATAATAAAAGTCCTTATAAGATATACTTCCTGCACTTTAAATATAATGTGTAGACGCCTTTGGCATGGGATAATCTGGTACCTCCAGTCAAAGGATTAGCAATTCATCACGGATCAAAACTTAAATACAGCTAATGCAAAACAACTGCAGTGTGCCAGTCACCTTACATTCAGCTTCAGGACTTCCCAATGCTGCTCTCACTTAAATCTCCACCCACAGCCACACAAACTCAAGCAGTCACATTTTTTGGTAGTTATGCTGCATCCAGCTGCAAACGTGTACTTTCAAGTTTCATCAACTAACATTAAAGGACACAATTTCCACTCACCACAAATGAAGCCTTCATCATCTCCCAAAGGACAGTCGGTGTGGAAGTTACACACTTGACTGTTGTCAATACAGCCTCCTGAATTTCCACAGTGGAAAGAATCCACACATCCCATATCCAGTTTGATGATTTGGTGTTCTGTGCATTCCCACCATATAACAATTATATAACACAGTATTAAAACCACATTCTGTCTATTAAGTTCATTAAACCATCAACATGTAAATATATGACTTTTATGTTTAGCATTGAGATAATAGTATGTGGCGGTGTTGAGCCACACTGCACATCTATTTCCAACATTCTGGCTCCCGTCTGAAGGATGACTATTCAAAAACAAAATTTGATACAATTCAATCCAGTACACTACTGCTTTTAATTGTTGCTTGCATCTACTGAGTAGTTTCTTAATTTTTACTTCACTGTGGGTCATAAACATATCTCCTTACCCGAATCACAGTCTATAAGCTCCAAAGAGTCCAGAGCCACAGTGCCTTGATTTGATCCCAAACATGAAGTGTAGAGTAGGGTCACCTGAAAGGGCTCATCTACTTGTCCAATCACAGTCTCCAAAATTTCCCATTCAGCCCTGCATCAAACAATCACCAACACAGATTGGTTTTTAAAAGTCAGCTGCAGAAATTTACAACTTCTTTCATTTCGAACTGGTTTACCAGCACCCAAATGTGGAAAAACAACAGCACTTCCAATTCGTTGGCATAATGCTTAACAAAATCAGAAGTGAATATTTTCATGATAACCTTGCTACAATTGATGGCATCATTGTCCAAAATCATCAAATTATATGCCTATCACAAATTTTCCATAACATGTTGGACACAGAAAGTGCATTCTCACACTTATAAATCAAGATATACAGTATAATCAATAATACTTAAATATTTATCTACTACTGTATATTACTATCAATCAAACACCCCATTGAGCACCTTTAATACACATGATCGTTCTTCATTATCATCGTTGTTATGTTTTATCTTTATCCATCTGTATCTGGCATGTACCATGACACAGCTTCAGGCTTCAGTACAGTATGCAATGAGCAATAGAAATGATTTTTTACACAGAATATCACACTGAATTCCCTGTGTAATGCATCTTTGCAAAGCTTTTTTTGATAAATCACATATCAATCTCTTACAGTGCTTTCTAACGATTTCTAACAATATATTCACGCTGTCACAGCACATTTAGTAGAGTAGGAGAGCAATGTTTCACCAGTATAATGCGGCATGAAGGTATACAACACAATCTTCCATTTCTTGGAATATTATGCTTCTAGCAGGAAACCAGAAATGGCATCTAAGAGCAGTCAGTACAGATGAAACATAGCACAAAGCACTGGTGGAGTGCATGTCATGTGGGATGGGAACAGTGTCTTTAATGGAGCATCTAGAAGTTGGATCTACAAGTCAGTATGGGATGAATAGTGAGCTGAATGACTGTAACCACTGTCTGTGAGGAAGTCTCAAAATGGAATTTCTTAAGCCATTACTGCACAGACATTGACAAATTCAATGCACAAACATATTGCCGATTGCCATCCATCTCTCTGCTGCCATAGCCAATTATGTACAGTATACAGTACATTCATTTCCTGGGATATGGCTGCACTTAGCCATTAGATTAATAGGAGTTGGTCAACAATACATATAGGCACGCTGTCCCCAAATGACCACCATTCTGTGGTTTGTCCTGCATAAATGCTTTTATATTATTATAAATATTAATTATCTTAATTGAACTTTGTACCGGAGAAGTAAAAGGTTTTATATGGGATGGACCACAACTTGACAAGTTCGTAAATCAATAAAGGTGCAGTGTTCTACTTGATCAAACTAATTAAAATAAAATGCTGTGCTGCAAAAGAAAGTGTGTTCTGTGCAAATAGTAATCAAAATGCGGGGGGGGGCAAGTATGTTAGCTGACCTGCGGTCATCATGGCTCCTATGGCTGCGAGCCACAGGATGAATAGATGAACCTGACAGAACAGGCTTGATCAGGACTGTGAGGTTCCCCAGTGCAGGACTGGTCTCATATAGAGCCAACTGCAAGACACAGGATCCATCGCTGCCTGGGAAAACTGGGCTAGTTAAGTGGTATTCACATCTCTCAGAGGTCTCAGCAGGAGGGGAGGAGCTGAGTAGAAGGAAGTGCCCTAGGGTAAAAAGAGAAGAATGTTTGACCATTTACAGTAGCAATGCCTCATTATACCATCACTGCAGTAAGTAGATGAAACAAGAGAAAGGCCTCAACATTGTGATGAATCTCAGAATAGAGGTACAAGGTGGAGAACAAAAAAAAAATCAAAGCAGAATTTAAGGGAGACTCATTCACGAGAACAGTGAGTATGCTCGAAGAGCCATTACTTGGTGTCCTGACCTCTAAATATGAAGCAGGAAACATAAAAGGAACATGAAATATTTTTTAATTTCTTTTTTCTCTGCACTCTTACCTTTAGAGCTTCCGACTGAGTGGTCAGTTAATGGTATCATCCCACCCCGTGCATTATCCGGATGCCACGGAGACACCACTGACCAGTCGCTTTGTTCGCTATGATTTGATGAAGTCCAGATGCATGGTGACTCAAAATCGCATGAGGTAACTGAAAGAAAAAAAAGAAAATATGGTGTTTCCTTTACTTAGAGTTTATTGAGATATACTAAAACTGAGGATGTCAGTAAAAATACAGTTATTGGAGAGCTACAAAGTGGATTTTGTCCTTGAGCCACAGTTTTACAAATTAGGTGTCTAAAAAGGTAGTAAAGGGGGAAATAGAATTTGAAGTTGCTACATGGATACTTTTAACACTTGTAAATACTGTCTCTTCAATTTTTTTTTTCATTTTGATGAATTTTTTTAACCATTTAATTCTTGCGAGATGTTTTTGTGCATTAACTACAACCTTAAGTGCATCAACATCCACACAGTGATGTTCATACCAAAACACAAAAATACCATAAAAGATGAATGACAGTTTAAAAGACCTTGGAGTCATACCTGGAACATGACCTCCACCACAATTGAATCACTTGCCTGGTTCAATGCCAAAATGTTGATTAAATTCAATTGAAAACCAAAATTAATTTATCAGCCAAACAGAGAGGCCCTTTATAAATTGTGAGTGATTCTGCATCTGTCTGGGGCCTTCAAGACATCATGTGATGGGTGAGAGGAAGTTGCTACTACAGCTAATATGGCAAACAGCCATACAAACCCCTTTGGGGTTAAGGGCAGATGTATAAGGCACATTATTGAAACAAAACCGTCATGCAATTTCCTCCGGGATTAATAAAGTATCTATCTATCTATCTATCTATCTATCTATCTATCTATCTATCTATCTATCTATCTATCTATCTATCTATCTATCTATCTATCTATCTATCTATCTATCTATCTATCTATCTATCTATCTATCTATCTATCTATCTATCTATCTATCTATCTATCTATCTATCTATCTATCTATCTATCTATTCACTTGTATTTCCTTCATAAATCAACGACTAAATTTATTCTCTTACATTTGAAATGATCTCAAATACAGCTGGTCTGACTTTTCACTCCCAAACTGTTTGCCCCATCAGCATTCTACGTGAATATTGTTTGACCAATAATCGGACTGTATACAGTATTTTCCTATTCATTAATTTTATATTGGTGGCAGATAAGCAGCTAAAAAGTCATTTACGATTTTTGAAGAAGCTTTAGGTGCGGTATAAACTATTAAAAATGTCCTCTCTTAATCCAAGGAAACAGTCCAAAATGAAACAAGCATAAACCATTGATGCTTTCAGACTGGCAGCCAAAATCTGAATTTTAGGCCATCCAGATTGAAAGCGGATGGCTATTTTGTAATCTCAACAATCACGTACCACACGCAATCCGATTTTTGCAAGACGGGTTGAACCACTTTCGGGAGGTAGTTTCAAAATGCATTTCGACAGTTATCTCAGTCTGAACATATCCAAACACACTGATCGATTTTAACTGTACGTGACCTCACTCTACGCAATGCAATGCCAATGTGCATTACGAGCATGGACAACGGCTCCTCCCCGACATTGTTGCCATGGCAACCTGTCAGATCTGCCAATAATGTGGCCCAGTCTGAACAGACAAGAACCCGTTTGGACACTTGCTAAAAACAGTGTAGACAGTCAGCAATAGAAATCGGATAAGACAGGGAATGAGATTGAAATCTGATTTGCCTGCAGTCTGAACGTAGCCCATGAGACCTGAATGCATATTTCAAAGTCAAAGCTTCTTTATTTGTCATTATACACATACACAGACGGTACAACAGAATTTCAAAGGCCAGATGGAGTGTTGGTCCAGAGCCACTACACCCCGGGCGCACCGCCACTACGGTCCAACATGACCTAATATTACATGTCCTCACTGAAAGGTATATTACCTGTCCTTACTGAAAGGTAAGATGCTAGGAAATAGGAATTCATTGTTCATAAACCTGGTTATGTTTACCTTCCTAATGGGAGTTCTACTTCAAAACATTATTTATTTATTAACCATTTTATGAATGATATAAATCCCCCAAAAAACTGAAACACAAACACAATATTGATCTATACCATGACTGAAGCAGTCCATGCTTTAGAGCAGAGGTGACCAAAATTCAAGACAGGCATTTATTGAACTGTCAACTACCTTTTTTTTTTTTTTTTAAAATTTTATATACTGGTTTGATCCCCGAAGGGAAATTAAGAAGGCACACTCTAGCTACTGATTACAAACGCATGCATACATATATGTTTGTGAGTACAGGCCCCTGTATCACACACACACACAAGGGGGCCTGTAAGCATGCAGGGGAGGTAGAGTGGCAGGCAGCTCCTTCTTGGTGCGCCTCAAATGAGCAATTTGTAAAGGGGACGGCACCTTGCTCAAGGGTGCCTCGGCAGTGCTCCGGAGATGAGTTGACACCTCCCACTGTCAGCTCACCTCCGGGTATTTTTTGGGGGGGCGGGAGCGGGAATCGAACCGCCGATCTTAAATCATAGGACGACCTGCTCTACCGCCTGCTTTACCACTGAGCCACTGCCGCCACTACCTGCAATATTTTGATGTGAAAGTTCCACAATAACAACATTGCCACATAACAAAATAAAGAAAATGGGATTAAACTCGAATTATGAAAAGGAAGTTCACAATTTAAAACTGGGTTACTCAGTTTTTAGGTGAATTTGATAATGCTGGAGTCCCCAACATATCACATTGATCATTCCTCATCCTGACGAACCAAATCAAACCAATTCAAATACTGTACATCTTTCCATCCATCATGCTCTGAAAATTACAAACACAAAACAAATTATTAAAAACAAAATGTTTTTTCTCAATAATATTAAACTCTTCTTTGTTGGCTGACGCCTTTTCATGATATTTTAAATGCAGGCGCCTTACTGGTTTTTTGCCAGCCAGATGTTGGGGTCCCATTTCCTCCTAATCAGTATGTCAATGTCTGGTTTTAGGCCTTTAGTGGTAGGAACTCATTAAACAGATTGAAGGTTGTCCTGTGAGATCTGTATTTTGTCTAGTTAAGATTCATTATCGAAAACATATGTGCTTCTGAATATAGAACATGGGCAGCATGATGTCAGACCTGTGGAATTAAAGAGGAGCAGCCTGCAAAAGTCTTTGATTTGAGCATCATGAAACTTAGCGCTCAGATCACTGGCACTTTGAAGTTCTATTACCTCCACCTGAAGGTGAGGGGTTGCACTGCTGGTTGGCTGTGAAAGGACTAGCAAAGATGACAAAGTCTGAGTTTGGTCCTCTGAAGTCAGAGAAGCAGCGATCAAACTCCTAAATTGACAGGTTTACTTTGGTAGCCAACCAAAAACTTGGAACTTCTGGAAACTGAGGCTGAGATGCTCTGGCAAACAGGAAATTGCACAAGATTGTCTTGTTCCAGTTGTAACTTCAATAGATCAAGTCGTTGCTGGAAAACTGTGATCCTGTCAAATATTTGTGTGATTAATTATTTAATTCTTTACATCCCTGTTGCCTCTCATTATTTAGGAAAATTGTTTATTTATGTTACATAACATAGGAAAATCATAACAGGTGAGATCCAATAGTTCAGGCAATGATAAAAAGGAGCTCTCTTTCCTGAGCTCAAAACATCATTTGAGCACTGCACTCATGCTTATCAAACTTACTTCAGAATGACACACCATATCTCATCCTGTGCAATGTGTCCACTTTTTGCAGAAACAGTTGGAACTGATGGTGATTTAAGCCACACTCCTGAATTACGTTTTACATCTTTGTGACCATGGACATTATCTCATCCATTCCCAAAACTTTTCCAAACAGTTTCTTTGTGGATAATACAACAAAATGCCATCAGAGGTGTGTGGCAGTTTTTCTTTTCGAATTATCTTTAGGCCAACAAAGCCTGCATTTTTGCCACACATTGTAGGTGTCCCATCAGTACTTAGCCCATCTCACTTTTCCTGGGATAATTTTTTACTTACAGAAACGTATTTGAAGGAGACAATTGGCCACTATCTTTCATACGTAATTTTGACAAATGCCAATTATAACAAGGCAGTCAGAGACTGAAACATCCCGCGACGCCCCTGAATTCAACATTTTACCCTGACCTACACATTTCTTTGCCTCTGGCTTCCTGAAAATGTTACTTTTTTGTTTTGTGATTATATCTCATCAGGTTTCAGAGATGTGTACCTAAAAAGGTATACCAAGAGTACTACAGATGCAGTATTTGCTTTGAGAATGTTGATAGAGGAATGCCCATAGAGGAACTTTGGTATTGTATGAGGAAGTCTGGAGTGGCAGAGAAGTATGTTAGAGCGGTGCAGGACATGTATGAGGACTGTAAGACAGTGGTGAGGTGTGTTGTTGGTGTGACAGAGGAGTTCAAGGTGGAGGTGGGACTGCATCAGGGATCAGCTCTGAGCCCCTTCTTGTTCGCTATGGTGATGGACAGTCTGACAGACAAGGCTAGACAGGAATCTCCATGGACTATGATGTTTGCAGATGACATTGTGATCTGCAGCGAGAGCAGGGAACATGTGGAGGAGAAGCTAGAGAGGTGGAGGTTTGTCCTGTAAAGGAGAGGAATGAAGGTTAGCCGCAGTAAGACAGAGTACATGTCTGTGAATGAGAGGGACCCAAGTGGAAGAGTGAGGTTACAGGGAGAAGAGATCAAGAAGGTGGAGGATTTTAAGTACTTAGGGTCAACAGTCCAGAGCAATGGAGAGTCTGGAAAAGAGGTGAAGAAGTGTGTACAGGCAGGATGGAACGGGTGGAGAAAGTGTCAGGTGTGATGTGTGATAGAAGAGTTTCAGCTAAAATGAAAGGAAAGGTGTACAAAACTGTGGTGAGACCAGCGATGTTGTTTGGTCTAGAGACAGTGTCACTGAGGAAAAGACAGGAGACAGAGCTGGAGGTAGCAGAGATGAAGATGCTGAGGTTCTCTTTGGGAGTGACCAGGAAGGATAAGATCAGGAATGAGTACATCAGAAGGACAGTACGTTAGATGTTTTGGAGATAAAGTCAGAGAGGCCAGACTGAGATGGTTTGGACATGTCCAGAGGAGAGATAGTGAATATATTGTTAGAAGGATGCTGAGTTTTGAACTGCCAGGCAGGAGACCTAGAGGAAGACCAAATAGGAGGTTTATGGATGTAGTGAAAGAGGACATGAAGGTAGTTGGTGTGAGAGAAGAGGATGCAAAGGACAGGGTTAGATGGAGGCAATTGATTCGCTGTGGCGACCCCTGAAAAGAAAAGCCGAAAGGAAAAGAAGAAGAAGTACCTAAAAAGGTATGCAGTGCGCTGTCGTTCTTCGCAGTTAATGCATTCCAGGAACCACACACGGTTAACGAATTCCACTATAGAGCGATGAACTATTTATCTTGTTATTTACGGTTATTTAAACGTTTATGAACCCTCCCAATACTGATATTAAACCACCCACTATTTGTATTACTGTTTCCCACAATCTTATCGACTGTTTAAAGCACTTTTGTGTCTAACGGCAGTCTGAGACTCACAGAATTTAGCGCACTTCCAGATGCTGTCAGCCAATAGAATGTGTGTACGGTATCACGTGACTGCCTTCCAAAAATCTGCGATGAGTATAAAAGTTGAGATTTGACGTTGACCTAGCTCTATCAAGGTCAAGGTCATCATCTCATTTTCATCCCCTTTGCTGCCTGAGTAATGTGCTTTTTGTTTCATCTTTCTATCTGCAACAGCTGTGAAGATATTTGGTGGACAAACGGACAGACAGATGGACGGACGGACGAACATACAAAGATAGACAGATATACAGATAGACTTGTTTTGAATTTATAATGTGTGTCAGCACATTAGTACGTGTATTACTCTTACTTTGGAAGTTGTCTTCTAAACCCGTATGATGAGGAAAAATCTGTTCTGCCAAATTCTCCTCTGGAGCTCTGTCAGAGAGACGGGTAGAGGCGCTGCTAACTGAGGAGACACAGACAATGAGAGGGGTTAAAGTACTTGCTTTGAGGACAGTAAATACAAACAAACAGTACTTCAAGCTGATATAGAATCTTCTCACAGACCTTGATTGCCCAATTAACTTGTCTGAGCTGGAATAATTTTCAAAATGTGATAATGCCGTTTGTTGAGTTAATAAATAGGTGATGGTGGCGCTGTGAGGAAGTTGGCTCCTATGTGTATCAAAAGAGCTGTGCTTCTCTGGAGCCAATATCTACAGAAACTGAGAATGGTCACAAAACTGGTGCACAATGAAGAAGGTAGAATTATACAAAAATTTTCTTTGACAATGACATTAATTGCACGAGAAAACCATAGGCTGCCCTTTCAGATGTGTGACCTTATGATTTCTAGATAAAAGGAAAAGCTAGTATTGCAGATGAATGTCAATTTTATAAAGTGGTTCTCAGATTTACACCAGCAAACTGGGCAATCACTTGACAATTTTATTTTCTTAAGTAAAATAATTCAAAAAAGTGTAATAATATAAATTTGTGAGAAGCTCATCCTGGTGTAAGTCATAATTCTGGTCTCAGAAATCAGCAGGACAGGTACTTTATGAACTTGTGTGCTGGATTTCATATCTCATGTTGCAGACTGCCCTGAAGCCATCACTTCAGGCTCACAGAAGAAGAAACAGAAAAATGTTTAACAAGCTCTCTAAGGAACCGTCTAACATTGGACTTGTTTCTTTAGCTCTTTATGTCACTTTTCATATCATACTATCTGAAACACTATGTGTTTATGTGATATCACTAAGAACAATGCAGGAAATATAATTGGCAGGCTTATTTTTCCATCTTTTTTTAAATACATGTTGCTGTTTTGGAGGATGACTGAGAGGGAGAGCACTTTACATGTGACTTGACATTCAACATATTAACTAGCATGAACAGTAGAACATGAGAGATATGAAGATATATCTGTAGGTCATTGCTAAAGTGGCCTCTGGACAGTGGCATTACTGTTCTCTGGGGCCTGGGAGGCAGGGTCCATAGGTCAAGCAGGACCAATTAGATTATGTGGAGGACAGCTTAATAAATGCAGTAAGTTAGGATAGTTATGTAGACTGGGGGGTGGGGGTGGGCCTGGCTATTCATAAGCAATTATAGAATAAAAGCTGCTATGCATAGATTCCTGCATAGGGAAACAGTAAAAATTATGCTACCCATTATGTGGGGGATTCAGATGAAGAAAAAACATTTAAAGACTATTAATAGCATGAAAACAGTTTTTGTGGGGAATTCCGAAAAGAATTCAAACTTGTTTTTCTTGGCTCTCACTTGTTCCCTTGTGTCCAGATTTTTTAAATGAATGCATGAAACAATAAAAGAACTTTTATAAAACACATTGACTGATTTAATTTGGTGACAATTATTGACATATTTTTGTATTTTAATAGTGTATTTGAGTTCTATCAGAGAGCAAAGGCTGTCTGAGAGTAGGTCATTAGGACATAAGCTATATCATGACTACAATATCACTGAGGCACCAAATTGTCTCCTGTTACAATAAGATCTTGAACAAGTGAGGAAAGTGGTTTCATTAGATTAGCTCTTAGGGACCTCTTTGTTACTGAAAAAAAAAACTACAGTAGACACCAAGGATATGGATCTCACCTCATCTCCTAAACACAACTGGTTTCCCATCTTCTTAAAAAGTGCAACCTTTTTAAGAAGGTTCCTATACTGGAATGTTTTCAGGTGACTGAAAACATTCCAGTATAGGAAATACTGATATCAGTGCAGCATGGGTGGATTTTTTGACTTTTCTCTATAGTTCTGAATATGCATGTGAGGACACTTTCTCACCAACCTCAATAGGTTCTCAATTTCTGTATTTGCAGTCTGATCTGAACCCAATTTCGAGGAGTGAAACCTCATGGCTGGGATCAAAAAACCAGTCTTCACTCCTTCAAACAGGTGGTTGTGGTTCAGATCAAAATGACCCATGGTTTGGTGACCTTACAGCTCAAATAGATTATAGTGATATACAATGAAAAAATGCCAAAAAATTAAATTGAGGCCTTTATTTTCTGTAAGAATGAGTATTTTCAGAAAAGGTGATGCATCTATGATTGAGACTGACAGTTTCCATTTTATTACTGAACAGCAATCTGTGCAATCATCATGGAAGGTTCTTTCGTGCATTTGAATAGTTGCTCCAACCAGTTGAAGCAGTACTGTATATCAAAAACCTTGATCTTGATTTGGACCCTCGGGTGTGAAAGCATCCTGGATCTGATCACTTAAACCACATTTGGAGGTTGTCTAAACTGCATGTGCTCGTATTCTTTCAGCAAGACACAACAACAAGCAACAGAAACAGGCATAATTTACGTGCTGTCTTATTTCCATTAGTTTACTGTGATTGAGTCTTTCAGGACCCATGACAATAATATGAATGAACAGGCTTTCTGTTGTAGTTTTCAGCCCAAACGGTGCTTATTCAACTGACATCACTTGGGGCAATTTTTAAAACCACAGTACTCGCAGCTCCCTCTGGAGCCACAAAAGGCGTCTTACAACATTTTGCCTGAGGCATGTTAGTTAGTGGTCACTAAGCCTGTCACCAGCCAGCAATGATAAAAATTATGGTTCCCCTTTAGGTGATCACATTAAAGCAATCGAAACATTTCCCACACAATCCTGGAGGTCTCTTTAGGATTAGATGTCTGAGGATGCTTTTACAAATTTCTTTATGTTCCATGATATGGTACGGGTTCTAAAGTTGCGAACAAAATGCTGAACAGACCAAAGAACTAAGACTTCCATTCTTATGGCCAGGCATTAAAAAAGACCAACTGCATGATTGACACAAAAAAATATAATGCCTGTCTCTTTTACAAAAGTGGTGTAACTGATTAGCTGCAATGTGAAAAGAATGCTCAGTAGATGTAAAAAGAAAAAGAAACCATATATTCTACATATTTGGGTGTAATTAGTGTAATTTATCAGTCTGAAGGGCTTGCGAGTCTATTCATAATAGTTTACGTTGAGTAACAATCTTAAACAGAAACTTCAAAGTTAAGGTTATACTGTACACCTTCAAGTCACTTCATAAAAGTTTATCACATGCTTTAAGGAAAAATTTAACAATCTGTTCCCTTTAAATCACGTATTTATGTTCATGAGCACATTCAAGTGTGTCTAAATAGTCTGAAGTTACAGTTACAAGCCTCATGTGTTGTTTGTGCTGACTATTCGGCACAGAAAAAAGTGTGCATGAAATATTATTTATAAAGTGTTGAGCTTTTTGTGGAGACTCACAGAGATGATGATCATATAAGGCTGTCAGAATGATAAGCAGTAGCAAAGCTCAACAACACTGCCCTGTTCGTATGCAGCACTTACTTACGCCTTACACCCTTGCTGGGGTATAGGCCGTCGACAAGGGACCTCCAGAGTACATGGTCACTGGCGTTCTTTTCTATCTGCGACCAGGTACATCCCAGTCTCTTGGTGTCTGCCTGGAGATCCCGCCGCCAGGTGTTTTTGGGCCGGCCTCTGTTTCTCTTCCCCTGAGGGTTCCAGGTCAGAGCCTGTCTGGTGGTGTTTGACTCTGGTTTGCGTAGCGTGTGCGCGATCCATCTCCATCTTCTTCGTCCAATTTCATCTGCTGCTGGGAGTTGTTGTGTCTTCGTCTAGAGATCTTTGTTGCTGATCTTGTCCGGCCAGTAGATTTTCAAGATTCTTCTGAGACATTTATTTGTGAAGGTTTGCAGTTTATTTATTGTGCGCCTTGTGGTTCTCCATGTCTCTGCCCCATAGAGCAAAATGGATTTGACATTGGAGTTAAAGATTCTGATTTTTGTTGCTTGCTGTATCTCTCTAGAGCGCCAGATATTCCTAAGAAGTAGAACTGATGTTCTTGCCTTACCTATCCTAGCTTTCAAATCAGCATCCGTACCTCCCTGACTGCTGATGATACTCCCCAAGTAGGTGAAGGACTCTACTTCTTCTAACATGGTGTCTCCTAGAGTGATTGGTTGAGTGCTGGTTGTGTTTATCCTCATGCTTTTTGTTTTTCCCTCATGAATGATAAGTCATACTTGTGAGGATATCTCTGCCAGTCTATTTGTCTTATCTTGCATCTGATGATGATTATGTGACAGTAGTGCCAGGTCGTCTGCAAAATCTAAATCGTCGTATGCAGCAAGAAAACATAAATTAGCTGAGCCGGCCATGGACAAATAAAACTTAATGCATAGCACATGACAATACATGGTTTATACATGGATTATCCACAGTGGCCTACACATACAATGGAAGATTCTCAAATTAATTATAGTTCAAGTTAAGGCTGAGGTTATTGTCTGACTGCCTGTTATTTACCTGTTGTATCCTAAACCAGTCTTTCAGGAGTTGCATGCACTCGAGACAAAGCTTTACAAATGACAAATCTTCATCATCATCACCATCACCATCATCATTTCTGACCAATGCCAGGGATGAAGGCATTATGTGAAAATTCTGGTTTAACACCTTGGGACCGAGAGCCAATTCACAGTTCCCTACAGCATGCCCCGTTTGAAGACCTTGAGCCTCAAGCTCCTGTCTGTCACGAGTAGCAATC
Organism: Antennarius striatus; assembly: GCF_040054535.1. NCBI lineage: Eukaryota > Metazoa > Chordata > Actinopteri > Lophiiformes > Antennariidae > Antennarius > Antennarius striatus. Next base: position 11,876,953 of record NC_090792.1, read on the forward strand.
AAATTAATAATTATACCAACATTACTCCAAATTATAAGGTTAGACTATCATAGGTAAACTGCCATTTTATGAGAACCAAACTATCATGGGCAAATTTCACTGAGGTGCAGTGGCATTGTGGTGACACTGAGCTACTTCAGTGGAGGGTTGCACTGGCTGTCTGACTATCATGGTCACATCTTATTTGCTAGAGCAAAGACTCAGAAGGGGATGCAACTTAACAACACTAAAACCCTGGTTACTGCATACCAGAATGTAACAACCAACATGACAGTAACATAATGCAACATGTGACTCAGAATTTATGAGTAAAGTCACTTTTCTTCACATGGAACATATTTCCATGAGTCCAACCTTTATTCAAATCTGTGTCACATGGGATGAAGAACAAAAGTGATTTAAAAAACAAACAAACTCAAATAACCATTACCATTACCAAACTCATACCTAACAACTACATAAGTATAAAATAAAATTCCTTTTGGGTGTTTCCTAAAAAAAGCTCACCAAATGCTAGATGAGAAAATGCTTATTTTCTGAAGAACAATTTATCAGTATACAGTATATTACAACTACAGACTGTATTAGCCGCATTTGATAATGTTAGAAACTGCTTTTTTTTGTCTAAAAAATAAATTAAATGACCAGACTATCACAAAATTTATCTTGAATACAATTTATTTTATGAATAGATCTCTATACATCATCATATCTCCTTCTGTGGAATGGATAAAAGTTTTTCACAGTCATTTTAAATAGGATGTACTGTATATCAAACATTTTGCTGCTAGTTTGACAGGAAAAGGGAAGTAATGGTGCAATATTACCCTCCTGGTGCTTTGAAACAAACAAAATATTTATAAAACAAGTGACCATCTGTGGTTGTTAACACATTTGACAACTCAATGAGAGATTAGCACCAGCTGTAGCGTAACAACCTCAGGATCGTGGTCCTCCCGATAGGGGATATTCTGTTACAGTTGTAAGAGCAACATATTCAGAAATTCTGAGGCTAACTATAGAGGATTAATTCTTCTTCTTCTTCTTTTCCTTTCGGCTTTTCCCTTCAGGGGTCGCCACAGCGAATCAATTTCCTCCATCTAGCCCTGTCCTTTGAATCCTCTTCTCTCACACCACTTACCTTCATGTCTTCCCTCATTACATCCATAAACCTCCTCTTTGGTCTTCCTCTAGGCCTCCTGCCTGGCAGTTCAAAACTCAGCATCCTTCTACCAATATATTCACTATCTCTCCTCTGGACATGTCCAAACCATCTCAGTCTGGCCTCTCTGACTTTATCTCCAAAACCTCTAACATGTGCTGTCCCTCTGATGTACTCATTCCTGATCCTATCCTTCCTGGTCACTCCCAGAGAGAACCTCAGCATCTTCATCTCTGCTACCTCCAGCTCTGTCTCCTGTCTTTTCTTCAGTGACACTGTCTCTAGGCCAAACAACATCGCTGGTCTCACCACAGTTTTGTACACCTTTCCTTTCATTTTAGCGGAAACTCCTCTATCACACATCACACCTGACACTTTCCTCCACCCATTCCATCCTGCCTGTACACGCTTCTTCACCTCTTTTCCACACTCTCTATTGCTCTGGACTGTTGAGCCTAAATACTTAAAATCATCCACCTTCTTGATTTCTTCTCCCTGTAACCTCACTCTTCCACTTGGATCCCTCTCATTCACACACATGTACTCTGTCTTACTGCGGCTAACCTTCATTCCTCTCCTTTCCAGGACAAACCTCCACCTCTCTAGCTTCTCATCCACCTGTTCCCTGCTCTCACTACAGATCACAATGTCATCTGCAAACATCATAGTCCATGGAGATTCCTGTCTAACCTCGTCTGTCAGCCTGTCCATCACCATAGCGAACAAGAAGGGGCTCAAAGCTGATCCCTAATGTAGTCCCACCTCCACCTTGAACTCCTCTGTCACACCTACAGCACACCTCACCACTGTCTTACAGTCCTCATACATGTCCTGCACCGCTCTAACATACTTCTCTGCCACTCCAGACTTCCTCATACAATACCACTGTTCCTCTCTGGGCACCCTGTCATAAGCTTTCTCCAGATCTACAAAAACACAATGCAGCTCCCTCTGGCCTTCTCTGTACTTCTCTATCAACATCCTCAAAGCAAATACTGCATCTGTAGTACTCTTTTTTGGCATGAAACCATACTGCTGCTCACAAATGTTCACTTCTGCCCTTAGTCTAGTTTCCACTACTCTCTCCCATAACTTCATCGTATGGCTCATCAGCTTTATTCCTCTGGAGTTGCCACAACTCTGCACATCTACCTTGTTCTTAAAAATGGGCACTAGCACACTTCTCCACAACTATAGAGGATTAATTATAATACCAAAACACAAATTTTTCAAAGGAACATCCATCCATCCATCCATGCCCCTTTATCCACCGTAGCAGGTCACGGGGAGCTGGAGCCTATCCCAGCTGGCATAGGGCGTGAGACGGAGGACACTCCGGGCACGACGCCAGTTCTAATTAAGTTTTTGAAGCCACAATTGTCAAAAATTATTCAAATACCCTTAAATCATTATTCCTTTTCTCTTTACATTTACTTGGGAAAACAAATATCCCTTCAAGACTTCATTCTAAAGCTTATCAATATTTATTGTCAGTGAGCTGCTTGATGATTTTTTATTTTTTATTTTTTATTTATTTTATTTTTATTTTTTATTTATTTATTGCTCCCACCCCTTGCCTACTTTTATCTACTGTTCATTGCCGCTTGATGAAAAGAATAAATGAAAACATATGACTGGCTTTTGCTTGACCATGAGGGATGTGCATCTGGTTGGATTTATTTGTCTTTATCTTTTACAAGCAGTAACGTCCCTGAGGGACACTTTGGATCTGCTGGTCTCTTGTTCTGCCATTTGGAATCCTAACTCTAGGTCCACCTGAACAACAAGCATCTGGTAAGTGTAGCATAAGTACACAACTGAAAAACATGTCCTTTATCGCCAAAGAAATATTCCAATATCATCAAAAGTGAGTTCATTTGAAAATAATCGTTTCATTTGGCGGCCTCTGTACTTGGCTGTTCTGAAAACTCCACCTCCACCTTCACTCAGAGCTCTGCCTCTCTAGCTACCTCTATCACCATCATGTAAACAAGCCTTCAGACTCACTGAAAGAATGCAACTGAAGAATATAATAAACTGAACCGGAACACTGATGTTAGCAAGCTCAGTCATGTGATTGTTGAATACTTTGCACAAATGAGGCGCCACAAAAAAACGCTCCGGGTTGAATCAGCTTGAAATCAATTATGTAAACTAAGGTGAACAAGGAGCTGTGAAGAGAAAATCAGGCTAAGGACATCAAAGCTTTTCAACATTTTTCTCAAAAACCCCAGAGCCAAATCAAAGAGCTGGGAGGGAGGAAGAGGGATGGACAGATGTGAAAATAAATGAGAAGATGGGGTTGAAATAAGTTGTACTAAATGAGTACAGTCTAGTCATGTAGTTCTATAATAATTTTAGAATTTCATAGAATATTTCATGTGGCAGTGACATTTCAATGTAAATTCTTCGTATTTTTCAAGTAAACGATAATAAATAAATAAATAATAAATGGAGTTTATTGAGTCATCCTCTCCTTGTAATCGCTCCTTTTACGTGTGGTAAGTGGAAAAACATCAACACTTGCTAGTTCTGTGACTTCTTAAACATAAAAACAAAGAGATTATCTGACACAGCACTCCAACCCTCTCTATCTTGCTATTATTTGTTAAGAAAGTGCATTCTTGGAGTTGTGTATTTTTTAATGCAGTCTAATACTGATATTGATATTTAATCATTCTCTTCAGTTTGGACCAGTTTTCCTTGCTGAATTAAATGGGAGGCAGTAGCTCAGTCCACTTTCTTGGACTGAGAACCGAATGGAGGCCGGTTCTAGACCTACGTAGAGCAAAAAAGTTTGGCGTGTGAACTGGCAGTTGGAGGAGATAGTTCACCTTCTGAGCACTGCTGAAGTGCCCTTGAGCAAGGCACCGTGCCCTTACAATTGCTCACTGGGGCGCACTACGAAGGAGCTCTACCTCCCCATTATTGGCATGCCTACAGGCATCTTGTTTATGTGTGTTACAGGCCTGTATCCATGCGTGTGTGACTAACATCTAGAGTGAATAAATAATTTCCCCTATGGGGGATTAATAAAATTGATTTGATTTCATTGTATTTCAAATGTGCGGAAAACCAGTTTCTTCAACTGCAGCAAAGTCCATTTACACTTTCCTCAAACAAACAACAACCCACATAATGATACAGTTGGTTAGTTGTTGAATTGTACCCAACGCTACATGTGCATTGGTACCGAGTGTTAAAGAACAGTCCCTCTCTTGCAGCTTAAGTGGGCTGCATGCAGGATACAGAGGGAGGGGGTGTGACATAATATAGTGAGCTTTGGCAAAGCTCAACCTGTCACTGGGTTGACTGCAGTAAGAGCCACTTACACTGGCCCAGCCTCTGCACAAAAAATGAACTTTGGTCTCTCACTTTTCTAAAAGAAAGTGTGGTGTCGCTAGCAGTAAATTATTCACTGCTATCTTCTTGGGAAAAAAATCTTGCATGATGATTCTGACTGACTGAGTAATGGGAGTATGGAATCTGTGTAAGTATGAGATGACTCATGAGTTGAGACAACAGTATGAATGTACATTCATCAGATAACATATTGAAAAACAAACACTGGCACAACAATGTGGTTGTTGATTAGAAGCAAGTGATCCACATTTGGCCTCATCGTGTAAAGGATAAATTAATATGCTCCACTGAGATATTTTAAGGAACAGTGACCAGCTCTACTGAATGCAAGATAATTCACAATTTCTATGACCACATGACAGGCCTGTACTGGTCATAAACACTCAATCCATTCATTTGGCATTAAGCCTTTTCAGATCTGATAAGGAAGTCACAAATCACTGTCTTTCAGTAAATAGTGTTGTTAGGAGTTGACATAAAAAGTAAGAAAAAAAGAAAGCCAGATGGGGAATTTTGAAAAACAGAAGTTGGAATAATTGAACCATGAAACCCACTTAAGAAGATGCAGAATCCACTTCTTGCCAAGTCTTGTCATGCCCAATCAGATTTCCTCCAGTGGTGGTTGTTCAAAGTGAATACAAAAAAACCTTTAGATGTCGCTGAATAGTCAAAGGCAGCGAAATGAAATCAAACGGATTCAATCAAAAGAACCTTAATGAACAATATTATAAACCGACAGTTTGTGTAACAGAATTACAAAACAGAGCGAAAGCTGCAGGGATGAAAACTTGTGACATCAGAACAGTGTAAAACCATAAGGATGTTTTTTGCATGGTCACATGCAAAAAGCATGAACAAACATCAACGCTGTATTTATATTTTACTTTATTTTTCCCTGTAATGCTATTTTGATGGCACGTCCGTTAGCATCTGACTGGATGATTAGCGCCACCTACCGTTTAACCCGCTACACCAACTCATAATACAACAGCTGTAGTGCATGAACATTTGTAAATACACACTTTCTTGAGACGATTTTCTTCCAACGACTTGCTTGAAATGAAAATTACATTTGAATATAAAGGCTTATTTTATGGGCAACTTTATTCTTTTCTTTTCAGGAAAAACATTATTTTGAAAGGCTAAAACTTTTAACCTATTAAAGCCTGCTGTAGCTACAGGAAGTAGAAGAGGATTTATGTACTTACTCATCAAAATGACGATCGACGGACAAACATAGAATCTTTTTACATAGTCCATGACTTCCCTTTTTTTCGACAGTTCCACTGTTAGTTGGTAGTTTTTTGGCACATTTACGCCCTCATGAAAACATTTGATAAATCGTCACATCGACACCGGTTGAGTCGTGAGTCACGCAGTTAGTTAACGTCGACACGCGCGACAGAATAGTTGCTCCTTCAAGTTGCGCAGCGCAGTTACTGATCCCAGTGATGCTGATGCTGCTGCAGTTCCCGGTGACGTCAGCAAGCCCCACTCCCCCCACCCCCTTCTCGCGCGCGCTCTCTCTCTCTCATGAGCGTTTGTCACCGCTCACACAGGCGCCTCGTGCTTCACATATTCATCTGTTCTGGGCCCTTTCTGTCTGCCTTGTTGACTTCTGTGACTTCCTGGTCTATGAATATCGTTCGTCAATAAATGTGTGTTTATTTTCACCCGTCTGCAGCCTATCTGAAATAACACATTTGTAATTTGTTTCATCAAACGAACCATTTTACATCAAAACCCAGCTTCCGCCCCTTTCTCACTGTGATGGTAGGATCTACCCATGCAAGGTGCCACCTGCTCGCAAGGAGCTTCCCTGAAACTTTGAAAATGTTAGGCCAACAGGTTGGGGTTTGGTTTTTTTTTTAACCTTTTTAACCAAATAAACTTGAAGATTAGACATAAATGAGGAAAGACCTTGAATCGTGGGGATAATGGGTGTAACATGGTTTGCGTCTAATGGAGCACAGAAAGAGGAGGTATGAAACCCACAATGACTTCTAAATTGTTTCCAGATCTTCAGTGTTTTGACACAAGTTATTTTGGTGGAGGAGTATGGGCTTGTAATGGAGAAGGGAATGAGCATGATTTAACTGCTGTGACTAACTCATGCTTTGCAAGGTGGGGGGAGGGGGGGTCATTTTGAGAAAGAAGGAGAGAGTGTGTATGTGTGTGCGTGTGTGTCCGTGTGTGTGTGTTTGTGTGCACACACGCATGAGTGTGTGTGTCAGATTAAAGTTTTAAAATAGCTTTTTTCCCCAGAAATTTATCCTTTTTTGTTCTACTGACTGCCTTTGAACCAGCCGGTAGGAGCCACAAGTGATGTTTCTACGAAATGCATGTGTCTCACCTTTGGCACAACTAGGTTTTCCTTTCAGTATTGGAATGGGAGGTAAGTTGTATTCCACATCTGAGCAAACAGGGGAGGTACAGTAGCAATGGTGCAGAATCTATCTGTATAGATACCGCGATAGGTGAGGCAGCAGGAGAGGACTGGGGTGAGATGTTTTGATGATACGTAATGTTTGCTACCCAGGAAATTAAAGTCATCATTTGCAGCTAACTTATAGAAGGTAAACTACTGAAAATGTCTTTGGATCCAGAGGTAACGCACGGCCTGTTAGCTTCTTACCCTTTGAGCAGAGGATATGATTAGCTGCCATTGAACAGAGAACAAGTTGCTGTCACATAACACTGCAGTGTTACATGTGATGCTTCTTTTGTTTATGAAATGCTGGCATTACAATCTGACACTAGAACAGTATTATATCACTGTTGGTTTGTTCTCTGTAAACAAAGGTGGTGCAGTGAGGGCTTCATCTTAATGTTGGTACATTATTTTCATATTTTTAAAAAGATACACAAAAGTTGTGCAGTTTTATTTGTAACAAGGGAGGAACAAGCAAAATATATTTATAACCGATGAATCAAATGAAAGAAATGCTTTCCTAGAAATTCCTAATGTCGGACTGAAATGAGTTTTAGGGGAGGAGACGATGAAACCTTATATTTATTGATTACTAAGATAAGCAGTCTGTCCTTAGTCAACTCATCACATTCCTATGCTTTAAGTATTTCACATATTCTCTCCCAGATAAATCTTCAAGATGCAATCTTCTACCTAAATATGAAAACAATTAATAAAAAATAAAAAGGCCAGAACAAATATTACATTTAAGATGATGACATGCAGTATCAACCCAGTATTGTCCTACTTCTTGGAAACTTTTTCTGAATGATTTCATCAAGAAGATGCATCTATTAAAACTTGTTTTTAATCTAATTTTAAAGAGAAACTTTATTGTTCCCCCATTGAAAGCATGAGGCAAATGAGTTCTTGGAAGAACTAACTCTCTGAGATAATATAACTGGAGTGCCTGAATAAACATTTCTGGGCACATTAATCAAATTACATTACAATATCTTGATTCTTACTGATGTATTTGATGTGTTTTTTTCTTTTGCTTTGAACAGTGCTTTTTTCTGTTTATCTAATCACCACATACTGCTTGCGTGTCTCCCATATGGTAAAGAGACTGTATTAAGACCAGAACATCTCACTTTCACAGCAGTCTAAGAATCTATTTTTCAACAGACAAGCACACAAGCTTCATCTTATGGTGCCTGAGCCATTTGGTTCCATTGATTGCGTTATTTAGGTTTTGTATTTTAAAAAAATTATTGTTTCATTGTTACATGTTTCCTTCATGTATTGTGTCGATACACGTTTATTTCTGTTTATTTTTATGCTTACATTGTTGAGCATTCCAAAACAAATCGTAAAACTCGTCTGTCATGGTTATAAAATTCTTTCCCTCGAATTTGTTTTTATTAACCATTTGTTTGTCTGTGGGTTGTTTGGTTTGTCACAGTCTACTCCATGGACTTCATGGAGTTCAACAGTTCTTTCACCATTGCCATCAACTGTACATCCACTACATGACAGATTTTCCGAAAACTAAGTGGAACAGTTGGACATATGGAAAAGCACACTATCCAATAGATGGGTTACATTTTGGAGTTATCTGAATAAATGGTCGGTTTTAGAAAGCCTTTGCACTTCTGTCTATCCCAAAATTCAAAGTCATACCCCTGGAAACACGTAAGAAACCATTATTTTCTCGACCAGCAAACTTATCTTGCTGCACAGACATCTAATGCTAGTTTCACTAGCATTGAAAGTATTTTCCTTTTATAGTTAATGTTTTTCTCAAGTTCTTTTGGCCTTTTATGACTGCTTTTGTCAATTACACATACAGTAAATTACTTGAATTAATATGATTAGGATGAAATTGAACCAAAATGTGGAACATGTTCTATGGAAAGTATTTTCAAATTTTCAAGTGGATAAAGTGATAGTTTCATGTATTTTCAAAAATTCTTTGAGCAGTGGAAGATAGGGATAGGGATGCTTTGAACATTTTCATGAAACTTGGTGGAAAATTGCAGCATATGCAGAAATAAGTGGAGGATCCAGATAAAGGGGTGGATCCATCTCTTTTTAATATACTTCAGGACATTTATTATATACTTTAAGTGAAACTGCCTGTTCACCATTTGGAATTATTGTACAAGTTGCAGACACTTTAACATTCACACTGAATTAGTGTAGGTTCTCAGTTGAACATGAGAAAATGATTCAATTATATTTATCCATAAGGTTGTCTGTTCAGATCTCCAGGATGATGCAAAATAGTGTAATATAAAAGACACAAAAACACTTTAATTAACAGCAAATATATATTCCATAAAATAAGTTATCCGTACATGTACTTTTCTTCTTTCCAATTGTCCCATAAAATGACAAAATCACAATTTCATAGCAGGTTGTCTTGAGGATAAAGGGCATCTACTGCTGCTCACCTGCAAAGTTTGAGGCGTGAATCATTTGTGGATAAAAAAATACAAGGTGTTGAAATGAATAAATACATAGTCAACATTTTCAGGTAAGAAAAAGAAAACACAGAATAAATTTTAGACATTACTTCACTTAGATGTTTGTTGGGTTTCTGTGGTAACCTGAGATAAAGGAAATCAAAAGAGCATGAAGGGGCATGAAATACATGACAGTATCATAACATAAAAATTGTAATGCAGTGAACCCCACAGTCAAGCTATCATTATTATCATTATTTATTTGTGTATTACCATGCTTAGCTGAGTTTTCACAGGAAATCATGAAAACAAAATGACTTCATCCAAAAAACACCACAGCCAAAGTGACACATAACTGAGAAAAAAGACTAACTGAATCCGAAAACCCCCTGTTCACTGCATAAAAAAACAAATGACAATATGCAACAAGTTTGTGAACAAGCAGACACGATTAGCAACAAATAACCACATGTATTTTTTTTCAGGAGCTGGTTTAGACAAAGCATGATACACATTAAATGAGCTATGAACAAATGTACACTCAGGTTCCACAGTGGCATAGTGGGTAACACCGTTCCCTCACAGAAAGAAGGTCCTGGCTTCAACATGTTCATATGGGTTTGCGTTCTGTTCTCGTGTCGCCCCAGCTCCAGTTTCTCTGTTCTGATTACGAAGTCAGAGTGACCTTATAATCCTATTGAACTGGTAGCCTTACAAGATTTGTGTTTTATTTTATAAAACAATCACATGCAGCAGAGATTAGAAGAAGATCCACTCTATTAATCCCCTAATGGGGAAATTACTTTTTACACTCCATGCATACAAATATATTTGTGTTAGATACAGAGTTTTGAGCAGGCCCCTGAAACACAACATACAAGAGGCCTGCAAGCATGCAATTAGTAAACACAACAAATAATACATGGGGAGGCAAAGTGAAGGGCAGCAACTTTGGTAGGTGCCCAATTTAACAGCACCTTGGGACGGCACCTTGCTCAAGGGCACCTCGGCAGTGGCCGGGAGGTGAGCTGACACCTCTGACAGGCAGTTCACACTCTGAGGATGTCTGGTGGGAGCGGGAATCGATCTGCCGACGTCTGAGCAATTTCTGGTCATAAGACGTCCGCGCTACCGCTGAGCCACTGGTGATTCTAAACTTCCCGTAGGCGTAAATGTGTATGGGAATGATTGTTTTTTCTTTCCAGGCGTCAGTGCAATTATGGCTTCCTGCCACATTCTCTGTCATCCATTAGTGGTCATTTTGCACACTGTGAGGCCCATCTTGGGTTTTGCTCAGGTGACTGAAATTATTAACTTTATGCACTCAATGCGGGCATGGTATTTAACAAACACCCCCCGAAGGCTCTCAATGTACAAAATTGTAAGTAAAGACTGAGCTGAAGTTGTCAATGTTTAGGCCGCGATCTGTTCTCTCTGTCATTCACCAGATTCCCCTGACCTTTGTTTGACTATGTATACCGTCTCTCAGGATTGTCTCAAATCTAATCACATAATTCAATTAGAAGAACCTCATTACTTTGAATGGCCTGCAAAAGAGAAGCATTGTCTCAGGTCTCACTACATGACATTTTGGTCTGCAAGTGGGCTCTGGGCTATTGGCATTACGCAGTACGATAGACTAAGAGTTGGAGACAGAAGCTGAGAAAACAAACTCATACGTCACCATCTTGTTAGAGGAGACTGATGAGTCTAACAGCTGGACTATATTCCACTAAATTCAGAATTTTGCTATATATATATATATATATATATATATATATATATATATATATATATATATATACAGTATATATATATATATATGTATATATATATGTATATATATATATATATATATATATATATATATATATATATATATATATATATATATATATATATATATATATATTAAAAAGTCCCTCTCACCCTTTCAGGGTGGTATCTGGGTATCTGTGTGTCATCCTCAAGCTCGGGTCCTCTACCAGAGGCCTGGGAGTCTGAGGGTTCTGCGCAGTATCTTAGCTGTTCCTAGGACTGCGCTCTTCTGGACTGAGGCTTCAGATGTTGTTCCAGGAATCTGCTGGAGCCACTCTTCCAGTTTGGGGGTCACTTCCCCAAGTTCTCCTACTACCACGGGGACCACATTAATCTTAACCTTCCACATCTGTTCCAGCTGTTCTTTCAACCCTTGATATTTCTCAATCTTTTCGTGTTCCTTCTTCCTGATGTTGGCATCAGCTGGAATCGCCACATCTATCACCACTGCTCTCTTCTGTCCATCACCACTATGTCCGGTTTGTTAGCCAGTAGCTGTTTGTCGGTCTGGAAGCTGAAGTCCCACAGGATCTTAGCCTTGCCGTTCTCAACCACCTTCGGTGGTATGTCCCATTGGGATTTGGGTACTTCTAGTCCATACCGGGTACAGATGTTCCTGTACACAATCACAGCTACTTGGTTGTGCCTTTCCATGTATGCTGAGCTGGCGAGCATCTTACACCCTGCTACCACATGCTGGACTGACTCTGGGGCTTCTTTACATAGCCTGCACCTTGGGTCAGATCTACTGTGGTAGATATTGGCCTCTATTGCCCTTGTACTTAGGGCCTGTTCTTGTGCTGCCATGATCAGTGCCTCTGTGCTGTCTGTCAGTCCAGCTTTATTCAGCCATTGGTAGGTCTTCTTGATATCAGCCACTTCCTCTATCTGACGGTGGTACATGCCGTGTAGGGGCTTGTCCCTCCATGTCGTCTCCTCCTCCTCCTCTTCCTCCTCAGGTTTCTGCTGTCTAAGGCATTCACTGAGCAGTTCATCTGTTGGGGCCATCTTCCTGATGTACTCTTGGATTTTTGATGTCTCATTCTGGACAGTGGCCCTGATGCTCACTAGTCCTTGGCCTCCCTCTTTCCGCTTAGTGTACAGCCTCAGGATGCTGGACTTGGGGTGAAACCCTCCATGCATGGTGAGGAGCTTTCTAGTCTTGATATCTGTGGCTTCTATCTCCTCCTTTGGCCAGTTTATGATCCCAGCGGGGTATCTGATGACCGGCAGTGCATACATGTTGATGGCTCGGACCTTGTTCTTGCCATTCAGCTGACTTCTCAGGACTTGCCTTACTCTCTGGAGGTATTTGGCTGTGGATGACTTCCTTGCGGAAGTCATCCGGCCACATTTGTCTAATCCCAATGACATCCCTATGTCGTCGCTGTAGATCCTGGTGGTGTGGATCAGTGAGTCAATTTCTAGCTCATTCCTGGCATACAGCTTGATGTCATCCATGTAGAGGAGATGGCTGATTGTTGTTATTTATATATATATATATATATATATATATATATATATATATATATATATATATATATATATATATATATATATATATATATATATATATATATATATATACACACACACACACACATATATATATATATTTTTTTTTTTTTTTTGCATTATATTTTTTGCCTGTTAAATTATTCTGTACTGTTTGGGAAAATCTTCTGGAAATGTAACCTGTTGTTTTAAACAGACGCAAAACAATTGTGTATTTGAAAGACTGTAAAATTTCCAAAAAGAGAAAAACCAAAAGGGAAATAAAAAGACTTTTGTTTGATGATTTGTGTACAATAGTAAATCTGGGTCTAAATAACATAAACCTCCTAATTTGTAGTTTGCTCCATATAGGACATAATTGAGAGGAATAAACAAATGTTTATAAATTAATTCAATCATCTACCTGAAGACGAGACAAACGTAATCGGTGCACGGGTCTGCTGGACCCTATCCCATCCAGCTACGGGTGAGAGGCAGGATATATCCTTGACAAATTGCCAGATCATTGCAGGGCCACATATAGATAAACAATCATTCATTAACACTCACTTCAATTTACCTACAATGCATGCTTTTGGAGGTGAGAACAAAAACCACAGAAAGAACCCACGCAGACACGAAGAGAACAAACAAACTCCGCACAGAAACATCTAAGTTGGAATCGAACCCGAATGGACCTTCTTGCTGTGAGGAAACAGGGCTACCCATTGCACCACCATGCTGCCCTAAATCAATGTTGCTTCCTAGAGTTTTAAAGTTAATCACACAAGTAGATTGAATACCCTGAATTTCAATAAATTCTCCTAAATTTAGGTGAACTTGAATTGAATTTGAATCTAAAAATGCACTACGAACCTTATGAGAATTCCCTTTAAAACTGCTGTTAACTCTTACTTTTTGATTTACTCAAATTTGCCAACGGTTTTATTGAAAGGTGATGTCACAGATCAAGGAGCGTGTTTATCCCACCAGCGGGCAGGAAACAACTTGCTCTTGACGTCTAATCTAATAGATGCTGTCTGGGTCAGTCAGGATGTGTTTACTCCTTCTTTATTGTGTTGGGCTCCGTGACCAACACCAATCAAAATTTATTGTGTTTAAGTTACTGTAAACAGGTCACCCCACACTCTGCAGGTATTTCAACAATTCATCTGTGGTGGTTTGATGTGTCTGTAGGTATGAGTTGGTGTGTGAGTGTGACAGGATGGATGTCTGTCTGTGTGATCCTGGATAAATTGTCAGCTTGTCTGACTGGGATTGGGTCACAGTCAAATTTTTTCTGGGGAAAACTTTGCCTTTTTTCCCACAGGTTTCTCTAGAAACCATAGTTGGCTTTGTGCACTTGAGCCAAGATAGAATTGATTTAAATTTTTATTGTGATATAAAAGTATTTTATGGTGCATGTGAGAAAGAACAGAAGAAACTATTTTAATTATTGATTTTTGGTGGGTTGTTTTTTTTTTCATTAAGAAAAGTTCACTTTACTGCTGGACGGCACAGCACATAAGAACAAAGTCTCTAAATGAGTTCAGCATCCTTATTTCTAAGAAAACATCAAATCTGGAAGCAAATTGTCAAATAGATTGGGGAAGCTGGTCGAGGACCTTGTTGCAAAGGAAACAGCAAGACCATACATGGAAAACCCTTTAACAGCCAAGCACTGCAATAAATAACTTCAAAGGCTGAAAAACAGCAAAAGATTAGAAGAAAATATGATGAATGTGAGAGAATATAAACGTGAGACACAAAGCATGGTGACATGTGGAAAAAGACGGTAGATCCATTATTGCTTGTGGATATGTCAACACTTCAGTGAGATCCTTACTGCTCTGTGGTGATGTGGAGCTGCAGTCATCACACATACTGTATATGGAGAATGACGGGTTTCAGGAGAATTGACTAGCTGCTTGTGCTCTGAGCTAAGCGGCACAGGGGAAAACCTATCAACAAAAAAAAAAGAAGAAGTTTTCTCACCAGATATTGAATGCGATTGTTCTTGCTTATTCCAGCTCAAACCTCTAAGCTGCAGCTGGTTTGCTGAAGCACCCAGTGAAGGACTTGCAACCACTTAGGCTCTGCTTGGATGATTTTTTGGGACATTTGTCAGCTAGCTGACCCTCATGTCTCACATTTACAAGACTGTATAGGTATGAAGCCTGGATGGACTTCCTGAAGACATGCCTCAGCCACACATTTCTGCTTGAGTGGTTCTGACTGGCAGCCTTCAAGATAAGCTTGTCCAGCAATCTAAAAATCTTCATATCCTTGGCTCCATGAGTAACACTAGTGAGATGTCTCTCCAGAAATTTGGGTGAAGTGATACAAACTGTGCTCATTTTGAGGCTGAGATGAGAATATGTTAGAACAGGTTAAAGAAGTGAGGTAAGGCGAAATATTAACTATTCATATGCTCAGAATGTCTAAATATCTCAGTAGGCATCTATAATCTGCAGCCACAATTCAAACTAGCAGCTTTTCTGACCTCCAATTAAGCTTCATTTGGAGCTCCAAGTGGTCCATCCAAGCATAACCAGTCTCAAATAAAGTAAACTGTTGGCTGACAGATGACAATGTCTCTCTGTCTACAAGATTATGCAGGAGCCAAAGAATAATGACAGTGGCAGACGCGATGCAGACAGACTGGAAATGCTGTGTTTCAGTAATTCTCAGCAAAAGACCCATGTAACAACCTATCCCCTTTGGCATCCATCAGCTGTATCTGGCCTCTAAATCTCCCAGTATAAGCCAATAAATAATGATCAAACTACAGTTGTGCTGACAATCATATACACAGTGGTTCTGATTAAAGAGTTATCTTTATGCTTTTAATTTTCAGAGATTTGCTTCAGCATTTATCTGCTAAAGCTGGCATTACTGAGCATAACGATGAATTAATAGAGATAAGCTGGGTTTACACAGTTGTTTCTACTTTAAAATGATTTGTTCCATCAAAGTTTCCCCATAAAACAAAAGAGCACTTTGAAACATAATTTTATACCTTTTTAGGGGCAATTTTCTCCAAAATTCAGTTTGAATCCTTGGGCATTTTAGAGATTTACATATAAACTAAACAAACAGCTACACATTTGACAATTCATATTGACATCTTAAACACTAATGCCTTTGAATTTGGATGTCATTTTACTCTGATTTTGGTCTAGCAACAGGATAAGTTAATGTAAACTGTATCCGTTTGAGTTAGTCAGTCTGCTGCATTAAAGTTTATCTACTATCACAGGACAGAAGTTGTTTTAAAACATGAGAGGAGTCAGAGGAAGTCATTGCAAGATTTGGCTTGTTTAATTTCGACCTTTGGAAATATTTGTAGTTTTTATTGCACCATTCTATTGGCCAGAAAACAATGCACTGGTACTATCTGACATTTCACTAAGCAGAGATGGTGACGCGAAACCATCAGAGTGTTTTAAACTAGACAAAAGAAATGGCAGAGTGATGCTGCAATATGCAGTGTACAACATTAACAACACAGTTATCGCAGTGCAACAATTAAATGCCCCAACATTTTTTTCTGATCAGGAATGAGAGAAGAAAGGGTATCATGAATCATTCTGTTAAAAAAAAGTTGCGCTAGTGAATGAGGTTTTGGTTTGAATCAAAATCATTCTGTGTTGAAGTAAATCAGGGTGAAGAGAATTAAATGCAGCTGAGAAAAGAACTCTGTGCCTATGATTTGATTTTGTCTGGGTGTTTGGAGATGAGATGCACAAACTTGACACGAAAAAAAAAGTGTGTGTTTCCTGTTTCTTTGTTGAGATATTGAACCATAGCCTTTTCCAATTATTTCATATGACTGATGTAAGTGCTGTTGACCAAAAAACAATGTACTCTTTGGGAATATGATGCTGTTTTATTGGGAGAAGTTTCATAAGAGACATATTTCAAGATAGAGGAATGTTATGAGTGTCAATGGACCATTGAAAACTGTCTTACTGACAGAGGGCTACATCCCTGGTAAAATAGTTTAAAACAAAAGCAGCTTGAGTCAAGGGATTTCCTTGAGGTGATGCACTTCAAGATACGTCTGAGTGTATTCACAGTAATGCCAACCTTGTCTGCACAGACACTTATAAAGAGGTTGTGTGATTGATCCGGCTTCTCTTTGTTTTTTTCTTCTTTTTACTTGTTTGCTTCTTAGCAGTATTACAGAAAGAAAAAAAAAAAGATTTCCATGCAGCGTTCATCAAAGATGGTCCTTGACATATTCTGTTGTAAATGAAATTTTGGTAATGATCCAGACCAGATTCTGTACAGACCTACAAAATTTGTAAAGGCTTCTTTAACAATGTGAGAAAAGGCTGTTATTGTAATTTTGGCATTAAACGTGGAATTACATAAACCCCATGTCCATTAAAAATTAGGATACATCTCTTCTACTAACCCTTCCAGCTGATGTAGACATTTTTTTTTAAATTTTTTCATCAGAAAATAATAAAGTAAATAAGGCTGTGCTATGGTCTTCAATATCTATTAAAATAAACAGGATCCAGTCGGCAATGAAGCTATGAAGTTGAGCTCATGCCTTTATGTCGGCCTGTAAAACAGTTTCCCTTCTTTACTCAAGTCACAAGCTGATAATGTATTTAATGATGAACAGGAAACTCGCGCTACTTAACCTTTGACACAACTGACATAATTAGAGTCAGGTCATTTTAACCCACTGATTAACGAACGCCTCTGCAATTTGTAGCACAGAGCCCCATTAAAACATCGATGGGAAGCAACATGCAGGGGCATAAGTGCTTCATTAACATCCTTATAGCCACAACATTGTAGTTTAGCTGTGCAAAACAAGCTGAAATTCTTGTCATTTCAGAGCAGTACGACACATCTGTCCTCCTTGCCTAACCCATGCACTATCCTGTGAAAATTGGTACGATAGATTGATATGACGGAAAATAAATAAAAAATGGATTAATCTTATTTGCAACAAAATATAATGGGTCATTCTTTCCTGGTACATTATTCAACAAAGTTTCATAGAAATCCCTCCAGGGTTTTTGTCAATCTAACGAGAAAAACAACAGACACAAGTAAAAATGTAAGCACAATGATGATCAAGAAGAAATAAATCTTGCAGGCTGTCATGTTGGCCTGTTTCCTCAGAATGGATGATAATTAATTTACAGCCTGAAACATTCTGTGGCCTATAGTTGATTTAACTACAGAGCACATAATCATGTAATGAGAGCTCAAAGTGTAAAGACAGTAAAAGATTTTGATCAAGGGATGCAGATTTCCAAGTGCTTGAAAAGCTTGATTTTTGCTGACATGAGCAGCTTCCTGAGAGCACAACAGTCTGCCTGGTACACGTTGTGCTGCCCGCTTGAGACTGAAAAGCTGTAGCAATAAAGACAAACTGCAAAAACTATATCACATTTATTTTACAAAAGTCATCAGTGGTGCCATCTGGTATTCGTGCTGTCATCATGGATTACCTCTTCTGTATTGAAGTTTACAATATGTCACTGTGTAATTTCAGAGACAGCAGAATACTGTTCAAATTGTGCTATGAGTTAAAGTTTTACAGTGTAACACTGTGTATTGTGGCCATTGTAATTCAAGAAATATGTGTGGCAATCATTTTGCTTCATTTATTTATTTAGTTTGGTTTTTTTATTTGATCCTCTGTTTATGTTGTTGTAAAACAGCAAATGCTGGGAATCTGAAGTCGTACTGGCATGAATGTCGATTCTAGACCAAATTTGTTTCATCACAGTTTGGTACCTAATAAACTTGAATACAGGAATGTTTTGTGAATCCAATAAAGTCAATGACATCTTTTTTTTTTTTTTTTTTGCGATAACCCTGTTTCCTTTACCAAATAATAAATAATTGTTTTAAACAGTACCAATTATGTTTTTGTCAGCTGCAGATTCTTATGGCCATTAAAGCCTTCAATGAAGGACCTGTGTCCTGCTATCGCTACCCCATTGGAATATCTCTGTTGTTTCTATACTTGTGAAATTCTGTGCCAGTTGTAGAATTTTTTTCACATGTTGATGGAACGACTGCAGGAAAAAGTCCTCACAGCAAAGATAAGGATGCCTAGTTTGGAAAACAGCTGCTTGACACCTTTATGCAGGCTGTAATGATGAGTTATGCTATGATCTGTATAATAGGTGTTGTCTGTCTGTCTGTCTGTCTGTCTGTCTGTCTGTCTGTCTGTCTGTCTGTCTGTCTGGTTGGTTGGTCTTTTGGTTTTGTTTGTTTGGTTGTTTGTTTTAAGTACTTTCCAGGTATGTATCATAACCACTGCACAATTTCAGTTCCTGCTTCAAGGGTTCATTAAAACCTCTAGAGGTCTTGAACGCCACTCCTTCTATCCTGCTGAGACAAACTTATAAATCCTGGTTCATGGTTTCTGCCAGACTGAGGAACTTTTTTGTTTCTATTTTTGTTGAACAAAATGCTTAAATAATAAGTTCTTCATCTCTAAATTCCTGGTCAAAATAGATTTTCATAAATAGAAGGGATATCTAAATAAAGAGCTTTTCTAGGCTTAAGAGTCACTAAAACATGGAAACAGAAGTTTCTTATTTCAAAATAGAATTTAAACATCCCAAATCAAACACACCTTGTAGGGGATCATTCACATACATTGTCTCTGCTTCCAAAAAGCAGGATTTCCTGCTAGAATTTTGAACTTTGAGAGGAGTGAGATCATTGCAATTCTCAAACTACCATGTCAGTGTTCATAGCCTGGAGTTATACAGTATTTAGAAGAATTTATTTTATCTGTTAAAATGCTGATTCACTGCGGTATGGGAAATCAACACTGTTAATTTCTCTGAGGAAGTCTTCAAAAGGAGTTCTATCAATTTCTGTCTATTTAGTAAAAGTGTTTACCACAACTATGACCTGCAGCAAATAATTATGCAGGGTCACAAACTCCTTAATGCTCTCTAAATATCACATTGTGCGAATCAATAACTTCCATCTGTCGAAATCCACTATCTGCCAACTTGGAAATCTGTTTTATTATCCTGTGAAAATGTGGTAACATTTTTGACCAGAATGGAGGAGATGTTTTTCAAGACTGAACTTATCAAAAGTGACTATGCAGATTCCTCAACATGAGAAGAAACATTCTTCTCACCATCCGTTTGGGTTATTGCTGGAAAGCATGTGCAGTGCTGTTGGAAGTCCACTTTGAAAATGTCAAAACGAGACAAACACAATCCTTGTGGTCATGAACATGAGGCAGGATACACCCTGCAAGTTGCCAGCTCATTGCTGGACCATACAAAGATTCACATTCACATTTATAACTTTGGTCAATTTACCAAATTTTGGTCATTGGTGATGCAGTGGGTAGTGCCATTGACTCACATTAAGAAGGTTCCAGGTGTGACTCCTTTCTATGGAAAGAAATTTGTATGTTGTCCCGGTGTCTGCATGGGTTCTCTTCAGGTGCTCTGGCTTCCTCCCACCTCCAGAAATGAGCAGCTGAGGTGAATCGGTTACTCCAAAATGTGAGTGTGGTAGTTTGTCTTTCATTAGGCCCCACAATGAGCTGGCATCTCATATGGGGTGTACCCCACCTTGCATCTGTAGCAAGGTGAGACAGGCTCCGGGAGACCCATGAGCCAATTCTTCTTTTCCTTTCAGCTTTTCCCTTCAGGGGTCGCCACAGCGAATCAAATGCCTCCATCTAACCCTGTCTTCTGCATCCTCTTCCCTCACACCAACTACCTTCATGTCCTCTTTCACTACATCCACAAACCTCCTCTTTGGTCTTCCTCTAGGCCTCCTGCCTGGCAGTTCAAAACTCAAGCAGTTCAAAAGTCATGAGCCACAATGCAGATAATTAACTATAGACAAGAGTTGCATTTTTTTAGTGTTGAGAGGAAGTCGGAGAACCTGGAGAGAACCCACAGAGACACGGAGAACTTTCAAATCACGCAGAACTTTATTGCTGTGAGGAAACAGCACTAACCACTGCAGCACCCAGCTGCCCACAGTCCAGAGGTTCCTCAGACATAGCATTCATAGACAGACTGGCTGAGCAACATTTGCAAGACTCTCCTGTTAACACCCGTGACCCGCGACAGTGGATAAAGCGGTTTGAAAGTGAATGAATGAATCCTGTTAACACCTGGAGACAAGATGTTACCAGTCACTGTTGATAACAACCAGGTTTTTTTTATTGCACCTGCCGATCTGTGTTGAAAGGAAGAGAAGGAATTCAGTAACACGTTTCACTGGACTATTGTTGTTGTTGTTGCCGTTGTTGTTGTTGTTGTTAATGCTTCAGTATTAAATATGACATGGAACCTCTGCTGTTTCCAACAAATATATACAGTAATCTAATTAAGATTGGCCAAGTGTGGCAGTGAGGTTTTTGGGTTCCACAGGACATAGGAAAGAGAAAGGGAAGGAATGGGGTCGGTTCAGGGAGAGAACTAAGTTTTCCAGATGTTTTGTGTTGTACTTACTCTCACAGATTGCAATCTGCTGGATTTGAAAGACTGCCTAAAAGGCAGAACTGACTGAAATCTAGCATCACCCAGGAGTCCATGTTGGTGAGAATAGGATGTTGGAGCAACCTAGTCTGAACAGATCATGGAGGGGCTCCCACTGAATGGGCTGTGACTATGATTACACAGCATGAAGGGGATGGACTCTCACCTGTCCATCCAACAGAGACAACCGACAGTAAAACCCTCCCAACCTCCATGAAAGTAAAAATTTTGAACTCTAGATGTGAACTTCTTTATAACTACTTCTTTAATCATGTGTCAACTGAAACTTGAACTTGATCATCAAAAGTGTGACATTGCACAACACTGAAAACACACACACACATGCACGCACGCACGCACACACACATACACACACACACACACACACACACACACACAGAAACAAACAAACTGCACCATTAATACTAATGAACGAAAAGAGAATAGGCTATCCATATTTATTCTCCATTATTTCAAATCTCTCGGGATGAAGTCACTGAGGTAGTTAAACAACTTCACGGTGGCAAAGCCCCGGGTGTTGATGAGATTCGCCCGGAAATGCTGAAGGCTCTGGGTGTGGAGGGGCTGTCATGGATGACACGCCTCTTTAACATTGCGTGGAAGTCTGGGACAGTGCCAAAAAAGTGGCAGACTGGGGTGGTGGTTCCTCTTTTTAAAAAGGGGGACCAGAGGGTGTGTGCCAACTACAGGTGCATCACACTCCTCAGCCTCCCTGGGAAAGTTTACACCAAGGTGCTGGAAAGGAGGCTCCGGCCGATTGTCGAACCTCGGATTGAGGAGGAACAATGTGGGTTCCGTCCTGGTCGTGGAACAACGCATCAGCTTTTTACTCTCACAGGGATCCTAGAGGGGCTTGGGAGTATGCCCATCCAGTCTACATGTGTTTTGTGGACTTGGAGAAGGTGTACGATCAGATCCCCAGGGACATACTGTGGGAGGTACTGCGGGAGTATGGGGTGAGGGGGCCTCTCCTCAGGGCCATCCGATCCCTGTAAGCCCAAAGTGAGAGCTGCGTTCGGGTTCTCGGCAGTAAGTCGGACTTGTTCCGAGTAGCTGTTGGCCTTCGCCAGGGCTGCGCTTTATCACCAATTCTGTTTGTGATTTTCATGGACAGGATATCGAGGCATAGTCGTGGTGAGGAGGCTTTACAGTTTGGTGGCCTGAGGATTGCATCGCTGCTTTTTGCAGATGATGTGGTCCTGTTTGCGTCATCGGCCTATGACCTGCAGCGCTCACTGGTCCGGTTTGCAGCCGAGTGTGAAGCGGCGGGGATGAGGATTAGCACCTCCAAATCTGAGGCCATGGTCCTCAGCAGGAAACCGGTGGAATGCCTTCTCCAAGTGGGGAATGAGGTCCTTCCACAAGTGAAGGAGTTTAAGTATCTTGGGGTCCTGTTCACGAGTGAGGGAACAATGGAGCGTGAGATTGGACGGAGAATTGGGGCAGCAGGAGCGGTATTGCAGTCGCTTTACCACACTGTTGTCACAAAGAGGGAGCTAAGCTGAGAGGCAAAGCTCTCCATCTACCGTTCAATCTTCGTTCCTACCCTCACCTATGGTCATGAGCGATGGGTCATGACCGAAAGAACGAGATCGCGGATACAAGCGGCTGAAGTGGGCTTTGTCAGGCGGATAGCTGGTGTCTCCCTTAGAGATAAAGTGAGAAACACTGCTGTTTGCAAGGGTTCAGAGTAGAGCCGCTGCTCCTTCGCATGGAAAGGAGTCAGTTGAGGTGGTTTGGGCATCTGGTGTGGATGCCTCCAGGACGCCTCCCTAGGGAGGTGTTTCTGGCACGTCCAGCTGGGAGGAGACCTCGGGGCAGACCCAGGACCAGGTGGATGGATTATATCTTGACACTGGCCTGGGAACGCCTTGGGATCCCCCAGTCACAGCTGGTGGATGTGGCCGGGGAAAGGGAAGTTTGGGGCTCCCTGTTGATGCTGCTGCCCCCGTGACCGGAATCCGGATAAGCGGTGGAAGATGTATGTATGTATTTGAAAGTCTCTGTAGTTTGGATCGAAGCCTCGTGCCTGGATTTGGACCACGGTCTGGTAATTGGTGACCTTGCTCTAAATCATCAGGCACTGATTATGGTTTCTGTTTCTGTTTATTTTGAACATGAACAAAACACCATATGTGGAAATAAAAGCTGAAAGAAGTAATCCAATCCCTCCCTTTTTGTAAAAGATGAAATTATTATGTTAGTACAGAATGAAACTTTAAACAGAACCAAAAACAAAACCAGAAAAAACTAAAGAAAATATTGGTTATGACTAGTGAACGGCATTATATGTTTACAAAATGCTGAATGATTCCAAAATATGATTACATTTGATTAAAATATTTTAAGGGTGATCTTCTAATGACCAACTGTTCCGCCTGACTCAGTTCAGTTGGAAACATATCTCTTGAACCTAGATGACAAGATTTTTAATATTCCAAAGTCCTTCAATTGTTGCAGAAAAATAGACGTGAGATAGAGTTTCTGTCAACACTTACATGCTAGCTAATAGTGAGGGCCAAAATACATAGAATACATACTGTAGATAGTGAGTCATATAGATAGTCCAGCAGATGTAAAAGTATGGTATGGGGTTTAAAACGTCTTGCAGTCTGATCTACTGGCTTCAGTAGCTTTCTTGAAATGGGAGTCCTTAAATGACTGTTTCTTTTGGCACAGATATTCACGGCAGAAAACATCGTAAACATAGAAAATCCTTTGATAGCAAAGAAACTTCAACTTCCTGTCTTGGCTAGGAAGATTTTCAGCGGCCTTTTTCATCGTTATTCTCATCTGTGCACTGACGGACCTGTTTTACACATTCAGTGTAGGCAGTAAGCTTTGAATTACTGATGATGTATTTGTACAATATGCGACAAGGACATCAATATATCTGAGAGGGAATAAATCCCAAGAAATTTAATACTGTGTATACTGGAATTACTGGAACAAATGGAAAAGTGGAAAAGGAGAATGAATAACGAGAGGAGAGTCCAGCACTTAATAGGAATAAATTTCTGTCCATATGATGACGCTTAGTGTATGCACACAGTCCAGAATTTTGTGCTGTGCATCTGGCTAGTAACAGGTTCATCTGACAGGTGATGAACACACATGCAGCTTGGACTCATGCCGTGCTGACATGAGGTAGAGTTTTCATACCAAGAGGGAGTTGGAGAAAACAAAAATGGATTTTGGTGCAACTGGAAGCAAAACATCTTGTTCAGTGCTTCTGCACATGGAGTTCAAACATAGAATTAATTTACACAATATCTTTGGCTGCATTTCAGCAAGGGTATGACATACATTACCGTGGTATGTGTGCTGACATGTCTGCCATTAATTTGTTAACCAATATCTTTCTCTGTCGGTATCTTCTTTTGTTCTCAGAAAAAAATACTTTATTCTGCTTCAAGTCAAATCAAATTTATGTCTTCAGTTATCATCTATATAAATGGCCATGAAGAGGAGCTGGAGTTGTTTTAAAAGATAATGCCAAAGCCAGAAAAGACAGATCTTAGTGCTGAATAAAGTCAACTGGACCTTTAGGAAAAGTCTTAAAAATGTTCAGCATCTCATCTGAGAGGCTGCTTTTGTTCTGAAAAGGCTGGTGCAGGGTTCCAGATACCATAACCTAAATGACTGAGAATTTTCATAGACATCTTGTACAACATACAGGGAAAAATAGACATTAAAAAATGTCATTAAAGTGCCAGAAAAAAATCAAGGTATCATTTCTCTAATATTTTGAAAAATATAACTTCCTCAATCCTGATCATTCCAATTTGCTCTGACGGAGACCATGTCCAAAGAAATCCATAACCATGAATCCCCTCCTCTTAAAGGACGTCTGGTTACTCCCAGCAGCCATAGTAGTCGGGAAGTGAAATTCCATTTCACAACTCAAGGAGCTTTGTGGTGTTTCAAACCAGACTCAAAATCAGCACCATCAATGATTGCCTTACACTTATTGTATTCATTAGTGGTGGCTGACTTTATTTATGAAGTAAAACTGATGGAGTTAGACTACCAATTAGCTGCAAACTCAATCTGGTGCAATTAGTTTTAAAGATGCGGTGTCCCTGTCAAAATAAACAGTTTCAATAATGAAACATCACTTTGTAAGTTGTGGAAAGCCCAGCCCCAATTCATGAAAGATCATGCAGGGGGCAGGAAACGCCTGGACCCACATAGTGGCTCCCTAGTCAGTATTATTTCCTGGAGAGTGTTTCTATGTGTTTGGACCCAATACATGCTTCTATGTGCATGGCACTCATTTCTCATTAACATTCATAAACAAAGTCAACATGTGACTTTCTTAAGGAGACGGAAATAAAAGTCACATGCAGAACTGAACCGGTGACCTCTGTCCAACCTCCAAACATGAGGAACCTGATCTACCATCTGAGATACTGCCAGCCTTTTATATGCATTTTGAAAGCTACTGGTTTCAGGTATATATACATGTTACGTGCTATAAACAGAAGGGATCTGATCCATGTGTCCCCGGTCATCGATCAACGAGGGATGAATTCCAGTGCATGTGGAATACATCGGTCAGTGGAGAGAGATTAGTCTCAATGCAATATAGAACTGATCCATTTGTCCTGTGTGAAAGGGAACTGAGCAAATGTGATCATCGATTATCTTTATTACCTTGAGTACAATCTTCAGTCAGTAAACTACATTTTGACGCATTACAGGTGCCTTTTTCACGCCAATAAAAGTTTATTTTCCATCCACAAAGTAGTTCTACTTTGGAAAAAAAAAACCCATGTAGCTCAAAATTACAGTTTAGTCTGTTTAACTGTTTGTTCTGACTCATGTGTAGAGTATTTGTCAGAAAAAATGTGCCATGGTTATGGACATAATGGATATGATGCAGTCCTTACACAGCCAGGACTGTCATGGGTGTCTGCACATACGGAATGTCAACACAGCAGTAGGCAAACATGCCACATGTACACACACACACACACACACACACACACACACACACACACACACACACACACACACACACACACACACACACACACACACACACACACACACACACACACACACACACACGCACACACACACACACACACACGCACACACCAGTCACCAGAACTAATGTGGCTTGACCTGGCAGAGAACACCTACTGCTGTTCACCCTGTTCAAAACATGTCTATATTACTGTGTCGGTCAGACCCTGAATAGAGACCTTCTGTATGGATACTCATAATTAATCTCTGCAAACCATGTTAAACAACTGGCTCATGGGGGGAAGAAAGTTCAACACAAGATTTGCCATGCTGTCACAAACAACCTGCAAGAGTCAAGCTACAAAATAAACCAGACACGAGATATATGGAAAAAATAAATAGGTGAAAAATACAAGGCCATCAGCCAAATTAAGATAATTCTAATAAAATGTATGATTAACACATGAATGGAATCATTGAGACAGACGAAGGACAGCAGGTGAAGGCACTGATCTGTAACCACTGTTATAGATGCTCAACCATGAATTCAATTTACATATCTTGAGGTATGGATCACCAAATCACTGTTTAATAATTTGTCAGAAATTGTTAAATCCTTGAAATGGATTGTAAATCCCTCGGTATGAATTGATAAACTGTAACCCCACTTTAATCATCTGTGTATAAAATTTATAAACCACTTTCGTTAACTTTTTAGTCAAGAGCCCTGAGCTACGGATGACTGTTTTCTCAGCTGACTCATGGCTCTGTGCATTCCAAAATTTATTTTATTCTGTCTTGGCTCGAGCCACAGCAAAACTTGATTTGGGGGGACCCGCAATTCCCTGGTGATGTATCTGGAGTGTACCCCGCCTCTCGACTGTAGCCAGCTGGGATAGGATCCAGCAGCACCCTTGACCGGAAAAGTGTCTGAAGACGAGAACGTTGCACTTGTCTTGTCTTCAACAAAATGGATCAATGGGTGATTTGGGGTAGATACAGAGGAGTACAAATTAAGATCGTAATTATCTCGTCGTGGTTGTCTTGACTACAAATTCTTAACAGAAAAGGCCGACTGAGTCCAATGAAAGATGGAACTGCAGGTGGTTTGTGTTAAGCGTGTTGTGCATATTTCAAGTTTAACCAATACAATAAAAATCTAGATATCTCAACCCCTTCTACAGGAAACACATGGATGAAAATAAATAACAATGGCTCTGATGCTGCAATTAACTGAATAGCGCACAAATTGTTTCATGAGTTGACTGGGGTTTCATGAGTGGACGTGTCTGCTATTAACAAATCTGAACACAGAAGAGGCTTTAATGCTGTGACAGCCACAATGTGTTGGTGTGGAACAACCATGGAAAAAACAAATCAAAACGCTGCACTATGACCTGATAAAACAAGGGCTAAATTAACTTCTTTAAAATTTTGTGTGGACCAATACTTTAGATATAACTAATTATTTATCCATCTATTCTGTAAATGAGACGATTGCGATTAACTCATCTTCAGCTGCTTCTCTGCCTCATGGATCACAGGTCTGCTGGAGCCTATCCCCAGCTGGCGAAGGAGGAAAGGCGGGTTACACCCCGGATAAGACAAAGTATGTGCAGCATGTTTTTTGCTTGATCACATGGTCTCACCCTGCATCAGTGTCTTCTCCTCCACTTTTCCCTTCTTCTATTTGCTTGTCATCATGTCTGTTGTTCACAATAAAAAAATAACTGAACATTGCCTGGAAAGTCACACAGTTTACTAGCTGTTACTACATGTACTATAAAATGATGACTTTGCACAGTACTTTCCACCTAGTTGTTATCAACAGTCACTGGTAACATGTTGTCTCTAGGTGTTAACAGGAAAGTCTTGCAAAGGTGGTTGGCCCACCCAATCTGACTGTCTATGAATGCTATGTCTGAAGAACCTCTGAACCTTGGGCAGCGTGATGGTGCAGTGGGTAGAAACATGCAACTTAGGTGAATTCATCCATCCATTTTTCTTGCAAATGAATCTGCTATCTCAGCTAGCTATGGGCCAAAGGTGGGCTAAACTCCAGTTAAGACGCCAGCTCATCGTGGGGAATATAACCAATCATGTTATATGTAAAGAATTAGTCAACATGCAGTGATGAACGAATATGATTCTAATTTTTGTTGCAACATCAGTCAGGTCTGCTTGCATGTTTTTCACAAGCACATTTTGCAATATTGTTTTGTGCAATAATGAGAATGTTTATTGCGGCTCATAATGTATTTTACTTCAAGACAGAATACACCGGGCTCCGATTAAATAGTAAAATTAGACAGTCTAGATCAAATATGAATCAATATGTGACAACAAAGCACGTTTTTTGTCTCAAATGTTTCCAAACACATTGTAGCAGAAAAAAGTTCCTTACCAGTGTGTGACATCAGCCATGTTACAAAGTCCATTCTTATTAATATCATGTCTGTTATTACTATTGGGCTTATATTAGACCACACTGTAAAAATGAGCATTTAAATGTTTGCATCAATGACCTCACGCAAACACTCACACACAGCCCTAAGGCTTGACTGGGTCATTAACTTGGTTGAATAAATCCTAAAAGGCAATCATTTAGCACAATCACACACACACACACACACACACACACACACACACACACACACACACACTCGTGCGCGTGCGTTTGTGTGTGTGTGTGTGTGTGTGTGTGTGTGTGTGTGTGTGTGTGTGTGTGTGTGTGTGTGTGTGTGTGTGTGTGTGTGTGTGTGTGTGTGATTGTGCTAAATGATTGCATTTTAGGATTTATTCAACCAAGTTAATGACCCAGTGTGAATGACCCAGTGTGTGTGTGTGTGTGTGTGTGTGTGTGTGTGTGTGTGTGTGTGTGTGTGTGTGTGTGTGTGTGTGTGTGTGTGTGTGTGTGTGTGTGTGTGTGTGTATCACACCGGTTGTGTTTAAGAGAAAATGTTAAGCACAGTTGTAAAGTGGTTGCTTGAGTATCGATTGCATTAATGGGTTTCTAAGTAGGTCGAACAAAATTTGTGTGTTCTGACTCATTCACTCAGAACTTTATAATCACAGCATCGCTGCTCTTCTTGTAGGGTAAATGCTTTATTTCCATTTTCATATTGTCAGATATTCCAGATTTTTTTTACTCTCCTGATGGGAGTAATTGCCCCTTAATAAGAACCTCCTAAGAATCTCTTATACCATGCACCATCTGTTAGAACTTTTTGCAATTTAATTGAATAGAAATCAGGAAAATTAATCAGCTACAAAAGAGGCTTCGTAGTCAACAACATGCTAATGAACTAATCAATGAGAGCATACAGTATATCACAATATAAGCTTTGACAACCCTTTACAAAAGCAGACAAGCATGATATGATAAAGAGTTCAAACTAACCTACAGAAATGAATAACTTCATGACATTTATAATTTTATAGCCTTTATAACATTGTTTGAATAAAGATATCCAATCATTAGGTTTTGTGTCTTTTATTTGCCTGTTTTTGTCAAAGGACTTCCATTTAATTGTTTTTCTCTCTCTCTGGATTTCACCTAAAAATAACAGAGAGGTTTCATCGCTCAATTCACCTGACTAGGGAAGGTTTTCTGTAAAATCTTTCGCTGTTTGTTGGCAAGCTTGACACATGTTGCAGGTAGGTTTGGATCAAACACAGACAGCTCCTCTGGTATGTAGTAAATATTGTTCAAAGGTGACCAGCATCTGTAGAAACCACTGTGGTGTCAATTTAAATACGGATGACTGAAATACTCTACATTTCTTAACATCTTAATATCTTTTTTCATGCTATCATGTTGTTATTTTGACCAAATGTCACATTTTGCCATCACAATGTGAGAAACGATATTCCAGATCCTCAATGTCAGTCTTCACCTCAGTGAGTGCAGCGGTTTAGCTGCATGAATTTCAAGAACATTTCATGCATAAATTACGTAGCGAGAGCACAAACCTTGGTCAAGACAGCTCAGTTTCCTCTTTGAAGCTCACGTCTTACCACATTTGTGTTTGTACTTGGAACTGTTTGTTTTTTAAGCAAATTTGCAGTGGAGCTCATCTCCACAGGAGCCTGGCGCCCTGTCGTGGTAAGACATTCGTGGGTGTAGGTCATTGTGATAGAAATTAATGCTCTTTACACCATATAGATTGATGTCTATTATGCCTTACCAATTTACCAAACCCTAACCCTCGAGACAGAACCTGCCTGTAAAACATCTGTGAGAGACACATTGCTTTTCTTTCTCCTTTTCAATTGTGATGAGACTCCATGCGTGTATTTGACCTTTCTAGAGAAATAATGCTTGTTGGAGCTCATTTTGTAAAACTCATAAAAACAAATTTTCCTCTTCCTGCCTCTATTTTTATTCAGCCATAGACACAACTGTTTCTGTGTTCACAGACAATTAGTCCTGGGGCCATATCCCGTCTCTCCAAGAAATATCACAAAACTATTTCAATAATTAAATAAATCCAAGACAATTTACGTATAATAAAATATAGCAATGAATAAAGAGGTAAATATCTATAAAGCAAACTTCCAGTCTTGGAAAGTCAGTTTGTCTGAGATGTTTGCTCTGGCTCTAGGACTGGACTGTGTCTATCATCACACAGACATTTATATGAAGGTTGAGAGGATGCCTAGACCTCATGACTCACTAATTACGGTAGACAACACACCGAACAAGTAGGAGCGATGACTAGAGAGCTGACATCAGATGACAACAGAAATGCATGGACAGGATTTTTCCAAGACAGTAAAAAAAAAAGGCTAAAAAAGAAAAAGAAATTTTTGGAATCCAATCTTAACAGAGAATTAAAGGCAGCCCAAAACGTTATCCTAAAATGGAAAGTGAGAATGATAAAAACTGAAAGACAAAGCGTCTGCACATGAATGGAAAATGTTTTATAGACGTGGGCATGCTGAATTCAGAGACAAGTTTGTCAAACCGCCCTCATGAACTCTGAGGAAATATGTATGAAATTCACCGTCAGGATGCACAAGGATCCATCCTGTCAAATCTCAAGTGTTGTCAAAAAGAAAACAGAGACATAAAAGGTGTTGACATACGATTACTTAAACATTTTTTACAATGATGGATTGTATTTTTTTGGCCCAGATGTGGGAGCAAACCCAGGTTAACATCAATCTTCATATGCGCTCACACTCGCAGGAACAGATTATATCTCCAGTGCTTCATAGGAATAGCTGCTGTGCTCACATTGCTCATTCAAGCATCTGAGTAGATTCCTCTATTGTCTATTTTCTTTGGTGTTCTCACACTGTTATGGATTAATGAGCACAGAAAATTAAATGTAGATTCTCCCTTACTGTGGCTTCCATTTGTGTCTTTATGAAAAACAACTGTCAACTTCTGCATACAATCCCCTTGTTCTAAGTGAGACAAACAAAAAGCACCACCATTACATAACCTCAAATTTACAGTCAAATTGTTCTGGAGAAATAGTTATCCTTTTTCTCTGCATTCACACCTGCTCACACACATACACAGCTGCACACACCACAGACAGAGGAAGCAGAGATATTCCCAGAGGGCTTTGAGCCAAAAATCTCATTTCTTTAAAAAAGTAGTTCTCATCATTTGACGGAGCCTTTCAAAGAGTAGTCTGGTTAATTCTATAACCTTTCATGCCAGGACACACAGCCCCTTCAGCTTCAAACATCTCAGCCTGACTGAAGAATCAAGGCCCTCGTTAGCGGGGAGTTAAATATTTCATACTCCCCAAGCTCCAGAGAAGTAGCAAGATAGAGTCAAAGGGGGTAAAGAAGAGTTAGGGGTAAAAAGAACCAATACAAATACCACAGCAGCAGATCTGTATTTGAAAGAAATACAGATCTGTACTTAATAACTGAATAAAGTTTTTGATAAAAGATTGTTGTCCCCTTCACAAGAGCTCCTCCACCGTAACGGATTCAGTCACTGGTGATTTGCACAC
The DNA here is from genome assembly GCF_040054535.1 of Antennarius striatus. Classification (NCBI taxonomy): domain Eukaryota; kingdom Metazoa; phylum Chordata; class Actinopteri; order Lophiiformes; family Antennariidae; genus Antennarius; species Antennarius striatus. The sequence goes on from NC_090792.1 coordinate 11,909,139, forward strand.
GTCTAAATTGATTATAAGGCTTTAAATGTAATTAGTAATTTCGGTTCATTTCCATAATTTACAGACACAAAAATGAATATGCATAAAGACAACTGTGTACACTCTGAGCTTTTTATGAATGCAAACTGCGTTCGCATAGTGCTTCCAAAAAAGAAGCTTCACAGCAATCGCTTTTTCAAAGTGGGATTTGCATTTCAAGCCTTTCTGTCTCTCTCTACTCATCTCTCTCTGTCATAAGAGGGGCCGTAGCCTGAAGGCAGGCTTTGTTATTGGTACATCGTGAGAGCAGCATGTCCCTCCTGTAATATAATCAGTTTCAGTGAATTACAGCAGCGCCTAATGGCATTAGGACCTGGTGACACTCATTTAGTTCAGTTCAGTCCCTGTATGTCACAGACTTTGAAACATTGGAGTGAGGAGCTAAGAGAGTGATTGCATCACTCTCTGGTGATACAGTAGAATAGCAGTGAGGATTTTTCCCTGTAAACTGGGACAAAATCTGGCACAAATTTCAAAGAATTCCTTATCAAAATTAATTTTCAAAAAAATTTAGGAAGTTAATTGAGTTGAGCTCCATTTAGTCATTTTAAAATAAGGGAGAAATGTATTTGTCAAAAATCTTTTTTAAAAACAGATTGAGAAATTCTGTTGTTGTTTTTTTTAATCTATAAAAGGTTTGATTCATGTTCTGAAGCGTTTCTCATTGGATGCTTAGGTCATTACAAAAACATGAAAAGTCTACAATATGTTAGTAGCGCTCTGAGGCTGGAATGAAACAGCTTTCTGTTATTTTCTAACATACAAACATGATGAGGTAGTCTTAATGCTGACATGGTTACATTAAACCAACAGAATATTTAATATCTTGTTTAAAAACGTCCTGTGATATACAAATATTTTTATCATTACAACAAATCATAAACTACATTAAAGGCATTACAGGTGTTCTTATTTGGTCGGAAACTAATGTAGGTCTTTTTGCAGTTACATAAAATTCAGCATAAATCATTTGAATATCTGATTCCGAGATGTTTTGTCACCTCCTGGCATGTCTAAAAATATATTTAATCATTTGTATGAATAGAATTAAGTTTTTCTAATTCAACCAAATGACAAATGTTTTAGAGTTACTGAAAGGTCACAATTGAGATATAGGCCAGTGCGGTAGTTGCGAGACAGGCCAAAGCGGTAATAAACCAGTCTTTATATCCATGAGTTAGGGATAATTGTCTTCACTGCTGTCACCATTATCGTGGGTTTAGCTGTGACTGTTTCACATTAGTTTATAATAGGTTTAACATGACTCAAATCCATGTGTGCAATGACGACATTGACGTTCTGACTGACTGGCTGCTGCATTGACAACTTGTATCTGATAAAGTGCTGAATACTGTTACTTTCTTGGCTATTGTTAACAAGACCACTAATGGCTCTCATCAAATTGCAATAGCCAATGTGCACCATGGAAACAAGCACAACACAGATGTAACCCACATACGCTGATCAGCCGTTTAAAATGATATGTGAAGGGAATGACTCCGAGCATTTTGTTACCACCCGTCAGAGGGATGGACATGTTAGCCAGCAACTGAACACCGCACCCTTGAATTTGATGAGTTGGAAGCTAGAAACATGAACACGTCAAAGGATCTGAGGAAAAAATTGTGTCACCAACACAATCGTCTTCTTCTCCTTCTCCTTTCGGAAACAATCATCTCCAAAAGTATTATTGAATGTTCCCAGTCTTCAGTGGTTACCACCAAACAAAAGAGGTCTGAGGACGGATAGTCAGCCAACAGGGACATGGGTGCCCACAGTTTGTTGTTGCCCCGGAGGAAAGGAGGTCAGCCCACAAATTGGTGAAAATGTAGATGATAGTTCTAATAGACAAGTGTCAGAGCACAGCATCACGTCACAGCGTGCTGCATATGGGGCTGCTTAGTCAAGCTGAGCCTTGCCTGTAACAGATATGTGAGCATCAGAACTGGGACACCCAGTCTGGGTGAAGGCGACGAGGTCTAGATGATTGTTTTATTCTTTACAATCATGTGAACAGCTGGCTGGCTGTGTTGTTTTTCTTCTTTTCACATGATTACTTTGAAACCAACCACCCACCGTGTGACTAAACATGGCTGCAGAACAAGGACACTTAATTGCAGGGGTTCTTTCAGCATGACTGCACCCCGCCACACTACAAAAGTGTTTCAGGAATGGTTTTAGGAACATAAAAAGGAGGTCAGTCCGTTGACCTGGCTTCCAAATGTCCCAAATCACATTTGTAATGTTGCTTTGTGATGGTGTCATATATTTACACCTTCCTGCGTAATTATTCCACAGTCACACAGAGTAGCTGCCGCTGTGCATCAGCAACAAATGTGTGATAAAGTGCCACATCATCTCTTTTGTGATGTGCAGAGTATTTCCCAAAGGTCGCAGCTGTCCCAGGAAGCAATCAGTTACTTGATTCCCCATGAACACAAACGTTAGTGTGAGTGTAGCCAAAAGTACTTCAGAAAAAAATTCTAAGCTGTACAGCACATGGAAAATCTTAGTTTACTGAGCCAAAAATGGGTTGTTGTTTTGATTTTCAATGATCACACATTGTGAGTTATAACAAGCAGAAGCCTGACATGTTGTTTTTTTTAAATAATTCATTTACATATGTATTACAAATACATAACTGTATGATAATGAATATTACCTAATGCTTGCATGGTGAATAGAAGCCTTTGCCCTCTTTTAAAGATGTTTTGCACACAGATCTATTAGCTGTTTCTTCAGAACATGATAATTGTTATTATTGTGTCTTCTTTTCAATTCCATTGAGGTTGAAAGCAACTAGAACACATGGCTGATGATAATACGGATTTCAAGGTGTGTCATAATTTATGCATAATTGTTGTAAACCTTAATGACAAGAGTGAATTAGCCCAGATGGACGTGTCTGGTATTAAATAGGGTGATATCTATCTGGAGTGTCAGCCTTTATCCTTGAGTTAACATTGACATATGTGTTTATTTGAAGTTACAGATTTTTATTGTGTTTTGGTTAAATTGATTTTGTCAGTTTATACCATCTGCCTTGTTTCCCTCTTTTCTATATATCCCGGCATTTACTTTTAGTGCTATTTTTCAGGGACTACAACCATGCATCAACATAAATGCATTATTGTACTTATGCAGCTGAGTCATCTAAACACAATGATTATTAATAATAATAAGATCTAATAAGCATTCTCTTCAATCAAAAACATACTGCTGATAAATTAGTGTTTCTTATTATCTTGACTAACTCCTGAGCCATGATCGAACATAGTCGCCTTGTGTTCTTTTTCTTGCACTATAGTAACTTAAATCAATTTCTGTACTGCTAGTTGAAGTAAAAACAAGTGAGTAAAAACAAGATTGTAAATCTGATCATGTCTTTAATGCGTAAGAAGAGAGAAGTTGTCTTATGTTTGATGTATTTATGGGAAAGCTCTTCTGGGAGCGCGTGTGGTGAATCATGTATTAATTCATCTTTCATACAGACTTTATAAATCGATTAATCACAGAACAGCAGCAGATTAGAGCGATCAGTGATCATGTATGTGTTGACATCATATTTATCACATGATAAATAACGATATTTACCAATTTAATATCTCATTTTATAAAGATTACACTTGTGGAGGTTATTAGAAATAGTTGCCCCAGTATAAAGTCAACACAGTTGTAGACAAATAACACTTGACTTCATTGGCACTCAAGCCTTTTTACTTTAAGAAGGCTTATTTGTGTAGACACCCTAAAATCAGAGTGAAATGAAGATGTGGCAGGCCAGTCCATTTTTTCAAAAACTTAATTTCTGCAACTCAAAATGCTTTTCAGTATCTTGTGTGGCCCCCACGAGCTTGTAGTCATGCTAGACAACGTCGCGGCATGCTCCTAATGAGACGACAGATGGCGTTTTGTAGAATTTCCTCCCAGATCTGTGTGAAGGCATCCCTGAGCTGTTGTACAGTCTGAGGAGCAACCTGGCGGGGCCTAATGGACTTAAACATAATCTCCCACAGATGTTCTATTGGGTTTAAGTCAGAGGGATCGTGAAGGCCATTCCATTGTTTCAATTCTTTCATCCTCCAGGTACTGCCTGCATACTCTTACCACGAGGCTGGATATTGTCGTGCATTAGGAGGAAACCAGAACGTTGGGTTGAGGACCTTCTACGGTCCTGTCCAGCTCTCTGAGAATAAATACCACCAGTCTCCTGAAATCTCCTCCATGTTCTGGAGATTGTGCTGGGAGACAAATTAAACCTTCTTGCTGCAGCACGTGTGGATGTGCCATCCTGGAGAAGTTGGGACAACCTGTGCAACTTCTGTAGGGTTAAGGAATCGCCTCAGACTGCCAGTAGAGATGATTACTCAAGCCAAAACCAGCACGTGTGGAAAACCAGCCAAAAAATATCAAGAGGGAGAAATCTGAGATTACCTCCACATGTGAAACCACTCGTTTTAAGGGTTTTCTAATTGTTGCCACTGTAGGGCACCTGTTGTTAATTCCATGAACACCAATACAGCTGAAAGTGATCAACAATGCCCCCAGCTGCTTAACCAACCAGAAAATTATCAGAAGGTTTAATTGATTTTATGCCAGGCCCAATTAAAAGTTGTTCCTTTAATGTTTGTGAGCAGTGTATTTCCTGATTCTGTTCTGTGCTGACTGTCAGAGTTTGACTACCATAAAGGAACAGATCCTTTTGGAAAGATTCAGATGTCATGTCATGAACTCTATGAAACTGCATGGGACCGTGTGTTGGTGCCAATAGGGGCCTCCTATGTGAGAGCATTCATGTGTCTCCTGTGTGAGTAATTTCACAACTGATGGCTGATTTTGGATTAGAGACCTCAGATGATTGACAACAGAAATATTTGGATCCATCCCCCTGACTGGTTTACAACACAAAGTTTTAGCTGGCTAAACAAACCAGCTAAAACAGGCCAAGTAAAATAGCTGATGAATACTCAACCATGGGACCAAAAATGAATCCAGATATTTTTCAACAGCAAATGTTAAAAAAAAAAAGTGGAATAGGTCACAGCCCCAAGACAAAACAACGAGAAAGGAAGGTCCTACTGGAGAACCTGGTTGGTGATATTGGAGTCCTACTGGAAAAGGAGTGATTGTCATCTGCCTGCCAATTAAAACCATCTTTAAACCCATGAGAATGAAGTCATATGAATGTGTTACCAATGTGATTGGGTTTCATTGACTTAAGAAGCCTCTTTGATGACGATGAAAGGTTGTTAAGCTGTTCTTACAAATCCATCTGACTTCATCCAAACACAGAGAACTACCGTGACATGGATGACTGAAAATCTCCACAGACAACTCACAAAATAGGTGCATTGATACAGAAAAGTTGCTGCTAGTAGTGATAACATAAGTTTTAACGTGGGTGTTTTTCATTCATACCATGACATGTCAATAAATTACATGTAATAGCAAAGGCTTACTGTTCATACCAACTTCCAAAACATCAAAGAGGGTAATTTAAGATGCAACACTGGAAGTAGTCAAATTGTAATGAAACAGATCCTATGAGACCAAATCCGAATTTGCTGTAATTGAGCAAATGTCGTGAGGCTGGACAATATTGTTTTTGTCTTTCACAAACTGCCTGGAGAGCATCCGGGTTGACTCCTGACTGAAGAGCGAGTTCTCCTCCAGAGGAACTGTCTCCATCTGCAGTAAGTATGCAGAGGAATTTCACCATTGCTGGCACAGTCTCCTGGCTACACAATGCTATTTGTTACACTAAGCAACATTCAACCTCTAAATATTTTTCTTTACGTCCTCATCCTTTGGCCCATTGATTCCATTGAGTGTTATAATAGTATGTTATGTTCAGTATTTTAGGGTTTTTATGTAAACTGCCTTTGCAGAGTGGTTTCTGTGTGACTTCCACATTTTTAATTCCATCACTTCATTTTTTTCAGGATTAGGCTTTTACCTGTCTATTTCATTGTATTATCTTCAAATCAGCACCAACCAAAAGGCTTACCTATGCATATGGACCGCTCATACACTCTGGATAAAGGGGCCTCTGCACCTTTTCTGGATATTTTTTTCCACTCAAAGAATTCTGAACTTGTCCACCCTGTTATATAATGATACCTAGATTTTCATCTCTTCATCACATCTCAGCTTTCCCAATCCTCATCTAGAGTTAGACATTCCTGCATACATTGCTGATCCTTTGAATTAACTTACTGGCAAAATGTGACAATTTTTTTACATTTCCAAGTGCAACAGCTGCCTAGCTGAGGATTTTGAGCAATGGGATATATTCCCTCTATTTGTAATCCTTAAAATCCTAAAAAAGCTTCAAGGATGTCTAAAGCTAAATACGAACCCCCTAGTCATGACTTTGTATAAAGCTGAGCTAACGGGCTGGTATCAACAGCTCCAGAGCAACAAACTCTTCTTTTAACGTTGGTTGGCTCATTTTGAAGGTACAGTACATGCTGAGGAGCTATGGCACCTGCTGGCATGTGTTATTGGGGGGGGGGACCTCTGGTTGCACCTCCACATGCCGAGAACAAACTAGAAGTGGAGTGAACCATGTGATCAGCTTTACCCACAAGATGTGCCTTTGTCTTTTAACGACAGATCACATCAAGGTATTTGTTTGGGAAACAGTAAATTGATGAACCAACTGTTCCTTGTTCCTATTTTTAAGAACAGTCTAGCTTTTGAGCCAATTTAATGAATAAACAATATGACAAAAAAATCTGAACATGAAACGAAAAAAAAAAGAAGCATCTGTGAATTCATCTGTGTAACCATATTATTGACTTACATTCAAAACACTTAAGGGCAAATCAAGGGGTCCAGCTTTGGTCACAGCTGTTGTTATTATTACTGATGCATATTAGTAATAGGAAAATTATATTTTCATCTTCAAGTTATACTTCATCCAGAGCGATGTGGAATTGACTTCCATCAGTGTGTGCTCTCAAAGTTGTCATGTATTTTCATGACTCAGACCCACATTACTGACACATTTTTTTGCAATAATATAAGAAACATTAGAAAGTAATATAGATTTATTGGAATTGTCTATAATGTGGAAAGGAATTATATTGTTTAATGAACCGGAATGACACACTAAAGAATATATCTCCACCAAACTCAATCAAATCCCTCTTAGCTTACTTGGCCTATGTCTTACTTCCTCTAAAGTGTCTAGGAATTCTTACAGAGGAGCATTACATCCATCATTAGCTGGAAAGAGAAGATGGAAAGATCTACAGCTCAGGACAGAGAATCTCCACCCAGGCCTACCATTACTTGTGACCTCCATAAATCTGGTTGGGTTTTTTGGGGGTTTTTTTTGGAAAAGCAACACCATAACATGTAAAGTATCATGAATTGTTTCCCGTTGCTTAAAGTCATAAGGGAGACAGAAAACTCAGGGAAGAAGGTTAATCTGGTTCATCTTCAAATATTCATATGAAATGAGATGCTGTGCAGCCAAGTAACGGATTCCATCGGTGTCTCCAGTGATCACACTTCCTCCCACATTTGATTTTTAAGTCTATTTCATCACCATCTTCTGAGCACAATAAACTTACATTAGCCCCTTGTCTTCAAGCATCTGTAAGTGTGATAGGTTTGACAGTACTGGTTTAATAGAGAATAATCAGCAACAGAAATGGGACCAAATATTGCCTGAGGGACTTTTCATCAAACACATGGCTGTGGTTTGGGCTTCATTAGAGAAAGCATACATGGCCCTCTACTAATCCCTCTGCATGTTGCGTTAATCAAATGACAAAAAGCCCATCACAATCAATAATGCCATTATACCACATAATGTGGAAAATCAAAGGTGGGTGAACACTTATGCGATCAGGGTGGATTGAGTACAAACACAATGCTTTCAAACATGTTGGTCCCTTCTGGGCATTTTCCAAATCCTATTTAACACTGGCAACATTTGGGGCAGCTTCACTGGTAATGAATCTGTGTTTTTGTGTGTGTGTGTGTGTGTGTGTGTGTGTGTGTGTGTGTGTGTGTGCGTGTGTGTGTGTGTGTGTGTGTGTGTGTGTGTGTGTGTGTGTGTGTGTGTGTGTGTGTGTGTGTGAAGGACTTCAGAGTGAGTGTTATTTATCAATGACGCTGAACGAGGACAATGCATTCTAATTATTTTGATTATCCAGCAGCCCAATCAGTAAGGAGGTTTTTGTTTTTTTTTACTGTGATTTTCTTTTATTACAAAACATGTTTGCTTTGTTGCTCAGATTTTTCCATTGAAAACAACCTTTTATGACTCATAGGGATTCAATACAACACAACAGGATGCACATGAAATAAAAAGAGAGACAATTTCAGACACTTTTAGTTCAGTAGTTCATTTGAGATGTAAAGAATTCACTTTTTAAGCTCATCAGACACAAAACAACTGTTTTGTGATTTTGCACAGTTAGCTCAGAAGAAATGTTGAAAGAACTTGTGCCAAATGGCATCTAAACTATATGTTAACCTTTGAATTAACTGTGGGTTGATCTGACTGGTTGTGTTTCAATTAAGGCAGATTAAACACAAATATTTATTTGATGGTCTGTACATGTTAAATTACAAGTAAAACTCTACCTTTATCACTAAATAAACCAAGTGACTGAAAATTATTCTTAAAAATGCTACTGCTACACTGAGTTCTGGAAAAATCTACATCTGCTCCTCGAAGTACCCTTCTGGATGCCAAATTTTGTTTAATGACCAATCTGGATGACATTAGTTGAATATCTCTGTCGGTATCCCAACACCAACCTCTCATTGTGATCTTAGTCTCTGCTTTCAGTTACTCTCAGTCCCAGACTCAACCTCCCCTGCATATCTTGTTATTGTATATTATCTTACTCCTGACTGCTTTCAGTCTCCTTTGTCACTGTCCTGCTGTCTGAGGATGCTCTCCAAACGTTTTGCCCTGATAGGAGGCAGCTGATCGTAGACACTGAAACCAAACTCTGAGTGCTGTTGTGGCAAACGGAAGAGCAGCAAATGGTTCCTTAAAACCTGGAAATGACCACACAAAAAAAGTAAGAAGGAGGTGAGGTGGTTAGAGGAAGTGGTAACAGCGTAAAAACAGTTTATAATAGCAAAATAGAAAATGAGATACACAGAGAAATGACCAGAAAGGCATTAAAATAGAAAAGATGTGAGTCAAAAACATTAAAAACGGCATGGAAACATACTGGTTTATCAGATGGACCTGACTGTAAAACTTCATGAGAAAGCTTAATGACATGAGGATAAGTGATGGTGTAAACAATACCCAACTCACTCAGTATAAAGTCATAGAAAAGGAGTAAGTACCTCATCAGTCAGGTAGTAGATTTTCCTCAACATACTCTGACGAGCTGCTTCAACCTCCTGGAAAAGGACAATGAGATTAAAGCTCCAAAGACTGATCGATGTGCTCTATTTAACTTTGACTTATAAAAACTACTCACCTGTCTGCAAGAATGTTTTCCACAGCTCTAAACTTATTTCTAAGTAAAGTAATTGAGGTGAAGTCACTAAATGTGTTTCTGATTCTAGGACGTTAACACCCCAAACCACGAAGAGCCGAGTAGATCATGTGAGACAATCAGAGGCTCAGAGGCTCCGCTTCCTCTCTGCGCTAATCAATAGCATGATTCCGTAATTTTTAAGAATTTCAAGATTGCAGCAGATGAGCTCATTATTTAAAAAACGAAACTTCCGTATAGGTCTGGTTCCCTGTCAGCAGAGTTCATCAAATAATAATACTTCAGTTGTCGTGTAGTCACACACATGTCACAAACATGCATAAAATGTCAAACTTTTAAAAAATAAACTAGAACCATGGCAGTCACAGACTGCAACATCCCGTGACACCCCTGAATTCAAAATTTTATCCTGACCTTCTTGCATAGATTAAAACTAGTGCTCTGACCTACTTTCATTCATCAAAGCACTAGCTTTGATCTATAATCTTACTCACAATGGCGTGGGTTCTCTCCGGGTTCTCTGGCTTCCTCCCTCCTCCAAAAGCATGCGCTTCAGGTTGATTGGCCGTCCCAAAATGCCCGTAGGTATGAGTGTGCGCGTGCATGGTTGTATGTCTTTGTGTGTGGCTCCGTGGTGCACTGGCATCGTGCCCGGAGTGTCCCCCGCCTCACGCCCTGTGCCGCTGAGATAGGCTCCAGCTCCCCATGACCCGCTGCGGTGGATATAGCGGTGGTAATCTGAAGATGACTGACAATGGCCTTCTCCCTCGTTTTTCTATCTTATCCGGTTCAAAAGTTGAAATTTGACCTTGACCTAGTTTTCCCCTTTGCCGCCTGAGTAATCTGCTTTTTGTTTCAGCTTTCTATCTGCAACGGTTGCAAAGATATTTGGTGGACATACTAACGGACGAAGGAACGGATGAACGGACGAACACACGAACACTGACAATTACATCACCACTTTGAAGTGGGATGTAATAAGATGATTAACTACACTGCTTCCTATTAAATGCAGGAGCTGAGGATTTGTTTAAACAAAAGAGAACACATGTACTGTATATGTTCTGTAAAAGATCGACACAGAGTCTTAAAAACATGAACGAAGTGCTCATAAAATGTCCTCCGGGATTAATACAGTATGTATGTATGTATGTATGTATGTATGTATGTATGTATGTATGTATGTATGTATGTATGTATGTATGTATGTATGTATGTATGTATGTATCTATCTATCTATCTATCCATCTGTCTATCTATCTATCCATCTATCTATCTATCTATCTATCCATCTATCTAAAGTATTAAATAAGTTTAGAGCTGTGGATACATGAGAAGAGTCATCGGCTTCTTCAGTTGTTCAGTAGACAGTATAGCTGTCTGTTTTACAGCAGGGACCGAGAAATATAATAGCAAGGTTTTGAGTAGAAAAAGGATGAAACATCTTTACTGAAGTCAGTCTGGCTGATTTAAGAAACCACAATCCTAACATTAATATAGCACACCAGCTTAATCAAGACAGGCCTGGATTTATGTCTTAAAGCCAGAATAACTGCTGTCACAAAGGATTACAGTCCTGCAGAGGTGTGTGTTCAGTGGTGCTCTACCTGTGCTGCAGCATCCTGAGAGAAGATGAAGGAGTTGACGTGACACAAGGCGACAACATATAAGACAGGACACCAGCGTAGCGTCAGTGTTCCCATCACCAAAGAGCGGAAGTAGAGACGGAGGAGAGGGAGGGAGTCTTCAGGGGGGGACGTGAACCTCTCGATTGGCACTGAGAACTTCAAGAGGAGACAGACAAATAACAAATTATACAGAAACCTGTGTCATATCACCATAAAGAGCAGTAACCTCATTACCTGTTCCAGCGTGACCCCCAGTGACCTCAGGATCCCCACATGTTCTCCAAACACAGCCAGCCTCATGGTGGCGCTATACCTCCTCTGTAAGGGTAAGAGGACCCAGCAGCCAAACAGCTGGTCTCCAAAGGACACGGCTTCATACTGGGTCAGGAGAGCAGTGTACAGGTCCTGGAAGGAGGCGAGACCCGGAGGAGGAACGTTCAAGTCCAAGGAGTCCAGCCTGGATGGCCTGTAAATGAAAGGGATTAAGTTTGACTACAGCCTTGCATTCTAAGATAAGACATAAACATTTGCTGACCTGGTCAGGAGTCTGAACAGACCCCAGGTCAGTTTCTGAACAGGTCTCTCTAGGAACAAGTCACTGGAACACAAGAACACACAGGACAGGCGGGCCAGCTTGGCAACAGTAGGGATCACCTTGAAAAAAAGAAAAAGAAATACCGTTTTAAAAACATCACACACTTTCATTTGTGATGTGAATACTTTTGAATCTGGACCTGGGAATTATGATTTTGATTCCAGATTCAACATTTACCTTCAAATTGTCTACAGGTGTGAGCATGAGTGGTTGTTTGTATAAAAATAATAATAATAACAACAATAATAATAATTACTATTATTATTATTATTATTATAACAATTACAATAATTATAATAATTATAATAATAACAGGCTCAGCTCTGGGGGACTTCTTCCTTACTAGATTTTGTACCTTCAGAGCTTCCTCTCTCCAGACCTCGAGCAGCAGAAGCCACTGTAGACAGTGGGTCACTGCCTGCAGAGCCCCCTGTGGTAGCTCCTCAACCAACAACCCGCCACCATCCGACACGCCCGCTTGCTCATACAGGCTGACGAGAGGGAGAAAATGCCAATCGGATGGCAAGGTGGGACCAGTGAGCTCTGGGAGCAGATGGCAGCTGATCCATGGGTTACGGCCCAGCAGCGCGTCTCTGGATGTCAGCACGGATGGCTCAAGGTGGGCCAGGTGAGTGAGGAAGCACCCTCGTATGGATGGCAGCTGGACACAAGCTTCTCTCAGGAGAGCTCCAACAGTCTGGAAGGAGGGAGAGGTCTGGTGATGTCTTCCCTCTTGGAGTCTCAGTTCTCCCAACTCTAAAGCCTCGGGTCCGCCGCTGTGGCCTTCTCTGGAAAGCAAACAACAAGCACAAACTGGGTAGCGCTGCAGTAGACAACAAGCAAATCATGTGGCTTATCTGATAGAGTCCAAACAAAATTTACGATAATATAATTTGTGAAAATATTTTTTTTATCTGCTTATTTTTTCAATTGCTACTCTGTGAAACAAAATAAACAAAAATAGAATCATTTTAAAATAAAACTTTAAAAAAAACTCACGATATAAAGTCTTTGTTGAAAATGATGGTGGCAAGCAGTTCATGTGCCAGATACTCACTGCCTGGCAATAACCATGGCAGCAGAACCAGCGCCACCTGGTGGTACAGTGAGGCATGTTTGGCTACCTGTGGGTCACTGGGGACCTGAAACCGCAAAAAAAAAAAGTGGAATTAGAGATAAGAATATAAAAAACAGTTCAATGACACATGTGCAGCATCAACAGTTTTTGGAAGTCGAAACCAGAACTATAATGTTTATATTAGTATTGTTACGAATATTATGACAAATTAAACTCAGCTGGAAACAGTAACTGAGTGAAACCAACAGAATACTGTTTGAGTTGGTGCCTACCAGCCTGTGTGCCAGCCGGAGCAACAGATAGAGGAGGTGTTGCTCATGACGGAGAAGCCAGGCTCTGGTGTGAGACTGGGTGGGTGAAGCCTGACTGCAGCTTTGCAAATACTGGAGCACAGCGTCAGACAGGAGGAGACCAGTGAACTATAGAGGATCAGGAACAATGGAAAGTTATTATTTACAAGGATTTTATGTAAGGCACCACAAGATGGCAGCAAAACACACATGGATGTGCTTCTAGTTCAGTGAAAGGTCAACGTTTAATGCCAAAAGTCTGCTGCTAAAAATAATTTTGCTGATCAGTTGCTCATATCTGGCTGACAGAAACACCGAGCAGAGGGAAAAAAAAATCAAATAGGAAACCTCCAGACTGCATTATTGTCTGTCGTTGCATGTTATAAAAGACTTCTGAACAAGACTTCCTGCTCTTCTCTGAGACCTACCTTGCTGCTGAGGCCTTTGTGGATGCCTGTGATTGTTTGCAGGAGGAGCCCCAGGCCTGTGAGAAGAGGGAAGGGAGAGCTGGGAGCAACCAGCCCTGGTCGGTCCCTCCATCCTGGACATGACAACCCAGGGAGGCTGGGAGTGGACTCAGGGTCCAAAGGACTACATTTAACATTACACACTACAGAGGAGGATCTGGTGGAAACAGAAGAAAGAATTTTAGGAAAATAAAGAAAAATAATTATTTTTCAGAATGTGTTATTCACGTACGTAAGTACTGTAATGCCACTTGTCTGACACTTACTTCAGGTTTTTTATCAAGCCTTGAACAACATGGTGGGACAGTAGGGGGAGGAGAACTTCACATGTCAGCTGCTCCAGTTCTTGAAGTGTCTCCACTGGCTTGAAGCAGCTCTGAAGAAATCACATTGTAGTAGTCATATAATCACACACTGACAATTTCTTTGATTTTGTTTACATGTTGCACTGTATCTGACCTGAGTCCGGCTGGAAGCATAATTATTAAACCCCTCAAATAAGGTGATTTTGGGCAAAATATAATATTTATTGGCTTTTCACAATTACCAAAAGACACAAGAACAAAAAAGCTCAAAGCAAAAGAATCTTTATAGATTCAACCAAAAAAAAAGTTACTTTTACTGACTATTGCAGCACCAAAATTAGTCATAGGACACAAAAATCTGGGGATGTTGTTTTATGAAGTAATAAAATACACTTTTTGTTTCCTATGGATCTGAGAACGAAGTTTATGTTAAAAGAACACCTGAAAGCAAACGGGTGCTTTAAACTGTACAGACAATTTTTGTTATGAGGGATTATAAATTTAGGACTTTAATAGTCAGCTGTAACGGCTGCAAAATCCGTTTTATTGAAATGTCAAAACTGTTCTTGTTTGATGTGGTTACTGCTAATGGGTGATTAATACTTATTTTTTGGATTAGCAATATGAATTATGGAAAATTTACACCTCTTCTCATCTTTCAGAACCTACATGTGTTTTTAAAAATAAGATGAGCTGACATATCTTAACTAATAGAATGTGATCGGAGGTCCAGACGGTACCTGTCTAGAGAACTGGTGGTAGTAAGATTCTAAGTAGATCAGGTACGCAGGGATCACAGTCAAGCTACTCTCTCTCTGAGAGGGATCATCAAGGCTCTTCAGGAACCCCTTCAAATGCCCCAAGAGGGGTGCCTGCAACCCTGAAACCTGACCCCACGATACCGGAGGAGGAGGCAGACATTCTTCTCCCTTCGAGCTAAAAGGGTGACATGAAGATTTAAGGGGGAATAACGTGGCTTATGTGAAGCTTCACGTAACAGAGAGGTATCATAAAGGACTATAATCCTCATCTGTACCTGACTGCACCAGCCTGCAGCTCCTGGTGGCAGCCAGCGGTGTGTGTGACCTGTGTGAGAAAGGAAATCAGAGCCAGGACCCGCTGGAGCTGCAGGGGCAACAGAGGATCTGACGGGGACAGGACTCTGTGAACAGACTGTAAGGTCTTTGCTATGCTTGGATACAGGTCTCTGTGGGAAACAAAGACAGAATAGTGATGAAAGCAGCAGCTCAAAGGCTCATATTTTTGGAATGACAAACTAAAGCATTCTCTTTATGGGTGTATCCCATGGCGGACCAGCACTGCAGGGGCTAATCCTCAAAGGCTGAATCAGAGGCAACTGGACTTGTATTTACAGTCTGAAGACGCTTCAACTCTCATTCAAGAGGCTTCAATGCTGAGTTTGTGGTCGGGTATTTTATTATTAGGGGAAACCAGTTTGTCTAAAGGTGCTACGAGGAGTAAGCAGAATGGGGGTTTTGTGCTTGGAGAAAATCCTTCTAGCCGGTTCTTCTTCTCTGCAGTGAATGCAACACCGTATCTCAAGCATCTCAAGAAAATGTGTAGTTTTAATATGTAATAGAAGTCTAGTTGTTTCTGATCCAGTTTTTGAAGAATACAAGTCTCCTCTTGCACAGTAAATAACTTTCTAGACGGATCGACAAACATACGGACAGACCATCTGTCTGTCCGTATGTCTGTCTGTTTGTTTGTTGTTTGTTATAATGGCTGTTCTTCTCTTACATGTACAATTTGCAAGCCTGCCCATAGCCGGCTGCTACGGCCCACAGCCTGTAGGCCTCAGTGGAGATCCTCAGGGCCTCGCTCAGTTCCAGCAGGAAGTCACTGGGATCAGCGCTGAGCAGATGAGACAGACGCTGCTTCAATCCAAAAGAGTTCAACTGAAAGAGAAACACTCTTTTAATGTGTGCGATAATTAGAATCATGGAATAAACTGGGATGGTAGAATATACACACACACACACACACACACACACATGTGATTAAGAAGAAGAAGAAGAACAACAACAACTAAAATGGACAAATAATTTCCCCTACAGGGGATTAATAAAGTTGATTTCTTCTCTTTCTGGATTCAGATTGTGTTCGCAGACGTTACACATTAACAAACAACAAAAGGAACATTCAACTGTATTTTTTTTTCAAACAGTTGGTTACAATAGTGATGCTGTCTTTGGGGTTATCCCTTTAGGCCTGTCACAATTGTTACATAATCCCCCTGAATATGAATATTAGACCAACGTGTAGCTTTTTCACATGTGCTCTAATTGCTTTCATTCATCTGTAAAATAACAGCTGGATGAAAAGATTGTCAAGTCATTTTACACCATTTAGTATTTGTTTGTTGCTCTTTAATAAAGTCTTCCAGTTGTCCTTCCTCTGCTATGGGCAGAAAATAAAATTAACCTTTAGTGCTACAAACTGTCTATGGACATCTGTTGTTAGTAGAGTGAATCACATATACTGTATAAACAGCTGTGGACACATTTTGGGTTCACACCAAATAAAAAAGAACAATCTGATGACATGGAAGAAGAGATTTTGTGAAATTAGCAGAAAATAAGCAGCAATCAAGAAGCAAAAATGTAAATCATAACTCATCTAAAGAAAGATGTTTACACGCTGCTGCACACTCTCATGAATGTGTTTCATTAATATGAACACAGCACTCACCAGTCTGGCACAAGCGTGTCTGCCAGAGGTCGCTAACACTCTCAACATCTTCATGGCGCTGGCCAGAGGGAGTCCATAAACAGATGGAGAAAGGGGTGAAGATGGCGCTGTCCAAGAAATGGGAAGGAACTCTGACAACACCATCTCCATCAAGCGAGGGCAATCCAACACCTGAACATTAAATAGATTTTAAATACAGACAATAATAATTAATTTGTACTGCAAACACGTATAAAATAGATTGCCTAGATTTGGTGTACAAATGCAGGGTCTGGATTTGTGATTTGTACCTGTGTGGCCGATGAGGACGAGTGCCTCGCGATGCGAGTCATTATCTCCAGAACATCCTGGACCACTCGAGGAGAAGGACGCACCACTTCCAGGATGTAACGCAGCCTGGGGAGCAGCTTCATCTTTAACAGACCCTAAAACACAGACAGGAGAAACCACAGTTTTCAGATTCCCAACAAACTGTTAATCTAATAAACCCCAAATATAACTGATGAATTCCGCTTGTTTACTTTAACGACGTCCTGCCTGGCGACGTCGTGATCACTCTTCCTCTCTTCTTTCTCCTTAGTGGTCTCCCTCATACTTTCAGGCAGCCCTTCATCCTCAACATCTTCCTCCTCCTGAACAGATGGCAGCAGAGGGAAAGAAGCCACGCCACGAAACCAGGAGAAGGTGCAGTCCAGACATTCCTGAGAGAGAAAACACTCTGGATATGAAGAACGACAAACACTATGTCTGATCAAAATACAGTATATCTTCAGTTCTTTTTTCTGGCATATTTTGTTGGGCAACATTTCATATTCTCTTCTAACATCACACTCCCGAGTTGCCTTACTTCATCGCTGTCACACACAAGGAGTGTTTTGAGAGCGTGGACAGCGGCGGACATCACTCCCTCCACGCTGTCGTCCAAAGCAAAGCGCAGCAGGAAGAGCAGGCCGGCGTCGAGCAGAGTCGACGTCACGCTGCCTTTCAGGTCAGACAAGTAAGCCCCAGCACGAGCCTACAGGAGGAGACAGGTGAGACGGCTGATGTGCTGCCGATATGCATAACAATGTACTGTATTTTCCGCACTATAAGGCGCACCTAAAAGCCTTTAATTTTCTCCAAAAAACAACAGTATGTCTTATAATCCATCATGCCTTATATATGAAAAAAAGTTTTAGAATATGCCATTCGTTGAAGGTGCGCCTTATAATCAGATGTACCTTATAATCCAGTGCGCCTTATATATGAAAACGTTTTAGAATAGGCCATTCATTGAAGGTGCGTCTTATAGTCCAGTGCGCCTTATGGTGCAAAAAATACTGTATGTGTTTGTAAGTCTACCTGGGAGAGAATGTTGGCTAGAGTGCTGAGGGCCAGACTTCTCTGCTGGATGACCTGGCTGCGAGACAGAATGAACAGTTCCTGCAGGGAGTAACCTGCCCGCTGGAGACAAATCCTCAGCGTCAGAGTCAACATGACGTATGACCCTAAAAATAAAATCTAACAATTCCATTGCTTAAAGGTTAGCCAATGTTACATCAAGAATTCATGCTGTCTTCACTGTTTGTTAGGTAGTTGGCAGAATGTCATGTCAACATGCCAAGACATTCAAGAAAAGTTTGTCAAGATGTCCCTGGACTTCTGTTGACGTTCTTTAACAGTGTGAGACATTCCTGACGGGTGCATTCACATTTAACAAATTATACCGTAATAATGCATACAGTTTGCAAAACATTAGAATTTAGAAACGCCTTTGCATTGCTACTGAAAATCATTTAATATATACTGTTTATCATGTCTTTTAGTTTCTTATTTTCCTTTTCACACTGTTGCTTCAGTTTACATATCACAACCTGGTATATACTAAATAAAACTGCCGTCATAATCTTTAGTTGTCTGTTGTCCTCATTCTTTTTGTGTTTGTTTTGTACAATACAGCCCTTAGAGGAATTCCCTTGTAGTTATTGAATGCAAAACAAAATTATGCTTAGTAAATGGTAATCAAGAGTTAAAGCTTTTTGTTTTCTTGGCATATTACTGACTGACCTCGGGCTCCTCTCCATGGTGGTGCAGGCCTAAGTGAGTGGGCAGATCCTCAGTGGGTGGAATTAAGGCCCCGGTAAAGTCAAACCGTGCCTGCATGGCCTGTGAGGAAACCATAAGAGACTTTGTTGACTCACACATCCTTCAGCCAGATCCGTCACTGAAGACTAAATGATTATTTTGGTTGTATTAGTAATTTAAGACGTATCTCTCCACCTTCTTGGTTCCTTTTTTTCTGGGTGCAGGCAAGTCTCTCATCCACTGCAGCTTCTGTGGCTCCAGCTTATTCATGTGCACCCATTCCTTCTGAGGCTTCACCGGCAGATCCTCACCTGAACTCACACAAGGAAACAGCATAGTAAGACAAGTACTGCATCCATTATCTGAAGCTAATAAAATCAATCCACTGGACTTTAAGAAAGTTTCTTGAAGACGTTCCCCCTCTCATCCAAGAGGCTTCTTCAGTTCTGAGGGTTGCTATTCTTTTCTGGCTATGGTTAAAAAAGACAAATGTGTTCTCACCCCAAACCAAGTGAGGTGTCACTTTCCACTTAAAGAGCAGGTAGATGAAGTAATAAATGATCTTTTCCAGAGCAATAGGACAGAAAAAGATCAGATGATTTATTATCTTTTTTATAATAAAACGTTATAAATGCAGAGGTTAAGATTTGTCTGCATTGACTTTATTCAAAACTGCGAGTGTTACTTGAACTGTCTGCAGAAACTTAATTGTACAGAGTGGATATTTCTGGCTCCGTCTGGACTCTGCTAATCACACAAAGTGATATCAGTAATCGGCATACTGTCTGGATTTTAGCCATGTGGCAAAAGCATTCATCTTTGGTTATACAATTATAGAAAGTCATTTTAGGAGAGCAAGGAGAGCAGGTAGAGCAGAAAGACTGAAGCTGGAGTGAAGGCAGAGAAAGCTGACAGACACACATGATGATTTTAACAGAACACAAATTCTACGACACTTCATTTAACTGCCTTTTTTATCAATAATTTAATAGTACTGTAATATGAAAAAAAAAAAACTTAAGTCATTCACACTCATTCTGTGTGTCTGCAGCAACCCCACAGGATATTAACAACTGGTAAAATACATAGAGCTATGTGTGCTTCTCTTGAATCCTTCATACCTGCCATAGCAAGAGGAGGAGGCAGCTGCTCCTCCTCCTCCTCCCCTTCCATCTCTGCTTCTTGGGGCTTTAGAGACACAGGAGCAACAGAGGAGTCGGACTCTGTGCTCACAGCTTTAAGGGTAAGGCCCCCCTCCCTGCTCCTGCCCTGGGGGTGTTTGCATGAGGAGGCAGAAGACGAGACACTCTGGACTTTGCGCGATCTCACAAACTCCACCAGTCTAGGATCTGGGAAGCAGAAGTAATCGTGTTACACACAGTGGTACCAGCACAGTGGAGAAGATTTTGATGTACAGTACTTGACTACTTGAGAATCAAACTCTATACAGATCACATCCTTGTGTAGAGAACATCATTGCCTACCGAGCTGAGACAAGAGTTTCTGTTGCTCCTCTAGTATCTCAGACTGAGACATTCTCTGGAGCTTAGCCTGGTTCTCACTGTGGATCCGCAATGTCTCCGCTGAGCTATCCGGACCCTTGAGCCCTTGACCAGACACTAGTCTGGGGCCCAAATCTGCTGCTTGCACTAGTGAGGGGACAGAAGCGAGGAGACAAAGAAAAAGCAAGACATAATACATGAGGAGTCGGTTATGTGACAAAAAAGAGAAGACTAGCTGATAATGATCCGGCTCATCTCTACTTACGACCATCGACAGCATCGCACTGATCCGTGTCCATCCTGGTTTCACGACCCACAGCAGCTTCAGGTGCAACGATGAAAGGCGTCTTTCCCTCCTTGATTCTCTGAGCTGCGATCTGACGTGCAAAGATGCTCTTCTTCCCCCCTGGTATCGATAGTGGCATCTGGTTGTAAAGACAAAGTATCACAAAATCCTTTTACATCTTTTTTTATATAAAAATTTTACTTATATCCATTACTAGAATGAAACACAGAATGAGTATGGACAAACAGCTTGAATAGTAACACTTTTAAGTAATTACACAGCTGAGAGGTTCTAAAATAATACAATTTAAGAAGCATTGGCCTTAAAATTGTTTTACCTGACCGCTGGTTTCCGAGCGGTGCAACACTTTGGGGAAGGCCATGCCTGTGAGTGCTGGTAGGGTTATTGGCGTTGAGCTGATATCTCTCTCCTTCAAAAGAAGAACTTGATAATAGTACACAGGGGAAAGTAATAAATTCTAGACAAGCTCGTAGGGACATGCTGGAAGCACAGGCAAAAAGCTAAATGATTAAGCACACCACCAACCATTCATGATTAAATTAGGCTTCATGATGGAGACTTACAACAATCCTGGAGAGAACAGCACTGATGTGAGTGTCATGTCTGTCCAGTCTCTCATCAGCATCCTCATCCTCAAAAGTCACACAACTGGCTTTAAATCGAGACTTTTTAGGAGGGGCTGGTGTCAGGGATGGGAGTTGATCTGGAAGATCTAGAGATGTATGGAAAGCTCACTGAATACTCTTAGATATGAATGACTCATTGAGAGCAAATAGTTCCTTTAAAAATAGGGCATTCTCACACATAACCTAAATCTCTTAACTAGCAGCTTTGCTCCTGCAAGGCTCAAAATGACAACATTCTTGGACTAATATTTTCAACGTTAAAGACAAAAGAAAGACGTTGTTTACCGTCTATGGTGACAACATCTCTCTCCATTCCTTCTTCTTCCTCCCCATCGTGTTCCTCTTCTGCAGCTCCAGCCTGGCCTCTTCTCTTGTCGGGTCGACGGACAACATTGGCAGCAGAGGAGGCGCCGGAGGCCAGGAACTCCTGCTGCTCCCTCAGGAGATCCGCCTCGGAGTCATTTGGATTGGGACGTCGCAGCATCCCTCTGAAGGACACAGAAGATCATAGTCAATGCCACTGGTGTGTCTAATTCTACTTCCCTCCTCATGTATCTCACTCAATACTTCACCTTGAACCCAACATCTAGTCAGCACAGACAGGGTGGGAATTTTTTGATGATTGTGTGACCTGCTAACATAACTTTCATGCCGTTTTGAAAGATGAAGG
Organism: Antennarius striatus; assembly: GCF_040054535.1. NCBI lineage: Eukaryota > Metazoa > Chordata > Actinopteri > Lophiiformes > Antennariidae > Antennarius > Antennarius striatus. The sequence goes on from NC_090792.1 coordinate 11,930,901, forward strand.
ACAGTGCTATGGTGTTTCCATCCCAGTGTCATTAATTCCAGTGGCACTCACAGATGTCACGTGGAGTTGATGGCTGCGTCTGGCTCACCAGAGACGTCCATAATTCAAGAAAATAAAACCCTTTTGTTTAGTTTGACACTTAACTTTGGTTAAATAACAGATGTTATCTACGAGTTTCAAAAACGTAATGAGGCCACAAAGTTTTATTAATGTATTAGGCATGCCTGTCTTTAGCTTTATCTCGATTTGTTCTGTATTTTTGTTTTCAAAATGAAAAAAACACCTCAACGATGCTGAAGCGCACATCCGACACGCTGCTCACGAATGAAACGTAGTTAACGTTAGCTTGAAGTTAGCCGGAAAGCTCAAATTTAATAATAATAAAATCTAAAATTATCCAACATAAAAATATTAATACTTCTTTAATGTAGCTGCTTCTGATGCTCTAAAATATGTATATTTTTGTTAGCTAACCTTGAATCCGTGATACACAACACTCGTTAGGTCACACGGAGGAGTTTCAACGACACACCAAACTCTACCTTCAAAATAAAGGTCATGCAACTACATTTCCGGGTACACGAGCCGTTCTTTTGTCGAAAATGAAAAGGCAGTGCAGCGATTTAGATTTCATAAATTATTTTTTTATATTTTAGTCGTTTAGACAGATTAATAGATCCTCTCAGATTTACGCCCATAAATCGCAGGGTTTACCTCAGACCCCATAGACATCTCGAATTGTGCTTCCTGCCTCCTTCTGGGTGCTGGAGAGCGCATGGATACCTGGATCCACACAGTGTGGTAGTGTGTACTTTATATTGTATTTTTACTTCAAATCATCAAACCGGTCTTTGAAAATAAGCTCCACTGACAGAATCATGGTTAACCTCTGCTGCCTTTGCTGTGGTGAGATCCCTCAACCCCGCCCCCCTCAGTCGGGTCAGACTGGACCTCCGCGGGATCCCCGTTCGGCGCTGCAGCAGCAGCCTGCTGGCTCCGGCCCACACGGAGCGGGGATGAAAGGGGCCCAGAAGGGGGAGCGAACTGAGGAAGCAGATCGAGCGAATAAGAAAACGGTGACTTTATAATCTCACTTTGACATGAGAAAAGTGCAGCATGCTCTCCTCTTATCCGGATCCCGCGGAGGACACGTCGACCAGCGCTCCCACAAATGATGAGGGAGAGGAGCTGGAGGAGGAGGAGGAGGAGGAAGACGCACCGGCTGAAAGCAATGTCCTGGAGGAGGTATGTGAACACACAAATGACCTTACAAAAAAAATTAATCAAGATTAAAATAGTTCAAGTATGTTAGTTACTTACAAAAAAGCAGAAATTCTGAAAAATAACCTTGTTCTAACAAAAAATAAACTAACTCATATAGGTGATTGAATCATGTGTGCATATTAAATTGTAATTTCTGTCATCATGGATCACCAGAAAATGATATCTTCTTTCATCCATCACCGCACCTCTCTTCTTATTCCCCATCAGAATTACACATTCCATTTAGAAGCTGCAAAAACAAGTTATGTGGAAACAGACTTACTCACAAACAAAATACAAAACCAGACCATGAATTCAGGTGTTGATAAGTCCTATAATTATAACTTTAAATGTTTGTGTTTACTGTCATTGCCATTATGTAATTACTGATTCATTGTGTGATATTAAACAGGTTGCCAGCTATGGAAAAGAATTATAAATGCACTTTACATAACATGAACTATTTAAACACGATATTTCAAAATCTTTTTATATATTTTTCCAGAAAATGACTACAATTTGTGCATAAGTTTAAAATGTCTGCAGTCAGTTAGCCTGGACCGCTGACAGGTCTGTCCTCTCTGCCTCACTAAAACTGCATCCCTGTTTGCTCCATAAATAACCAGCAAAGTGACATCCCTTCCCCTCTGTCAGCTCAGTAGTAGATGGGCTGCTTGTCAACATAAATCCTTTCACTCGGCAAAAGAACCAGAGGTAATTCACAACAACACAGGATTTTACCAGGAGGGTTTGGCCCCCAAGAACCAGACATGATTATTTGAAAGTACCATCAAGCAAGTAAAAAACTAGATTTCCATAACGAGATAAAATACATCTTTCAGCTGGGAAACTTTGAACCTTACTTCCTTTCACGCAAATGCTGCCATCTGACGCCATTTAATCTGCGTAAAGAGTTAAATCTCTTTTGCTGTTTCAGACTAGTGTGTTTTTAGAATAGGAATTTATAACTTGTGATCAGTATTTCAAGCATCATCTCTTCCTTTACAGAAGTTTAGTCGGAACACTTTGTGTAAATGCAACCACTCTGATTAATCACATGAATGCACACATGAGATGAAGTGTTCCATGATGGGCTGCAACAAACTACTAGTTGTTAATATAATTAATCTGGATAATATCACAGAATATTTTAACTTTTTGAATCCCAGTGTAGGAATATTCCTTGTTTTTGAAAAATAAAAAATATTTAAATTAATATTTGTTGATTTGATGCTGAACACTAAGCCCACACACAGTTATGACACTTACAAATAGAGACCTCACTAAAATTATATGATTAAACTGGTGCTCATAATTTTTTTAATGTATATTGATTGTAAATCCAAATACTATATTTTGTTATGAGATATTTAAATATCAACAGTGATGAGTGCCTCAGAAATAATCATACTTTGATATTAAGGTGATAGTTTTACGTGTGAAGACACCTCAATAAATATTAGCATTTGTCAGCTGCTTGGACTCACAGCCTTGGACAGTAATGAATTGAATCCCACTGAGCTCTGTTGGGTTTCATTTACTTTATGCTGACTAATGAAAGAAGCTTAGAAATTTATAGTGCGGCACCAGCACCGATTCTGCTGCAAGTCATAATGTCACTACTTCATTTCACGAGCTCATTACTGTAAGTGCCTTCTATTCATTAGTGTCTCTCTTTTTCTTTCGTGTTCTTCTTCCCTATCTCTCCCCCCCTCTGCAGCACCAGCATCCAGTGAAGCAGTCCTTGGGTGCTTGCGTCTGCCGGGAGTCCCACTGGCGCTGTCTGCTGCTCTCCCTGCTCATGTACAGCTGCCTGGGCGTGGTGGCCTGGTGCCAGCTGACCCGTGTCACTAAGATCAGCTTCAACCCGGCCCTCACTTCATCCTTCACCGCCTCGCTCACCTCCTCCCTGCGGGGGGCCCCTGGCATAGGAATCGGAGGGCACTCAATGATCTACCACGACAGCCCCTGCTCCGATGGCTACATCTACATCCCTCTGGCCTTCTTGATGATGCTCTATGTTGTATACATGGTGGAGTGCTGGCACTGCAGAGCCAGGACCAAGTTGCAGTACAAAGCAGACGTAGACAGCGTGTACGAGCGCATCCTGCTGATGCGACAGGCCCAACCTTGCATTTGGTGGAAGGCCATCAGCTACCATTTTGTCCGACGGACTCGACAAGTCACTCGATACCGCAACGGGGACGCCTACACCACGACGCAGGTGTACCACGAGAGGGTGAACACCCACGTCGCCGAGGGGGAGTTTGACTACAGCCATTGTGGGATGAAGGATGTATCACATGACCTCAGAGGCTTAGAGGAGCATCAAGCAACGCGGCTACGGTTTACTAAATGTTTCAGCTTCACAGAAGCTGGTCCAGAAAATGATTACCTCAACCAGAGAGCCAGATTCTTCTCTGAAATTGAGGGTTTGGACGATTACATGGAAGCAAGGGAGGGGATGCAGCTGAAGAACACGGACTTCAGAGAGAACCTGATAGCTTATGTCGATCCAGACAGGATGCCTTGGTACAGTTCACAGACCGCCTTCTGGCTAGCAGCTCTGCTGATGTTGTCCTGGCCTCTGAGAGTGCTGATCGAGTACCGCACTGCTTATGTGCACTACCGCATAGAGAAACTATTTGGTTTGGAGTACAGGCGCAGCAGCCCCTCTTTAGAGGAGGACAGACCTTTTGGGAGTAATACTGGTTGTGTTATTCCAAGAGTAGACACACTGGATAGCACTGAATTAGAGTGGCACATCCGCTGTAACCACCATGTGGTACCTAGCTACTCTGAGGCCATGCTGATCAACATGAACACAGCAGATTGTAACTCATCACAAGATACTGAACACAGCGTATCGTCCAACGGCTTCCACCTAGACGGCAGCCGAGCAGCTCAGAGCTACGGCGCCCTCCAGAGCCCGGACAACTGCGAGCAACGCAGCGAACCGAACGGACGAGACACCGGAGGAGGCAGGAGGAGGATGGTCACCAGCTCCAGCTGTTCCTCTATCTTCTCCTGCCGCAGAGCGCTGTTCCATTCCCACCTCTCGCCGGACACGTCCCGCTTCTCTCTCTGTCGCATGTACGGCTCCCACTGCACTGTGGCCCTGTGGAGGAGCCGCAGCAGCGACCTGACGGACCCCTGCTGTGTGGAGGAGCAGTGCTGCCGCTCCGACTCCAGCCAGCTGGCCCTCAGTGACAGCCCACCCACCTACAGGGACGCCCGCTTCTTCCCAGTTCTCATTGTGCATCGATCTGAGGGCTGCAGTCGAGAAGATGGGAGGGATGTGAGGCGTTATTTTATACGCAGGGGGTCATCCTGTATGGAGACAGCTCTGTGAGGGACTTCAGATAAGGCTTTTATAGTTAAAATGGCTTAAAATCATTCATAATGAATTATAATGTTGGGTTGGCCATAATTTGATCCTCAGTCAGGATGAATACTGTTAACTATGAACTGATATGTACTGATAGATAGATACATGGATGGATGGATGGATGGATGGATGGATGGATGGAGAAAGTTTTTATTGATAGATCATAGATGAAATATCAGTTTTATTCACCGAATGGTCATAGCTTCATACATACTGTATATTAGTACTGAAATAAAACTGTGTCTGTGGTTGTAGAAGTGTGACAAACTGTGTGTGTAAATGTTTACATAGGGCATTCTTTCCTGGGCAGACAATTATTGTGGCAAAAACAGTTCAAAAGAATAGCTCATTCATCATCCAAACCGCTTTATCCACAGTAGCGGGTCACGGGGAGCTGGAGCCCCGGCGGGGATAACTGTATAACCCGTCTTCTTTCATGCTGTGGTTATGCACATTCATCCATCTCCCCATCACTGCTCAGTCTGTGCAGATTCACTTCAACTTCATCATTTCAATCAGGCTAGCAGAGTCATCGGCCACCACCACCGTCGGCATTCTGTGTCTACTGGGGGATTTATTTTGATGCTGCTCAGGTCAAATGCGCTTCAATTAAAATCTACTTGGAGTCTAACTTTCAAGCAGGTCAATTATCACATACAAATTGCTGCAATAAATGAAATAAACTTTAACCACATTCTCAGCTTCTTGTTCTTTTAATCTTTTTTCTTTTAATCACAGGGAAAAAAATCTTCACTAATTCTTACTCTTTTGTGTGCTGTTGCATGTGAAGGGAAAATAAATCCATGTCAAATACAGGCATGTAAAAAAAAAACCAATGTTGCATGTTGTTATCGAAGGTCATGTGTTTTAGTTGATTCTTATGGAGAATAAATCAAAGAGTTCAGTTTTGTCGTTCTCTCCAAATAATTTTTAAAACAAAACAAATTTAAAGATGAAATCTATACTGAGTGATGAACAAAAGAAATTATCAAAATGTAAGCTATAAAAGTGGCTTTGATGGATTCATATTGCCTACCGGTATTTAACGGATTTATAACACTACATGGTGAATTATGCTGGATTCTAATCACTGTTAAAATATGTTCTCACTATAGATATAAATAAATATAAATATATATATTGGGCTGACAATGGCCCTTTATTTCTAAGAGGGATAGTGCAATAAATAGAGGAAAGAATAGTTTTCACTGCAATGATTAATATCAGAATGGCATTAACTACAATAAACTGATTTTCCCTCTACTGTCGAATATTTACAGTTCACCTTACATGTCTGTTGATCAGTAACCTGGAGCAAATCACATGCTGAAATAACTTACACTGTTTAAAAGGAATTGTTTTATTGGTACAAATATATTCAATGTAGTATCATTTAACAATCAAAATATATGAAAAACCTTTTTTAGAAACAAAGACAATAAGCCATAAGTTAAAAATCTGTGGGTGACGCTGCCTTTCTGTTGTATGCAAAAGATATGGACAGAGTTCCATAAATCCCAAGAATCAAATAAAGCCTGTCCTGTCATACATGGTCCTTTTTCCTGTGTGTGTGTGTGGGTGGGTGGGGGGTTGTCTTGTAGATCCAGGATTTCATTTTTGTCACTTCCTGTATTTTCTTGCCTTTTACTTCTGTCCCTGTCTTTCCCATGTCTGTGGTTGTGGTCTGGCCCATGTTGTCTGTGCCTCTCTGTGCCACCAGGCTGTGTGTGTCCACATTCTGTGCATTTAGTCCTTGCAATTCCTTGTGCCCGTTGTTGGTTTGCTTTGCTATTTGATGTTCTTTATTGTTTTCACTCTGTCTGCCTTTGGATTTTCTTTTCAAGGTATTTTCCTTGTGGGTAATGTTCATTCATGTGCTTTTTAAAAAAATTATTGTTTGGGTATCTGTGCTTTCTGGGACTTTATTTTTCTTGTGTATTTCAGTTTTTTGTCATTAAATTACTGAACTTTACTTCCCTGTTCTTTCCTCCTTTGTCAACATCTAGGTCCTATTTTTTAATTGCCTCCTCAATAAATACAATAAATACATGGAGAACAAGGCAATGAACTCTTTGCGTTCTTGCTGGGTCCTGTATCTTTGCGAACCTGGATAATTTCTTTGTGACATTCTTTTTTTTTTTAATCCCAAAGGTAATAAATGAAATGACTTTGTGAAACAGTCCAAACATTATATTCCAGCTTTGGCTCATTTGAGATTTTACTTGAATTCTCATTACATTCATATTTCTGGTAATGTATTGTACTATTTTGATTTAAAGACAGAAGTTGTCCTGTTATTTATGCTTTTCTCATATAACGACAGTTTGCACGGTATTACATTTTGAAACTTTACTTTTTTTGTTATATAAACTTGTATATCATAGATATTTCTGTCAAGCTCTTTTATGCTCCAAAAGGATTTAAAAACCGACCACTGTTTTTTTTTTTTAAATGATGCCACTTACAACTTTTAATGTTTATCTTATTCAACAGTACAGAGAGTTATAAGAGGAGATAACTTCTCATAGAAAAGAGAGAGATAATCTCGTTTCTCACAGAAATTATTGGTTTTCATCAGTAAGTTTTTAAACCAGGACATGAACGTGGATTGGACTACAAACAGGTCTTCCCCTCACTTTTAGCGCTCAAGCGCATCACTGACGTCACTTCCTAGTCGCGCGAGCTCATGCTAACATCAGACAGCGGTGAGGAAACCGACAGATAAAAGCCATCCGCTTTATAGTCTTTGTACTCTGTAGGTATTTTACCCGGTACATCAGGGAAGCTCGTAAAGCCACGGAAGACCCGTTGCGGATGGATACCGAGACTGACAGCCGTTTAGCAGCTGCCTTGTTTACGCTCAGGACGGACGCGGATGTGTTTCTAGCGCGTTAGTTAGCAACGTCACCGTTCATCACGGAAGTTTTCCTCCCTGGCAATGCAGTCAAAGCCTTAGCTCTCCCGCAGACTCGGCAGTAAAAGGCGGACTTCGGTCTCAAGTGTTCGGTTGCGATGAAGCTACAGTGTGATGTCGAGGTGGTGAATCGGATGCTGCCCACGTTTGGCATGAAAAGTCGAGGGAAAGGGACCAGAGCCGTGCTCTCCATCGGGAAGCATTTAGACAAGACATGTCAGCGGAGCTGCGTTTACATGATGATCTGCACAGCCAAAGACAGAGCGGGCTCAAAGTACAAGGTCAGGGCTGTTGTTGTGACTCTTTCACACGTTTCTGCAACTAACTAGTGGTTGTTTACGACGGATTTTTAAATTAACCATGAACTCTGTTGTTCTTTACGTAGTTTCCAACCCCCGATTGCACGATGACTTTGACTCAGTATTGATACTGAAGCCTTTTGTTAATAACTCCAACAGAATTTCAAGAACAATGCAATTCCCATCATACACAGAGAGGAATAGGAAGTCGGTTACATTCATTGCTCTATAATAATAATAATAATTTAAGGTTAGTGGTCTAATAAGAATTGATTTAAATTGATTTTTTTATTCAGATCAGCCCAAAATTCCACATACAGTAATCGTAGATAGAACCTTCTAAATTTGCCATTTTTCGACATATCAAGATCCATGAACTATTTCTTGAGAAAATAAGGAAAATGTGTCACCGCTAAAAATGTGTTTTACTGTACCTAATATCAAGTTTAATGCAAGTCATTTCAGTATTTTTCTGCATCACCCTGTTCACAAACTAACAAAGGGCATGAGTGAAAACAGAACTTGCAAAATTGTGGAAGCAGTGACAGAGTTTATCCCCTAAGGCATGTAGACACTAGACAATATGTACAGTGTTTTAATCGGTGTTTATGTCCATTATTTTTTGTCTTTTTTAGCTTCTGTTTATATGTTGATCAACTTCCCATTCAGGTGGGGGAATATATCCTGTACATTTGTACATTTGTGCCACAAAGAGCCCTTAGAACCAATACACCCCCCTCATTTCATTCATTGGTGGTGTATGTTTGTGTTGTAATGTATTAATATCTTGATACATCAGACAACAGCATTTGTTGTTATTTAGGAATTTGATACACAACAAAATAAATGAAAAACAAAACATTTAGCATTATCTTTTCCAGAACAATGTAGATCGGAAACCCTAGATGTTATCTTCATGCTCTCAAAGGCTCTCTTCAGGTGGATCACAGAAGCTCCCACTTTTGATTTGAAATGGCACAGCTGTAGATATAAACCTGCTACTATGTCCAGCTACTGAGAGTCGGCACTTGTTGAGAAAGTGATTACAGTATTTTCTGCACTATAAGCCTATAATTTTCTCATAAACCTACAGTGCGCCTCATAATCCAGTGCACCTTATAGTGTAGAAAACACTGTACTGTTGGCCAAGTGTCGTCCTCAGCTATCCTGTCATGTATTTTTCCATCACTGACATTGGCTAACATTGTTTTACAGCTTAAAGACAACATAGAGAAGTTCTTCACTTGGTTTGTAGAGGAAGGCAAAGCCACCGTGAGATTGAAGGAACCTGCTGTTGACATTTGTTTGAGTAAGGTATGTATGACATCTAACATGTTGTAACTAAAACTTAAAAGCACACACTGGCTGTTGTTCGGGGCTTATGATGACGACACTTATTTCCTTGGAAGATGTGTCACACAGGAGTCTAGCGTTCCACTCAGTCATGTACGAACTAGTCAGATATTCGTGTTCTGACTCCAGCTGATGCCTCGACAGACACCATAGCAGCCTCAGAATTATTTGCAGATGCTGTAAAACTTTCTTGGCTCCTGGAGCCTGTGGTCAGCTTTCACCCAGATTCACCCTGTGTCTCACACCCAGCAGGAAAATGATCATGGAAAATATGAGTTACTGAATTGTAACAAATGTGTAAAACAATTTTCAGTTAACCTGTAGAAGTAAAATAAAAAGAAAGGGGGAAAACTGACACTATCACCAGAAAATATGCTTTAAAAATCACAGATCATTGAATACCTCCATTGCTGGTTCTTTTGTAAGTTAATTTTTTACTGCATCAAATTCTACAGTAGTGACTAATCCCATCTAACACGAGTCATTCACATTCAAATTCCCAACAGCATTAAGTTCATCATGTTCATTGAAAGTATGTCAAGATATTCAGGCCAGAGAATTTAGGTTGACTATTTCAGGAAATCCGATCACCCACCTTAGAAGACATGCTGACTCTGCTGTGCCTGTTACCTATTAATCTACTGACCCACCTGTAATATTATTTATTGATTTGCAGGCTGACGCCAATAGCTTGAAGAACTTCCTGTCAGCTGCCCGCCTGGCAGACAGAGGAAGCAACACGAGCAGCCTTCCTCTCTCCACGCTCACACCTGTTCGCGCCAAAGACATAGAGCAACCTAAGAAGAAGCTCACCATCATGTCCAAAAAGGATTACCCGCTCACCTCCAGCTTCCCTTACTCTCTGGAGCAGCTGCAGGTCTCCTACTGTAAACTGTCACGAGTGGACATGCGGATGCTGTCTCTTAAAGGTAGAGTGGATCTGTGGGTTTGTTGGTTACAGCCTTTAATTTTCATAGACATGTATACAGAGTGGTGAGGTTTAACAATTTTAAAGCTCCACACCACTGATTTCACACAGAGGTCAATGTAAAATGATGCTATTGAAAGAAATGTAATTATTTTCACCAAAAGTTTCATCATATATCAAAAAAATGTCATCTGATATTTGCAGCTCTCCGCAAGCTCGACCTCAGCAACAACCACATCAAAAAGCTCCCTGCTACGATCGGTGACCTCAGCTGCCTCTCTGAGCTCATCCTCCACAATAATCACCTGGAAGCCTTCAGCGTGGCTCTCTGCCTGTCCACCCTGCAGCGAACCCTCCAGCTCCTTGATCTCAGCCAGAACCGCCTGCAGTCTCTCCCCCCTGAGTTCTGTCTGCTCAAAGAGCTAGTAAACCTCAAGTTGGATGACAATGAGCTCATCCACTTGCCGTTCCACATCGGTCGCCTTCTGAAGCTGAGGTTCCTGTCGGTAGCTCATAACCAGCTGACTGTGTTGCCCACTGACTTTCGGAGACTGAGGCTGCAGAACCTGGATTTTTTTGGAAATCCTTTTGTCCAACCTAATCCTTTGGACCACAAAATGAGACTCTCGTTTCCCCTTCCACTTCAAGAACTGGCTTCCAGAGCTGTGGCCAACCTCAGGTTGGATATAAACACATTGTAGTTGTGCTTCATATACCGGTGTGTATAGTTAACTCCTAATGGCATTCTATCTCATTCACAGGATTCCGTACGGACCTCACCTCATCCCTGCCCACTTGTGTCGCGACCTGGAAGTAGCCAAGACCTGCGAATGCGGCAGCGTCTGCATCAGTTTCTACATTCAGACTGCTGTCAGCATGAACTTGCACCAAGTCTCTCACACGGTGGTCCTGGTGGACGACATGGGGGGCACAGATGCTCCGGTGCAGCAGCACTTCTGCTCCCTTTCCTGCTACTCTGAATTTCTAGACAACTCCCTCCAAAGAGGAATCAGATGAGGAAGAAGAAACTAATTGATCGGTGACCTCACATTTTTGACAAGAAATAAACAAAGAACTAGAGACAGCTGTGGTTTTCACAACTGCAAGTTGTGAGATAGCGAAGGAGACAAAGCAACAACATCAGGACGAATCCACAGATCATTTGACTCATTTTCTGCTGAAGCTCCAGACTGAAAGAAGAATCTTGACTGTTAAGCTTTCTTTTTCAAGGTCCTCGAAGCAGTTTTACACTTACAGCAAACTTATGTTGTACTTCCTTCGTGTCAAAAACGCAGAAAGAAACAATATCTTTCTTAGTTCCTTTCTCTGTGTGTAATCGAGTGACACTGCCTTTAAAAAGCTAACAGCAGCACTGGCACAAAATGATAAAAGGGTTAGTGTGAAAGTGTCACACGTCTTCTCTGATTGTATTGCGTCCTAAAGAAAACTGCAGGTTCTCCCACTTACCTACTTCTATGTGCCAGGGGGATAAAAAACAAGGTATTAATTAGTTTTTTCCTTAACACAGTTACTGGGAGTCTGAGTAGAGGGATCTGTTTTTATACTGTACTAATGACCCACAAGTTTCATAATGTAAAAAGTTCAATGAAATAAAATATTCACAATTTTGTTATAAATAACTCTTTATTGGACATTCTAATATGTTATTTTGTGATGAATGAAGACCAATGTCGTTTTAAAATGTGAACATTAATTATTTTTGCAGTCAAACATCTGCAAATTCAAAATCACAGACAACTTTCTCTGAACCTTTGAGCGGAATTCTCAGTCCAGCTCATAAATCAGGGAGTTTTGGAAGGTGAACCCAGCAGATGTGGAATGATCCTTGATGATCGTCTCGTTCCCTTGTCGATCGATTTCCCGTAACACAGGTGGAGGCTCGTTTTTGGGCTCTGGGTTTCGAAAGATTTGCACTGCTGGCACGTCATCTTCATCTACGTTCCCCTTCTGGTTTACTGACCCCATGGCCAGTTCCTCAGAGCAGAGTGCGACCCCACTGTCTGAACCTGTTGACTTGATTGTGTCATCTGTTTCAGGCTTCGTGCTGAACTCTTCATTTGCCTTGGGAAAGCTGCAGCTCTCAATGCTCTGGCGTCGAGCATTGTCGAGTAGAAATGGTTTGTCTTTCCTCAATTCTTCACATCTGTCCTCATATAAATAATCAAGATGCTGCCTTTTCTGTGTGTTTGAATTTCTAACTTCATTTTCCTGTGTCTGCTCTATCTTTTCTTCTTTCACACTTTCTTGGCCTTCTTGTTTCTGTTTTACTGCTTCCTCCAAAGTAATATCCTCTTTCTCCTCACAGTTTTCTGTGATGATCATTTTGTCCTGCCCTTTCTCCTTTCTGTACTTCTCCTCTTCAATATGTCTTTCATCCTTCTTCCTTTCCTCTTCCTCATCACCTCCTTTTTCATTTTCCATCCATGTATCCACCTCCACAGCTTCCCTTTTTTCCTGCCTTTCATCATCACTAGCTGCAGTCTCGGCGGGTCCCACAGCAAAGTCAGAAACTTCACAAGAAAGAAGAACAGGAAGTGTTACTGTCAGCTGTCCTTTCTGTTTATTGAATTTAGCCTCTCCTTTATCTCCGTCCACGGGGTAGGTTAAAGGCAGCTCCAGCCTGTACGCTGGTTTGTCGGACTCCAGCAGCAGCCTCCTCTCTTGTATCTCCAGGCTGGCATCATTTGCTGCTTTCAGAAGTGGCAGGTCAATAGTAACAACAATCTCTTTAGGCCTGGAGCTTTTCACTGAGTTGGTTCTGGAGCAGCTGAAATCTTGTATATCAATGAATGATCGATACTTTATTGTGTGGTTTGGTGTGGTTTTCTCTTGGGTATGAGCCTCACTGCTGTCTGTGGTCACAAGTGATTTTTTGAGAGCAGCTTGTGGGGGTGTAGCAGTTCTATTTTCATCTGGATTCGGGAGTGCAAGCGGGTCATGCTCCTCTGAGGGCTCCTTGTTCTCATGTCCAGGTGAAGGACTTCGGAGGATACCAGGCTGGATTGCGCCTTTGTATTTAGTTTTAATCTCTGTTACATTTTTTTTATCCAGGGTCACTTTAAAAACCTTCTGAATTGTTGCAACTGCTATAGTCACCAATGTTTCCATGAATTTTACATTTTTGCTTGCAATGTCGAGAGTTTCCGGGTGAAAAGTGATGTCATAGATCATGAACTTGTTCCCTTTAGGATCTCTGTCTGACCTCCCTGGAGACAAAAAGTGAGGCAGGGTCCACTCTTGGCGCGACTTCTCCACCATTGGTGTGGTGTAAGGCTTGTCAGCTGCTTCACTGGAGCAGATGTTAATAAAACACTTCTGCTTGTTGTTCATACTTGTCTTTAGGCACCTAAATGGTTGCGGGTAGAAAAAATTAGGCTCCTGATCTCTGTCCTGCTCCATCATGTCAATCTCCTTTTCATACCTCCTGTTATTTTCGGGGTCTGATAATTCTTGGGCATACTCACACAGCATTTCCCTGAATTTCTTTTCTTTTAAAGCTCTTGCCAGCTGGTCAATTTCATCCTCAGTCACGTCCATGTCTTTGAGGGAACCTCAACTTTCGTTCGTGAAGTAGATCAGAAGAATTATCCAGAAAAAGGGTTTCCTAAATTAAAACAGTACAACAAGTCGTCATCGTCAGAAAAAGGTAGAATAAAGCTTCGTTTTATGTCAATACCACAGCTGTGTTGACGTAACTATAGCAACAGTCAGTGGTGTAACAGGAAAATGTTTCCCTAGGATTTCCTCTGTCGCCGCAAACCGACGCGCTTTGATAAATAAATTTAAAAATGACTGCTGAAGTTCTATAATTGTGTAACTGCTTAAAACATGATTTAGTGTGTTAAACAGAAACTGTAAATATTTTAGGGTTTCAGCGATACTCCATTTTCATACCTTGCTAGAATAAAGACTGTCCTGTATAACATGATTTTTTTTAAAAAAACAATACTAGGAACAACTTTTTAATTAAGGAACGTCCACTAAACGTACAAACACAAAACTTGAGTACTTAGCAGAGGACACATCCAGTAATATGTTCAGAGAACGAACTCTAATGGACATTAGCAGTATTTTGATTCCTATTTCTCTACAGCGACGTACAGAGGGGTTGAAATCTAGAAATCAGAAAAATGCCTCACCCAAAATCTTTGTAAAAGCTTTACAGACTCAATAAAGTTTGTGGTAATTCTAGATCAGATGATGAGACACCAACACTACGCTTGTACTTCTCATTGTTGGTTTGCAGTTCATTCGAGGCTCAACCTTAAATAACAACTTTAAAGACTTAAAAGATTAAAGAGGGGTAAATATTAAACGATTAAAGGAACAAAAAGGAGGTAAGGTGAACCCAAATTCGTTCGGATGCCATAGTTCATGTATGACCTGAAGCGGAATCAGCTGGGCTTGGGATTACATCTGAAAAATAAAAATATATGAAACGGTAGAGCGACGTGGACAACCTAAAACTGTTTAGGATTCACAGTAACGAATGAATGAATGGATGAATGAATGAATTTATCTTTACAGTTTTTTTCTTCAGCAGTTTTTTTCATCCTAGATGCCGTTCATGTAGTAATGTCTGAAAACAATCAGCAGGTGTCGCTGTAGACCTCATCCAGGCAGAGCGAAACCGGCGAGTATGTCGGTCAGTAAGACAAAGGGGCGGGCACGGAAACAAGAGAGCTGATTGGTCACACCCCTGACAGTTCATGTTTCCCACCGTTTGATTGGAATGGGCGTGGCCCGTCTCTGAGAAATGTGGGAGTGCGTGAGAAGTTAGAGGCATCAGAGAAAACTATTGGTCCAGCAGCATGGGAACTTTTATTATTTTTATTTATCAGTACGTATGTTGTTTACTGAATCGTTTCAGATCAGTAAAACCCAGTGGTGTGCTATGGAATGGTCCCACAGCCTAATTCCCATGAGACTGAGGTGATTAGGTTGAAATAAATCTCATCAGGCCCTCTGAGCTGGCAAACCAGACACAACGTCCTTGAATGGTCTCACTAACAGTGTGTTTAGAATACCAAAAAATGTTTCTGTTCAGTCAGTTAGCGGGGGGGGGGGTTGTCGGTAATCGGTGTGACAGACAGGACGCAGGAAGTCACCAATTATTGCACTTGAGTATGAGAAACAAGAAAGACTGCCATGTTCCACACACCTTGTTTTTTCTTAGTTTAGATAATGAGAACGTCATGAAAAGCATGATTACTCAGTTAATCTTGTTTATTACAAATATGTATTAAATAATAGTAAAAGTTAGAAATGGAAATAGAATCAAGGCAAAATTACATCAATCATGACTAATCATTCATATTTACGTTTTTTCAAGTTAACATTTTCCCAAATATAACAAATAAATGCACTTCATGATAAAACAAACAATACATTCACATCACACTCATTTACCATTTTAACACGATTTAAGAGTGTTTACATTGTTGTTTAAAAGTGTTGTGGGAAGGGAGGAGAAAATGAAACGTGTAAGACAGACTTCATACAAAGGCTTTGGTGATGGTGCATACACATCAGTTGTTCAAAAGTAAACAAGGAAACTTTCAGGAAATAAATTTCCGTACAAATGAGCAGTTCAAGAGAAGAAAAGATTCCAGTGCATGTTCTTCCTTTCACTCCCAAAAGTGAAATAGCAGCAATCCTGTGTGTTTGCCTGCTCCCAGCAATGTTTAGGAGGTGGGTGGCATGACAGTGTGTGTCTACCTAGAGCCGGCAGGCACCAGCATGCTTAGTGTGGCAAGGCTTGGTTTGGAGGGCGGTGTTTTTCCAGAAGCCATTTTGTTCAGGCTCTGAACATCAGCCTGCCAGGAAGGAATTTTCTTTGTGGTCATATGACGTCGTGCGTGTTTGTTGAGATGATCGCTGCGCATGAATCTCCGCTCGCACACTGGACAAACAAATTTCTTCTCGCCGGTGTGTGTTCGCCGGTGACGGGAGAGCTCATCTGAGCGGGCGAACCTCTTATCACAGCCGTCCCAGCTGCAGCCGAAAGGCTTCTCCCCTACGACAAACAGGAAAGTAATGAGTCAGTAGGTGAGTTACATCGCAGTCATAAAAGCTTATCACCACACCATTAAGTTTCTGGGATATAGCAATGAGCTCACACTTCCCATCAAGACTCAAGACGCCAAAGAATGACTAACAAACAGGATCTATGACTCATCAGCATGAAGCAAACCCTCACCTGTGTGTGTTCTTAAGTGAGCCTTGAGGTGTGAGCTCTTAAAATAAGTCTTCCTACAGCTGGGGAAGTTGCACACGTAGTTCCTCCGTCGTAAAAAGTCCATTTTTGTAACTGTTGTCCCGGTGGTGTGGGTGGCGGGCATATAGACAGGGGCTGGAGCCAGAGGTAGCAACTTGGTGTTCCCCAGGGTCATGACAGATTGCTGGAAGTGAGGGGGTTGAGACACTGACGGCTGAGGGAGAACCAGCATCACGGTGCCCTGGGGCACCGTTGAGCCCATGATGAGGGGTTGCTGCACAGCGGGGGCATTACCTGAGGCGTACTGGGACAGGATGGGTGTGGTGGTCTTCACCCCACTGTCAGACGTCTTCACTGCCCCAGGGATGAATGCTGAGATTAGACCTGATTGACTGCTGACAGGGATCATCTGGCAGATGATCTGAGGGCTGGTGATGGGAGGCAGGGACAGTGTTGCCGGAGCGATGGGAGTGGGTGAACTATTGGCTGTTTTGGAACTGACATGAGTGGGGCTGGAAAAACTGTCCGAAAAGGGTGAGGGAGATGTTTGAGGCTCTGTTTTTGAGACAGATAATTCAGGTGTGATAGGAGGAGGAGATAAAAGTGTATTTGTGTGATCAGTCTTTCTAATGCGATGCTGTTGTTGCTGCTGCTGCTGACAGAACACTGAAGCTGTTGGTCTGTCTGTAGCTTTCGGTAGATCAGGGGCCACTGGAATGTGTTGTTGGCAGGGGGTGCTGTCTGCAGTGTGGCGGATGACGCTGGTCGCCATGGCCCTGCAGGGCTGAGCCAGACGGGGGAGCAAAGATGTCTTGTCAGCACTGGGTGCCAGGACAGGATGTTGGAGCCCAGACCCACATTGTTGTGAGGACACAGCCAAGCCGGAGTTTGATTGGTGCACTGAGGTCTCAGTGAAGCTGGGGCTGTGAGGGGGAGTCATACACTGGAAAGAGAAATGAGAAGAACATTAGGAGAACTAACCATTGCAACATCAATGGGAGTCTCTCTAATCCAACAGGAAAAATGTGTTTGCATAAGTATCACAGTTGGCAAGCAGGTCCACTCAAGAATAATGATCACTCTCAGCTGTAAACTGTGATTTTTATGACCCTGCCTCGAAGAGAAAAGCACTGTTTGAAGGTCAAACCCTTTGTGTCAAGGCTTTTCTGTTCTTCCTAAGCTTTCTCAATGTTCTCCATGTCTATTTCTGGTTCAAAGTATCATTAAGAGGGGACTTGTACATGATGAGAAGTCTCTTACCAGGGAAGACAGGGACACAAAGTCCTTTGATGGTTCTGGAAGTTCTGGTGGTATGAGGGAATCACAGGAATCTGAAGCTGGGGTGAGAGGTCTGGCCTTGCAGGGGGTTGGCTTTTTGCCATTGAGAAAATTACTCTGGCCCCAAGAACTCATGCACACCAACGCTTCAGCAGCCTCCAGATCTGTGTACTCCAGCCCAGAGGATCCACTTGAGAAAGACTGTTCGCTGTCATTCCTCCTTCTCTTCCCACGGGACCGACAACGAACCATGTACTCCATCTGACAGGAACAATGATCAAACATTAGATAGAGGAAGTACAATACAACATCGCCACATCATCTGGATGATCACGGTTACTTTCAAATGCATGACACACTACGCTGACTAAACTTATGACATGTGCGACCAAAGCATCATTCAAACAAGGGAAATATTTTAAAATTGCTATGCAGAATAAATATTTTTATGTAATATCCGTTCAATCGTTTACCCTAAATAAGAAATTGATGTTGAAAACTGAGTGGCTGGCGTTGGTGACTAAGCATGCACCCCAGCCCAGTGCGTGTTGCCTCTGGCGCTAAGCCAGGACACCTCCCATTGCCAAATATAGACCAAGCGGTGACGTGCTGCCCAGATGACCCATGTGAAATCCCCATAAAGCGGGTTTGTATCAGGAAGTGGGCCCAGGTTACAGCTGAAAAAATTTACTGTCAACAAAAGATGCTTATCATCCTTCAAATATCATCCTTCAAATAAACACATTCAGAATTAAGAAATTATTGAAACGAGAAGGGGTTCTGCGTGTCTCCAAATTGCATTTTATTTTAAATTATCGTATATTTTTTCTAAACTTAAAAAAACAGAATGACCACAAAATGTTTCAAATAATGTGTGGGGGGAAAAAAACATTAATAATATATTAAACATTTTGAAAATTTAAATCACTCGGTAAATAACTGAATGTCACTGAATTGAAATAATAAATGTCGCGCCAAAGCTTGAGTAAGAAAAATGTCTTACCCCATTCGACTCCATCTCTATAATATTTCGCGATGGCATTGAGGAAGAAAATTAGTAGATATCACTTTAAACAACAAAGAGCCAGCGGGCGCCAGTGCTGCTGTCTACAGGGTTGGGTTGAGGCCGTTTTTTCTCTGACTGACTCTCTTTTCTCTCAGCTGAGTGTGTAAAACAAGGGGAGGAGGGGAAAAAAAGAAAAACAAAACTCACAACACGCACCGGCGGGTGGCAACACTCGGCCAATCACAATTGAGTGTGTGCTGGCTTCCAGCAAATGGGAGAGAAAGGAGCGCGTGAACAGAGCGTGCTCGCTGAGCGGTTGGAGGAAATAAGGTGCGTGGCCGTTGATGGGCGTGTCCGAGGAGAGTCAGCAGTGTCAGTGCAAACTCGTTGAACTACTGTCCTCCAATCTAGGCAAAAGGTCAATTGGTCTATGAGGCGTTCACTGGATGTGGGAAAAACATGTGAAACGCGTTGGCGAAACCGGTTTTAAATTGTTATATAAAACGATAAACGGTAAGCCTACATAAATTTATTTACCAAGTAGAATTCAATGAATTAATAGAAATCGGATCTCATTTTAGTTTTCCGATTGGGCAAAAACAGGACGTGGATTGTTTCTGTGTATTCGTAAGACTAATATGTACTACATTTAATTAATGAAGTTTCACAAATAACAACAAACTTTACACTATATCATAATATTAAGCCTTTTCATACAATAATGTCAGGTTTTATGGTTTTTCAGCCATAGAAACAAAAATAATGCCATACAACACACAAACACATACACAATTAAAATTTGCAGCACGCTTCTAACTTGGAGAGTTATTTTTGAGGTCAGATGGTATGTAAAAATCGCCAAAGTTTGATATAGTTTATGAACTACCTCAAAGAATGTCGGTGTGGTCAGTCAATAATATTTTTAAAAAAATATTATTTAGTTAGTTGTCACTCTATTCCATCAGGCTTTTAATATGAATGAGGCTTTTTATATGAATAGCACACATAGTATTCATAATCATATACTATTCATGGTACACAGTTGCGGAAAGTGAAATTATGTTTTATTTTACTGATACAAAATGCATATTTTATGCCTATTTAAAATGAATATGTTGCTGGTAGTTTTTTAGATGGTCTATTGTATGATATTTCCCTTAAGATTTGAGATTTCAGAAAATTCAAATTGGTCTTGACCTACGTATAGCATTACATCACCATTTGCATTTGGACAAAGAAAAAAATTTGCCGACAAACTTCTTAAACCATAATACCAAGAATGCTCCAATTAAGTTATGTCAGAAATATTCTCAGTTTAGTAAAAATTTTGTTTTGTAGAAGAACATAATAGTTTGTGTTCTGTGTATCATTCCTGCTTTGTTACAACACACCCTATTTTTTTTATTTACCTTGAGCAATCTTACAAAATTGTTATTTGGTTGCAGCAGTTTGCAGCAGAAGGGAGTGTAACGGGTTTGGTTTTGTTCCGGCAGCGACTGGATGCGATTGCAGGCTTTGCCTCAGCATGACTCATTCAGTATAACCTCAGAGAGCACCAGGGGCTCCAGGGCCAACGAGAGAAAACGGAAGAGGGAGTGGTTGTGAGGGAAAACTAGTTCAACGCAGGCATGATAGGCAGCCTGGGACTAAGTACACCAGCCTGTTTGTGATATAAGTGGGGCAGCCCTCTTCAACTTAGTTGGGGAATCTGGAGGAAAGGTTATACCAGCCCTGTCTGGGCCTCCACATGCACACCTCCCCTGTCCAGTCAACTCCCCCCAACTCAGGAACTCAGGGAGTGGATTCAAAAAAAGGGAATTTCTTTGCGAGGTAAAACATACCACCCTGGGACAATATTTCACTACCAGCCGTTCAGTTGTGACAGGCAGCCCATCACTGACATGTACACGAGAATGTTGCCTCTGTTAGTTGATCTTCCATGCCAAAGTAAAATGTTTTCATTTTAGATTATGGGTTTGATACTAATCCTAACATAATTTATCATAATATTTTTTGTGTGACTGTTGATGTTAAAATATTCCTTGCATTGCTCATAATATTGTGAGCTGTGGAGTTCATAAATTCAGATTGTTAAAAGGCAATGGGGCTTTACACAGGCTACAAATGAACTCCTGCTACATTCAAGCCCTTGCAAAACAAGTTTATATGATTTTTGATAAGTTTATTCCTGCCAAATAAATGTCAGCATTTCACAATTAGACGCTGAAGTTTTTACATCAAAAACGTCTATTGCACTGTCCTGCTCCGGCACACTGGTAACATTAAGTTTAACATCGACTAGCAAAGATAAGTTTATAAATGCTTATTGTAGAAAGTCACAGCGAGGAACACAGTGGAGTTAATGGCATAATAAGGGCTGTGATTATTTGCTGCTTGCTATAACCAGCCAACATGTCCTGCTTACCACCTACTAAACAATTGAGTATGCCATTACTAGTAAGCCATTCAAGGAGAAGTAAAAAAAAAAAAAAGAAACACACCAGATGACTTTTAATTACAACATCCGAAATATCCATATTTTAGCTACACCTAAATGAAAATTGTTACTCACTTATATGAATTCACATTACACTTTCTGTTTGAAGAAATATTCCTGGAAACAAAGAATTAAATTGTTAAGAAACACTATGATGAACATAAGTACCTAATAGAGAAGCAGAGGAGGAGGAGGCTGGAGCGCTGAAGAGGTAAGTGTGAGTAAGAAGAGAGAAGCAGTGCTATTTATAAATTAATACATACAAAATTCTGCTAAAGTCTTCCTTTGCATCAGTCCTTTGTGGGGGCACAGCATTCAGACGTGGGAGCGATGTTTGTGGGTGCACAATTTTTAAAAAAAATTTGTATACTGTATAATCCCTGAAGAGAAACTAAGGATGCACACCCTTGTTAATCAATCACACGCATGCATATATACGTATATTAGTGCACAGTGCTGTGCCGTCAGGGGAGGCAGGTGAGGCACGGGCTCACATGCAGTCATGAAAGAAAAATATGAAAAATGGAAGAAATAAATTAAATGGCTATATTTATCCATTGATGTGTATTATAAAGTTATTTTCTGTTTAACATCACCAATTTTAGGTTATTTTACTCAAAATCGCTGAATTTTCATATTTACCGCTTAAATATGGGCAAGAGTGCTGTGGTGAGGCACCTGCCAGCCGAGCCTCACCATGGATTGCGCAATGGCCCGACTAGCTGAGCTGGCATGCTGTACAGTGAGACCGTAATGCTATCTATTTATGTCACTATTAAAATGCTCAAAAACGTTTGCTCTATGAAGTAGATTTACAGAATTTAGCTAATGTACAGTGTTTTTTGTCAACAACTGCATGTGTGTAACGTCTTTCGTGAGTTGAGCGGTCCTCACCAGCCATGAACCTCGCTGCACGTCACTGTTAGTGTATAGGCCCTGTGTAATACAATACAAGGGGGCATGTAAGCATGCAATGGGAGGTAGAGTGGCAGGCAGCTTCTTCTTGGTGCGCCCCAATTGAGCAGCTTGTGAGGGGGACGGCACCTTGCTCAAGGGCACCTCAGCAGTGCTCCGGAGGTGAGCAGACACCTCCTACTGTTAGCTCACACTCCGGGTGTTATTGGGCAGGAGCGGGATCTTGGAACATTGGACGACCCGCTCTACCGCCCGCCCCCGCTCTACCACTGAGCCACTGCCGCCCCCCTGTTGTTGTTGTTGTTGTTGTTGTTGTTGTTGTTGTTGTTGTTGTTGTTGTTGTTGTCATGACTGTGTAAGTTAGGCTAAAAACGTTGCCAATAACATTCTGGGACATGGAACTACTTATTTCACCATTTTATCACACTCATCATTTGTGTAGCACTGTAGAAATTAAAGAAAGCTAGAATCAGTCTCTAGGTTCTTATTAGCAGTTCTAATTAAACAGATAAGGTAACAATCATAGAAGAGCCGCTGGTATGTTTATGACATAGATGTAAATATCCTATTAAACACCTAAAAGACCTACTGGGGCGGCACGGTGGCACAGACGATCATTTTCTTCATGAATAAATCTATTGAACCTGTGTTTGGCTCTGTCTTGTTTAATTTTACACACACACACAACCGGTGTGATACACACACACACACACACACACACACACACACACACACACACACACACACACACACACACACACACACACACACACACACACACATATTCATCATGCTATATAATATGATATAATCAATCTTAAGATACTATATTTTTTATGTAGATGATTTATTTATTTACTTTCTCTATTTTAATTGTCTGATGTTCTGAGCTGAACAGTATAGATTTCCATCACACATAACACCCAGAATTATAGACGATAAAAACAATGTCAGTCTCACTTCTGCTCTTAATGGACTTAGTTTGTATTGTGTTTGCCTTTAATCTTCATTTTGTTAATTGGATCGAAAATAATTCACAAAGTGTTATGCTTGTGGGGACTCTCAGTTGTCATTAAAATAAAAGATCTAATTAACCAGTGCGTGTTTAAGTGTGTCTTAGACAGTAAATATTGCCTGAAGCCAAACCCAAGGTCAATTTTATAAGTCATCTTAAGTCAACTTTGCAATGAAGGATGCTTTGTGTTGCACGCAAAACACATCTTAATGCTCCCTCCTAAAATACAATAGAAATGTGAGAGTCCTCTACAAGCATCTAGCTCCTCATTGGCCAGAATGTTGTCCTGACAACATGAAGAACAGAAGGCTGGGGTGAGGGCTGACTGGCGGGGGTCCTCTTTATGCCACCTGAGTTTTCTGACATACCATAATATAAAAAAACACACACAATATTTTTATATATTCTTGTATGGCTGTGGAGAAAATATCACACTTTCAATTAAACAGGCTTGTAATATCTGATATTTTGGAGTCAAAATTATGGATAAAGTTTAAAATTAGGTTTTTCTAATTGCATCTCATCACATCTCATTGTATTGCAAATTGGTAATATATTCAATCATATAATCTGGGTCTCCCACATGACGCGTTGCACCTGTTATTGTACTCAGAGTATAAGAGCATTAATGTCTTGGATAGGGTGGTGCTTGATTGAAATGGTTTGCTCCTATCTTTCCACCAGAGCAATCTCTTGACACCCGGCTTTTGAAGCCTCTACATCTGTTCCCATGGAGAAACACAGAAAACACTGGCACAGATACGGTTAATGTCTGCTGCCGCTCAAAAGCAGCAACTACCTATACACATGCTCCGTACTCAACATTTAGACACATACACATATGTACATACTGTACATTATCACACATTCCATATCCTTGGATTATAAAAATGTTTGTAATATGCAAGCTTATATCTGAAAATTGAAAGTACAGTAGTGCAGTATTCTTACCTAGAGACATGACTGACTTGACATACAAGTCTTTTGAGATATACGAGATGTCACTTAGTCCATATGTCTGTTTGACATACAAGAGAAAATCTGAGTAATGAGTGATGCTTTGGGACACCATCACC
The DNA here is from genome assembly GCF_040054535.1 of Antennarius striatus. Taxonomy (NCBI): domain Eukaryota; kingdom Metazoa; phylum Chordata; class Actinopteri; order Lophiiformes; family Antennariidae; genus Antennarius; species Antennarius striatus. The sequence goes on from NC_090792.1 coordinate 11,955,071, forward strand.
AGTTGGCAGACGGGTGGAACCTCAGCTGAGACCGCATCTTCTTCTTTTTTTTCACGTGTAGTCAGCTGTAAAGACGTAGCTTGTTTGAACTTGTGACTTTGGTGTTTCTTTTCATACTTTATCATCCATCTATCCATCCATTTCTTCCACTTCTTCCTCTGTGTTGGTCACGTGGGTTGCTGGAGCCTATTCCACTATGGGCAAGAGGCAGGGGACAGTCCGGATGCATCATCAGTTCATCGCAGACTTGATCATTGTTTACGTAATTTTTATATAATTAGTTATGCACACGTAAAGATTTTGAGCTCAGTCAGGGAACAAATTAAATTTGTATCCCAACGTACTACTGTAAGTAAAGATACCGAAGAAAATGAGCCAAACACAAAGACAACTACTGGAAACCCTTTATTGGGTATGTCGTGCATCACATCTTTTACAAAAAAAAGGAGAAAAACATCAGTTAAAAACATGCCAGTAAGTTTTTTTCCCTTGACATATACAGTTGGAATAATTCATATAAAAAGGAAAATATTTATTAGGATTTGGACACTTATTAAGAATTATAGAAATTTGATATATATGGTAAAAAAAATGACCCACATCCATTATTTTAATAAATATATACACAATAAGTACTGAGTTAAAAAAAAAAAGAAGGGATCTATATAAAGATCCTTATTTTCCGTGGATATATACAACAAAATTTCCATCTAAAAAAATCTGTTTCATTTGTCAGTAGTTATTATATACTGTTGCTAAAGCAACAGAATTTTTTTTCTGATTGTGTCTGATCCTTGAGACCATATTGCACTTCCAGAGCAGCCTGTGTGGACTGCACTAGACACTCATTAACCTATTCCATCTTAACTACTACAGGGGCAGGATAGCTGTGTTTTACCATTACAGTACTATCAGTATATTTAGTAATGATTCAATACTTACAGAGGCCATTATTTAAGTTGATCTGAAGAAAAACATCTTTAAAGCCATTTCACTTGCAAACAACATGTATCTTATGCTAAAAATATAATATTACTATACAATGGTCACTGCTAATTGTGTGAAGGTTGATGTTTGTACACACTAAATACTGCACGCTTGTTTGGCATTAATACACTGAGCCACTGGGGCTCCATCAAAAATGTGTCTACATTTTTTAAGCTATATACCCAAATTTACATATTGTCATCATCAGTGCTATGGCTTTAGGAAGGGAATTGTTTCTCCTAATTAAATTTGTACATATGAGAAACACTGCTGCTTGCATAGCATGAGGTATAGCAGCGACACAAACACTCAATCATGTACAAAAAAGGCACCAGTATTTGAGGTGCAATTTTATGAATACAAAGTGAAGGTATCATCTTCAATCAACCCTGACCTGTCGGTGCACAAAAGGCTTTAAAATGAATCAAGACATATAACTTACATATCTAAGTTCTATTAACAGCTATGGCTTTTTCAACACCTCCTTTTTTAAGCTCTGTTTGACATTAATACAGTAAAAAGACAACATAATTTACAATTTTCAAAAAGTCCATAATCACTGCATAGCCAAACATGTAAACCACTATTCTGTCCCCATTTTACTCATCCTCCATCCCTCTACTCTGAGTGACATCGCCTCCTGCTGTCCAATCAGATTTCAGTGAGGGTGAGTTTGTACAAGCCACCCAACTCCTCCATGGTGATCTGGAAAGTGTCTTCATTGGAGTAGTGCTTGATGATGTTGTCATCCATGTGAACCAGAATCCTATTAAAAGACATATGTGGGTTTTACTGGCCTGTTTATTTCATCCTACTGACAATGAACAATAATAATATGATCTTTCAACTAAATACACGGGGAGAACCAGCCTGGCTCTGATCTGAACGCCTAGTGAAAACTTCTTAAGGTCATAAATTAACATGTTTATTTCTTGGTTGGCCGTGTTTGTAGTTTTATTATTTACAAATAAACAGAGCTTGTCTCGCTGTCTCCAGCTAAAAGAATGGTATCAACATCATCATAAAAATTTAACAATTGGATATTAGATTTTAAATACTTCAATTCATTCAGTTTTAGCTCAGGTCCATGTCCTTATCCCCATTATGCAAATGAGTTAAAATTACAGTATTGTTCAGTCTATATCTGCCAAAAGTAACAAGATAAATCATTAATCAGGGAATGCAATGGTTTTCACTTCAAATCTAATTACAGTATATGCACTTGAAGAGGCTGAAAACTATTTGAGTAAGCCCATGTAGATGTCTGAGATATATTGGCCGTTCACAATGTTTCATAGACTCATACTCACCCTTTCTTGCACTTCTTATAGACCTTTCCAACCTTGTCGAGAGGTAGTTCATACTTCTCTGAAATCTGGTTGGGACAACAACAAAAAAGTTAAATTATATACAACTTGAATGATCCAGCTGTTGTGTTCTTCTAAACACAGGTTATTCACCTGTCTTAGCTCTTAATGTTACATCTTGACATAGTTACGATAGTATCTTTCACTAATCTGTCTTTTCAAACTCAACGATCCATAGATTAAGCATAAACCTGCCTCATTCCAGATTACATGTCCTTGTCCAAACTTCTACACAGGATGCCTTCACCTCATTTTTTCTCCGTGGCTTTCCTCCAGCCTACAAGAACTTTACTCTCTCTTTACCCAATCCCACTGTGGATTACTTACAGCCTCCACCAGGCCTTTCAGCGTGGGATTCTTCAGCATGAGGGCATCAAACACCTCTTCTGTCTCCTTGCGCACATAGAGCAGGACTGTGTGGTAAAAAGAGAGATATGTCAAAGCAAAGCCTGTATGTGGATGGGATGTGGATTGGTTGGAAAAACAAAACTAATTCTGGACTCATCCAGACGTGGTGAAGCTCAAGCACATTGAGACATATGTTTAACCCATTAGTAACTTTGAGGATATGACTATACTCCCCATGATGAACAGCAAGGCAACAAATCAGACTCCAAGAAAGTGCGACTGGTGCTAGACAAAGACCTTACATCATAATAGTTTTAAACAGGCACACATCTCACACTCACTCTTCAATACATCCTCACGTAAATAGATTTGCTCAAAATGTTTTAACAACCTGTTGTTGTAACATTTTTGAGTATTTTTAACTGTAAGATAAATATCTGTTTAGAAGTGGGCATCTATTTAGAGGAATGAAGATGTCTATATGAGTAATACTTTAGCCGGTTTACATCATCTGTGTATGGGATAAAAATATGACAAAGGCAAGTGAATGTTTCATAATAATGTAACTTCCTCTTCTTTTCCTTTCGGCTTTTCCCTTCAGGGGTCGCCACAGCGAATCTGTGGCCTCATTCTAACCCTGTCTTCTGCATCCTCTTCTGCATTCATAATAATGTAACATGGTGTAAAAACAGTATATCTATTTCTCTGTGGTTTGTAGCAGCCTTGGCTAATTGTTTTGGACGTATGTTATTTGATGGAGGCTATTCAACACATGGTCACTGCTAATTTGGCAGTTCTCTTGTCTATATATCAGTACGATTAAATCTAAATCAAAGGCTGCCATCTAACTGGAAAAACATGACAGCTGTTTTGGAGAGATTTAATAAGCCACACAAACCTTTATCTGCCATCATCTTAAGAATGGAATAAATTGTGGGTGGCACATGGCTTTATGTAGAACCGTGATTCCTATTACACTGATAACACATACTATAAATAATTCCAGATTAATATTCAACCCTGAGCATTTCATCTTTTTTAACCTGTTCAAATGAAGTCACGTCTGCTGGTGACCTCATCTCAGGTCAAAGCCTTGTATGGACACAATTTTTCAAGAAATATAATCAAAACCTAATTTAAGCCTCTAAGGCTGTTCATTTGGAAAGTTTTTAGAGGTTAAATGAGTTGAGGCTATCAAGTATTTTGCCCAAAAAATAAAGTACACAAAGAAAATCTGACTGACCTCTCGATTTTTCCTTTGAAACTCTCGACACCTCACTGCAGACATTAATGCAGAATGTGTGTGAAGAGAGTTCACACACATTCCTCTAATGTCAGTAATACATGATGAAGATGTTATTCCCATATTTTAATATAGAAGTAAACCAAGCTGTTGGCCCAGTAATAGAATATAGGGTAAAGGGCGCTGGCTTGTTTGCATGTGTTGCAATACTTTGTTGGGTCAGTTGAGGCCTTGGGCACGTGTACGCACTGGAAGACCTGGAAAAATCACATGGCCTGCAGAGAGAGAGAGTGTGACTGTGGCTGTTCTAAGGGGTCGATCGCGCGCACACACACACACACACACACACACACACACACACACACACACACACACACACACACACACACACACACACACACACACACACACACACACACACACACACACACACACACACACACACACAAGGCCCTGAGAAGAGCATCGCCAAACCACAGGCATTTAAATAACAACAACTCTAACCCAACAACAACATCAACAACAACAACAACAAAACAGAGGCATGTGGTACCTTTCTTTGGTTCTTCTTCTCTTGGCATCTTGTTTGGGGGAGGTGCAAACTCATCATCACTGAAGGGTAATCTCTTCATGGACGAACTGTAGTGGATAAACACACAAACAAATCACTGCTTACAAGCCCTTAACCAGCAGTTAACAGGCTTTAAAACACACATGAGCACAAAGACCAGACGCCTTCCCAGGAAGCAATACAGTATGACTTTTACCAGAGTGTCTCGTTTCAAATGTATAAAAGAAAAAGTGTGAAATCAGAATCATCAATAAACTCACCTTTCTTCTCCGTCTTCTGTGGAGAAAGGCTGTCAGAGGCACAGAAACAAAGACAGAGTTTAATGCCCTGCAATGAAAATGTCTCACAGCAGCTGCATTTCTTACTCTGCAATTTTGCAGCATTCAGTCAGCAACGAAATCAAAAACTTAACCCATTTTTACTATTTATTCTACCTTTATTAATAATGAATTGCACTAATAAACAAACAGCTGAGTTTCATATATTCTACAAAGCTTGTACAGCTACAGCTGAATACTGACAGGTGATCAGACTCCTTTTTTTCAGATCGTAGTTGAGATTTGACAAACTGATCCTCTAATTTGATTTTTTTTTTTTCATAAAGAATGCAAAGAAAACAATTTTTTTCAGTTATTAGTTGACATTACATCTTTTGGGCAAAGCAATGCAGTTTTGTCTATGTAGCATATTTACATTCAAAATGATAAAATGTGAACAGAAACACATAAGAAAAAAAAGTTGAGGTTATTGCACAAAATCTCTTCGCTATATCGACTGTTTAAATAATGCAAAAAATGCTGTTACTTTTTTGTTCTTGGAAAGCTGATGAACTTCTGACTGTATTGATTGATGATATAATTCTATTCAGAGTCAAACCTAGAAACTGATAGCAGTTCTGTTGGGTTCAATGTCATTGGAAGAACCAAAAATAACCTGCACTGGTAGCAAAGTAAACATGTAAGCATGACAGCAAGGGGAGAAAGGGCACTTTTAGCCCTTTGCACCCAAGTAGCCCTGATCAAATTTGACCACTCGGGGTCACTCCAACTTCACAAGTAATCACATTCCACCCCAACCACCCAATCATTTTCCTAATTAAATTCATAAAAGAAAAAAAAAAAGAAAATACCCAAATGACCATCTCACAAAAAATGAAAAAGTCATGTGTACATAGACACAGATACTTGTTTCATGTGACATCTTTGCGTCAGAGCTCAGTGTTTAGTTCCTGTCAAGAGGTCAGAGGTGAAAAAGTCAACCCTGATAAAAAATTGACATAAATGTACACATGCTTACAGTGTGCCCTGAGAAGACTGCAAGATACAATATCTAAAGATTAACTATAAAAATCTTCTTTTTTGTTCATTGAGGACACAAACAGGTAGCTGTGGCTGCACAGCAGATTATATTTTTGGAAACACCACCACTTGTTTTGAGTCACTGGTAAATGATTCATCCTGTGAATTACCAAAATACAGCAAACAAGCCACAGGACTGCAGTGATAGGTGGAAAATAGAACTTGTTGTTCCTGCCAACTAAGTAAGCTGGTAACTTTGGCCCATCTCATTGATAGAATTGGAGCTGAACTCAACAAACTGTTTCTTGGACTAAATGCATGAATGGAGTAGAAACTATGACAATGACTAGAAATGACAAACAACAGCGGTGGTGAAGAAGACAAGGAGTGAATAAGTGTTTTGTATCTGTGGTACTCACATGGCGCTGGAATGAAGAATAGTGAACATCAGGAATGAAGAGGACGGGCTGGGTCTCGAAGTCAGTCATCATCTTAAAGATGGTGACATCATTCCGTTTCTGGAGGATGGGCACTTTGACATCCCCAACTGAGAGGAACAGGGAAATGGAATAAGAATATCCTCAGAGTCTTTCAACCAGTAATAATATATTCTCACGGCCGCTCAGCGGAAGCAAAACCACCTCTAATCACACCACTGATTCATTGACGCCTCAAGAAGTTGCAGGAAACATACGTTTCCAGTCAATTTCAGTCAAAATGAACTCCTTATATGATGGAGAATTACAATCAGGCCTTAGAAGCCATAACAGCACTGAAGCTGCTTTAATTGAAATAATCACTGACATCACACTACAGTAAACTGTGATGATGGTAATATCTAATAATAAGGTTTAAATGTAAAGTTTCAGCATGATATACTGTGTGTCAAACCAGTTGAAATATTACACAAATATTGTCATGATGCCAGTGTACCGCGGAGCCACATAGAGACAAACAATCATTCACACACACACTCACTCCTATGGTCAATTTGGGACTGGCCAATTAACCTAAAGCGCATGCTTTTGGAGGTGGGAGGAAGCCGGAGAACCCAGAGAGAACCCACGCAGACACAGGGAGAGCATGCGAACTCTGCACAGAGTGGGACTTGAACCCGGGTCCTCCGTGTTGTGAGGAGGCAGCGCTAACCACTGCGCCACCGTGCCACCCAACAGTGCATAGATTAATTAAAATTAGGAGTATTTCTAAGGAGTATTTCTTAAAACACTTGAAAGTCATGAGCTACAGACACACCTGGGTCAATCATTTCTACAACTGGATAATGCATGTTAAATGTAATTCTGGGTGACTCACAGCTAAGACCAGGGGTGAGCTCTGTGACCTTTCCTTTCCGACGGGACTGCTTCCTCTCCTCATCTCGGATCTTCCTCTCAGCTCCCTTGTCACAAAAGACTTTTATCTGACAATAGGCACGGTGAATGGGCTTGTTGCTGCGGTTGTTGTAACTGTAGGTGTCGATCTGCAGGTTCAAAGGAAGTCCCTTCACACCCTTCTGAGAGGAGAAGTCTGTGCTGAGACAGTTGACAGAGATGAAGATCTGCAGAAAGAAGAAATAGATGAGCAAAACTTTTTACAGCAAAAAGTAAATGTACAAAATTCAAAATATCTGTGTTAACATTTACATTTACACATACTTTGTCACTGAACCTCAAAGACAACCTTTCATTTTAAAGCATTAAAAATGAATTGTCACTTGGTCAGTCAGTCATCTTCAGATTACCACCGCTGTATCCGCTGCAGCGGGTCACGGGGAGCCGGAGCCTATCCCGGTGGCATAGGGCGTGAGGCGGGGGACACTCCGAGCACGACGCCAGTGCACCGCGGAGCCACACACAAAGACATGCAACCATGCACACACACACTCAGTCCTACGGGCAATTTGGAATCATTGAGAAAATCTAATGCCTTTGTTCAGCCAGCTGGATCATTCAATGGTCTTTTCTGCCCCCTAATGGTCGATATTTGGCATTACATCCAAAGAGACGCACCGCTGCTCGACGCTTGCAGTGAAAACAGACACGCACTATCTACAAAACACTGAAAGGCTCTTCGTGAGGAAAGGATATAAATCGGCAGATTAGAATGATATTTTTTAATAGAAGAAAAGGACCCTCTGTGAATATTTGAGCTTCGCCGGATCTGCAGTGCAGTTAAAGTGTGAAAAGTTCCAGAAACCCTAAATAAAAGAAATCTGAAATAGACATTTCTAAAATTGGACAAAAGTTCAGTGGTAGTCACTCCAAAAATGATTCTTAAAAATATTTAGTTTGAAAAATAATTTTAAACTGGTTTGATCACAGTGTGCCCAATTCCTTCTTTCCACCCAAATGATTTTTTTAAAGTCCCACAACCACGCTTTCGAAATATTTCACAGTTTTTCTCCACACACTTTATATGAAGTGATGCTACTAATAAAATCTGCCTTGTATATTTACTACTGAGTAGACAGACTTCAGAGAGTTTTAAAATGAGCGATGCAACGAGACGTGCTCAACAGAGAGATAAAGTGAATCCACAGACTGTCACAAATAAAGCAGAAAGTCTTTCGTGGTACGATCTGTAAATTGCCCCCAAGATGGAACACATAAAACAAAGGCTGCTATTTGCAAATACACTGCAAATACATGTGTGCAGCAGAGCAAGCACCCTGGAGGCAGGCAATATATACACACAGCTACTCACACACACACCCTAACATACACCCTCACACATACACACCCTCACACGCACACACACACACACACACACACGCACACACACGCACACACACACACACACACACACACGCACACACACACTTGTCGTTAAACTGATCAATGAGCTCCATCATCATTGGCGATATACTCAAACAATGCGGCAGCGCGGTGTTTCCAAGAATACACACAAGGATGAACGTCCTACACACATAAGGCCTGAAGTCATGAGACAGTAAGACCCACATCCTGGTGTTTGTTTATGTGTGCGTGTGTGTGTATGTGTGTGGGTGTGTGTGTATAAGTGTGTGTGTGTGTGTGTGTGTGTGTGTGTGAGAGAGAGAGAGAGGGAGAGAGAGAGAGAGTCAGTCTACAGTGACAGTAAGATGCTGCCAATGAGCTGAGGTGCCATGTTGTCTCTTAGTGCGGTTTCTAGCTGTCAAGCGTCCTCCATCTCAGGCTGACAGTGGATCAGTGCCAGAGAATGACATGAGGGTCAACAACCAATGAGAAAGTCAAGAGTGGCAGCAGAGGCCAGGAGCTCCTCCTTCCTGTCGCCTCTCCTACCTGTCGACCCGTCCAACCGGATTTTATTTTTCAGAAGTCTGATCCTGTCTTCGTCACCTCCTGCTGAGCTTCCTCATTCCTGCTTCTTTGTCTGATGCGTAGAAATAGCTTAACACGCAGCATCACAATAAAGGTGACAGTCAGGTTGGACCGGTCCAGAATGTATACGCATAGACACACACAACACATTCAACGTAACGCGACTGAACACACAAGAGCATGTGTAAGAGGCTCACAATGAGCAACATGGTTGAGTCCCACATGTAGGGCTGCGGGAGAAAAAAATACACCTTAAAAAAGGAGGAGTTGTAGTTTTTTTTGCTTAGGTGCAGATGCTAAAAAGATTCACATGCATCTATTACAGGTACAGCCTTACTTTTGCCTCCTCGTTGGTGTCCCATGTGAAAGAAATGGCGTTGTAGGAAATCTCCTCGATGTTGCCGATGGTGTTGAAGCTCTCCTTGTAGTCAGCTGTGAGAACAGACAAGACCTCAGTGACTAATTCACTAGAGTGGGCCAAACAGGGCCCATGTAAAAAAAAAACCAAACAAACACAAGTATGAGAGGTGTTTTGATCAGAAAACAAGACAGTTCTCAATAAAATGTCATTTTAATAATTTAATCCCTGTTTGACATGCTGGGGGATTAGAAATAATCTCCTGACGACACAAATGAAGTACAACTCAAGAACAGATTTTAAATGGTAACCTGCTTTTTCAAGGCAATAATTAATCTTGCAGACAGCCCAAACCATGGATGACTCTCTGTCTCTGGCATTAAACTTGAGTTCATTCAACCCATTATTGCACAACTTTCACACCAGAAGATGTTGTACAACCAGTTTCATGCTGTAGACTTTCAGCAGACATCTAAATTAAAAACAGAACTCTTACCGATATCCAGACACCTCTGCTTGGCAGTGTGTTGTCTGGAATGCCAGTATTTCCAGTGTTTCAGCTGGTCATCCCTGCACTTCTCTTCTCCAAACACCACCATCACTACACTCTAAGTATGCACAGACACACACAGCAACATCCTGCATTAAAAAGATGTTCAGCTCATGATTTCTGTCAGTAGCAGCTAAAATGTCGTAGGTTTGTTTTCGTATTTCGTTCTCACCCTGACTTTGGTGATGGGTTGCTGCATGCCTTTGTTGTCAACCTCCCTGAGGGTGATTGGGTAAAACTGGCCCTTGTTTAGGTATGTCATCGTTCCGTCGCCTGTCTTCTGACGCAGGGACTTGGATGCCTCGAGGGTGTACTCAAAGTTATTCCTAAGAAAAGGTAGAACTACATCAGATTTATGTAAAAGAAGACAGATATAAGAAAAAAAGTTCAAGTATTTATTTTAGGCAAAATTGGAAAGCATGTATGTAACTACAGCTGAATGTGACACACTTCCTTTAGCCGCCGGAGCAAAATCTTGACCTAAAATCAGTGTGTTGTCGGCCTGTGTGTGCAAGCTCTTGTCTTTCACACAGAGGGGGAGTTTGGTGTCTCCCCCTGTGACTGTAATGAATGAAACCATTCAGCAGTGTAGTGTTAAAAGCTGAAAAGAGGTGGAAGTCAGACAGTGGGCCGGCGGCGGTTTGACTTACCCCGGCATCGTGTCAAAGTGAGAGTATTCGTCAGACGACATGGTGGCCATCCGTAGTGGGAGATCCCCTGGGAAGGAAAACACCTGTGGTGCAGAAAGAACACAGAAAAAGAGTGAAATGAATTACATCATAGAGAGGATAGCCACATATATAAATTACAAATCATGATTCTCCAGTTTCCTAATTAAATTCCAGAATTTTTTTTCTATGTGTCTTCACTTTTTTATGCGTTATTGTCAATTTGCAGTTAGATTAATTGCTGTTAATTTCTTCTTCCATTCATCCCATTTTCTTTGATTGGCTCTACCTGCGTCTCGTGACCCTCCTCCAGTTCAGGGTTTAGTTAGGTTACTCTTTTCTATGGTAATTCCCCTCCAGGTTAAAAAGAGAGGAAACAGAGAAAAAGCTTCGGCTATTGTACGAGAAAAGTACAGCACTTTATTGTGTTGGTTAGACAAAAGCATAATAACACACTGGCCGCTATTTTGGCATGTTCAAATAAAACCAGGAGAGGCTGAGCCCACCACTGGCTCCATGGGATCGGGTGAATATCCCATTGTCTTCTGGGAGAGATCCGAGGGAGGAGACAGGAGGAAAGTGAAGAAGAGGAGGAGGGGGGCTATTACAAGGGGCTGAAAAAGAGGGGGATCGAAACACACACCTCCTGGGAACCATCCTTGAAACTCTCAGAGAAGGTGGAGTCTGGGGGCGTGCGAGACTGGGTGCTCGGGCTGAACTGGACCCCGTTGTGGGTGAGCTGGCGGTCGAAGACACCCACATGGCTGTCGGTTTCGGTGCAGTTGTTGGGAATGGTGACTGAGAAACCGTGGCTGGGCACCTCTGTCTTCACTGGTGGGTAGTTTGGAACTGTGGCAATGGAAACTGTGACTGTTGTGTCTGAAAACAAAATCAACAAACTGACTCACGTTTTCTGTTTTCAAGTTGCCATCCTCTTCTTGTGTTACTGAATATGAGCAGACCTGGTGAGGGGAACTGGTTCCGCTTGTCCTGGGCCAACTGAAGAATATTGAAGGGCCCCTTGAGGACTGGGATCCTGCCCTCCATCCCGGCCTCCTGAAGCGGAGCTATGGAGTGTCCAGCCTGGAGCTGGTGTCTGCAACAAAGAGCAGATATGTTGTATTGAATTTAAAATGTTACCAAGGTAGCGGATTGTTTTTGTAAAAACATAACTATGAGTATAAAGATAACTGTATCTTCCCTCTCTCCCTACACCTATTAGCCAAAGCTAACATTTTTGTTCATTTAGAGATGTGCAAAATTAAGGAACATCCTAAATACCAACAAACAAGATTCTGTTTCACTCCCATTTCCTAGGCCATCCTGAGTGTTTATGCACTTAGTAGTATTATTTTGTTTCACCGCTGTGCAACCATTAGCTCCACTGAGGTGATTGATTTCTGACACTTATCCCTACTACTAATCCCCTACTGCTTTGCATATGAAAGGATTTCCGTCAAGACGTAAAGTCACCTCCATCAGGCTTGACCGTTCTTGTCCGACTGACATGATTGAATCTAGTGAACCATGTTTTATATTACAGCAAACCCTGTTTTAACATTCACTGAAGAACAAAATCTTTTGTTCAGACCCTTACATTTGCTTAAAACCCTTTATTATGTTCAAGATCAAAAAAAGAGCTCAATTGACCATTTGGAGACACAAATTATTGTCATAAAACAAACTATATTCACACCCAAATCTCTCCCTAACCTCCATGTTGCGATTCCCCTTTGCTGCCCTTTCATTGGTGGTAGTTTGGAGGGGTATTAGATGAGGGCTGCTGCGTACCTTTTGTTGGGATCCACATCACAGACAAGTGCTTCTGGCTTGCTCTGGGTTATTGTTCTCTTCTCCCTGGGCACCTGTATGGGCGGGTAAACACAGCCGCTTAGCATCTGACCACATCACACCCAACAACGGAGCTCATCCTGCTGTCAGTATGTGCAACTAGATACATTACATGTCATAGACTCTGCTTCACAGGTGGTGTTTTTAAGTATGGAGAAGCAACAAGCAGGTAAAAGCCTGGACAGATTTTGTAACTAATCCTCTCATGCGATATTCCACACTTTTGATTTATTTTGATTTTATTTTCTGGAGGTTTTCCTGATACAGTACCTTGTAGTAGTCGTAGAGCAGCCCGAGAGCTGCAGCACTGTCCTCATCACCATTTATGCTCATCATGGCTTTGGTGGCAGCCGTCAGCGGGTTCTCCAGGAACGATTTCCAGGCTTCATCCTCTGTGGTGAAGGAGCGACGCTGGCCACCATAGCTTGGATCATTCTGGAGAACCAGGACCGCACGCTTACTGCAGGAGCACAGATTAGTCTTGGTTATCTAATATTATTTCTCCTGTAAGCTTCATCACCACATGGAATTTTGTTGATGAAGATATTACTGTAAGGAAATTACTTCTACACCTCTAGAAGAAACGGATTTAGACAGGATAAATAGATAAATAGGCCTCTTTATGATTACTTCATAAAGCCAACACATGCAATCACGGCGTCATTCAAGACAGAAGAACAGGTTAGAAGAGGAAAAGTACATCATGATACTGTTTATTACACAGGACCAGTTGTTCAAGCTTTTCTATGATTGTGCAACAAATCTCGACCGTGGAAGCACCAATGAGTCTCGAGAAAAAGACGATCTACAGGCTCATCCAGTGCGACAACTTTGGTTTGGGGAACACTCATTGGCTGAGGAAGTGACCTCGAGTGATGCATCTGACCAGACTACATTCCGATGTTTTATCAGTGCCGCACTGAAGTCGGTGAAAAGTGTCATCCCTTTTCTAAGAGTCCTTGCTTCATTTACAGAGTAGACTTGTGTTAATTCAAAGTTGGAAATGAAAACCAAGAGAAAGGAGAAAATACTGAACATTTTAGTGCCTGAACTTGCCTATTGACAGTTAATTATAATGTTTGCTCAACTCATATTTACTTAGACATGTTTAGCACGGTGATGGTGAAGTCATGAGTCAACGTCTTGTTTTTTTTTAAAGTTTCACCTGGATTATCTGTTTTCTTTGTGGACCCTTGGAAATGACCCCACGTCAGGAACCCATCATCATCACCATCATCATCATCATCATCATCATCATCATCATCATCATCATCATCATCATCATCATCATCATCCTCACTCAGCCACCAAAACCCATCAGTACAACTTCACCCGTAACAAAGTAATTATAGCCGAGTGTAAACGGACTGGTTGAGTTTCCACGTTGTGTAGCTACAACAAATGCAGCTTTTTTTTCCTCTCAATGGTCGCAGCAAAGTGATAATTAGTAATCCTATATCTAATTGTGCTGTTCATAAAAGGCAACTTGATAAGATCCATTATTTACGGCAATAAAACTCAAAGGAGCCATTGCTAAAACATAAAAAAGATTATTTTTTTCCCCCCCTGATTAAAATTAGATTTCACTTCTAAGGAGCCATTTTCAGCATTGTAGCATTTACATAGGGAAACATTTTTTAACACAAGACATGGTAAAAAAATAAAAATTAAAAAAAGGATTATTTTACTAAAAGCATAGATGCACAGTTTATTTTCTGACACGTAACATTCGGATCGTTTGGTGTAAAACCTCATATATCCCCGTGCTTGCTTACATTGTCTGTGTAAGTAGTCGGGGCAACGCCTAGCAGGTGTACGATTTCATTCCCCTCAAATGTCTCCCTGTCATCGCCCTCATAAAACATAATATATATGAAGTATTTACAGCAACATGAAAAATATTATATTCTTATTAGTTTTATGTGAAGCTATTTGAAAAAAAAAACCCCCAACAACCCCAAAAACCTCTTGTTGGGCAATAAAAAAAAAGACTGTCAGGCAGTTTTCTTAAGGTGAGTGCTCCATGATGATGTCCTAAACAAACATCATTTAGACTAGTCACATAACTGTTGAAGCTTAAAGCAAAATCAAACACTAGACAACCCATCGCTATCACGGGACACTTATTATTCTAACAGGCGCGTCTGTTCGCACGACAGGTGGAGAAACACCTGTACAGGCTCGAACATGACAGGTGAAATTAGCGGAGTTACTCCATGGGAAACTATGAGATACTATCTCTTTCCCACTTGGCAGCCAGTCTGCAGTGTAAACTTACCCTAAAGTAGAGGTCACAAAAATCCTGAAATAATGAATAAATTATAGAAAAATATCTGAGGGAACATTAATGTCAGTTGAGCACAACAGGTGGACAACAGTGGGACTTAAGCATTTATAGTTCCATGAACTAAAAAAGTGCAAAAAAAAAAAAAAAAGAATATGATTCCTAAAAAATAATAAGTCAGTAATAGAGGCTGGTGTGCGGAGCTGTCCCTCTGCGCAGGCTAAAGGTGACGAGCCAGGACAACTTACTTGTCATGCTCCTGTGACATCTCGGTCGGTCGAACTGGACTTTCTAGTTGGTACTGAAAATCCGATCCGTCTTCTTTCCCGTGTTGCTCTGCTAATGCTGGATAAGGGAAAACAAGGTGTCCCCTACCAAGAGAACGGGTTTTGTCGGCTTTTCTCGATTTTTAGGGGCAAAGCTAAGAAATCGAGGCCGGTTTTACCTGTGACAAGAGCGCGGATTGGATTACAGGTGGACGGGGGGCGGGGCCTCGCTGTCAATTGCCGTTTGAGAGGCGGCGATTGGCTGATCTGGTGGCGAACCTCCACCTCTGGAGGGACAGTGGAAAAACAGGGTTTAACAGTTATGATGGTATCTGACTAGTTTGTTATTACACAATGCAATTAATAACAAAAGAATAATCATGTATCGAACCAGAAATTTATTTTTTAAATAATGACTGTGGTGAAGAATGTAATCAGATGTGATCAGCTATTCTGTGTTTATAATCTGTGACACAATTCCAAATTAAATTAAAAAAGCACAAAATCCACAGTTCTTGTTCTGCGCAGCTGGAATATATGCAAAAACATATGCAAAGTTGAAATGAGACAGAGACATCAACATATCACACCCCGAGAGTTCCAGAACAAAAAGATGGGGTTGGAAAAACAGTGAAACTCTGCGTAATTTGCATCCTAATTGATTCCCTCAGTCCCCTTTTCATGGTTGGTATCAGAGTAATTTTTAAGATGAGACACGCCCTGAGCAAGATCATGGAAGTGTCATCAACTCTAAAAAGCGTGCTTATCTGAAAATAATGAAAATTTATCACAAAGAAATAAAATATGTGGCAAGTGGGTTAAAGTAGATCTTCTGATGAAACTTCTGTGACGCGTTCGGAGCTCCACGACAGGCCTTGTGGTGAGACTGTCTTTGCGACAATTATATTTACAAACTAATTATCTTTTAACTACGTAACGCCTCACATCTGTCTGTTTATATATTCCATTTTGTGAACAGTGGGAACATTATTTGTAATTAATGCAATTATGTTTGTTTTTTTCCCCAAATAAAAGTAAAGTGTAAAAATAGCAAAGGTAAACTGACTTTGATGAGGGCTTTGTTATTACATAGACACCAGGTGATATAACCCTAAAACCACATTGCATACATTTCCACACAGATATACCGAAATGTGTCGTTATCCTACAGTTTTCCATCCTTTTTAGTGATAAATCAACTACTTTTATACTTCAAAATGAAACCCTCACATCCAGGTCACTGTTAATGGAAGATGACAGGGCGAGCTGTTTACATTCTCCTCAAGGACAGACTACAATATACCTGAATGGCTGCAGGTAAGAAGTAGGCAAATTTACATCCAAAACCTTAAACAGAAACATCAAAAGTGTGCAAATGAAATTACAGATTAGCATGAAACCAAATTGAGGTAAGGGTTTTTGTGTGGGGTGGTGGTGGTGGGGTGTTCCTGACGGTTAACAGTCTGCTATGTAGCCTGAAAGAGGATACTGTTAGTGGTACTTCATAAAATGGGTCTGCTGTCAGAGATGAAACCTATTTTAACTTTGAACAACTCGAATAGTAAATCATGTATTCTGAGCTGACGTAACTAATCTGCAGCCACCTCCACCTAGCTGTGAACTCATTCTGGTAAATATACTTGAACGAACGATAAACCACTCTAAAATGCACGATGAAAAGAAACATCATGACTGTGAAAACAAACAGCTGTCACAGAGGTAAGAAAAGATGCTATCAGAAATATTCCAAGTCTCCCACTCTAGACAAACTAACAGTGAAACTGACATTAACTTCCCACCCCACCCCTCTCTCCCTCTCTCTCACACACACACACGCACACACACACACACACACACACACACACACACACACACACACACACACACACACACACACACACACACACACACACACACACGCGCGCACACACACATACAGAACGACTCAATCTCCTGGATCCTGTTTATTTATCCCAGAGAAAGGACACCTGCTTCTACTGCAGCATGTTTGTGTTTGCAGTGAAGACATGGGATAATGCAACCATGGAGGGATACAAGGATGTGTGTGTGACACACTCACCCCCACCAGAGAGAAAGAAAGAGAAAGAGAGAGGCTGGGAATGCTTTCTTGGTTGCTGATGGTGGTCTGGGTAGATGCTGACTTCACAAAGAGGACAGAAGCCAGTGGGGGAGAGAAACAAAGGAAAGAGATTATGGATCAAAGAGATCATGGGGCTGAAGTAAGACAGTTTCACCAAAAAAAAACAAGAGAAAACGAATATGTTTGCTAGAAGCCCTGATAAAGATCATGCTCCATTATAACTAGCATTCCTGCATGCAAAACTGTTCCCTCTAGAATTTGCAAAACAGTACTTGGATATTCAAAAGCTGCTTGAGCTGGTGTTATATTTAACTATTTCATGAAGGAGACAGTCCAGATGACTGTTTTGGCTCTATTTGAGAAATATCAGATAATTTACAGTGGAATGAATCCCTGCATTATTTATAGAACGACTCTGGTGGAGCTGTTCACGTCTCATAGACACTTGAAAAGTCACTACATATTCAAAGTACCAGTACATAATAGTCATCTGAACAGCGTCATAAAAGATGGAAAACTCAGTTTTAAAAAAGAACCATATTTCTTAATCTTATATTAGGAGTGATCATATTCAAATATGGAAATCTGTAAATTATTTCTTTCCATATTTTCAGTGAAACTCTATGGTTTGAGATGGCAAAAAAAAACAATACAGGAATTACATTACTGGAAATCTATGACCTAAGAGTGGATTGATTACAACCATGATATCAAGCTATTTATGTCTCTTAACACTCAACATTAAGAAATTATTAATTTTGAATTACATGACTGCATTCCAGAAGAACAATATTATTCAATTCTAGCTCTAGTTTGGTTTATTATCAGGCCTTTATTTTAGTCCCATCCAGACTTTTGTAATATTACATACATTTTAAGAATAACTTGTGTTAGAATTGCATGTCTTGATGGATCTGAGGTACTGTTCCATCATTTGAGCATCTTCCTTTAATTTTTCATTTAATTTTATTAATTGTATTTATCCCCGAAAGGAAAATTAAGAATACACTTTACACACAGGTTAGTAGGGACATGCATATATATATATAGTATGTACAGGCCCGTAACACACGCACATAGGGGCCTGTAGGCATGCAGGTGAGGGGGAGGTAGTGCGGCAGGCACCTCCTTCGTGGTGTGGCTCCAATGAGCAACTTGTAAAGGGGATGGTGCCTTGCTCAAGGGCGACTCGCTCAAGGGCGCCTCAGTCATACTCGGGAGGTGAGCTGACATGACAGTTCATTTCATGTCTTTTTAGTGCAATTCAAAGTAAAGAAATCAAGAGAGGTTTTACGTATATGCCTCCTTTGTCACATTATTCACAAAGAACTGGAGAACAACACCCCAAAAGCCACCTGAAGGTAAAGTGAGACCAGGTTTAATAAGTCCTGTCTGGAGGAAAGAAGAGCATTTTAATTTAGTTGCAAAGCAAAAAAAAAAGAATTCATTAAGTTGCTTTTGGTCTTCTTCTAATTAAAGTCTGCTCTCCTACGGATGGGAAACCACACCCATGCCAAGCTTGCTGTAGTTACTAGCCTGCAATAGCCCGAAGCAAAAAGATGATCTCATGACTGTTTGAAAGAGACAGACACAAACACTCGGCAAAAACAATGGAAAGCATTAGCAGCGCACTACAGACAAGTGGGCATAAATGTGACGTGTTTACTTTCCACGGTGCACTGTGGATTACATGCTTCCAACAGCTCCCAACGATTTTAAGCCTCCAGGACGCCTCCATGTCGTCTCTGTCAATTTACTTTGTAGGATACTCCCCGTCCCCCCTCTCTCACATCCCTCTTTTCCACCTCCCTCATCCTGGAAGACAGTTGGTTTTTAACGTCATCCTGTTTCACTCCAGGCATCTAACCAAGATGGAAATGAGATGCAAATGAATCTCCTCATTTCCAACATGTACGTACTTGTTTTAGCATAGCGCTCTTGTAACTGTACCGAGGTCTGTTCGACTCTCAGCAGACCGGCGTCAGTTTGGCTCTGAAGTTTGGTAAAGCTCTCTGTTGTTGGGTAAACAGTGAACAACGAAAGGCTGCTGTCTTTATCACATTGCTGTTTCTGCAACTGTTAGCAGCCATCAGCTTGGACTGTGACAAATTTGTCAGCATGGACTGATCATAAACACAAAGTCATCGTCACCTGAATGAAAAAGGAGTCTGATACACAAATAGTATTTATTGACATTGTGGGATTGTCATTGCTCTCGTGTAACTGATTAATTGTGGTTTGCTTTTGTAATTGGAGCATCATCCTTCAGTGCTCTCACTCTTTGTTTGATGAACTCTTGAGCTTTGTGTGGGGGACCTTTCATTTTTCTCGGGTGGAATCCAAGCAGTTCCATGGCTGTGATGTTTTTAGAGTGTTTTGCTGAGGATGGGGTTAGATGGTATCACAATGATGACAGTAAAAACAGCCACTAAGGGCAAGACAAACCCGCATGCTGCTCTGCAACTCTTAAAACCTCTTAATGCACGCACACACACACACGCACACACACACACACACACACACACACACACACACACACACACACACACACACACACACACACACACACACACACACACACACACACACACACACACACACACACACACACATGCACAAAAGCAACGACAAGGAAACACGTCGGTACTTTTTTCCAGGTGTTACGGGATTCTGAGATTCTGGATGAAGTGTTTGTGTGTGTTTCTCTGTGTGTGTGTGTGTGTGTTGTGCTTCACAACACCTTGGATGTTTAAGCCCTGATCTATGACTGACCATCCAATCTGATAAAAGGAACCATTACCATCTGTACACAGAAGTAGATGAATCAAAGGACTGAAAAGGATCAGGAAATCAATCGGTCAGTCCATTGCTGAGTATTAGTCATCAAATATTACAATACAAGCTCTATCTGTTAAGCAATTACTTAGAAATAATCATCAAAATTAATGGAAGTCATTAAATGTCAAGATATCAAGTGATCTAATTAGCATGTAAGAAATCTATGTCCAACTTTGAGGTTGCCTTGGTGACGGCAACCTCTGACTCAAATGATTGAGAAAACTGCAGACATTCCATCATCATGAGCATCCCAGGAAGTGGTTGAGTTCATTTAGAATTCATCTGAATTCAGTTTAAAATATAAACTTCACAGGGAATTAAGCAAACTAATGTAGCCGCAAGAGGACACGAGCCAGTGTCTTATTGTGCCGGTCCCAAGCCCGGATAAATACAGAGGGTTGCGTCAAGAAGGGCATCCGGCGTAAAACTTTGCCAAATCAAAGATGCGAATTGAACCTATGATTTCCATACCAGATCGGTCGAGGCCCGAGTTAACAATTTCCGCCATTGGCGCTGTTGACCCACAGGGCGCCGGTGGAAATTGGATTACTGTTGGTTGAAGAAGGAGAGGAGGAAAGTGGGTTCGCACGAAGAGAGAGAAGAGGAGCGCCAAGAGTATAGGACTAAGAGTAGGGACGTTGAATGTTGGAACTATGACAGGAAAAGGTAGAGAGTTGGTTGACATGAAGCAGAGGAGGAAGGTAGACATACTGCGTGTCCAGGGGACCAAGTGGAAAGGTAGCAAGGCTAGAAGTTTAGGAGCAGGGTTCAAGTTGTTCTATCATGGTGCAGATGGTAAGAGAAATGGAGTAGGAGATATCTTGAAGGAGGAGTTTGTTGGGAATGTCCTGGAGGTAAAAAGAGTGTCAGATAGAGTGATGAGTGTGAAGCTAGAAATCAAAGGTGTGATGTTCAATGTTGTTAGTGGGTATGCTCCACAGGTAGGATGTGAGCTGGAGGAGAAGGAGAAATTCTGGTTGGACTTTGATGAAGTGATGCAGAGCATACCTAGAAGTGAGAGAGTTGTCATTGGTGCAGACCTCAATGGACATGTTGGTGCAGGTAACAGAGGTCACGAGGAAGTGATGGGCAGGTTTGGTATCCAGGAGAGGAACGCAGAAGGACAGATGGTAGCTGACTTTGTAAAAAGGATGAAAATAGCTATAGTGAATACTTTCTCCCAGAAGAGGCAGGAACATAAGGTGACCTATAAGAGTGGCGGTAGGAGCACACAGGTAGACTACATCTTGCGTAGATGGTGTAACCTGAAGGAGATCAGTGACTGTAAAGTAGTGGTAGGTGAGAGTGTAGCCAAACAGCATAGGATGGCTGTGTGTAGGATGACTCTGGTGGTGAGGAAGAGGGCAAAGGCAGAGCAGAAGACGAAATGGTGGAAGCTAAAAAAGGAAGAGCGTTGCATGACTTTTAGGAAGGAGTTAAGAAAGGCTCTGGGTGGTCAGGAGGTGCTTCCAGATGACTGGAAAACTACTGCTAATGTGATCAAGGAGACAGGTAGGAGAGTACTTGGTGTGTCATCTGGAAGGAAAGTAGATAAGGAGACTTGGTGGTGGAATGAGGAGGTACAGGAGTGTATACAGAGAAAGAGGTTAGCTAAGAGGAAGTGGGACACTGAGAGCACTGAGGAGAGTAGACAGGAGTACAGGGAGTTGCAGCGTAAGGTGAAGGTAGAGGTAGCAAAGGCCAAACAAGAAGTTTATGATGACTTGTATGCTAGGTTGGACAGTAAGGAGGGAGAGACTGATCTATACCGGTTGGCAAGACAGAGAGATAGAGATGGGAAGGACGTGCAGCAGGTTAGGGTGATTAAGGATAGGGACGGAAGTCTATTGACAGGTGCCAGTAGTGTGATGGGAAGATGGAAAGAGTACTTTGAAGAGTTGATGAACGTGGAAAATGAGAGAGAACAAAGACTAGAAGAGGTGACTGTTGTGGACCAGGATGTAGCAAAGATTAGTCAGGATGAAGTGAGGAGGGCATTGAAGAGGCTGAAGAGTGGAAAGGCAGTCGGTCCTGATGATATATCTGTAGAGGTTTGGAAGTGTCTAGGAGAGGTGGCAGTAGAGTTTTTGACTGGGTTGTTCAACAGGATCTTAGATAGTGAGAAGATGCCTGAGGAGTGGAGGAGAAGCGTGCTGGTGCCCATTTTTAAGAACAAGGGAGATGTGCAGAGTTGTGGCAACTACAGAGGAATAAAGCTGATGAGCCATACAATGAAGTTATGGGAAAGAGTAGTGGAAGCTAGACTAAGGGCAGAAGTGAACATTTGTGAGCAGCAGAATGGTATCATGCCAAAAAAGAGTACTACAGATGCAGTATTTGCTTTGAGGATGTTGATAGAGAAGTACAGAGAAGGCCAGAGGGAGATGCATTGTGTTTTTGTAGATCTGTAGAAAGCTTATGACAGGGTGCCCAGAGAGGAACTGTGGTATTGTATGAGGAAGTCTGGAGTGGCAGAGAAGTATATTAGAATGGTGCAGGACATGTATGAGGACTGTAAGACAGTGGTGAGGTGTGTTGTAAGTGTGACAGAGGAGTTCAAGGTGGAGGTGGGATTGCATCAGGGATCAGCTCTGAGCCCCTTCTTGTTTGCTATGGTGATGGACAGGCTGACAGATGAGGTTAGACAGGAATCTCCATGGACTATGATGTTTGCAGATGACATTGTGATCTGCAGTGAGAGCAGGGAACAGGTGGAGGAGAAGCTAGAGAGGTGGAGGTTTGTCCTGGAAAGGAGAGGAATGAAGGTTAGCCGCAGTAAGACAGAGTACATGTGTGTGAATAAGAGGGACCCAAGTGGAAGACTGAGGTTACAGGGAGAAGAGATCAAGAATGTGGAGGATTTTAGGTAATTAGGGTCAACAGTCCAGAGCAATGGAGAGTGTGGAAAAGAGGTGAAGAAGCATGTACAGGCAGGATGGAACGGGTGGAGAAAAGTGTCAGGTGTGATGTGTGATAGAAGAGTTTCAGCTAAAATGAAAGGAAAGGTGTAGAAAACTGTGGTGAGACCAGCAATGTTGTTTGGTCTAGAGACAGTGTCCCTGAAGAAAAGACAGGAGACAGAGCTGGAGGTAGCAGAGATGAAGATGCTGAGGTTCTCTCTGGGAGTGACCAGGAAGGATAGGATCAGGAATGAGTACATCAGAGGGACAGGACATGTTAGAGGTTTTGGAGATAAAGTCAGAGAGGCCAGACTGAGATGGTTTGGACATGTCCAGAGGAGAGATAGTGAATATATTGGTAGAAGGATGCTGAGTTTTGAACTGCCAGGCAGGAGGCCTAGAGGAAGACCAAAGAAGAGGTTTATGGATGTAATGAGGGAAGACATGAAGGTAGTTGGTGTGAGAGAAGAGGATGCAAAGGACAGGGTTAACTGGAGGCAATTGATTCACTGTGGCAACCCCTGAAGGGAAAAGCCGAAAGGAAAAGAAGAAGGGAATTAAACAAACTATAACTTTCTTGCTCCAGGTCTTTTCTTTCATAAGAACACAATTAGTTGAATAATAAAAGTTGAATTAATGTTTTGTGAACATTCTAAATTTTGATTGGAGTTTCTGACCAAACATATTAATTTATATTGATTTGTTATGTCTGTTGTTTTTTGTGTTGTTATTTCTGTGTGTGTGTGTGTGTGGGGGGGGGTGTATTTCTCCTGCTAAATGTGAAACAGAGTAAATAATTTTGATTTCCTCAAATCCAGTTCTGGGTTGATGCTTTTCCAGAGTTTCATTAAAACATAAATTAGAAACAGATTCTGAGTCCTGGACAGAGAAATCTGGATGACAGGTCAGTTTTCCATGTTATTTCTATTACAAATGTTTGCTCTTTCTTCTATAACTGGAAATCAAACATCACAAAAGTTGGGCTTGTTTATTCAGCAACACAAACAATATGAGGTGGGAGGTTACATACTGTATATTGTATAGACTTAATTGAGCAACTGAGGCAAAAAAATCTAAGGATTAGTGAAATTGTATGAAGTTGCACTTCTAGTATTCTGTGTCAATCAGATCAGAGCAATCTTATTTATGCTGTTTTTACTGTTAACATTCCTGAAATGCAAACCTGTTTTCTTCTTCTGTGTTATTTTTACTTTTGTCATAGTTAAATGAAAGCTTCAAACCAGTTAAGTCTGTTGCAGGGAAATTACATATGATATAGATTCTAATAATTTCATAGCACAATGCCAAAATTAAGAATGAAAATCACCACCTAAAAGTATGAAATTAAACACAAAATTATATACTTATCAAAGCAGCAGAATTACCCCTGCATTTATTTAAGCATTACTGTTACTTAAGTCACTTATGAAAGATTCTCAAAAAAATCTCACCTTAAAGGTGACAGATTTGTTTTTTCTTAAGGTTTGGGTTTTTCTCTTCAGCACAGGGTTGAACTAATCAGGTTCAGTCCAGTTCTGAAACTTACAGTATCATATCTCAACATATCAGCAAACATGGACTGTTTTTTGCTATTCACTTAAAATCCAGAGTGCAGTGAAATGAGAACAAGTCTTTCAGATCTTTACAACGATTCCGTTGTCAGGTTCCAGTGTGTGTGATATTAGAGCTGATGTCATGGACCATATGTTCTAAAAAGAGGGGAGAGAAGCTGCAGGCCCAGACATTTCTATATCAATACATGCAGTGGAATACACTATACCCAGATTACACGGAATCATACTCTGTTACAGTGATTTAGAAGGAGATTAATCGTTTCAGTTCTACTACTACACTGAGCACAACTGTGCACCTGATTACTAACCGTTTTGTGTTTACAGTCAGCTACAGGTGTGGGATTTTCACTGGTGACTCGACTGGCTCCATGTTGGCTGTTAGAGGAATGCAGGCGAGCAGATCGCACAACATTCTTGTGAAATCACCAACACTCCGACATGTTATTTAAAGACTCAAATCAATGGGGAAATGTTGCCGTCATTCAAAATAAATACAGGTACATGTACTGTACTTCATAAGCAATGCACGCAAAGGTTATCAGAACATATGCGAATAAATATTTTAAAATCTGTGCACTGTCATCCATTTGGAACATCTTCAGTTTCAGATCCAGTCAAAGACAAGATTGCTGCTGTTGTTCTGCACTAATTTAAGTATTTAATTAAAAGGGTGAGTGGTGTTAAGTATTGATCAGATAAGATCAATACTTAGTTGAAAACACTCAGTCCCCTTATCAGGTGATGCTATAAATCAAAACAGTAACTGAGAAAAAAGTTGATATGCTGACAACTAATGATAATCTTTGTCGGCCTTGTGTTCTAACTCAGAGATACCTTCACAAACACACTGACAAACAATGTGCCCATTATTTATTTGTCATATAGAAGTAATGTGTAGAGGTGGAGGTGACTTCTGACTGAAGGTAGTTATTGTTGTGCAAACGTGGGAGACTGGGAAACAAGCTCTGCCAGTTGTCACCTGCAGTTTTTCCTTCTACCCAGTTCACTGTTCTATATCCTGATTGATTCTAACACGCCCACAGGAGCAGCAATCACAGCCTCCTTACTTCACTACACGGGACATTCACAAATTTTAGTAACATTATAATGCATTTTATAATTGTAAGTGGTACATATTTTAACAGGGCATTGCTGGCTCTGACTCCTTGAAACAACAAAAATACAATTTAATTCACTGAAGGTGTGTGTGTGTGTGTGTGTGTGTGTGTGTGTGTGTGTGTGTGTGTGTGTGTGTGTGTGTGTGTGTGTGTGTGTGTGTGTGTGTGTGTGTGTGTGTGTGTGTGTGTGTGTAACCCAACTATATAACTTATACCTTAACCCTACATAAAGAGAGAAAGAGAGAGAGAAAGAGGGGAGAGGGAGAGAAAGACAGATTTAACTTTTTCCCACGAGGTAAAGAGGAGATAAAAACCTGGTTTTATTCTCTGTGTCGCATTCAGACAAAGTCACTTGTGTTGGACATGCACCGCCCAGCAGGAAGGAGGTCTTCAGAGTTGCTGTCAAACCTGAAATGTGTCTTTACGATGTTGCAGGAAACAAAAGTTGAGTCTAACTGACATAAGGAGTGATTTCATCTTGAACGGATCTAAAATTGAAGTAAAATAGGAAAGTAGTTTTTCCTTCTTTTACATTTGCAGTTTTCACAAGAAACACTTTAAGATACTCTGTGTGGATGTGAACTCATTAAAATAGAATGACTTACCTTATGCAATTTCTTTTTCTGCCTATAGGGTGAGATGTTGCTGCAAACTTATTTGATGAATATCCCCTAAATTGGAGTAGGGAGGAAGCTGGAGAGAACCCACGCAGACACGGGGGCAAATGTGAAAACTCCACACAGAGCGGGACTTGAACCCAAAACCGCCTTGTTGTGCGGTGACAGCGTTACCCACTGCAACACCATGTCGCCCACAAAAAACATAACTAATGATACAATAACATACAGAAAATAGATTTAACTTTCATTTTCTAATTTCTCAAACAAATCAGACTTTATGCGCTGCACCATTTTTACCATCACCACAGAGCGTTGTCATTTCAGGTGATTTCAATTAACCTTGAAAAATATTTGATTTTGTAATCATTAGAGGTCAAGTCCATCAATCTGTTAGCATCTGTATGTCTACGGGAATAACGCATGACTCCACAGAGAGCTTTTACATGTAGAAAGTGAAAATCAACCGTCTTTTTCAGTGTTTACAGTCAATCAAGGATGAGGGCGGCATTAGCTCAGTCCAGCAGGACTTGTCCTGGGGATAAGAGGGGGGGGGGTTTCAAGTCCAGACTAAAGTGTGGTTTGTGGACTGGTAGCTGGAGAGGTGTCCGTTCACCTCCTTGAGCAAGGCACCAAACCCCAGGAGCTGCTCCTGGGACTCAGCTGTGAGCCTGCCCTTCACCCCAACACGTCTCCATTATTTCACATGTGTGTGGTCGTGTGTGTATGTGTGATCTGTATATATGTTTATAAAAAGATTTTCTCCCGGGAGAGATCTTCAACACTCTCTTCCACAGTTTAGAAAAGAGCGATGAAGATCAAGTGTCAAGGGAGAAGTTTCACTATTATCAATTTGACTCATTTGACACACTGTTCGTCACACACACACACACGCACGCACACACGCACGCACGCACACACACACACACACACACACACATACACACACAAACACACACACACAAACACACACACAAACACGGAGTTTCAGATTTGTGGCCTTACAGTCAGCGGGATCTCAGAGGACATGCATGAACCTGCAGGAGTTTCTGTTGTCTACAAGCCAACTGTAGCAGCTAAGCAATTTCCTCAAGCCTCATTTGTGAGGGTATTGTGCTGCAATTTGTCCTCTTCACCTGTTCGACCTCTAACATACAGAAAACCTTTGATTCTGGCGCACTTTTGGGTGGGTTTAGCTTCATTGTGCATGGGCACAACTTTAAGTGTGAAATCCGTTGTCTCCAACATCCAACAATAATAAAAAAAATAATTAGCATCAGGCCTTAACAGAGAAAAGGAGGAAACAGTTTCACTTGAACCAAAGCCAAACCCAAGCCTCAGGGCAATGAGAAACGGGAAAAATATCGAAAATACTCCTAAACATACAGCTATTAAAGTGCAGTTGACTGGTGGTGATAGAGTACAATACTGAGGGCCAGTTCCTTTACAGAACATAAACGCTAAATGAAAAGGAAATAAATAAAGTCATGTTTGATCCAATACACTGATTTCATGTGGGACATTATTTTTAGTGAGCATGACAGAGTTTATTCTGTACATTTTTAGCCATCTCAGCATTTTTCATTCTGTCTGTTTAAAGCTAACTTATTTTACAGAATTAGAAGTTTGAAATCACAAATAAAATTCGAAAAAACCAAACTGTTCCACAGCATGTCTTTTGGCCAGAGATTATGTTGTTTTTCTGCCTTTATTATTCATTATATGTAGATGTTCCTGTGACATATAACTGTCAGGAAATACAATTGAACAGAAATTTTTAAAGATTTTAGCTTAATAGACTTTTTTAACTGTTGAGATATTTTTGACTGTGGGAATAACTTATGCCTGATTATTCATTTACTTATCAAATATATTTCCAGTATTACTGTATTGATTTCGACAATCCAATCTTGACTTTCTTGTATCTCTCCCCAAACCTTGGCCGTTATTGTGAGACAGGACTGAGCCGGAAGGACCGTGAAACTGCTCCTTAAACGTCTTTATGGCGGATTTTTGTTGTATGGTCCTCAGACCAGTCAAACCAGCAACAGTCTGTCATTGGTACATCTCAGGGTGGAGCAGAGAAATCACTGCAGTTGAAAAGCTGGGTTTGGCAAACCGTCACCTTTGTTTTCCTAATGTGGGGTTTCAGTCTCACATTCATTCATTCTCTGCACCTAAGCCCACGCATGTTTTCATATGGTGTTGATAGATTTTGTTTTTGTTTGGTTTTTTAAAAATTTTATTTGGAATTTGTTTTAATTTTTTATCTTAAAGGACATTTTTGGAGGCTGAGTGATAAATGCACAGCAAGAAGATTTAATGTCCTAACTGGTCTTATATGTCGTGGTCCTGTATGGATGTAGAAGCAGTACCACGGCTACCACCAAGGACACAGAAGTTTATATTTTCGTATTTTGGAGCATGTAGGAGATTTTAAAAATACATATGAACTAAAATCATTATTCTGAATGACACTTGTTCAGACATCTCAATGCACATGGCCTTCTGTGGTAATCATGTTGTTAATGGATTCAGGGCCGTAATTATGTTTTCATCAGTGTTTGTTGTGCACAATGCCTCTGACTAAGAACTGCTTTGTTTTTGTCACTTAACACTCAGTCTTTAATACATGTAATTGTTTATTATAGCTACCTGGAGTAAACCATGTTTTATCTGCATGTTTCACATTCTAATATTGGGTATTAAAATTACCCCTTGCAAGAGGAAATGAAATAAAGTTACTTATTAGGGCAACTTATCTCAAAATAGTCAAATAAAAAACACAATCATACGATGCAAAAACATCAGAAGATGCAGATTTTTCAAAGGTAAGAGTACATGAAGTTTTGATTTTCCTCACTGGATAATATTAACAACAAAAATAACAAGTCTAGACATATAAAAATAACTCTAATAATAACTCTAATAATAATAACATTCTAGATAGTAACACTGAGATACAGAGAGAAAGAAAGAATTTGGATACGGTGTAAGCAGTAAACACGATTTTGTTTCTATGACAACTCCAAACCACATGGCAGTTTTAGAGTAACTTGATTTTTTTTTTTTTTTTTGTAATATGGCATCAAATTACTCCCCTTCAAATAACTCCCATCCCTTTTGGCGCAGCAGTGCAGTGCAGGCGAAGGGCCAGAAGAGAGCACCACATGATAACATATGTGGAATGCATCTACAGAACATTATCCGCTCCTCCTGCCTTGCCTTTCTTTCTTTTCTTTTGTTTTCTCAGAAGAAACAGGTTGTGCAAGTGGATCTTTCCCAAACATTAGTTCCAGCCTAACTTCTGTTCTGTACTGCCCCCAGGCAAACCACGGACCATCACTCACATATCTGACACACACACACACACACACACACACACACACACACACACACACACACACACACACACACACACACACACACACACACACACACACACACACACACACACACACACACACACACACACACACACACACACACACACAACTGAAGAGGGCTTTATGTAGTCCCAGCCCTTTTCAACCCGTCTATTTTCATGCAAATGTAATCTTGTAGTTGGTGTATAGACGGTTTTGCATAAGGAAATCAGTGGCTGGCTGTAACTGACACTCCAGATAAAAAAATGTTCAATACGCTTCTGGTCTGGGGGGCCTCTCATGAAGGTAGTAATCCCCCTCCCCCCCCTTACAACCATTCCAAGCCACACTGCCTCGGTCTTTGTTTCCTTTCTGTTCTCAGGTCTCTCTCTCATTAATATTTCACTGTTTTCTTTCCCCTGTTGAGTTTTGCTCTGACTGACTCCCCTCTTCTCCTCATTATTTGATCCTGATGAAGACAGACTTTGGTATTGATCGGTTTGCTTCTGTGTTAAAGCAGAAAAAAAAAAGAGAGAGAAAAAAACCCCATATCACACTCAGCCAGGAGGGCGAAGAAGCAGTAGTTGACAGACACACCTCACCTGATTCATTCGCTTCTTTCTGGCACATTTTTTTCTCTTGTTCCTGTAATTTGAAACCTCGGGCTGATATGAGATAATTATGTATTCAGAATCTATCAAGGGAAGATCAACATGTTTTCAGACATGCACTGAAGCAGGACACATGAACATAAAATGAACCTTGAAAAAAACAAGAGTGAGAAAAAGGATGGACAGGTAGGCTCCTCCCTACAGGAGAGGAAACAGGAAAGACAGGAATTGCAGAAAATACACCACCCGTCCCCTCCTTTCCATCCTCCTTCTCCACATTACAAACCCTCAGACAAATGCTCCTTTGTCCTTCCTTTGCCTCACAACCGTTTGAACGTTGGCGTACTGCTTGTAGCCATGGAAATGCATTCAGAATAATCATACAGTAAAAAAAAAACCCAATTATTTATCCCGGTATAGATGAAGCTAAGCAACTGCAGTTATCCTTCAGGGTCACACCTCAGCTGATATTAGGTGAGAGGCGGGAGATAACCCTGGGCAAGTCACCGTGTCATCACAGACAGACTCCGCATAGAAAGGCCTCAAGTCGGGATATAAACCAAGGGGAATAACAGAATTTTTTGGACCTTTGAGTTTTCAATAGGATGAACACGGGTGTCTGATCCCTCTACTGAGGGTCTCTGAGGCGGAAACACCAGAAACACAACAGAGGTGCTTGTTTTTTTCACTCCTGCAGCTGTTAACGTTTTTAGGCTGGACTAATCTGGATGGTGGCCCCTTGGTGACAGAGGTGGAGGAGGCCAAGAGGTGGGTGTACAATGAATCTGCAGATCTCCAGAGCTTGAAAACAGTAGTTGTCTAACGCAGGTTGATTATCCCGACATGTTTGCTTAGACCAAGTGGGACTTTGGAGCAAACACATCTGTCATAGCTTTGAACATAGGTGGCCCCCAGAGTTCCTGCTCTTTTCAACCATGTGAAATTCATGCTCAGAAGGCTGCTGGGTGTGTTTCTTTTTTTTTTTCCCCCTCAGAAATATGTTCCTCCCTCTCAGTGCACATTTCAAGTACTTCAGCTAGGAAAACCACGGCAGACAGACAAAAAGTATTTTGAAAATTGCAAGGTGGTGCGTTTTTGATTGTTTTGTCAATGATGTGTAATCTATTTGACAGATTCCCATGACACTATGAGGAAGACTGGGTATTTTCTCAAAGGGGAGTCATTGAATTTAGTAGTAAAGCAGATCTAGATAAAGATAAAATCTTCACAATGAGAGAATTTGAGGACATTCATCTGATTCAAGAATATACAGATTTGTATTTTTAAAAAAATAGTCAGAGAAAATCGCTAGAGGTGGGAACAGTTCTGGAAACAAGTTTTTGCAAAAAATAAAATAAAATAAAATGTTCACTTTTCTGAAACAGCTGTGCCCCAAGTTATGAGATACTATGAAAAAACCCCAACATATATATATATATATATATATATATATATATATATATATATATATATATATATATATATATATATATATATATATGAATTCAGTGATGCATTCAAAATATGTCTGTCATTATGTAAACCGATGGCAGCAAAAAAGAATGAAAATGAGAGTTCAGAAATATTTTGATGACCAAAAGCAGACAACCAAACACACTCTCTTCAAGACAGGTCGACAACTTGGTGTCCAATGTAAGCGAGGGTGTGACAAGGGTGTCACAGGTTGTTGTGATCACAACCGGTAAATCTGTAACCTCTGTTGAGATAAAGTACTTACTACGACAATGTAGCGGAGAAATATATTATCACAAAGCTGAATTCAGGTCTGATGTAAACTAACTTTTGGTGACGAGTAATTCTGAGAGAATCTCAACATTATGATGAACTTATCAAATATCATGCATTACTTTGATGCTACTGAGCACTATTGAAATAAACCTAGCTTTATAGAAAATAATATAAGATTAAAAAAACATATAATTACAAAATGGCAAAACAAATACTTACAATTTTACTTACATGCTTGGTTTGCATGTATAACTTGTATTTTCAGAGTGTGATGTTGCTTTTTTTACTAAGAAAAGGATCTGATCACATTTTTTAGCCACTGCTTGGAAGTGGAATTTGGTGCAAGTTAGACATTTTCAAACTGCTGTATCTTTATAGAACAAGGTCACCCTGGGGGGAGGGGAGGAGAGGAAAGGGGGGGGGGGGTAGCGGGGAGGAGGCAAAAGAAATGAGAGCAGGGTGTTCATCACAACAAAACTTGATCTGAGGCCCGGACAGCGACTGACACCTTCACTTCTGTGTTCTCAGACTTTTTACCAGGTTACCTTTATTAAGTAAAGCTGCTTTGACAGTTTTGTTACTTTATTTTTTTTTAATCGAAGTGTCAAATATGAAGACCATGTAGATTCAGTCTGTATGAATCTGTGTGATAGTCTTGCATAATCAGCTCAGAGCAGAAAATAACAGGAAACAAATATGGTAAGCTGATATTCACCACAGTGCCTGAGTTGATAAACTGCTGTACATATGATGCTTAATGTTTAATCAGTCCAAAAGATATTAACAAGATTGAAACACATATATTACCATAATACCAAACATTTTTTTTAGATTTTCCATATTCATAAATGACTTCCTTTTAAAGCATTGTCCACAAAAGATGGAGCTGCAGTACTTCCACCGGGGATTTCCTTAGTGTGTTTATAGGCTACAGGATATCTGTTCTAATTCTGGATACATCCCTTTTTCAAATATAGAACGTACCGTGGTAATTCATAAAGGTAATGTATTGCAGATTAATCATAGACCAACCTTTGATGATACAGGAGAGACACTGATACAAGTATGTAGATAAGAGATTTATTTTCAAACTCAGATTATTGTCCTGGTTTCCTTTAAAGCTGATTCAACCATTGTTTTTTAAAATGGTGATACAATATGTGGGTGGGAAGCTCATTTTATAATGTTGACAGGACCACAGCAGGAGGTAAGAATGCAATCAGTAACATGAGAGGGAAGCAAAAGCAAATCAATTGAAAGAATAAACCATACCGGAAATAAAAACAGATCTGCAGTGGAGAGGCTTTTGTTACAACATGTGCTAAGAGCTCTCATGATGGTAGTGTATGGTTGTATAGGAAATGTCAGCAGCTCAGATGTACACTTGAACTGAATGACTGAGGAATGGTGCAGACCACTGATGAATTCAAGTACAGTGCTACACAAATGCACACAGGTTATTAATCAGTACAAAAAAATTAAATCAAATGTGCAGATGCCAGTGTTATGTACAGGCATAACCTGTTTCCTGCTGCTTTCATTGTAGATGCTAAACCAAAGTAACAGGCTACTATTCTCGTCTTACAGACAGGAAAAACAACGAGCATGCAATCATCTAATTTAATTGCCTCTAGTTACAAAGAACTTAATAGGATATATTTTACCCTCTTTGCCTTCCTCAGTTTAGTAGAAACTCTACCCCCGACAAACTTCCTCATTCCTCCCTCTCTCTTCATTAAGGTTGTAGTTTGACCCAGCTAGCTGTTGCTAAGTTTATCTTTGTGCCAATCTGTGCCCCAGAGGCATGCAACGGCAACCCAGAAAAGACAGAGAGCACTGTCAGTTGGAATAACACGGGAGGAGGTGATACATCTCGTGATGGCCTGCTCTGTTTTACACAGGCTACAAGCTGTAATCTACAAGGGTGTGTAAGCAAGCCTCTGTGTGTGTGTGTGCGTGTACGTGTGCGTGTGTGTGTGTGTGTGGTGATTATTATCAAGGACCATATACGTCAAAGAACAGCAGCATCCAAATATTTTTTTTAAATGATAGTAGGGTGTTTTTGATTGCAGGAAAGCAGTATTCTGTTTCCTGGAATCCTTTCTGCTGCTGATTTGTAAAAATTAAGAGCGGACTTATCATGAAACTCATGTTAATTATTTCAGGGAAACTCCAGGACAGAATTATCATGTTAAAATAAAGCTAAACTAAACATTGCATGTTCAGTGTAATTTGGTTCAGAGCAGCACAAAAATACATTGAAATGCTTTCATCACCTTCGAACAACTTGTTAATCGGTGCATTGATCCAAAATGAGACTCACTAGGGAATAATCGAGCTTGAGACTGCTTTGTTGTTATGTGACTTCCTATGTGTGTGTGTAGAGCCAATATCCCACTACACTTTTAAAAGCCCTCTGGTCAGGACCAGTAGAGCACAGTCCTGATAGTGGTCTGTTGTATAAGATTGACAGCTTGATGGGATGTGGTTAAAGACATGGACATTTGGTTGCCTTAAATGTGACACTGCACTGTAGCAAGGAGTTGATCTCTTTTAACCTTCGCATAATAAAAAGCAGCATATTTCATCTTATTACATAAGGTAATAAAATGCCATAAAAAAAAATCTAAAAATGCCATCTTTACTAGTATTGAAATTATTTCTTGGGCAGCAGGAATACCCAGGGACTTAAACCCATGCATTGAAAATGTCCTGGTTAGAAAATTTTAATGTGTTTAGAGGTCAGTGTGGGCTGAAAACAGTCCTACAAGTGCAACCAGATGCTTTTAACTGTCTTGCTTTGCAGAGTGTTTTCTGCTGTCATATATTTGTATATAATAATCAGTGAAAGTTTGAACGTAAATCATTCATTCATCCATTCATTCATCTTCCTGACTGCTTATTCTGCTTTTCTTGGGTCATTGGGATTGCTGGAGCCTATCCCAGCGGACTTTTTGACGACAGATGGGGGACACCCTGAGCACGGCGTCAGTGCACTGCGGAGCCACACAAAAGACAAACAAGCGCTCATGCTCACATTCACACCTACGGGCAATTTACAGTGGTCAGATCACATAAGCTGCATGTTTCTAGAGATGGAAGGAAGCTGGAAAACTCATGTAGACATAGGGAGAACATACAAAGTCTGCACAGAAAGGATTGGAACCCGGAAACTTCTAGCTGTGAGGCGACAGCGCTACCCACTGCACCACCATGCTCCCTGAAAAAATGTAAATCCCATTTAAGGTTATTGGCAGCTTATAAGGTGTATATAGGTTACAGAGATGAGCCACATTTCTATACCCACACAATGGACAACAAACTACAGATGACCAAAGTGTCAACTTACTCAGTCCTGAATCTCTTGATTGAAGAGAGATTAAAGGTCATGTCAAGGGACAACTTTGCTGTATTTTTAGGTTGATTCTAAAAATTTCACCAGTAACTTGTGACTGTGGATTCCACTTGCATGATATTAACTACATACAACCACTAATGACTGGAAAATGAACTCTCTCACGGCCTAGAAGGGCAAATACGTGAGGCCCTCAGACAAGGTTGTCCTCAGTTTTTTGCCATGCAAAACGGGTTGCTGGTGGACTACTTGTCCACGTACATTAGCGACCTGCTCTGCCTATCTTTTGCGACAGCTACAGGACTACTTGGTGTGGGAAGCTGAGAACAAAGATAACTCTCTAGCCTTCAAGTCCACAGTGACAATGGCAGTCAGGGTCCAGGAAGGCCTATGTAAACTCAACCAACACCTCCCAGTCGCCTGATTTGGTACTATCAGACTATTACCCGTTCCTCGAGATGACGAACTAACTCAATGGTTGCCATTTTCACGGTGATGATGACATCATCACAGATACATGTCCTTATCAAGAGAATGTCCCTGAAGAAAACATTCATTCCCTTTTTCTACCTTCTACCTTCCTCCTAAGCTGCATTCCTGAGCAGGTCTTGCTGTATCTCACACAGGTTAACACAGGTCTAATGACAAAGCTGGAGAGGGTGTTGGCCGAGTCCTTGGCAAATGCAGCACAGTAATACTTACTATGCAGATGTAAGGGTGTTCTTTCTAATGACAAAATTACATGCACGTTTATAGACAAAAGAGGTTAGAAAGAAGCACAGAGCAAAAAAAAGAGGGCAGTAAAAAATGAAAAATGAGGGGAATGAGATTCAAACGATGCAATAGAGACTGCTGGAAAAAGAAAGACGAATGGGAACATTTCAGCCTACTTCTCTCACTGTTTAATTTGGCTGACTGTAGCGCTCTATATGTGGGAGTACTGAAAGCCCACTTGTTGTGTAACACCTTTTCCCTCCTCCACATTATCAACAAAGTCTGCTACAGAGAGTTTGAATCACAACACTTTCATTTAATGGTTTGAATTATTTAAAGTATTATTGAAAGTAAGTTTTATATCTTATCCCCCATTTCCCTCTCCAATACACTGTAAAATAATTTCAACAGAAGTGTCTCAATCAGAATCAATTTTATTGGACAAGTTTATGCACATAAATAGGGAATTTGGAATAAAGATAAACTTTACAAGGAATATGAAGCACCACAAATTGTGAACTTCAGAGACACAGTAGTGCAGAGAAGTTGTAGAAATATGTATGGGAGTTATTGCAGTTTCATGTTACAAAATTAATCCCCATTTAAGAGTAGCAAAGTGCCCCAGCAGCCATGCATGGGACCATCTTTGTTGAACTTGCTGACTTCATAATCAAATTGACAAGTTGTTCTAAAACTAATTAACTGCTCTGTGTCCAAGTGGCTGCGTTCCACTGTACGGGTCCAAGACGTCACAACTGCCATTCAATAACATTTAAGTGGTGTGATGTATTTGACGACAGTCAGCATAAAAGCTAATTTATTTCACCATCTCCACAGTTTAAAGGCAAACTTCTGTGCTTGATCCTCAAATATCAGACTTCCTGTTGCTATGGCATCAATTATTTTATGGTAGGTTTTACACCTGAACATAAGAGATGTTCTGCAATCATACATATATTTTTGGTACTGTTAGAGATATCGTAAGCTGATCAGAGGTGGCATAAACTGACACATTCAGACAGACATCAGGGTGGAAATGAAAGTGCAACAGGTGGGAAATAATATGATGTCTGAATGTGGCTACAGTCTCCTACTTGTGTTTTCCCACACTTCTGTGACATGCACTAGTCAGCACCATGAAAAGGCAGGGTTAGGGACTCATCACACACACGTGTCACAACCAAACCAATTCTCACATTACGTGTTGCATTTTTCAAGAACATATTTGCCCACCTTCTCATGTAACTATGCTCAACAGGCACACAACCTAGTTTTGGCGCTGTCCTACATAGTTTTCCAAAATATTTCTGAAATGTCTGCAAGTGAGGTTAGTCTGTGTAATCTCACATTAGAGAAGTTGGGTTAAATTATTAAGACAAATGAAGATACACACCCAGTTGTGTCATGAAACATCACAACCCTGCAGTAATCACCACAAATCACCACTGTGTCTAAGAAAGCCTATGAATGGCAGGGAGGTGAGGACCCAGTGATATTATCTGTGTTATAAAAACAATATGAAATAAATTGGTGTAATGGCATTGACCCATATGAAACATAGGCCCATGGCTGCAAAATATGCATCAATCATACATTTTAAAAGTGGCAGTTTCAAATTAAATGACTATAATGGCATAAAAATGATATTAACTAAAACTTGAGGTTTCAGATTAACGACTCAAAATGAGAAGAGGAATCTTTTGATTTACATAGTTACAAATATACTGTATTTTATATCTATATTCATACAATTATATAATTTTTAAAGGCTAGTATTCCTTCTTAAAAGCACATGTTTTGCAAAAATGTCATAGCAGTCTTGGTATGTATGGTGACTTCACTCTGCTCAGCTGTGCCTCAGGAGGTAGATGCTGTCCACTCATCAAACGTTGTGTGGTTTTCTCCTAGTCCCTGTAGTCTAAATGTCTTTGGGGCAAGACACACTGACTGTCCCACTGCTGTCTGTGCGATTTTTTGAATACCTAGCCTGTCATTTATAGAAAAGGCTTGTGTTGGCCTGTATTATAGAGCACGCTGAGTCATGCCAGGCCAATAACATGACAACTGACTTAGCAACTGGTTGGTTTTGAGAGTACACCATAGAAACATTCAATATTTGATTTCTTTTCCGTCCAGTCCAATAGAGAAGCACCAAATCCCACAAGTGTGCTTAGCTTTTGATTCTGCTGCAGACAACAGCCACTGCATCGAGGTGGGATGATGCTCGGCAGTAGCAACTGCTAGAAATGCTACAGCATATTTTTAAGGGGTTACTGTGATAGAGATGGTGTTTAGATGTTCGTTTGGGTGCTTCATCCTCACTTACGTCAAGAACAAGAGGTGGAGAATGAATGTAATGCAGAAAATGGGTACAGTTCTGAACAAGCGATGTGATATTCTTCCAGTAATGACTGGTTCATGTACGTAGGTGTCTGAACATGTTTGAATGTCAGTCATGCCCGGGAAAGGTCGAGACAGTCGAGACACAGTTTGACTGAAAGGAGAGCTGAAACCATGCAAGAACTTAATCATAGTTGTTCCTTCATCTCCAAGACACAGAATTGAAAAGGAAAAATTAACTAATTAAAAAATTCAACAAATTATCTTTCCAAACGTTGCCATGGCATCTGTGGTGAGTGTCATGTAATAGAATATTTGAAAATATGTGGCAAAAGGTTATTGAAACTGTTGTTGTAATGGTGATTTTAGTGTTCAGTCGTGTAAAATGTATAACAAAAGCTTTGCATGACTTGATTGACAGGCTAATGCATATATTAGGACACACCTGCCAGTAAAATATAAAAATTTGGTGCTGTGAATCTCTACAGCAGTATGCACTTGGTGAGATAAGGTAATGTATTATTCATATATGCAGTCAAAGAACTGAAGATGCAACCTGCGCAGCAGGTTTACTAATGCAAACATACAGACACAAATTTTTATCCAGTCATAACGGATTCCCATTGTTAGGGCGGTTGTAAGCAGAGAGGCTAATCAGCTTGTCAGTGTCACTAAATCAGCCCCATCTGAGGACTGCTTAAAGAAAGTGCATTAGTTACCTCTAACCAGAGCTGAGGGAAGGATTGTGAATTGGAATACAAAGACAAAATTTCTATGAAACAGTTCCCTCCCAATTGCACAGTGTGGAACACAGACAACTTTTTCTTCTACAGTCATTTTAGCAGGCACACTACACTAAATAAATGCAGTTATGGTTACGGCAAAAGGTAAACATGTATATCTGTCAATCAATCATCATCCAGTCTTCATGTTCTAATCACAAAATGAAGGAAGACCTAAAAGTAGAGCATTTACAGAACACCAACAAGAAAGCACTGAAGTTCTTAAATAGTCTCAGCACTCATGTATTATTTAATCTCAACATCAGGCCCCAAGACACACGTGTGCACACATATGCACAGAACCATGACCATTAGAGCTGGTAGTGCATAAACAGTTTCACAACACTGCAGTTGCTGAAGTGATTAGAGACAGCATTAAAAATAAATTTAACATACTGTCAGTGAACATGTTTCTAATGAATTCACTTACAATTTTCCCTAACTGTGTTAATTGAAAATACAATTTGGTTAAATCATGATTGCTGATGCAAATTCACTTAAATTCACTTGACTTCGAGCAGAAGTCCAGGAGGAAGATAGACGCCACTCAGTTCCACTGTTCTCCTGATGG
This sequence comes from Antennarius striatus, assembly GCF_040054535.1. NCBI lineage: Eukaryota > Metazoa > Chordata > Actinopteri > Lophiiformes > Antennariidae > Antennarius > Antennarius striatus. Next base: position 11,994,817 of record NC_090792.1, read on the forward strand.
TCTCTCGGTCAAAAAAAGGGATGCTGTGCCACATTCCTTGCTGCTGGTGCTACTCTGGGTGGAGAAAGAGGCAATACATAATGTCTGATGCACAAACTGACATTAAAGACCAAAATTCTGACCTCAACAAATTTCAAGTCCAGCATTACCTAAATAATGCTGTGCTGTATGCACGCTCCAGAAGTGTAATGTTGTTTCAGGAATCACGTCTCCTTAAGTAACTCCTGAGCATCCTGTCTGAAATAACCTCTGAAGTTAGTCAGCTGATTCTCATCAGTTTCAATTTATACCTTATTTCCTACCAAAGACAGAATGACCAAGCATTACGTCACTGCTCCTCTGCCTTCTAAGGTGTATGTGAGTTTCTGTTTTATGCTTATACAGCAGTTTTAAATTACAAAACATCTTTCTCTGTTCCACTGCAGTATTTTAATACATTTTTCACTTAATATTTTGTTCATATTTCAAACAAACAACAGCAAATGTGTTATAAAAGCCACCATTCTGATGGCAATATTCTGATGGCAATTAAAAAAAATACAGACATTTATAACTAGAGCTGAAGTCATGGGATTTCTCATCCTATTAACTGTTTCTATAACTATCTGACCTGCTGTGGACAAGAGTCTTTTACAGACATCTTGGCTGTTAGCATATAAAATGCAACAGACGTCACTACTGTTAGAAGAGAGATAATAAAAAGAAAATCTTTCTTATTATTAAAAGAATTAAAAAGAATACTATTAGAACCATAGAAGATCAGTAAACACATGTCCTTTCAGAATCTCTTCCTTGGGGCAGGTGCTCTTAGAATATGACTTAAACTTCATCCATTAGTCTTTTACTGTAGATTCCTCTGGGTCTCTAGAGGCAAGAACAGGCTTGTGCAATTTGGTTTGGTCTTATGCAGGATGTGAACCATCACGTTCTTTCCTGTCAAGAGCAATGGTAGTTGACCATTGTATAAATGACTGTAAAAAAAAAAGTCTGTGTGTTTTCTGATATCATTGTTGATATACAGTGGTCAGGTGCTGAATATACAGTGCAAGCTGATAAGTTCTATTCAGAAGATATTTTTAAGGCTTCTCCCAACAGAAGCTCATTTTGCTACACAAATAAATTGACGAAGAAGAAACATTTGGAGACATTTTCAGGTGCTGGATTGGAATTTCTGTCATTCCCATTTTGAAAAAGTTGTCAAATATTTCAAACAGTGAAGGATTTTATTCACAATGAAGATTGCTTTAACAACTATATGACTTTGAATGACTTTTTACAGTTGTCAGACAGATCTGAATTGTAATTCAAACTCTGAACTTGTGTTTTGTGGCATAGTGCAGTGACAACATAAACATCTGAATTAAGCTACCTGTTGAATCCCTCTTAAAGAGCGCTGAACAAAGGGCTCTTTAAACATTTGATCTGTGGTTACAATGAGAATGTATGGCTGGGTGCAGAGAATGTGTGAAAGTAGGTTGTACATTTTCTATTATTCACACTATAATATAATATAATCAGTGATAATATCAACCTAAGTACCTGAATGAGTTGTTGCTGTACCCAACCCTGTCCTCAAGCTGCAGTCACAATGCTCCTATGTTGGACCCAATATAGATTTTTTTCCCCCTGTATATTTTTAACTTGACTGTTCAGATTAATAGTATATGTGAAATACATATACTGTAATACTGTAAATGGAATTGCACCATGTTCCCACTTTAACAAGCACACTGATAACACAGAAGAGGGCACTGGTATTTCAGTATTTTAGCAAACAGTAAGCCTTTTAGTTTGAAAGATGGTAAAAACAGGATTTGATAATAGCATTTTTTCCATTCATCTCTCATCTGTATTTTTAAAACCCAGTTTTATTTGCTGTTATCCTCCATATTTGAGTGTCTACTCTTTCTGCTCAGACATTGATAATAGCAGCATGTCAAGGGGGGGGGGGGGAAGGAACATGAATCATGATGCAAATATTCAAAATGCTGAGCAGGAATTCAGTCTGTATGTGATTTAACACAACATAAACAAGGGCCCAAATTACAGTTAAAAAGATGAGGTTACATGATATGTACTTGTCACATTGACCCGAAAGAACTCATTTGATCTATAAAAGAACAAAACAATTAGATACAGGTCATGATTGCCTGCAGTACGAGTTTTAAGAAATTCTGTCTGATAGTTCTTGTCTGATCCTGGATACAGACAGGCGAACCAACGCTTGGCGGAGGTAATAAATATCTAACTAAAGGGAATAAGTGCCACACCCGGCTGCTATTGTGCCGACAGTGTGTGAAAACTGGGAGTGATCGGACGAACATCACCATGGCAATTGAATGACGTATTCGTCCCTTGCTCTAGTTGGAGGAAACCCCGTGGCCCCTTCCTCTGCAGCGTTCCGGTCTGCCAAACTTTCCTGGAAGGCCCGCCTATTTCCCCCGCGCTCAGCAGCTACTGGTTCACATTCACAAATTATGCTGCCCATCAAACGTGATTACGATATATGATTGGAGAATAGAAACGTAGCTGAAACGGCGTATATTAGCATGTTCAGATGTATTTCCACTCTTACTGCTGTGGTTTACCTTTCGGACCAACCTCAGAAGTCGGACCAGCTAGACCAGCAAATTTACATTTCGGTAGGCTGGAAACTGTTCGTTGTTATATTTGAAAACATATTTGTTGGTTGATTCATAAACTAATGAATTGTAGCTTATCCGGTATCTTGTGTTACTAACACAAAGTTGACATTTGTGTTGAAAGGAGTGGCCAATCCAGCTAACGCCAGCTAGCTTTAGCTAACTTACTGTGTTCCCGATAGCTTTGTCGCGGGTGCGGTGTGAAACGGCTTAGCGAGTGTAGCTGTACTTCCGATGTTCGTAGTCACCCCGGACCTACTAAAGTTTTGTTCAGAAACAGCTCGTTATTTTATATTGAGAGTAGCCTGCACATTACACAAGACGATAATATAGTCGCAAATTTTTGAATTGATTTGTGGAGAACCATGAACTTCTTTTTATAAAGTCTTGTTCAGTGCAGATTATTTTAATAAATGCTAACAAACGCCGTTCCCGCCCCATAACGGGTGGATACTTCTTTTCTCATGTCATATGAATGTTCTATGGCTTCATGGACATCAACTAATTTTATCAAAAACAATTTTTTGCAGCTTGAACGTCACCGTGAGGATCGACATCGACGGTGACTCACCAAGGCCATCGTCTGTCTCATATTTTTGGATTTCTGATTTCCATCTTCTAAAATACATAAACTATGTCGAGTGAACCTCTGATTAGCAAGGCCAAGCTCGCTGAGCAGGCAGAGCGCTATGAGGACATGGCAGAAGTCATGAAGGCTTTTACAGGGTCACAGAAGAAGCTCACATCCGAAGAGAGGAACCTGCTGTCTGTTGCCTATAAAAACGTGGTTGGGGCGAGGCGGTCTGCATGGAGGGTGATTATGAGTATCGAATCGGGTTTGGAACCTGGGAATGAAAAAAAGCTGGCGATGACCAAGAGTTATCGGCAGGTTGTGGAGAAGGAGCTCAAAGAAATCTGCCAAACGGTTTTGGTAAGGTTTCCAGTTTTTATCTTTTCAATTTGTTGCAATGATCCATGTTAACTTTTTTATCAAGTGGTTAGTTGATGTGGATTTGTTTAATTGTTAAGATACCTCAACAATACCTTCAGATATGTTTTGTGTTAATTTATACTCGGTCAGTCTCGCTCTTTAGTCCCCATCTCAAAGGGTCAAGTGGTACCAGAGTTGTGAACATGCAGTCAATAGGTTATCAAACACAATGTTAAAGTGACTTTTGTACTGTATATGCCTATTTTCAAAAAATATCCCTGTTGCATGTCTTCCGACATTGATGAAATTAGTTTTGATTTTCAATATTAACACCAACCAAGAAAGAAAATCAAGACTATATGTGTTGCCCTTTTTGTGGGGGTTTTGGAAGTCTCTTCAGATGAGTCTTGTTTAAATACCTGAAACTACATAAGCCTGCATGCCTCAGCCCGTTTCTCAGGTCTGTCAACCTACAAATGGAAAGGGTAATAAGAATGTGTGGGGTGTGGGAGAAACTAAACAATTTCAGTAGGCTTGAAACTGAGGGTGTGAACTTGCAAAAAGTTTGTGGCTACACTGGCAAGGTGTGTCTGAAAGGAGATCCCCTTACACACAGCCTGCTCAAGGCAAGACTATTGCAACTTTACTACCTCACCTTTATGTCTAAAAGGTGCAATAAAGAGGACATTGTTCCATCTTATAGCAACAGCTGTAATAATACTGGTTCAGAATTGACTTGACGAGGAAAGACAGGAAGGGGAAGTGAGGTCTATATAACATCGTGTAGGACCCACACCTTATAGCTTTAATAACTGCAGCCAACTAAAAAGAATGGAGGGAAATCATCTGAAAATGTCGTCAAAATAGGGAGATTGTTGGCGATAAAGTCATAGAGGCCAAACTGAGATGGTTTGGACATGTCCAGAGGAGAGATGGTGAATATATTAGTAGAAGGATGCTGAGTTTTGAACTGCCAGGCAGGAGGCCTAGAGGAAGACCAAAGAGGAGGTTTATGGATGTAGTGAAAGAAGACATGAAGGTAGTTGGTGTGAGAGAAGAGGAAGAGGAAGACAGGGTTAGATGTAGGCAACTGATTCGCTGTGGCGACCCCTGAAGGGAAAAGCCGAAAGGAGGAGACGTTGGTGATCGTTTCTGCCAGGTTATTTTGGTAATTTAAATGTGCAGCTCATATATAAAATATCAGCCTGGGTGCCCCTCTAGTAAGCCACATCTCTTGTTGGAGGATGTGGGATGTTGTCTAAAATCAAACTAGAGGGATTTTCACTGAGCTGCCTTTAATGATGTCACAATGGTGTAGGTGGATTACAAACTTTTAAGTTGGCACAACATGACAGTCCATGATTACTGTAATCACAAGTTAAAAACTGAATGAAAAATCACTCAAATATATTAATATACATGTATATATATATGTTTGTGTATATGTATGTACAGTATATTTGTTTTGTGGCTTTGGGATAGTTGCTTGAGTAGTAAAAAATGCATATTAAATTGATACAAATCAAATGTTTTATTTGATTTGACAACCAAAATGTTAGAACATTTTGGTTTTTATTTTTACTATTGCTGTTTCTGACATCATTTTACCCGCATTGCTCCACCAATACTTTTTTTATTAGCTTATCATTAATTGACAATGAATGATAGAAGGATAAAATCATGCAAATAGTATCCCAGTAAGCAGGTTGGTAGAGTTGGGCGGGTCATAGCCTCACTTGACTGACCACCATCTTGGTCAATTGCCTGGGGGTGAAGAGAAGAAAATTGAGGTCACGCTTGGTGTTTAAAAGAGCTTTAAAAAAAGATTAAATTTTCCATATTAATTGCATGGTGTTAACATTGACAGCCCTATTTTTGAAAAAAATTACATTACTGTGCTACAGGGGCTGTTTTTCAAACAGATGTCTGTTTTTCGAAGTAAGTTTGTTTGCATGTCTGTGACTCAGGTTTCAGTACTACTGCTGTCCATTGTTCAGTGAAGGTCAGCATAGGAGGGCGTGTCAATCCTCATGCCATAACTTGTCTGCAGTAACTTAGCAGGTTTTACCATATTTCCGTCATTTTAGGAGACTGCAGTGGATGGATCTTAGCCGTCACCTGGGGGGTTTTCTGGTTTTCAATTAGAAATGAAAATGATGAAACTAATATTTTAGAGGGGTTGGCAGTGCAATGGTTTCGAAAGATACTGTAATTAGGAGGCTGGAAGATTCTTTCTTTAAATTATTTGCTTTACAAATAAAACTGCTTCCTGTTGAAGGGAATGGGATGACATTCAAACACATTACTTTAGCTCCTGTGGGGCTCACGCTCCAAGTGAATTTTCAGGTGAAAGTTGTTAATTACTCTGAATTGGTCTGAATTTCTTTCGGTCTGAATTTCCTTCGGGATTAATAAAGTATCTATTCACATCTTTTTTACTAATAATACTGAATACTAAATTTCTTATTAAATTTAATACCACAACTTATAGCTTTTATGAAAATGTTGATAAACCCAGATCAAATTAATTCATAATAAGCCTGATTTAATTGGAAAGATGAAGACCTAAGAATAAGGGTCTCTGATGATTGGGAGTGAATTATTAGTAAGTCCAGTTGTTCTCAAGTTGTACCTTGTAATCTGGATGTGTTCCTTCTTGCACTTTAATGTGCTTAGTGTAATATGTGACTATTTTAATCAATAGTAGGAAAACAACTTTTTTGTGCATGACTTTTGTCACAGTGGAATTATGATTTATAAACAAGGAATCCCCTTATTGAGTGCAGCTAATGGATGGCTCTGATTATTTTCTGTCTTCACAGGAACTGCTGAGCAATTTTTTAATTCCAGAAGCTGAAGATGATGAAAGCAAAGTGTTTTATAACAAGATGAAGGGGGACTACTATAGATACCTGGCTGAGGTGGAACTTGGAGAAACAAAAAAGGGTGAGTTGACAGTTGTGGAAAATTTGTGTTGTACATAAAGTGAATGATTTCCACTACTACTGTGTGTCAATGGTGTGGATAATCTCTAGAGGTGCCTGTTTTTTATTTTTTAAGAAATACTCCTTCTAATTTGAAACGCTTCACAGTAGTAAAGCATATGATTGAGCTTGAAATGATTTCAGGTCTCCTTTCCTGTTTTCCCATTGAACATAAGTCTCGTTCATATTTCACACTGCTCACAGGAGTGGTGAACAGTCGCTCTTTCACATCTTCTCTCCATTATTCCTCATCTGTACTTAACTGTAACTTGAGGTGGACCTTTTGGACTGACTGACATGCATGTCTGCGATTAATGATTAATTATTTAGATGGCACATTTCATGGTTCATGATAAAATGGAAAATTTTTGTGAGGCAACGACCCAAATCACCTGTATTCTGCTAATCTGGCGCAGATTGAAAAGAATTGTTTCAAATGTTATGAATGAACATATCCATAGATTTTAAAATATTTCATGAATTTATTTTACCTGTTAAAGAGAAGTTGAAAAAATGGTTGTGTTATATGCCTATGTAAACACCAAGACTACCATAAAAAAAAGGGGCGGACTCAGCTTTCATCAAGTTTGTTTCTACCTTTTTCTGTTCTTTAGTTATCAGCAGTAGAACTAAGAATAGTTTCACTAAAAACAGAGAAAAAGACCTTTTAGTGAAAATCTGCAACTTGAACCAGGGACTTTGATGCCAATATTTTTTGCTTTAGTGACAACTCAAACATCTTGACAGAGGTTTCTTTCTAAACATCAAAAACACTGAGAAGGGGCTTTTGATGGGAATGTAACAATTTACGTACAAATATAGAACTTGTATAATATCGACATTTAAAAAATATTTTTGCTGTCGCAGTTGTACGTGAATCTAGTGATCTCTGCGGCAGCTCTCTGGCGTTACACAAGAATGGATGTCATGTGAACCTCCATTCGTTCATCCTCACAATTGTGACCTTTTCCCTGAACTACCATGAAAAATACAGTGTTCGAGAGTGAGCTGCCTGAATTAGTTCAACTTCCTCTCCTTATATAAAATATGCTGATCTCTCATCCATAAATGGCACTGGTGCCACCAACGGGATCAGTTTCTCATTCCACTGGGGTAGAACTGATTTTGACAGCTCTGCCAGACCATCGCCCAGATACACTTGTGTATCTCTTTAGGGATCAATAACTAGTAAATCAACTCTTTTGTGCTTGGTACACCATATCAAAAAGATACAAGAATGGTGAAGATTTCTGATGTACAGTTTTTTGTGAAATGAGGCAGTATTATGGTACATAGTGGAACTCTGTATTACGCAGCTCTAGAACGGACCATGAAATGATAAATTTGATCTTCTTAATGTATCGATTTCTTGAATTTTTGAAAATTTCAGTTATTGTTTTATTCAATTCATCTTCCTTGCAGCTTGTCAGTAAACATGCTTTGACGATCTTTAGTGAACTTAATCATGGAAATATTGAGTGTGAATTCTTCATCTGTCTATAGGTGTCATCGAAGACTCAGAGGGTGCATACACCACTGCATCCGAGTGTGCCGCAAAGTTGCCTTGCACACATCCCATCCGTTTGGGCTTGGCACTTAACTTTTCTGTCTTCCATTATGAGATCAAGAACTGTCCAGCTGAAGCCTGTCGGTTGGCTAAATTGGTTTGTTGACTACCTTACACTAATCATACATGCTTTTCTTAGCAACGTGTTCTAAGTGGTAACATATTTTCTTTTCCTTAAAGGCCTTTGATGAGGCCATCGCGAGTCTGGATAACCTAAGTGAGGATTCTTACAAAGACAGCACTCTCATCATGCAGCTCCTCAGAGACAATTTGACAGTAAGTGTTCCACTGGCATTTATCATCAGCAACATCATTGGCAACTACATTTGTAGATTATTTTAATTTACTTTATAAACTTCAAAACCTAATGGATGAGAGGTCCTAAATGTGATACTGAATCCTTTAATTATCTCTCTCTTCAGTTGTGGAACACTGAAAATCCTACTGAAGAGGACCAAGATGGAGAAGGACAGGCCAATGACAACTAGAGCTGAAAACACACCGCCTCACTATTGGGCAGTCTCTAAAAACAAGAAAAAACGTACACATCCTTCAATCCTTATTGCTCCTCTAAAACATTCTAGAAATTAAATGACTGGTGAAAAGAGAAAATTTCCATTCCTTTTGATTCGTTTGTCCTGACCTTCCCATTTGTGCAGTTTCAGCTATAGAAAAGTGACATGCTATCAGACCCCAAATTCAGATTAAAAGCAGATAAATTTAGTCTCATTTTTGAACAACTGGAAGTCTAAAATTTGAGTGTATGTGGTACGGTTACAGAAGTCTGACATTCATCTTCTAACAGATTAAGTTTTCATTCTGCAGGGAAAGCTAGTGCACTTTACATGCTGGCAGCAGATGTTGCAATATAGCCAAGTAGTGCCAATTGGTTAAACCCTTGTTTTCTGACCCAGTTTTAATGCCACTCTTTCACTGAAGCATGCCTATTTTGGGAGGGGAAGGTAGGTGGTTGTGTATGATTGACCAAATGCAGGGACCTTTTTTTCTGGGAAGATGACAATCTGTCATGCATGTCTCTTGATATACATATATTACACTGGAATGGAAAAAAATGCTGTAACACACAAGTCCTTGTATCAAGTTGAGTCATTTTAAATGGAGGTTTGTACACATCCTACAATAGGATGATTTGTCTGTCAGGTGATGTCATTACAGATCTGGAGCACTATTGTTTTTCTATTGATTCGATTGTTATGCCCAAAAGCATTGTGGAGTCCCTGTTTGAATCTGTGTGTATCAGCTATGTTAACATGAATAAAACATTTTATAACTCAATTCTGAGTTGTTTTTTGAATGGAATGAATGGAATAGTTTTGCATACGTGGAGGACTAGATGTAGCAAACCTTTACCAGCGTACTTACTCATCTAATACTGTAATTTCCATAAACTGGTCTTTTAGGTACCTTTCATCTTTGTCAACTCTGATTCAAACAAAATGTATGCACATGCATTTTGTAAATAAAATGTGGAAAAATGAACTTAAAGTTGCAGAACAAATAAAACCCCCGGATCTGGTGACTCGAAGCTCTCCATCACTGCTGCACATGCGAACCATATCTTTATGCCTTAATTTGTAATTGTCTATGGGGATTATTTTAACGCCACATTGAAACTTTGTTTCCTAGTTTCACCACACAGATTGATATACAAGAACATATGAAATTATGGTTACTATACGGGCACTGCACGATCAGTTCTATTGTTCAATGGTATTTTTCATGTACTACATTTAAGCTGAAACACGGCACTGCTTAAATTTTTCCACAGCAATTTTTTTTTACAGATTAGGTCTTCGGCATATTTAGGACTAATATTTCCTGGACAAGTAATCCCAGCATGTTCAGTAGAACATGGTGTATTTCAAATTTTGATGAGTTATCCACAGTATTGTATCCTTCACATTTTTTCGTAAAGATGGGTCCTTCAGAGATTTGCGGACAGACACTTTGATGATCATACAGTACACGCACAAATTTGTTTTTGGCTCAGAACTGATCAGAACCAGACGTTTACGTCTACACGCCCTTAATTTTCGCTAATTTTCTTGTCCTACTTAAACGAAGGTACTGTGCATTCATTTCTATTCTCAACTCGATTGACAAATACTTCATACCCTAGCTGGTTTGATTGGTTAGATTTAGAAAATGAGAGGTGATTATTGGTGGATGCTCGAGCAAAAATATGACGATCATCCAGTGAGAGGACGGGGGGGGCGGGTCATCGCGTCGCTAGTGTAGGTCTCGTAAAACCGCTTCCTGGTAGCTCAGCTGGTTGTCCACACGAAGTGACGAACTTGTGACAATGACAGAACTAGCATAGCTGAATGAGCTTCCTGAAAATGAGGAGCGGACCGTTAACCGCCTTTTTGGCTACTTGCTTGGTTACCGCTGTAATTACATTAAGACTTAAAGATGATAATTACAAAGATAATCCGGAGTTCGGTAAGACACTTCCAAAGCTAACCCCAGCGTTCGTTAGCTTTAATGATAATGCTAATTGTGTTTGGAATATCCAGCGATAACGATGATTATTGTACCCCGATGCTACTGAAGTAATGTCTTTTTATAATCAAATAAATATACTGACAGGTTGAGAGCTATATACATATTAAAGGCAAACGGTCTAGGTTAGCAGCTAAGTAAAAACGCTTCTTCAGTCTAGCAAGTGGGTTGTCTCTTCCAAATTACACAACTCGGTTGCATCAGTTTTATTTGATTGTATAAGACTCCTTAGTTTTGCCATCATCCTATATGTTGTAGATTCTCTGAAGTCAGTCCTCTCAGATTTTGAGGTACTGCCACTGTCAGACCTCCAGTTGCACTCCGTGAATAAGAGGGATGTCCACACCCAGTCCCACCTGGAGCGTCTGGTCAGCTTCACAGCACTGCAGAGGTACACCTGAACCCGCCTGTTCGCATCATGAAGCCGCTCTGAGCTTTAGGGGAATGATACAGGATAAATGCAAATCGTTTCAAATCTTAATACAAAACTCATATACCCATTCATATAGTAGCAAAATGACTTATCACATCAGTTATTGTGATTTTTCCATACTTGCAAAGAGTTGATTTCCTCTGTAAAGCACAATGACATTTTTTACAATATTGGTGGTGGAAGTGTCCTCACAAGAGATCAAGGTTAAAATCCAGAAGTCTAGTATTGTGGGGAAAAAATTTACTAATCAGATAAAAGCCAGAAAAAACATGATACTTCAGTGTTAGATAGTCTGTTGAATGTTCTAAAATGACAGTATTTCTCAATTTGTAAATTATTTCCATGTGTATTAAATTTTTTGACTTTAAATGTATGAAAATTTATGTAATTTCAGCCACCCTTTTTTAAAGGGTGGCTGAATTTAAGTCTAAAAAAACTTCCTTCTACTCATTTCCATCATGTTTTAATTCTTCTTCTTTTTATTTCAGATATTTCAAACTTTATTTGACTACTAACACGGGCCTTTTCACTGATGACTTCAAAGCTGTTTTTGTCGATGAATATGGAAGGGAGAAGAACTATGATGTTCAACTTCAGAGCTATTTCACTGGGCATGTTGTTGGTGAGTGAATGACTTAGGATCAGGATTGCATGAAGGGTTTCATTCAAATTAATGACATTTTCCCACCTTTTCCAAGACTCTTAAGTGAGTTTGAACAGTTAATACAAGAAATTCTGAAAATTGTTGCATTGTGTAGGGTTCTTTTACCGGAAACAATGACGACCACCTTCAGGCTTGCGTAAAAATCTTTTACTGATTAAGATGATCAGACATACAACTCAATACAGCACCTTTCATTTCCGAGTCCCAATCCGGAAGTACCCCCTAAGGCCCACCTTATGACCTCTCAGGTTGCATGCATGATTAACATTACACCACAAAAATCAAGTAGTTTTTTTTTAAGCTTTCTCTGTGAAATTATTATCATTTAGTTTTCTTTTGGTGCCAGATATGAGCATTGAATGATTTTGCATATTTATGTATTTTATTCATTTGGTAAAAAATCTGGTTTGTTTTGGGTTTGCAGGAGAGGAGAATTCACGTGTGCAGGCACACATAGAAGGCGATGAATTTTCTGCGCACATATTAACTGATGAAGCAGAGTACAACGTAGAGGTAAGCAGAGACTTAAAATATATTTACTTTAAGTCTTGATAGTGTAGCGGGCACTTCCTTTGCAACTTTGATACATGTATGCAAGTATTTATGAAAGGCAAACAAGCTGGTTGCTATTTGTAATTTAAAGAGAGAAGAAAAATGTGATTATTGATTCGTTTTTTTCATTCCTCACATTTTTAGTCAGATTTCTCTTTTCTTTCTTTATATATTTTGTTGCATTTTTACACTCACCTCTTCTACGTATCTGATAAACTGCATTTGTAGTTCTTTAAATGTCACTTCTCCCTCTTTCCCTCTCTATTTCTCTCTTTCTTTCTCTATCTACCTCAATCCCTCCCACTCTCTCCCATCCAGCCCCTATGGAGATTTACAGACACCCCAATGGATGGTAGGTTGCTGGTTTACCGCTCAGACGACATCAAGAATCTGAGCCGCATCGCCTCTCCAAAAGTGTGTGGTTACGTCCATGCAGAGGGAAAGGATCTGCTGCCGCAGACTGCCAGGAGAGACTGGGAAGAACAGGAGGAACTGGAGTCAGAAAAGGGTAGCTCTTCTGTTTTCCATCTCTGTTTGATGGTAATATAGTGCACATGTAGTATCCATGTGTTGATACATGAAATGTGTGGGAGAAGGGTAGGAGATCACACATCTAGTATAGCCTTGATTCATTTTTCATTTGTACAAACTAAAGAGGCAATAAAGCCTAGGATAGGCGGAGAGAGCAAAAAAGAAGGTAGCTACAGTAGGGAGACAAAGTACATGTTAACAAGGAAGTCAGAGACTGCAACATCCTGCGTAGGGTAGGTCAGGGTACCTTGGAAGTAGTATCTGACAAGTGCATAGCTTTGACCTACCCTGAAAGGTCAAAGCCAGCTTTGAACTGTCAGGGTGGCAATAATGCACCAGAGAAGAAATCAAACCACCTCACAGACTGCCAGTTCATGTCGCTCATTGGCAACTTGAACTGAAGTAAATGTTCTAATGGAGGAGGCATTAAAATTAATCAAGGCTCAGTGAGATGGCTTTGAGCTGTCATTGGTCTCCCACTGATCCCTGTGAAAGCCAAAGCATTGTACACCCACACTTCTGAACGTGCATAGCCAAGTATATGACATAATGCTGAAATGTGATGATTCTTGTTGTCTTCAATTATTCTTCAGCTACTGAGTATTTGACAAGCTCAGATTTTATGTTGATATGATTACTATAGATTTAGTTTTAACTTCCAGCTTCTATAATGTGAAAGTTTTCTTTTAAATACACTTGTGAAATAAAAAAAGAAATTAATAATAGGGGGCATGAGAGAAAGTAGAATGAAAAAAATGTAGAGGTCTTAAAAAGAAATTTCCTTTGAAATGAAAACTATTATGTCCCCACATCGTTCAAGACTAAGAATAAAACCTTAAACTGAAGAGTGGCTTTATGATTACTGTTGTTGCATTGTCATCTTTGTCTTCATATATGCCGGACATTTACACGTCTAATTATACATTCAAGACTCTTTCATAGAGGTCAACTACTGTTTCATCACATTCTGATTTGAAGAACAAATGTTAAGCTTAATCAGCACAGACAAATAGAAAAAGAAGATTTGGTGCTACATGTGGAAATGAGGGCAATTAAAAATGACATACTTGAGTGTGACCTCATTGTTAAACTGCATTTATGTAGCTATCTTTATACAGTATGCTCCCACTTTCCCAGCACCATTTTTGTCTCAGGGGACCTTCCTTAGCATATATCTTTATCTCTACTCCTGCTCCATCTTCCCCACAGCGTACCACCACAGAGAGAAGAGGCAGGATAATGACCACAAGAAGAACACGTGTCCTCTGTTGCTGGTTGCAGACTACCGCTTCTTTGAACACATGGGCCGGGGACAAGAGAGTGTCACCCTCAACTACCTGGTCAGTTGTCATGATGTTGCATACAAAACCCAAAATAGTGGAAAATGTTTAGCTATATTATCCATTTTTATTTTCTCCTTTATGCACATTATAAAGCTGAAAGAAATGTTGTCCATATTCTTGTATGGTAATGATTTTTTTTTTCTTTTCTCACTCCAGATTGAGCTCATTGATCGTGTTGATGATATTTATAGGAACACAACTTGGAACGATGAATTCAAAGGCTATGGGGTCCAGATCCATCTGGTGTGTGTTTGTGACTGGCTTTGTGTTATACTTCTCCAGCCTGGTTCAGTTTTTAGTTCTGCTCCCAGCAGAGTGATGGTTTTGTTTTACTCCGTCATTCCCTTAAATGAGGCTCAGAAGCCCACTCTCCCTCAGTACGCTTCTCAGCTTTAATATGAACCACGTGGGGTAACAACTTGTTCAAAAGGCGGCTGGAATGAATGGGAGCTCTGTTTGTTGTACTGCGAAAGATATACATTCAATTTCATAGTTTTGCTATTATACACAGAAGAATGTCTCCTGCTTCATTTAAAATGTATTAGAAGAATGAGAATTTGTGTGATGCAAGCCTAAACACAGGAATTTACAGGTACTTTTCACATGTTGTTGTCATATAATGTATCCCATCATAATGCATCAATGATATCAGGAACACAATAAAATAATAAAAATTAGCTGTTGCACTGATTAGCCAGTGCATTAAAACCTAAATAACTAAAATAATTCTATTTCTTATTGTAATTACACTTTAATGTCTACTTGATTCCCAGATTATCATCAACAAGGAGCCAACAAAGCCGCCTTCTAACCATAAGGGCTGGGTTCACTATAACATGAAAAATAGCCCTGAGATTGGAGTGGAGGTCTGGGATGTGAAGAAACTCCTTGAGGTAACAAAGCAGTGTTTGGATGCATCCATAGATGGTAAAAATACAATGTGGAAATATATTGACATGTTCATATGAAGTGCTCTAAGTGCTTTTTGTTTCATCTTTCGATCTGCAACGGTTGTGAAAATATTTGGTAAACGGACAGACGCGCAAATACTGACAATTACAATACATCACCTCTTTGCGGGATGTAAAAAGAACAGGCAGCAAAGTGAAACTGAAAATACAGAGTACGGTGGTTTATTAATCAAATTATTGTTTTTCCTTTGATTCATCAATGCCTCCATTTTTAGAGGATGTTTTCAGATTTTTGAGTCTCTTATTCTCATGTGAGATAGATAAATTGTCATTTATATGGAAGATACAAATAAAAGGAATAATGTAATGACACAGGACAATGGTTGTTTAGAATCAGTTCTCCATTCCATTTTGGATGAATTCACCTGATCATTACCTATACTCTTACACTGACATTGGCCTACATGGCAAACACGTCATCACATGTGTCTCCATGTCTATTTTTTGGAAAATGAGTATCTTTATTAGATTCCTGTAAATTCCTTTATTGGTTGGGCCATACTGTGCATGCCATTTCTCAGTTTGTTGACTACATTTTTATTTCAGACACCTTAAGAAAGATAGAACGATGTAATGTGTCATCCTAATGTCAGGGGGAAAAAAAGAAAGATTTATGTTCATGAAATGTAAAGTAGTCCAATTTAAAGTCATTTCTGAAAATCAGTGCCTGATAATACTTTTTTTCTCCCTCAGCAATTCAGCTTTGACATAGCTGACAACGCCTCCATTGTGTGTCTGGCCCACCTGTTCACCTACCAGGATTTTGATCAGGGCACACTGGGGCTGGCCTATGTGGCCCCCTCCAAACCCCAGGCCCTGGGTGGCCTCTGCCCAAAAGGTAAGGACACATCACTAATGACACATGGTTTTGTTTCGTCCAGTTCAGTGTTTTATATACACAATAACCACAACATGATGCACAGATGCACGTATGTATTTATATGAGTACTTATGTGTATGTATTTATATATTGTATGAGTGTGTATATATAGATAAGGTTAGTTTTATATTCAGCATTTTTTAATCTAATTTTCATTTTCATTTTATACACTGTTGTAATCCCCGAAGGGAAATTAAGAGGAACTTCACATGGAACTTCATTTAATTTGTACAATATTTTATTATATTAAATAAATTCAAGTGTTTCTTAATGCTCTGGGCATGGCATGGCATAAGTTTACATAGCGTTATCGTGCAAACAGGTTTTAAGTTTGTCATGTGACTCCTGCTACACACAATGGACCATTTGCATGTTGTTTACATCATAGTATTCTAAGCCAGGCAATTAGTTTATTTATGCGTGGTGTTCCTCGGAAGAGAGTATGAAAATAAGAAATAGCATTTAACATACAGTATTTACTGCCTAAAACCCAAAATATTCTTCATCAGTACTCAGATTCACATTTAAGTGAACTAGAATACAGAACCAGATAGGGGCTAACCCCATAGTAAATAATGACCACACAAGGAGTAGAGACTCATTGGACTCAACACAATTAGAAAGAGTATTTTTCTGCATCCTCTGATTATTCAATGTGCGGGATACGGTTTGCGCTGCTTTGTGCTAATAACACAGTTTCTATGTGGTGACATTTATAACATTTTCTCTCAACTGGTAGTCTATTGCTGATAATTATAATAAAACATACAAGTAAATCACTGTTTTTAACCATTTTAAGCTGAACCTGCAAACATAATTCCTGGCTTTATGTTTCTCAAACCTTTCTGATATAATAATTGTGCGCTTCCCAGGACATGTCACTGGTATTGTGCAAACCAAAATGAATGCAAACCTCCTCCTTTCACTGTGTTGCCTTGTAGCATACTATCCATCTCAATCTGTAAAGAAGCCCAGTTACCTCAACACAGGCCTGACCAGCACCAAGAACTATGGCAAAACCATCCTCACAAAGGTTTGTTTTAGTCTGTTACTCAAATTCCATTAGTGACAGAACTAGTGACTGCATGCCTTTCTTTTTGGTCCTGAAATTACACAACATGTCATCCTGCTAAGTTTGGGTTCTAAGATTGTCAGACACAGGTTTTCTTTTCTCATTAGTTTTTCATATTAGTAGTTAAACACCAGCATCTTTCATTGCATAAGGACTTCATGTCAGACCATTTTTTGCCTGATGTAATTTTTTTGCCTACTTTATTCTTAAGTGACTTGAATACTGTCATAAACTTTAGTACAAACATTTGACTTAAGGACATTCGGAGATAGGAACAAAAACACACGCCGCAGTATCGGACTATTGTCCTGCAGTTCCGCTTTCTGAAACAACCCTCTAAATTCAAAACACAGTATCACTGTGACGGTCATCATACAGGACAGCAACACACCGCAGACACAGTTGTCTCTGAGCATCTCAGAGCATCAGGCTTCGTACCTTGGATGCTTTACTGTTTATCATGAATGTTAAAGCAAAGGCTAATGAAGGTAGTGATACTGGTTACCATCTCTCTGATGGCAACTGCTTCTCACCAGCAATAATTCTCCCTCTTCCTCCTCCTCTTCCTTCGCCCTATAGGTCAACTACTTGCTATGTGCTACCGTATGATACAGTGGATTGTAAACATCAACAGCTGCCTCTGGCTGTTGTTGTTGGATGCACTTGAAATACTGGTTGAGATTTCCTTCAAGTGTTTTCTTCTCCTCCTCAAGAATTAAATTATAAGGAGCAAAATCTTAGCATGCACAAACTTTTCAGAATTCCAAGCATTCGCATGAATCACAAGTGACACTTAACGGTAGATATTGGAACTATATGTGCATATTTTAATGTGATTAAATATGTATTTTTATTTGTTATAGAGTAATGTGATGTTATGTGCTTTTGATGGTTTTCTAGTGATTTTAATAAAAATTAAATAAACTAAATAGATAAGTCGTCCAATATTTGTGGGGGACATACATTGAGTGAAATGATGGAAACCTGATTATCTTTTTGAAAACCAACATATAATTGAGAATGACTTAACTCAAAATGACCTGTATTTGTATTTTATTTCATGATGTGTTTTTTTTAATGTCATGTTTATATTTCTGGTAAGTCTTGGGGAATAGTACTTTCGTTTTTAGAGTAGTAATAGCATTTAAATGACCTTGAATGGCGATTATAAATTGAAATTGATTAAATGTCGACTTTTATGAACAACTTCTCTGAACCAGTAATATTTGTATGTTGAGGACTACCTGTATACATTGTGTTAATAACAAATTGATCTGGTGTGTATGTCCCATCAGGAGGCAGATTTGGTGACCACTCATGAGCTGGGTCATAACTTTGGAGCAGAGCACGATCCAGACAACATCCCTCACTGTGCTCCCAGTGATGACCAGGGGGGGAAGTTTGTCATGTACCCCATTGCTGTGAGTGGAGACCATGTCAACAACAAGGTAACTCAAAAAATAGGCTAAAAGAAAACAATCTGCTTGGCAAAAAACAACAAAACTATGCAACTAGTTGAGAGTGTACACAGAGTTAATGATGTAAGGTGTGATATAATGTGTGAACTCCAGGCCTAAAGGAGGTGCTCAGTCTTCTGTTAAATGAATGTGACGCCTGTGAAACGTAATGACAAAGGATGCTCTGCCCCTCCTCAGTACTGACCTTAATGGCTTCTATGTAGCTCCGCTGCAATTTGTGTGTTTTGAGTCAGTCTCTACTTGAAGCTGGTCCTTCTGGAAGATGTCTGAAGGGGTTTTACATTGATTCTTTATTGCCACAGTAAAAAAACAACAACAACAGTGTAGCTTTTTGTGTTTAGATGTGTCAAACAAACTCAATCAATATTAAACAATGCTATTCTTTCATTGAGTTTATAATCATCCTATCTATACAGTTTTAATTACTAAATGTCTTGTTTTCAAACAGAGCGAGACTTAAACTGTTACCACTCTCATCTTTTAGCTCAATTCTAATGCTTTGTCGAGTCCCCTCTCATGATTGAGTATGAAATAAAGCATCCACACCTGGTTAATATCTAACCACCCTCCATTTTTCACTCCCACCTAAAGCGCTTCTCTGAATGCAGTAAGACCTCTGTTGGAAAGACGCTGCGCTTCAAAGCTCCCGTGTGCTTCAAGGAGAGGAACAGTAAGGTATGCGGAAACTCCCGGGTGGAGAACGAGGAGGAATGCGACCCTGGGCTCCTCCACCTTAATGACGACCTCTGCTGCTCATCTGACTGCAAATTCAAACGTGATGCAGAGTGCAGGTACGACCTCCTTAACACGGAATAAACTGTATATAACACAAGTGACAATTCCCAAGAAACACTCCAACACTGGAATAATGAAAACGTGTTAAGATGTGTGTCGTATTGGTTGGAGCGTCCCACGCACCTACGTGTCTGTTCTCTCCACAGTGACAGAAACAGCCCTTGCTGTAGGAATTGCAAGTTTGAGCAGGCAGGAACAAGTTGCCAAGAAGCAATTAATGCGACTTGTAAAGGCATATCCTTCTGCACAGGTGAGCGCCTCCTGCTGGTTCATTCCAAGAACTGCTGAGATCACTCGAGGGGAATTTTCTTCGGGTGTTTTTCTAAACTGATAAATTGTAAATACCTCAAAATATTACATCCTTCTCTCTTTTGCTCACTTTTTAGGCAACAGCAGTGAATGTCCGCCTCCAGAAAACGCTGCTGACAACACAACATGCGTAGACAGTGGTCGGTGTCTTAAAGGAGAATGCAACCCTTTCTGTGAGGCTGTGCAGAATCTTCAGTCCTGTGCCTGCAACGGTAAGCGGCAGCATATTTGTCACTAGATCAAATCAAAGATGTTCCAACATCACCAAGATCCTCTTCAGCTGCTGTTGGTTTATAAATCAGTGAATGGTTTGCAGCAAAAATACATTTCTGATCTGCTGTTGCATTATGAACCCTTGAGAACCTTTGGACGTCTCAGACAGGACTGCTTTTTGTACCCAAAATAAAAACAAAACAGAAGTGTTCTGTTTCATATTAGATTTTGTTCACCACATATCTTAAACAATCTCATGGAAAATTGCTGTTCGATTTTCTCATTTTAGTTTCTATTTAAATATTGTTAATGTGTTTTAAAAATATAAAGCTGTTTTTATACGTCATCTTAATATCTATTATATAAAAAATTGACGTATAGCTGCTCTACCTGCAGAGACGGAGGACTCCTGTAAAGTGTGTTGCAGGCGAAAAGATGGCTCCTGCTCTCCCTTCATCCAGGCCAATGGCACTTTTCTTTTCCTTCGCAAAGGGAAGCCCTGCACTGTGGGTTTCTGCGATGAGAGCGTGAGTCACCAGATCTTTTGTCTGACCCTTGCAAACATTAGACATTGTGAGATATTTTTTAGCTTGTATAAAATGGAACATGGGCTACAAAGAGTTGATAGATTTGGGTTTCTTTTGACTCTCTTGTCAAAACAGGGTAAATGCATGAAGCAGGTGCAGGATGTGATCGAGAGGTTGTGGGATTTCATTGACAAGCTGGACATTAATACATTTGGTGAGTAGTTTACAACACACTGCTCTGAAATCTAATCACCATATAGAACATGTCAGAGTCCATCTTTTGTTTTCTCATTTGACTACAGCCGCTGAGCCAATCTCAGACCTGATTGTGTTGTCACTCTCCTAATGTTCGTCTTTTCTTCTCATCACACCCTTCAGGGAAGTTCCTGGCTGATAATATAGTGGGATCCGTTGTGGTGTTCTCCCTCGTCTTCTGGATTCCTCTTAGCATTCTCGTTCATTGTGTGGTAAGAACCTGCTAGACTTTAGAGTATGTTAACAATCCCTGATGTGTTCTGCACCAACTGCTACAAAGAAATTCTTTTCCATTATCAAATGCTGACCAATTTATATTTCCACCTGAAGGATAAAAGACTTGACCAGCAGTATGAGGAGGACACCAAGTGCCACTACTACACTCCAAGTGTAAGTTTGTCGTTTATCAAATGCCCCCACTTATGACCCCTGTCACTATCATTGTTGCCGTGCTAACCAACCTAAAACAATCCCATGCAACTTTTTACAATTGCACTGACAGCTTATTAAGGGGCGGCGCTAGAAGCACGAAGGTAGCAGGTTCAAATATTTCCCTGAATCCTTGCATTACATGACCGTCTACAGGATGTCAATGCAGCAAAAGCCTGATGAAAATAAATCAAACAATAAAATAAGAATTTAAGTCCTGCACTCTTAAAGTTAAATGAACCTCTGCTGTCTGACAGTGGCATCGCAAGAGGTGAATGACTTACTGTGTTTATCTGGTCTACTCAGTATGTTCTATTACAAATCCTCAACAAGTTTTCCACACCACTATAAAGGATAATTTCCTAGACTGTCCTGACAAATCCATTGTCGAATTGCCTTAGTCCCGAAAATATGGTGATTAGAGTGGAACATAAATGTCTTTATGAGCTCGAAACCTGAGCTAGTGTGAGCTGGTGGTCAGGATGTTGATCAGTCAAGGCCTCGGTGTCACTTCTGGGTTCAAGCTCTAAATGACCTGTCCATCACTGTTTGCCTTGGCCCTTTCCATTCTCATTGGAACTGCAGCAGATGGTGGAAGTTTGTAGTAGAGCTCCTGCTATAGGTGAGTGTGTGTGCCATGGTTTGGTGTTGCCATTGAGTCATGGTGCATGATCGGTGGCCACGTTTGTGATACTCCTGCAGTCACTTACTCCTTGACGTAATCACTGATCAGGTCCCATATTTTTCCATCCCTCAAACTAAAATCCTTCACATTGAGAAGTGAGAGAGGCTGTTAAAAAACTTAAGCTAACAGTTTAGCATGACTGAATCAAGGTGTGTTCTGCACACATGTCCAAACTAGTATCTGACCAGAAATTACTTCCAAGAAAGCAAGATGGCATTATGGAGTATTCAAACAGAGAGAAGACTAAACAGGTTGCACTTGTTGTCTTTTGTGGAATCTGATTCAGTGTGTGTCAACATTTTAAGTTTGCTTTTGCTGCTGCTCATAGCTATAACATGATGGTAACATCCTTTAGGTTTTTTTTTATTTACCCTTTTTTTTTAAAATTGTTGTCCGCACTGTGTTCAGTCCTGGAGACTGAGGGTACGTTCATCAGTGGACCTTTCTCATGGCAGACATTTGGACTTTAATAGAAAAAAGAACAGGAATGACTGCGAACATTTACGACGGGGGTCATTCTGCTCACAAGATATTAAGTCCTGATAGTGAGTCTGCATGCACAATGCCAGCCAGAGCTGTGTTCTCCTAGCCTGCCATGAGCACCACCTCTGTCGACCAGGGCAAACTGTCCACCATGAGAATCGTTTGTTTTCATTTCCATTTTAAAGGTGCTAATGGAGATGACAATCGTGAAAAGATAGGAGTGATTATTGACTATCTCTGAAGCAGCATCAGACTTTTTGCTCTGTTATTATGTTAAATACTGAAAATATGGAGAAATATATGCTGAATTTATTGAATACAATGAAGTAAAAATGTAATCTCGCCTCAGACGGGTTTTTACGTTCTTCGGTCACACATATTGTTCTCGGCTCTTCAGAGTCAAGAAATGCTGAACAACCTCGAGGCGGCCTCTGTTCACATCATCAAGCCTCCTCAGCCTCCATTCTCCTCCGCCGGCCAGACCGGGCCCTGCTCCCAACTCACGCGGCCTCAGCAGCTGAGCCAGGTCGGCACCAGTCCCGCGACCAGCAGCAGTACCCAGGCCCCCGCCCTGAGCTGCGGCCTCACCCCGGACAGCGTAGGGGGGTTACGGATGGCCACCATCCACGAGGACACCAGCAGCGACTCTCACCAGGGAGAGGAGGGCCAGCTGGACGATTTCACCACCGCAGGAGTCTGCTCGTCGGCTACGAGATCCTCCTACGAGGATCTGACAGAGCAGAGACAACCGCTCAAAGACAGGCGGCGCCTCAAGAGGCAAGAATGCATTGACACTAAAGAGACAGAGTGCTGAGAGCACATGAGCATTTCTGATGTGTTTTGTCAGGGAACATGCAAATACTTGCAGCAGCTTACATACATTTATGGTGTTACAACTGAAAGAAAACAAGTCTCAAAAGATAAAAGCATAATTTTTTTAATGTGAACAAAACTAGGGACATTTCAGCCCTACATAGATATGGGTATTATTCAGACAGGTGTTACTTGGATTTAATCATTGGACAGATACTACAGGTAGTTTCAACAGTTTGAAAACCCCAGTCTTCATTCCTATGAGGTCACACATTTTAAAAAGAAAATACCTTTGCCTGTATGACTTAGGTATTTTTCACATCACTGGAGTATTTGAATTTTAGTATGTGTGCTCTTGCTGTATCAGTGATTGTAGCTTTATGTGTCGATCACTTTGTGTTGAGGATCCAACATATTTAATGCTCTGCAATGACCGAGTCTCTAGTAATGTTGTATTAACACTGTTGGGTAGTTATTTGTCATGTCTGTGTGGTTTGATCCCTCTTCCAAACAGTGCAGTGCCTTGTCAGATTTTGTGCCTAACTGCTCTGAGATTACTTATTTTTAAAAGATATGAAGATTCCAGTCAATGAACACAAATCCAGACAATCCTGATATAAGCCGTAAAGGAAATTGACTGAAGTGATGTTTTTATATTGTTGTACCAATGAGAATCATGTTTCTCTTTACTGTAATCCTGTCTCACCACTGTTGTTTGCTGTATCACACGTAAAAATGTGAAATGTGTGAAGTTTAGGTAAATAAATTCAGCTGTATAGCTAACACTGACTGTACTCAGTAGATATGAGTTGTTACATGAGTAGATGTCCTCTGATTCATTCTGATGTGCATATTCTTGATGTTTCTACTCATTTGAATGTCCACTCATATTTTGGGGTTTCTTTCTAGTATTAACAAAAAACATCTCAAAATAAAAATCTTCATTGTGGCTTTTTAAATATAATGATGCTGTTCTGACTTTTTACATAAACAGATAAGACCTTCATTGTATCCACTACCGGGATCTCAGTTCACAAGCGAGTCATTACTTCTCCAGATGTCCAGCTTTAAAGGAACATATGTTTCCCAAAAACCTTCACTGGTCACAGAGGAGGCTGCTCTCAGGGTTCTTCACGTCGATGTCTCCCCAGTATGGAAGAATGAAGGGAAGATTAGCCACCCGACTCTCCAGCAATCTCCACAGGTGTTCAGCCACAAACTGATTTCCCCTCTCGGAGAGATGCAGCCCATCGGATAGGTAGACTGAGTAGTCCTGCTGACAAAACAGGACATACATGGTCTCAGAAGGATTTGAAAATGATGACTTGTGTTGAATGAAAAATCAGATCAGATTATCACATGACTCAGAAAATCAATAATTCAGAATCTGAGTTCCTCTACTCGGGCGGCACGGTGGCGCAGTGGTTAGCGGTGGTGCCGCCTCACAACACGGCGGACCCGGGTTCGAGTCCCTTTCTGTGCGGAGTTCGCATGCTCTCCCCGTGTCTGCGTGGGTTCTCTCCGGGTTCTCCGGCTTCCTCCCACCTCCAAAAGCATGCACTTCAGGTTGATTGGCCGGTCCCAAATTGACCGTAGGAGTGAGTGTGTGTGTGTGTGTGAGTGTGATTGTCTCTATGTGGCTCCGCGGTACACTGGCGTCATGCCCGGAGTGTCCCCCACCTCACGCCCTGAGACTGCCGGGATAGGCACCGGCTCCCCCGCGACCTGCGTAAGCGGATTAAGAAAATGACTGACTGACTTCCTCTACTTCCTCTATATTAAAGATCTATAATAGACTAATAATTACTTTAAAAGAAATGTCTATTTGGCAGTGAAGAGCTTGAATGTTTGACTTACATCCAAGTACATAATGCAATCAAGTGTTACTGGAATTGAGAATCTACACTGGAAAAGGTTATATTCACCTAATTTGCACTGATAAATAATTCTTTCAAATGACTGCATATTATTTAGAAATGACTCAAAAAGTTATTTTCACTATAATATACAGGCACTGCATGTTGCAGAGGCTTCTAATGACACACACTAAGAGTGACGTGCTCTTCTCACCTGTCCATCTTTCTGCATGAGTGTCCAGAGGTCCAGGATATCTGCACCACACTGAGCAGCAGCCTGAACACAGGCTTGGGTGTACTGCCCCGCTGTGGAATTGTGGCGATTGAGAGCACATCCTGGAAAATGCATGAATGATGATTCACGAAAAATGAAGGCCTGGAACCAATAATGATCTGACATAACAGAATGTTTATGAACAAGTACTACCTTTCAAAATGCACTCCTTCTCCCAGATTGGTTCATAAACAGGTGGAGGGGTGATGAAGATCACTCTGTCTGCTGATACTCCAGCTGAGGCCAGATGCCTGGTGATCTCCTTCAGGTTCTCTGCATACTCCTCTAGAGGAACATGCTGCTCTGCAGAACAGGAAGGGATGACAGGAAGATAATCCAAAGCCATTTTTATGGCTTTTATGGCACAAAAATTTTTCAAGAAACAAAGAAAAGGGAAACTGCTCTGATGTGAAGATTTTAAAGAATCAAAAACAGGGTGCCTACAGGTACAGGTCCATGAGGAGGAGGAGTCCTGCTGTAAACAATGCTGATGGAGGACACACTAATTCCTTGTGTAAAAATGTCATTTTGAGAAGTTGAGTCACCTGGGAAGTGTATGATACTTGGGTTTTTAGGTTCTGCTTTTGTTATCACTTGATTTTAAATAATAATAATGAATTAGGAACCAAAAACGGTTATTACACTCCAACAATACAAAATACCTGCGCACATTTGCAAGAAAACACAACAGTATGTTTTAAACCCCTTAGCTGTATTTAGTTATAAGCAATACCACATGAAAAATTATTAACCTATTCATAGAGAAGGTTGTAAAAGTATGGAAATCCATAATTGTATAATCAGATGCGCGTTTATGATGCCTCTTACACAGTCATTACAGGTTCTGTGAATGAAACTACCGTTCATTGCGCTGTCGTTGGCTCCAAAGAAGACAGTAACAGCAACTATGTCTGAAGATCTCTGACTGCTGATCAGACGAGGAAGAACTATCTTGGCCCATCTGGAGTTGTAGCCAGACAGTCCTCTGTTTACAACATCACACTTCCTGGGGAGAAACTATGTCAATATCAGACACTCAAGAAAATCATCTTACATTAAAAAATGCCGTACACTTGTTTATAACTATGGATGGCTAAAATTTGTCTAAAACAAATGAATACACAGGTTGACATCTGAAGGCCAGGAACGCCTCACGCCCTGAGACTTCCGGGACAGGCACCGGCTCCCCCGCTACCTGCTTAAGCGGATCAAGCGGGTTAAGAAAATGACTGACCGACTACTATGTAATAATGAAGATCTGACCTTATTTCCTAGTTGCATAATTAAAATTTGTATGTAACAAATCAACAGCCAATACATGGAAGCTTACCTCGCCAATTTATGAGCAATTTTCGCACCCCAACCATGAGCTTGAAAAGAGAACTGAAAGGATCAACAGCACCGGATCATTCATTCAATTCCCGTCAGCATGTAGCACAGTGAAACGGAAGTAAAGATATATAATAGAAATAATTATAATAATAATAGAAACAAGGTATCTAGAATCTAGTATTAATGCATGAGTTACCTGTGTAATTGAGTCCCCAAACAAAATCACCTGAGGCCAAAGCATTGCTGTGATTTTGGACATGGCGAATCCTTAGGCCCCGTCCACACGATGACGGATTTTTTGAAAACGCAACTTTTCTGTTGAGTTTACGCCTTCCGTCCACACGACAACGCAACTTTTTAAAAACGCTGGCCGAGGTGGATTTTTAAAAAAAACGCTTGGTCTGCGTTGTCGTGTGGACGGTGTATGCGCGACTTTTTAAAAACAATGACGTCTTGGCTGCGACGAAAACCAATGTGACGTCATAATTATGGGCCCTTTTGTTGTGACAACAAAACACGGGGGATTCCTATTGGATAAAATTTGACTCAATACTGCCACCACATGGTTTGGCATGCTTATAGCCGTCGTCGAAAACGCACTGGTGCGTTTACGTGTGGACGGGGATTTTTTTGTAAAAACACTGTCGTGTGGACGCGAATCGTTTTCAATGCGTTTGTAAAAAGTTCGGTTTTTAAAAAAATCCGTCATCGTGTGGACGGGGCATTAGTAACGACTTGCTTGTTCATGATAGATAGATAGCTAGATAGCTAGATAGATACTTTATTAATCCCGGAGGAAATTGTATATATCCACTGCTCAGGCATTACATAACAAATAATACTGGATAAACACCAGGACAAAAAGAAACACTGACATCACAGGACATACCACAAGACATACACTACACTAACAGACAGACACATGCAGCACTAACAGGACTTATATACTAAAGTATAACTAAAATATAAACAGTATAAAATTAAAATATAAACAGCATAAAATTTAAAAAATATTACAGTATTAAAATATAAACAGTATAAAATAAAATATAAACAGTATAAAATTGAATTAAAATATAAAACAGTATAAAAATAAATAAATAAATATATATAAACAGTATAAAATTAAATTTAAATTAAATTAAATCCATTCAACCCCGTGCTGACCTCGCCACCTGCCCCCCGCTCCTCCTGAGAGAGTCATTGTACCCCCTGATGGCACGGGGCACGAAGGATGGGCCCAAGATCAATGTTTACTAAATGAAGGCAGGTCCCGCCTACTTCTACTTCTGATTGGCTAATAGTTGTTGCTTTAGTTAGTCGGGTTGGCTTGATTTGGTCTAGATGGATGACAGCTGGTTATTTGTAAGGCGGTAAAATCTAGTAAACCAATCAAAGGCAGACATGGGCGGGTTGGGCGTCACCATAGTATTATATGTAAATTATCCAAACTGAATATGATCAAAGATGCGAATCAAACCTATGACTTCCATACCGGATCGGTCGAGGCCCGGGTTAACACGACGGCCATCGGCGCTGTTGACCTACAGGGCGCCGGTGGGAATTGGACTACTGTTGGTCGAAGAACGAGAGGAGGAAAGTGTGTTGGCACGAAGAGAGAGAAGAGGAGCGCCAAGAGTATAGGACTAAGAGTAGGGACGCTGAATGTTGGAATTATGACAGGAAAAGGTAGAGAGTTTGTTGACATGATGCAGAGGAGGAAGGTAGACATACTTTGTGTCCAGGATTCCAGGTGGAAAGGTAGCAAGGCTAGAAGTTTAGGAGTGGGATTTAAGTTGTTCTATCATGGTGTAGATGAGAGAGAGAGAGAGAGAGAGAGAGAGAGAGAGAGAGAGAGAGAGAGAGAGAGAGAGAGAGAGAGAGAGAGATACTTTAATAATCCCGGAGGATAACCATATCCACTGCTCAGCCAAACACCAGGAAAAAACAAAACAAAACAGG
Organism: Antennarius striatus; assembly: GCF_040054535.1. Lineage (NCBI taxonomy): Eukaryota > Metazoa > Chordata > Actinopteri > Lophiiformes > Antennariidae > Antennarius > Antennarius striatus. Next base: position 12,023,321 of record NC_090792.1, read on the forward strand.
ACATGCCACAAGACATACACTACACTAACAGACACATGTAGCATTAACAGCACATATACCAAAACAATTAAAATATAAACAGTATAAATTTAAAATATAAACAGTATAAAATTAAAATATAAAAAAAGTATAAAATGGAGTAGGAGTTATCTTGAAGGAGTTTGTTAGGAATGTCCTGGAGGTAAAAAGAGTGTCAGATAGAGTGATGAGTCTGAAGCTAGAAATAGAAGATGTGATGTTCAATGTTGTTAGTGGGTATGCTCCACAGGTAGGATGTGAGCTGGAGGAGAAGGAGAAATTCTGGTTGGACTTTGATGAAGTGATGCAGAGCATGCCTAGAAGTAAGAGAGTTGTCATTGGTGCAGACTTCAATGGACATGCTGGTGCAGGTAACAGAGGTGATGATGAAGTGATGGGCAGGTTTGGTATCCAGGAGAGGAACGCAGAAGGATAGATGGTAGTTGACTTTGCAAAAAGGATGAAAATAGCTATAGTGAATACTTTCTCCCAGAAGAGGCAGGGACATAGGTTGACCTATAAGAGTGGTGGTAGGAGCACACAGGTAGACTACATCTTGTGTAGATGGTGTAACCTGAAGGAGATCAGTGACTGCAAAGTGGTGGTAGGTGAGAGCGTAGCCAAACAGCATAGGATGGTGGTGTGTAGGATGACTCTGGTGGTGAGGAAGATGAAGAGGGCAAAGGCAGAGCAGAAGACGAAATGGTGGAAGCTAAAAAAGGAAGAGCGTTGCATGACTTTTAGGAAGGAGTTAAGACAGGCTCTGGGTGGCAAGGAGGTGCTTCCAGATGACTGGAAAACTACAGCTAATGTGATCAGGGAGACAGGTAGGAGAGTACTTGGTGTGTCATCTGGAAGGAAAGTACATAAGGAGACTTGGTGGTGGAATGAGGAGGTACAGGAGTGTATACAGAGAAAGAGGTCAGCTAAGAAGTGGGACACTGAGAGGACTGAGGAGAGTAGACAGGAGTACAGGGAGATGCAGCATAAGGTGAAGGTAGAGGTAGCAAAGGCCAAACAAGAAGCTTATGATGACTTGTATGCTAGGTTGGACAGTAAGGAGGGAGAGACTGATCTATACCGGTTGGCAAGACAGAGAGACAGAGATGGGAAGGACGTGCAGCAGGTTAGGGTGATTAAGGATAGGGATGGAAGTCTATTGACAGGTGCCAGTAGTGTGATGGGAAGATGGAAAGAGTACTTTTAAGAGTTGATGAACGTGGAAAATGAGAGAGAACAAAGACTAGAAGAGGTGACTGTTGTGGACCAGGATGTAGCAAAGATTAGTCAGGATGGAGTGAGGAGGGCATTGAAGAGGATGAAGAGTGGAAAGGCAGTCGGTCCTGATGATATACCTGTAGAGGTTTGGAAGTGTCTAGGAGAGGTGGCAGTAGAGTTTCTGACTGGGTTGTTCAACAGGATCTTAGATAGTGAGAAGATGCCTGAGGAATGGAGGAGAAGTGTGCTGGTGCCCATTTTTAAGAACAAGGGAGGTGTGCAGAGTTGTGGCAACTACAGAGGAATAAAGCTGATGAGCCATACAATGAAGTTATGGGAAAGAGTAGTGGAAACTAGACTAAGGGCAGAAGTGAACATTTGTGAGCAGCAGTATGGTTTTATGCCAAAAAAAAGAGTACTAAAGATGCAGTATTTGCTTTGAGGATGTTGATAAAGAAGTACAGAGAAGGCGGAACGGAGCTGCATTGTGTTTTTGAATGTACACAGGAAAAATACAAAAAAATAAATAAAATTCAATCAACCGTCAACCTTACTATGTCTTAACCCTTCCAATTATCTGTCATTGGGCCCAACAAAAAAATATACATATATATACTGAGATCTCAGTGGAGAAAAAAAAAAAAAAAGATAAATTCACCACAGAAGGGGGGAAAGAAGTGCTCCTCCTTGAAGTCTCTTATCAATTTATTCCTACCGTCCTCCTGAACGGCTCAACTATTGGACAGGGTGAAGTCTTCCCAGGGTTGGTGTTAAGGATCATCCACTTGGTCATCAGGGAGAGTTCTCCCTAAAAAAAAACTAGACTGCACAGCCAGAGTGTGCAGAAAATTATAATATGGTCTCAACACCAGCAGAATCATCACAATCAATAGAGATGTCTTTTTGGTATATTAATAGTCCATTGTCTCTTCATCTCTCGAATCAATCATATTAGCGTGTTACTCTTGTTTCCAGAACATTAGCTTATCCATATACACACAACACATGTGCTTACTTAATTTGCATTTACAACCAGCATAATAATCACAAAATAAAACACTGAACAGTACACAAACCGATTTATCCTGACTGGCTTTTTACTTCATACTATATTTGATTTGATTGATTGTGTCTGATGTAAAAAATAGATATCACGGAGCTCTCTCTCTCTCTGCGTGCCGTTCCATGCATTCCTCCAACTTCACCTGTCCACGCGGGCTTTTTTTTTTTTTAAACTTCCTGGTTCTAGGGAACGTCCCCCCTCCACTCAGGGAGCGTCTACAAAATGCATGCATTTAGGGAGTGTCTGTAATTTAAATTAATTACTATAAATAACCTGGGTTACATCTAATTAGTGGGTAACTGTTGAATTCGAAGTTCATTTGATTAATTAATAATTTACGTGTGTAACCGATCACTATCCCTGCTGTCCCTGCTATATTTAATAAATTACGAGGAAATTTTTATTATTATTAAATATTAGATGGAAATATACACGTTTTACGATGATATCTTGACTCTTATTTTTTGGCATTACGTAGATGCTAAAAAAAACTGGTAATTTCAAAATATCACATGCTAAATAAATGTGTAAAAGGCCTTTTGCACGTAACCACAAAATAACATCATTTTTCAACGAATTATTCGCTCGGCTTTCCTGCAGTTTTCAGTTTGACCACTTGGAGCGCTGCTGTTAAACGAACCTCCTTCATCCTTACGGAAGTCACATTTCTCCTCTTGCTGCCGACTTTAATCATGGCGGCGGTTGTCCGGTGTCCGGGGAGAGGGTTATTCTATTTTGTGAGGAATATATGTAACTGCCGACTTTCAAGAAGTCAGAATAAGCATGGTATAGTTGCGGTACAACATTCGGCTTTATCGACGGGAATTATTGTCGGTGACATTAAAACTTGCGGACTTTGTGGAGCCCAGAGAGCTGAGGACAAAGTCACCGGTGGAGTTTCTCAGCGCAGTTACGCAAGGACAACACCGCAGTGTAGTACCTCTACTGATACCAGGGGGAATACTGCCGAACATCCTCATCATTTTGGACTTCATGAAGAGTTATCGCTCCTTAACAAGTCCCAAGATCCAGGTTTAGTAAACATTGTTTCTCCGAATAGGGGGTTGGACAAGTTTCACAGGAATTTGTGTGCCTCTGGTTTCGCTCGTCTTAGTTGGGGACATGGACAGTCTGTGTTTATCAGAGCTTACAGTAGCAATGGGAGTCGATCTGAACCTCTTTACAATACTAAAACTGGTTATTATGACATCCTGGAGGTTCCACCTAAGGCCACGCAAGCCCAGATAAAAACCGCTTACTACAAGCAGTCCTTCATCTACCACCCGGACAGGAACGCCGGGAGCGCGGTGGCCACTGTCCGCTTCTCTGAGATCAGTGAGGCCTACACCGTCCTGGGCAACAAGGCACTGAGGAAGAAGTACGATCGCGGTATTTTGAGTCAGTCAGACCTCGTAGCAACAGCCAGACCATCCGGAAAGGAGACCACGGGAAGCCCGGCCAAACGGCAATCCGAAAGCCGAGGATCTGTGACGGGCGCAGACAGACGAGGAGACGTGTTTGATTTTGATAATTTTTTCAAGGCTCACTACGGCGATCAGCTACGGAGAGAAAAAGAACTCAGAACGCGGAAAGAAGAGATGCAAAAGAAGAATATGGGGGAGACTGAACACGAGAAGTTGGACAAGCTAGTGAAGTTAATATTTTTGGGTATGGTGTCGATAACAGTGGTAGTGGTTTTCAACGTGAAAAAGAGATAAAGGACATCTGGCTGAGACATTCTGAACGTCTAACTTTAGAGTGGATCAGGTCACATTAAAAACAGACACTGGTTACTTGACTTTTACCTCGTCCTCCATCGGTCTCCTTAGTGGAGGGAGACATTGACCAGTGAGAGAAATGTCACCTGACATCATCCTTTTGGTCAACTTATCAGTGCATTTTCTTTGGTAGTATTTCTCCGAATAGCTGCTAAAAAGACCAAAATGCAATGTGTATTACTATCTTTAAGTGTACTCTACAAATACAAGATCAGGCTACCGTATTTATTTACAGACTATGTGTTGTTGTTCAGCTATACCAAAAGATCACTTGTTAGGCAAGAGTTTTTCATTTTTAATAGTGATGCATGCTTTGACAGTTTTAATGTATTGCTATTTTAAATATTTGTAACTGTAAGGAAAACAAACAGATGTGTGGGTCAGTTGCATCTTCAGAGGGCAACACAGGAGTAGTGGATTTATGAATCAGAAAATGTGCCTTAGATGGAATTTGTCACTGAAATTAGTGATTTTATTGTGCTGATATTTAAGTAATATATGACATGAACAATGCCTGAGAGAATGAAGTTATTGAAATGCTTCTGAACATTGAAGACTAATTGGAACTGTAGTCGTTCTGTCGCTGGCTGATGAATTCAGTGACCAAGGTTACTAAATGATTCAACGCACATTGTGTTGAGTTTTTTTTTCCCCAGAAACTGTAATAAACACTAACATTTAGTTTAGAACATTTAGAACATCAGTTAACATCAAGGTTTAACACATGTTATATTAGTATATATTAATATCAAATAAAAAGTGCATCACTACAAATACAGTCAACTTATTAAACACATTTAAAGTGCTTGCAGAACATCAAACAACATCAAAATCTATTCAACGCTTCATACACAGCTTATCAATTTTGTTTGTTCACAGGTCATAAACATATTTTAATAATCATTGAGTGTTTAAAATCCGGGTCAGTTTTCCACTACAGACGTTTATAGATGCCAGATTATCTGACTGAAGTAATTAAGAACAGATAACACAGCTTTTAAGCACAAATGAAAAAAGTCACGTTATGCTCCAAACACCTGAAAGCATGCGGTCCAGTCTTCACCGTCAAATAATTGGGTTGAGCGCGTCAAAAAGCCGCTGCACAGCCAGATCCACCATCTCCCTCAGGGAGTCGTCCTCTGTGCATTCGTCCTCACAGCTCACCAGCTGGTCAGGATAAAGGAATTCAGACAAAGTCAAAAACAAACCTTCATCACACACATCGGCTCTGTTCTGCATCTCACCCTGGTTTCCAAGCAGATAAGAATCGTTTTCCCATCGACTGTCACAGAGATGGTTTTATCATCGCTGAAATCCACGCATTCATCTCCAAACATGCCCCTGAAGACACAGAGAACAAAAATATGTAACAAAAAAAAATTCTGTTTGTATTTTATATTATCAATACTAGAAATATGTTGATCCATCTTTGTAATTTTACAAGGACGTATAGATTTAGAGAAGGTTTGTGTCACTCACTGCAACATGACTCCCAGTCTGGTTTGGAAGATGTCCAGGTCCATAACAGCACTCTGGGTCTCCATGACTGTTGATAAAGTGACACACATGAAATAGAAGATTCCAATGTCCAATGACACACCATGTTTTTTGGTGAGTGGCCTCACAATAAAACACCTGCAGTTCACAAAGCGTTCAAAGACAGACCTTTCTGAGCCTTTGGGTTTGACTGGACTTCCAGCACCACAGTGGTGACGGCATCAGCATACATGTCATTCAGAGGGTTAGTTGTCCACTGAGACAGGAGAGGAAGAAAAACAGATGAAGAGGAAACAAAGGAAAGTATTCAGTTTGAACAGCATAAACTCCCCCAGCCAACCTGACTGCTCACCTCTAGCAGCACCATTCCGACCTCGTGGACCAGAGTGATGCTTTTAAAAATCTTCAAAGTGTTCTTCTCTGTTCCATCCAGCTCCTCCACACTACCTGAGACAAAGAGAAAAGATTGCAGTCAGTGTTGTGTAAAACACAATAAAAGTTTGCACGTAAATACATTAAAATATGATGCGTACTCCGAGTTAACACACAAACATAAAGGTCCTACCGGTGAGGTTTCTCAGATGGCAGACGAGCAGGGAATAAGGTCCGGTGAAGGGGATCACCTGGGACTGTTTCACTGTGCTCATGGCCAGCTCTGTGTATGCTGCAAAACAGACACAGTAGCTCACTTCATCACATCTCACTTGATTGGTCAGAGACTTACTCTCTAAGTGCAACTTGGTGAACTAAAATATACTCACTAGAAAGATCAGATGGATTGAGGATGTGGTAGTTGAAGTTCTTTTTCACCAGTATGCCTGATACCCTCTGGCCTTGAACACACTTCTTATCAGCCAGACAACCCATCACCTACGAGGAGGAGTTGTTTTCAGAATCTTCTTTTGTCTGACATTTGCTACAAATTCAGCAGTTTCATATAATGCTGGAAATAATCGTGGATTAGCCTCGTTGACCTCCATAAAGTAGTAGTTAAAATGGACTGACTGTCAGATTGCTGACCTTGGCTAATTTTTCTCCTCTGAAGTTTAGGGTGACGGCCTCTGTGTTGCGGGGGTTGTGGACTTCGATGTGAACCTGGTCATTATCCTCATATTCCCTGATCAGCGCAGCTTTCAGACGAGCCATCTCATTCTGCTCCCCATGGACCAGGATCTGGAGGTTACACACATGGGATAGTCAATCAGTACTGACGCACAGCACACTGAGAACATAAAACACAAATCCATTTATCAGTGGGTTTGTTTTTTTTCACCTACCACATGTGGCGGTTTGAGAGCCCTGATGAACTCACTGGTCTGCTGGTAGTCGGTGTGAGCGGAGAAGGAGATGTAGTCCACTGACATCTTCAGCTGCAGTTTCTGTCCTGACATGGTGGTGATCTCCTCCGGCTCAGACATGATGTGCTGCAGAACACACAAGCACTTTGTCATCCCTGATACTGGGTGTACTTGTTTTTGGTTAACTCTAATCAATGCAATACACAGACGCATCAATTGTCTACCTATCCAGTTGTATTCTGACCTTGGCCAGTGTTCCTTCAACACAGTATCCAGCGATGATGACTCCATTCCTCTTATCCGTGCACCAGCTCTCAAAGAGCTCTCTGGAGAGCCCACTCTGCATCATACCCGGAGAAGCCATCACCACACTGGGGCCGATATCATCAAAGTGATCCATGCTCTGGAAACAACCAACACCACAGTTAAAGATTTTCAGCAGCAACTGAAAGAATATGTAAACATGAAGAGTTCTCTACCTTGAGGTTGCTGATGTGCTTGAACACAAAAGGGTTGTTTATATTGATGGCTTTGCGGATTTTGTCGTTCATTGCATTTACGTAGGTCTGATAGACAGCCATGCACTTCTTGGCTAAGGATGAAGCGTAGTATATGGGGATGTCGTGGAGCTCTGGATGGTTCTGCCAGTACTCATCTACAAAAGACAATCACTCAGTAGAATCAAACTCAATAGAATCCAGAGGCAATAATGCAATGAAACCATCTAAGCATCTCATGATGGTCAGATATGAAGATGCAGAAGATTAAAATGTGATTTGCATTTGGTAGGCATGCCAGTTTGAGGTATGAGTCAAATCTGAGAGTGACACAAGACCCCTCACCCAGGATGAGCAGCAGCTCTTGGGCCCGTCCTAGCGCAAACACAGGAATTAAACAGCGACCTTCTCTGTTGACAATGTCATGAACCGTGTTACAAAACCGAGCTTCACGCTCTTCCCTCTTCTCATGAATGTGAGTGCCATAGGTCGACTCCTTGAGATGGAATAAGAGCATTTACCACGATTTAATCACCCAAAAGGTCATTTAAAGAAGTGTTCAAGGTGAAGTAATATCTGATATACTATGATCAAGATGTCAGGTTTGACACTGGGGATCTCGGCTGCCATCAGATGCCTATCCTCTTGTCGTGAGAAATCTCCTGTGTACAGCAGCTGTACAGGGAAATCCAGATTGTCAGTGGACTTGTTGAGAGAAAATAGTTTTATGCAACCACAGATTTATTTGAAGAAATTTAGGTATAAAAAAGGAGTTGCTACCTTGACTCCAGCTATTTCAATCATGAACATTGCAGCGCCGAGCACATGACCAGCATGGTAGCACCAGAACTTGATACCAGCCACCTCCTTGACTTCATGGAAGTTGATGGTCTCAATTTTGTCCATGCTCTCCTCCAGATCAGTTTCAGTATACAGCATGTCATCTGCAGAGATGTTGCTGCAATAAAACAATGAGAAAGACCCTGTTTGATGAATTGGTGAATGCAAATGAAGGAGTTTTACATGAACGAGTGGTCCGCTGCTACCTGACTTTAACATAATCTGACAGTAGCCAGCGGTAGATTGCCTTTGTGGCATGGGTCATGAAGGTCCTGCCTTTAAAGCTGGTCTTCTGGAGGAACCATGGCAGAGCTCCACAGTGATCCAAGTGGAAGCTGTTGGAAGGACACATCAGCATCATGTATTCTATATATCCAAATGGGACAGAAGCAGAAGAGCATGCCTTAGGAAGGAAATTGATCATAGAAAAAGACTAACTGGCTGATGAGTAGCAGATCAATTTCAGCTGGGTCGATCAAGTCTATGTAGGGGAGGGCATCCATTCCTTCCAAGCCAGGGTGGATACCACAATCCAGCTGCAAGAAACCAAATTATTTCACTCAGGATGATTGACTGACTATTAATATCACTATCTAGAGGGTCCTGTGTAAATAAAACCTGCAGAGGACAGAACTAAATAACAATAGAACATTTAGATAATTGCTAAACAAAAATTTTGCACATTGGAGCCTGCACAAAGACATAGAAGAACATCTTGTACTCTGTACCTTAATTGAATACATTAAGGTACACAGATATTTCATTTGGGTTAGAACCATAACATGAAATGCAACAAGACAGACAGCAGAAAACAGTCATAATCCGATCATATTATAAACCAAGATATTCAAAAATATTTACCATAATTTTCCTCCCTTTGAACTCCAGGATAATACATGACCTCCCAACCTCCTGACCAGCACCCCTGCAGTAACACAATTACACGGGAAGGTAGCAATTAAGATATGTGTACATTTATTTGTTGATATTGTGCTTACATATAGACAAATCATCTGAAAACACTGTTCATAACGAATAAAAAACAGCTCACAGTGGACGAATAAGGAGCTGGTCGCTCTCCTCTGCGGGTACAGCCACCTCCACTTTGCGTTTTAAAGCCATTTGTGTTGAATTTATCAGGTAAACGTAGATATAGAAGAATAAAACCTGTCCATACTGTACTGTCTTGAATGAATGAGAGGGGGCGACCTCTCGAGACGTCACACTTCCGGTGCTGTGCCAAAATACCGCCGATGACGATTCAAAATGTTGACAAGAGTTCCTAGGCAGTGTATACTTCCGCTATGAATTCACACGAATTCACATAACTAAGAATACATTTAATAAAAGACAGTGATAAATATTTATATATACACTCATGTATAAAAACTTAAAAGCATTCTTCACGCTTCAACATGTATTTTATTCAAGTGCCTCTCTGCTTGACGGACTGGACCGAAGGGGCTCGTCGTGGTCCGCTGCGGCCCCTTTAAGAGCTGTTGGGTGGGGCTGTGGAAGTCAGAGGGGAAAGAGTGAAACTGTCGTTTGGAACTCAAGGTAAACATCAAGCTCTGATGAAACCATTAATTAAACACTAAATTTCGATGGTTACAGTGAAAGCGTGTGCAAATTTCACGTCAAGCTAACTCTGTTGAGGGAAGCGTTTGTGTTTGCCATCCCAATTTGAAAGTCTTTTCAACTCAAGGGTGAAAATAAAAAGCGGAGCGGCACCTTCAGTGGTGAGTAGTCTCATGCGGACATTGGTTTTAATGTCCGGTGGATTGTTTCACCTCAGTAGCTTGTTCAGATTTTCACGTGGAGTCCAGCAATCATGTGTCCTCACGGGTTGTGTTGTAAACTGTTTATCAGTCCTGCCTCCACACCAGCAGTGATCAATAGCCCCGGATCAATGGCGGGATGAGATACTGTTACAGCAGCAGGTGTAACAGTATCTCCGCGATAACTTCCAACTTTTCCACGCGTCTGTCAGTGTTTCAGTGTTCATGTTTATGTTTACTTTTATTTTGAAAGCTTGTCAATCGATATATGCAAATTCAAAGTTAAAATGTGGTTTGTCTTTAACACCTTTCTTTATATATTAATTTCCTAGACGGACCCTCCTTAAGGGATCCATAAAGTTCTACTCTACTCTATATGGCGAGAGGATAAAATTTATTTTACTTTCGATTTCTTAAAATATAATTTTCGGTGCGACCATCCCTCCATCTGGAGCAGATTTGGCAACTCGCGTAAAGTAACTTAAATCAGCAGCTTTAAAAAAATAAAAATAAAACAATGGCTGTTTCGTATTTGCGTTTAATTTGACATTTTTAAAATGTTTTAGTTTCCATAAAAATATATTTTTTGACGATTAGTTAACACGTCATCTTCAGACGAGTCTTTGTTTGACACTGTGTAATTGTAACTTTGACTTTGTGACTTTTAAAACCTTTACTTAGACCTAATATTCTTTATATCAGGTTACTGAATTTTACCGAGCGTTGAATTGTTAATTATTGTATTCACATCCCAAGTTAAATTTCCAAGTGGCTGATAAATTGTCTTTGAGCACATTATTAGAAATGAAAGGTTCTGATGGTGCTACAGAGATGCCCCAGACTGTAAATCATGTTTGCCTCACACTCCACCAAACTCCTCTGTGGACGCTTGTCATGTCTGTCATCATCAGTGCTGTCATCCTAACACTATGGTCTGTGGCGGTTTAGGTGGGTGATGCTGGAGACCTAGATGTGGGTCGTCATGGTGAACGATGTTCCGGAAAGTCAAAAAGCGCCACAGCAGCAGCAGCTCGCAAAGCAGTGAGATCAGCACAAAAAGCAAAGTAGAGAAGCACACACAAATGCAAGTGTTACAACAGAGTCACTTTCTCCTTGTTGACCTTAACCAACGCCGTCTTTTGTTCCTCCCTCTGTCTAGTCTGTGGACTCGAGTTTGGGAGGGCTCTCCAGATCGAGCACAGTCGCAAGCCTCGACACAGATTCCACCAAGAGCTCAGGTCAGTCTTGCTCTCTCTCTTTATTCTTTTTATCTACCACCTCTTCGCTTTTCTTTCCTGATTATTTGATATATTCTCTCTGTAGGTAACAGCTCGTCTGAGACATGTGCCGAGTTCAGGGTGAAGTACGTGGGAGCGATTGAGAAGTTACAGTTTAACATGAGTAAGACCCTCCAGGAGCCGCTGGACCTCATCAATTACATTGACGCTGCTCAGGTAAGAAGCTGAATGATATCAAGCCATTGCTTTACTCTAAGACTGAGAAGGTGCTTTAAATGATCTGCTGCGTTTTACAGCAAGACGGGAAGCTGCCCTTTGTGCCAGGAGACGAAGAGATGGTTCTGGGAGTGTCAAAGTATGGAGTCAAAGTGTCCTCACTGGACCAGTGTGTGAGTAGAGCAGATATATGGTCCTTTAACTGATTTCTCATTGCTGGACCATCAATATATCCTGTACACAACGTTGTATCTAACACAAAAATATGTATAGCTGAGTGTAAAAGTAAGTTCCCCTTTGGGGATTAATAAAGTGGACTTTTCTTTTTCTTTTTTATTCCAAATAATGTGTTTCAAACCACACCGATCAGTGATAATCAACTACATAAATCAAATGAATAAATTAATGAGTCTTTAATTATGCCCTTTAAATTGTGCCTGTGGGCAGGACGTGCTGCATCGTCACCCTCTGTACCTGATAGTGCGTATGCTGTGTTATGATGATGGCCTGGGCGCAGGGAAGAACCTTCTGGCTCTTAAAACCACTGATTCAAATCAAGAGGAGTGCAGCATCTGGGTGTACCAGTGCAGCAGCTCAGTGAGTGTGACAGTTTGCTGGATGTATTCCAACCTGTAAAGGGTCATCTGTCCTGTCAAAAAAACCAAAAACAAAACGGCTTCTCAATCATGTGTCTCAACAGGAGCAGGCTCAGTCCATCTGCAAGGTGCTGTCAGCTTCTTTTGACTGTGCTCTGACGTCAGACAAGTCCTGAGGTCAGAGGGAGGCCGAGAGCTTTCTGGAAGAGAGACAACTGCAAAAACGGAAACTGTTGGAATCATTCTTTCACAAATTAAGACAAAGACTGAGATTTTGAATAATTTCCATGGAATAAGAAGAACAAAAATGACTATAGAAACTGTAGGAAAAGGGAAATGTTTTCATTTTAAAGCAATGGAAGACAGATCAAACTTTTAATAATATGGTATCGGTCATATTCAATGTAAATTATGGTAAAAACAGGTACATAATGTTTTGACCCATCTCTGCCTGGCTGTCGGGTAATTTATGTGAGGCACTTATCGATGCAGAGAAGACACGGTACAAAGATGTCACCTTTATTTCCACGTGGAAACCACTCAGATGCCCTTTTTAAGTTTAAATATCTTTTTGTTTTTATGAGATAACATCGGTACACTCAGAGGTAGATTATACAAAATGCTTTAACTTTGAACCACCTGTGGTTTATTTGCTGAATATTTTCATTTCATTGTATTTTTCAATTTAATGCTGTAAACATCTGATACCAAAAGTGTGATGTCTTTTTTTCCTGCATCATTAAAATTCTTTGAATCTATTAAATTTGCACATGAATTCTAAGTTAAATATATGATCGTATTTACTGTCACGATACAAGTTTTATTTTGCAAAATTATTCTTGAATATTCCTTTCTAGCTTAGTCTAGTTAACTTGGGTTGTGTGACAATAAGCACATTGACATGGTTTATTTTGTTCTTTAATTTTACATGCATGGCTTTAGCCTTTCAACATCAATACATGTTTTGAAGCATGGAACCTAACATGTTGAAATATCCCCCATCAGAGGGAGCTGTTGGTGCACCGTCTCACCTCTGGCCACGGTTTTTTTTTGAAAGGGTGCTGATTTCCAAAGAACTTTTTAGTCAATTTAAAAAAAAGTTTCTGTGCCAGCAACAATAATTAGTTTAAATTAGTAATTTACCCAAATTGAAGATAAAAATGGATTATTATTCTGTAATAAACAGATCATAGCCTTGTGTTGTTTAATTTTTTTTATTATTCCAGTTTAATTTTCCCATTTGCTTGCACCATATAGTTCAGAGTCACTGCAGTGATCCACAGACAGCTCAGGAGAATTCATTTCCCCAGTTATTCATGTGTTTCTAGCTTACACACAGGTCCAGCTGAGGTCATATGTCAAACTACCACAGCACATTAAGACATTTACTGCCCAGGTTAACGCTTTCTTTTACATTTAAATATAAAAAAAATGTATTCACATGAATAGATTCATAAATGGTCCTGTTTCCAGTGATGTGAGGAGAATGGATCAGCTTCACTTGTCCTGCTTCTCTTCTGGTCATTCACAAATCTATGGAAGGCTCTGGTTCAGGTTTCAATGCCCAAACCACAACATCATGAACAAAGAAAGTTGCTTTGCAACCAAAATGAACTTACAGCAAAAGTTTATATTTTTTCACAACACTATTAAACTGATCCTTCTACATTATGTCACATCTAGCTGCGAGTTCAAAAATCAAGCTGTAAGTGTGAGTCATGTAAGACGAAAGAGGAATAAAAAGTAACCCCCCACCTTCACTCTTTTAAATTTCCACTTATTTCGATATTCTTTCACTTTCCGCTGTGGCTGTGCTGGCGAGACAAACACAAACACATCCTTATTCCTCTAATAAGGCAGAGACAGCCTGAGGTGCCAGACATCAAGGTAATTGGCTTCTGCAGCTTCAGCCTCATCAGTCAGCTTAAAACTGCACAGACAGAAGACCTGGAGTGTTGCTCTTCAATATTATCTGTGAAGTATTACGAGCTTTGTGTGTGTGTGTGTGTGTGTGTGTCTACAGAAGCATTCGCGAAAAAAATGGAAGAAGTAGAGCTCACATGCAGCTCTTTCTCCCTACACAAAAATCTATTGCCTCAAAAGCATCACACGTGAGAGAGTATCCTCAGAGGTGATGCGTTTGAAGCAATTCTTACACTTCTTGTCTTTCACTGGCAGTCCATTTTTAAGACGGGGTAAGGAAGTGCTTCCAGGTTTGATTTAGCACCATGACAGAACCCCACTACGGGGTAGAAAAGCAGGTAAGCATCTAAAATAGCTCATGCACTGAGGTGGAATGTACACCGACTAGGTTCACATTTAAAGTTGTTAGTAAGATAAAACAAATGACTGCTGCTGTTGCCTCACTTATTATCACTTTTCTGTACAACGCTGTTAAGTATTAAACAGATGAAAGGAATACTGTACATATAACCTTCATTATGTCATATCATGTAATAATGATCAAGATGTGAAAGTGCATTTATTGTGAGAGGTCAACGACCACAAACATCACATTTTCTTTCTTTGTCAGAAACAGTAACAGCAAGCATTAAATCCACAAACGCTCCTTGCGAGGGGCGACACTCATGAGGTGATGATACACCACGTCAGCCGGCTGATGGGGTGGTGGTGGGGGTGCTATATCCCACGATGCTTCCAGTGACCCATGCCGATCAGTCGGCAATGAAATGCACGAACGTGACCGGAAAGGCTCCTCTCCTCATCGGATCTCCTTCGATGTGGCCCAGCTGTGAAGAAGAACAATTGCGCATCAAAGTCAGACGTGAAGCTTTTAAGCTGTAGGCTTGAAACAAAACAAGTCGCCTAGGGCCGAAACACACCAAAAATAAAAGATTTTAAGATTAGTTGACAACTAAAAGATTTGATATTTACTCTTAAAATCATAGATTCTGTAATCCATGTGCATAATTTCATTAATATAGTATGTGTTGAGTGTAATGAATGTGTAATAAATGTTAGGGATGCTTAATGTTTAAAATTCATCTTCAACAAACAAATCAATAGGAATCAAAATCACAAGATCATTGCCAACATCCAGCACGACTAAACACCCACTAATGGAACACAAGGTGGACTATAGAGGGGCTAAATCACAGCTAACTTCTGGATTATATTCAAAACAACATTCCCACATTATTTTACCTTGGCCGTTAAAGAAGAGAGTATTTATTATGTCCATTTAAGTCATTTTAAACATCTTCTATACCTGAAAATAAAAAAAAACTAAGACATGTTTCAGCAAATTGAGACAATCAGAACAATGAGCAATGTTGGATTTTTTCTGGAGTGAAAGATGTTAAAACACTGCTACAAAAGACAAAGCGTCCTCATTTATTTTACTTCTTGTGAAATCACCTTTCATGCTCAGCAGCAGCAGTCATTTAACACATATTATATAATTATATTGGACCATAACCCCTAATTACAGCCGTAAAGTGATGCTCGCCACAGAGGACATCATCCCCCTCCGTCTGCTGTCTGATTACTTGGCATTTATTTTAATATCCCAGACGCACAAAGGCTGCTAATGTTGCTGAATTTGGGACAGGGAGGAAGCCTGGAACAAACCCCAGGGGACTTTACTGTCCATGCATGGACTCAGAGGAGAGAGTGACTAAATACGGTCATTTCTGCAGATGTTCACACAAGGGGCAGCACAGTGGAAGCAGCAGCAGGCAGAAAAAAAGAGGAGGAGGGGGAATATCAGCCGGAGTGAGGTCATGGATTTCTACTTTGGCTGCCATGGTTACCAAATACACTGACATCCCTGGGACCAGATTGAGTTCTCACTTAAACTGAGAATCATTTGTGTGTTTCCTAAAAAAGTGAGACCAGACCCTGAAACCAGCGAATGTGCAGGCATACTGACCCACCACTCCTGGTCCTCCTCTCCGTCCACCACGATCACTTCCCCCTCGGAGAAGGTCAGTTCGTCTGGGTTGTCGGCCACACAGTTATAGATCGCTTTCACTCGCTTTGGCCTTTGCTTCTGAGACATGAAGCACACAAAAAAAGGATTTATCTGGTTTGTAAAGCAGAGAACAAGATATGGTAGAATCTTTAGTGAATCTTTATGCTTCCTGTCTTGCTTTCATTTGTCTCATAATAGTGAGATGTTTACCTCTATTATCTGGGACTAAAAGAAGGTCACGCAGCAAGGAAATGAAGTCAGTCGAAGTCTCTGTTTTATGTCAGATTACTGATTAAAATTTCTTTGGGAGGATCTTTTTTAGTGTTCATGTTTAAAAGCCTTTTTGGGAGTTTTTCAATGTTCATACAGAGTTAAGAGGTGATGGTTCAAACTGGAGAGATTTAAAGTTCTTGGAGTCCTAATTATGTTTTTGGGGTACAAAGGCTGTGAGTCGAACATTTATTTTTATGTAAATGAAGTCTGTTCACTAATATAATAAGGATAATGCACCAAATCACCCAAATAGTCTGGACAAATATCATTAGCTTAGTTCTATGGTTCAACTTGACTCTTTCTCTCAAAGTTAATTGAGATTTTGACTTGATTTCTAAACGTTCAGAAGACAAAACCACCGCTTCATCCAGTAGAAACATGCAGCACTAGCTCGTCCAGAAAGGTGAAATGAAAACAAAATGTAACTGAAAACCAGGATTCTTCAACGATTGACCACTGACTTCTAACTATTGGGAAGACAATGAAGCAAATCAACCTTTCCTCCTCTTCTAAAAACCCCAAAGCTTATTAGATTAGCCTGTTTAGAGTCGAGGAAGGGAATTTGTTGCAAAAGTAGGAATCATGGAGACAACATTTTAATCCTGTGGCAACCTAAAGGAAATACACAACACTAATAACAGGACAAACCATAACTTTGGAATTAAGCAGCGAGTAAAATCATCATAAAATCATGAATGATTAACAATTTTACAGACGTCTACTCCTGAATAATAAAGAAAGGAAGAACGACTCACTGGATAGGCCTTCCTCGGCATGAGGGTCGGAGGCAGACACTGACCTATGGAATTCTGGGGGCATCCTGGCACTTCCTTAGCTGGAACAGGAAGAGGAAATGAGATCACAACAACAACAACAAAACTTTCCACGTTTCCACAGAAGAAACGGGACAGATTGTACAACATTTTTCTGGCTTATCTGCACGCTCACCCGGTCTCTCGATAGAATGTGTTCGATTTAGAAGTCCTCTGCTAAAGCTTTTATCATTGCTGGAAAACAAAAACAAACATGAAAAAAAAAGACTCCAATCACCAAAACCTTCAATGACCCTGGAACAGTGATTAAAGTGCGATCAACCATGCCGGAGGTAAAGAGCTTCTGCCCGTCTGCCTCAAAAGAGCTTATCCTTGAAGCTAATGAAGCGGATTAAGAGCGGTGATGTCGGCTCATTTGTCAAAACAAACGCTGCGTCTTCAAGACAAAGATTAACACCAGCGAGATCCATAATCTCTGAGGTGATGTGCAATGTTCCTGGGAATGTGTAGACAGTTATATTCATCTATCATTTTCCTGTAAAACACTTTTGAACACGGCTCGTTGCAGTTAATAACAGATTTACATCTGCAGACAGCTTGGGACATTACTGGTCTTACCCTCCAGGAGATTTAGGTGGCACGGCTCGGGATCCAGCCGATCCCTGGTTGGACTTGAACTGTACGTTCATGGCCTCCATCTTTGCCACAGCAGCAGGACCCAGACCTGAAACACAAAGGGACACACCTCGATTCCTCTTCATCTCCTGTTGTTGCACTGACCGCATGCCATCGGACCCTTACAACTCCGCAGATAAAAGGATGTTTAAGTATGTCACACTAGATTAGAGCAAAACATGGGTACAGCAACACCGGTACACAGCTGTGCTCCACAGCTCAGAATCTAAAGGCTATCACACATTTACTAAAATAACGAATCAATTTGAGCCCATACCTCCAGTTGAAGTGAGCCTCATGGGGGGGACAGGAGGGTGCATGTTGGGGGGATCTGAGGACGACCTCTGTCGACCAACCAGGTCTAAAGAACCAGGCTTCCAGCTGCTGGATGCTGAAGTCTGACCGATCCCCCCCAGACCAGACATCTGGACTGAGAGACGGAGAAATGGGGGTTATAAAGATAGAGCAAAAGAAAAAACAGAACCTACATCCACCGTAAAAGTCTGACCAGGTCACTTTGTGTAATTGAAAGCATCAGTTCCTGTGTAGAGAGAATGTGTATAATTCAGGTGCTGCATAAACACAGTTGGTCGTTTCTCCTCCGCTCTGCTGGCAGAGCTCCAGGCGGCCTCTAATGACATTAGAAGTCAAATGCGGTGGAAGAGGCACACGTTTGTCGGCCTACAAAGCTATTTGGACACAGACATTCATTTGAACAGGTTTTAGGTTCAAAAATATCAGCAGTGATTGGGTTAAATCACAATTTCCATTACACTGAAGAACAACAGAACACTTTTCAGCATATAAAGAAATCTTTCCCTTCAGATGCAGGACGGTTTGGACTGGATGAATTACCCTCCGTGTTGCTATATCTCGGAGCTTACCCAGGTTCCTCGGAGGCAAGGGCGGGGCAGGGGTGGTGGCGGGCTGAGACTGGTTGGTGTTGAGGATGGTGCCGTATGTCTCGTTGTTCACCAGGCTGGGCATGAAGGTGCGCTGCTTGTCTTTGGCCAGGCCGGTGGCGTCTCGTCCCGCGGAGCCCACACTGGAATGGAGGTGGGAGTTGCTGCCGGGGGTGTAACAGCTGACCGGACGCTCGTCCCTGCGATGAGGGCTCGGCTGGAGGGGAGGGATAACAAAGGATGTGAGATTTTTTAATTACATAACATGGGAATGTGACACTGAAGCACAGACGGCAACAAACTTGTAAAAATACTAGAATTTCAATATTTTTCGATAGTCACAAAAAACAATTTGAATCAATTAATTCCGTTTTTATTTTTGTACAAACAGTTGGGTGATAACCAAACCCCTGAAGCGCTTGTGGTTATTTTTTGTTTTAGGCTGACAGAGACTTTGCGAAATGTTCTCCTGGGAACTTGAGTGTGTTTCACCTTCTCGTCCAGATCTTCATCGCTTTCATCCAGGTCTTCATGCTGCAGGCACCACTCGTATTCAACATGGACGTGGGCGTTGAATTTCCCAGCCAGTGCTTGGTTCAGCTGTGAGCACAAACAAACACGCAAACTTAATCGACTGACTGTTCAATCAGAAAGTAGTATGTTTGCAGACATGGGCCAAGACGAAACACAGGGAGCTCACCAGTTCTTCACACTGCAGGTGTTTGAGCCTCCGAGCGATATCAAGCGGCGTCTCCCCGGCCTCATTAGCTGCAAGGAAAACAACAGAAACACATAATCATTGTTGTATCCACTTGAGCACAAACACACAGCCCATTTTCTCTCCTCCTATTTCACTGAGACATGAGAAATGTGTAATTTGCCTGTTTCCCACACCGAACAACTTCTTTGGTTTCTCCCTGTCCTCCTCTCTGTATCTATTATCTTGCTGCTTTGTTGATGTCAGACCAGCTCATAAAGATTAGTGTTGTGAGAAAGTATTGCTATGGTCTGTTGGCCAAGCCGGCACCGCTGGGAACAAAACCTGAAAGTCTTGGCCCACATAGTGTGTGTTTGTGTGAATGAGAGAGAGAGAGAGAGGATGAGAAGCAGGAAGAGAAAACATTGGTGTGAGACACAAATATCAATATTATATCCTATTTCTATCTTAATAACCGACAAATTGGATCTTATAACGCTGCAGCCTGACGACATATGTCCTATTTGAAACCAGCTAGTAGCTTTGAAGAACATTAGATGGACTAAAAACATAAAATTATAAATAAAATTCATCACTAAAAACCTAAAGAAAAGAAGGATAACCTCAACACACCATGGCCATCCTGCTCAGGCCTTTCCTTACCGATGTCTATGGAGGCCTTCCCCCGCAGCAGCAGCTTCAGACACTCGCTGTTGTCGGTCAGACAGCAGTAATGCAGCGCTGTGCTGCCCTTCACCGTCTGCTTGTCCAAATTCAAACTGAAGAGGGACACACGGCTTTAAATAGGCATATGAAAACATGACATCTGTATTGTTAAGTGAGGTGAAGAGCAAACATATTGTCAATCTGTTGTTTTCTTGCTGTATTTACCTGTTTTGAGTGAGGAAGTCAACGATGTGAAGAGAAGTTCTGTCCACCAGCCTGACTGCCAGATGAAGGGCCGTCTCGCCTTGTTCCTGAGATTAAATAACATTTTTGTGCTGGGGATGCTGGAATAATGTCATCTTTACAGGCAGACTCATGTGTTATTTGCTGTATACTAACATGTCCATTGGCCAGAGGTATGGGCTCCATGAGGTCCACACCCTCAGCATAGACCTGGATGAGGGAGAAGATGTTCCGGGCCTTCACCGCCTCACACAGTGTGTGGAGCCGTGATGTCGGATCCGGACGCTTCTTCCTGGCGAAACGTTTCTCGATGTACTTTGCAGTGATAAAGTCTTTCCTCGCCTGCCTGGTGGGAGATGGGAAGAAACAGCTCAGTATCAGCCACATAATTTGTTCTTAACGGCT
Organism: Antennarius striatus; assembly: GCF_040054535.1. Lineage (NCBI taxonomy): Eukaryota > Metazoa > Chordata > Actinopteri > Lophiiformes > Antennariidae > Antennarius > Antennarius striatus. Next base: position 12,043,926 of record NC_090792.1, read on the forward strand.
GTAATTGTATCTGAACACGACAGAATCAACACAGTGCATTGGATTCCTGATCAGCTGATAACCACTTCAGTGTTTGATCAAGTTTCAGAAATAAATACGATATATAAAACTCTCACACTGTTCCTTGATGACTCTCTAGAGTCAAGATGTGTCATTAAGAACAACAAAATAACCAATGTAACCTATAATACTGTCATGCATAGTCCCGGGATTTGTATCATCTAGTCCTTTAATCGAATCGAATGAGTAAAAAAAAAGTTTTTGTTTCAAAAAAAATTATGGCTGTTCTACTTAAAGAGTCAAAAAAGAAAAGACTCTTTTCTGAAAAGAGTCAGAAAAGAAAACAACAGTCAAATGTTACTGAATGGAGTCATGAAATACTTGTACACACCTAAACTATAATCTGGTGTCAGGTGTGGAAGAAGGTCAGCCTCGAAGAGTCATTAAACATTACAATTGTGTTTTAATAACTCTTTAACGCCCCATTAGTATGATACCATTGAGAAGAGACAGAGAGACAGGGGGGAGGGGGGGGACGGGGTGTAGAGGGGGAAGGACTTACATGTCACTAGCTGGATTGGGTTTCACCACATTTTCGGCACTTAAACAAGCCTCCATAATTTCATTAAAGGTTGCATTCCCCACATTCTTGGCCAGCTGTGGAGTACAGGCACAGGCACAGGCACACGCACACACACACAAACATGAGGCATTTCCAACATCACATACATTAATTCAACCCATCATCATTGCAACTTCAATTTGCACCTCTTTAAGGGTGTGGTGCGGACACTTAAGTGTGTGTATTTAGTTCTATATGAGCAGCACATCAGCCACCTAATTGCAGCAAACAGGACTGATGTCAGGACAACAAAAAAGCAACTGGAAGCATTTTATTTTAACCATCATCCAGGTGGCAAATCTCTCCAGCAAGCAGTGATTAGGAAAGCCAAAATGAAGACTTCCAGAAGTCTTGGAGGAAATAAAAGAGATGGTTTTCCTCCTAAGGCTATCTACCCCCTCGTGTCCTCCTCCCACCTACATTTTTTTTTTCACTTTGAAGGAACAGCTTAAACCTAACCCAAAATAGGAGATGTGTGGAGAAAATGGCACTAGGAGTGATTTACCAAGAGCTCAGAGGTGCTGAGTACGTCCAGAGTGAGTGACTGGATCCTAGAGTAGTGGACTCCCAGCTCCCTGTGGATCCCTGAACACTCGATGCAGGTCAGGATGCCCAGGTTGGTGGACAGCCACGTCGGGTCTAAGGGTGAGAAATGAAGAGGATGGAGAGATTAGGAAGAAAAACAACATGTGAGGGAAAGGCAGAAGAATAAGGGCGACAAAACATGAATCTCTGGGGTACTCTTCTGGAGTGTGTTCACCAGCTTTAATGTCTCCTCATCGAAATCAGCGAGGAAATTCAATAGCTGCCTAAGAAACGTGAGCAGGCTAAACTATAGCTGTCTGCCTAAATACTCATCCATATGTGGATATTCTGCATGTCGGTCTGTCATGTCTGAAGGAAGAACACTGAGGAAAGCTTGTTTCAAAGCCATGACTGAATACTTCCACAGGTGCAGCTTTTAAGAACTCACCAAAGACCAGAGCAGACCAGATTCATCACTGATAACTCTTTCCAGAGGCATACCAAACATTTTTTGACACATTTTTTCAAGCAGCAATTGCAGTCATAAAATATGCTTCCAATTGCTGTGTACATAATGTATTTTATGATGAAGTCAAGAAACCAAATCAAAGGTTGAAGATTTCAAACTCAAATCCTTCCAAGAATAAATCATTCTTCCTGGGGTCTCCTGAGATTTTCCCACCATATATTAAATTCTATTTGAAACACAAGATGTGGACAGTGTGCCATTTTTCTTTATTATACTTTATTATATCTCTACTGGCAACTAGATAGAGTGACATGAGGACTACAATATTAATACACTAGTTTGCTTGTTAAAGACTGTTCACGATTCTTTATTTGTTGTAATATGTACTGTATCTAATATGTATGTATCTTTTATTTAATATAACATTTAATGCACACTGAATTGTTGATAAAAAAACAAAAGAAGCCAATCACAAGTGAGGCTTAACTGCAGATATTGGAACAATAGATACGGATTGTAATATATTACATGATTTCTATTATTTTTTGTACAGTAACATGACATTGTGATAATGCATGTTAGTGCGTTATAAGTCCACTATTTGTGGCAGACAGACATTAAGACGAGTAAAATGACAAACTCGATTTTTATTTTCATTTTTTTTGAAAACGTATAATTGAGAATGACTTAACTTGAAACAACCTGTTACGTACTTCACTTCATTATGTGTTGTTTTTTTAACCTGTAATTGTTTCTGTTAAGTCAGTGAATAGTAGTAATGGTATTTAAATGACCTCAAATGGCAATTACAGATTAAAATTTAATAAATAACTTATGAACAATTCAACTTACGAACAGCCTCTTGGAACCATTTGTGTTCACAGGTTGAGGACTACCAGTACAAACAACTAAAAATCTACATAACAAAAGGTACCGCTAAAGTATTTGGTTACTACATGTAGAAAGTTTACTGTAAAAAATCAAAATACTATTTGCAACTCATGACTGATATGTGTAGAAAGTGTTCAGACTTTCCACAACTTCTGTAAAAATAATTTTAATCTGAAAGAATGATTTAAAGATCGTAAAAGTTGGTTAAATTCTTCACAGAAGCAAGAGATTGTCCCAACCACTCACTGGGAGCTCCGCAATCGCAGCACACGTCGTTTCCAGTCATCCTCTTGACCTCTCCCAGAATGGCTTTGGTCAGTTCCTGCACAATGTTGTTCTCGCCGACATGCTGGTCCCCTTTAAAGGCCTGATTCAAGGCCTCCTCCTTACTGTTCTGTAGCACAGAGATCCAGCTGGGGAAGGGGGCAGGAAAAAAATGGAGGGGGATTAAAAAAAGGATAAGGAGGAATGAATGTCAAAAGGTTGGAGGATAAAGCATGGCTTCAGACTCTGTGTGTGGTAGGAAGTGTATGTAAAGTGGCCAAGATGGAAACAGGATGCATTAAGACTGAACACAGGGAATAAAGAAACAGGAACTTACATCTGACAGTCCTGGTCATCCTCTGCCTGAAAGTGATATGTTCTGTCATCTGAAACAAAAATAAATGAATGACATCACATAAGAGAAGAGAAAGAGAGGAGAACAAATCAAAAGACATTTAAGTTCCCCACTGAGACTGAGCTTCTGGACAGAAAACAAACATAAAAAATCTTGCAGCTTTTAATGCTTCCTGCAGAAAGTAACCAGGAAGGCTGAGAACGATCTAAGCAAGATATGCAAACCAGAATGTGTCCACTGGATTTAGCTCGAAACCAGTTTCTGTATCTATACTGCAGAGTGTTTCGGATTTTAATCCCATCATCTCTTCCTTCCAATCATTCCGTCATCCCTCTATGGTTGAATAACAAAGATGCTCAAAATCAACAAGTGTCACAGCCAGACACAAAAGACCAAAGTCTGAAATACACTGTTGATTTCAAACAAACTGATAAATCTATGATGTGGAGGCATGCAAGGAAAATATCAACAAATATTTTCATCATCTATTTATCTAAAGACATTTTTCTTAATGAAAGTCAATTTTAAAATTTGTGTAAATTAAAAATAAGCCTTGCAGCAGCACACACAGATTGATGGAAAGAACTGACAGGGAAAAGTTGTTGAACAGTCAGTGCAGACAAAACCAGGAAGGGACAGTCTGAGAAGGTCCAAGGTTGAACTCACGGGATATGAGGTCAAAGCTTCTCTTCTCCTCCGGATTGTGTTTCACCTGGCAGGTGAGCAGGTTGAGTTTAGCTGGAGGCCGGTTAGCCTGTCAGAGGAAAAGGAAGGAAGAGCAAAAGGAGAGGGAAGGAGAGAGGGAGAGTAACAACAGCATAAATGAGAGTGTTTTTAAACCCAATCCCACCTGCAAGAACCAATGCCACATCTGCTCTGCGTGAGAGGAACTGAAGAGACCCTGAGGACACGAACACTGTTGTTTATGAGAGTTTATTCTCTGCTTTGATGAGAATAAACACATCACTTCTACCTGGTGTTTGGTTTAGACTAAGGAACATTTCTTACTGTGCCATGAGAGATGGTGAGGTATCCGTTCTTTGCTGTGCACTTTCTCTTCTGCCAAACTTTCCTCAAACTGAAATACAGAAGATGAAGAATAGAACATGTCATGCACATCAACAGATGTAAACAAAATAAATGTTTAAGTAACGATAACATACAAGCATAATAAACATAACTCATCGTTGTGATCTTGAGTTATTTTGAATTGACTATGGGATCGATGCACATTAAATCAATTAATGTTAAATTGCTGTAAAAATTCATCTGTAGCAATTTTGGTTTGTATTGAATTATTTTTAGTCATGTTTCAGTCACATATTTTACAGTATTCAGATATAATCTAGTTCCAACCTCTCAATGTGATAATTTCCTTTTCTTCTATGTTTTGTGCCACTATGAATTAAATATCTTTGAGAAGTTTATCAAGATGTCTCTTTTGGTTCTGGGTAGTTATGAGTTACTATTTTGTGACAGTTTATTGAAAAACAATTAACAAAAAAGTCATAAATGAATCATTATAATTCATTTTCAAATTTAAAACAGAAAAAATAATACAACATTTTATGGATGTACGTTATTCAGAGACACACTGTTCATTTACTATAGCCATTTGTCAAACTCACCCATCACTTTTCTTGTGGAGGAACCCGCTGCGCTCCGTGCCGTGCTCTTTGTTCCCCTGTGGCTGGTGCAGGCTGTAGGTGGTGCTCTGCCGCACCTGAGAATCCTTGGAAAACACATAAAGCAAATCAGAAGCGCTGCAAAATAAATAAAACATGAACTAAACACAGAGGCCAACAAAACATTTGCAAATCCTCACTGCAGTCTAGTGGAGTCAATGAAGTGTTAAATGATTTACATTCTGATTCAGGGTCCCCAGACATTTTCCAGACCATTACAGACTACAATAGGAAGATTGCTGCTGTGAGCCTGAATGGTTTTGTACACATGAGGATAAGAAAACATGAGGAGCTTTTACGCCTCTGAATCACAGTCAGACAAACAAAAATTCTATAGATCAAATAAAACATGATTTATTTTTTGGCTATTCGGGTCTGACTGCAGTGTAATAATAATAAAGATGAAACAAAGCCCAGATTTTTGCATGAACGATGTCATTTCCCTCTTGGAAACACTACAGGAAACAGACAGGAGGACTTCTGAAGCCAGGCGTTGACAAAGCATTCATGGTTTCACTGGTGTGTGCTGTTATCAGCAGACGCACACCCACAGCCAACAGGACAAACATGGAAGAGCAGGAATGCAGCCCCTGCTCCAGTCTTTCAAATTAAAAGCATAACTTAACCAATGTATTGAAACATAACATCACACTGATACGAAACAATTAAATCAAATGTGCTACAACAGAAGAACAGAACGCAAATCGTACAAGGAGTAAAAACAAATGAAGCGACACCACATTGGAAACAGGATGTAACGAAATAGAGACATAAGACTTTCTTGTTTTTTAAGGAAATGCACTTACTCTCCTAGACTTGTTTCACAAAAGATGGAGGCACAGAGGGAAAAAAAGAAAACAACATTCAGGTGAGACTGGGAGCATTATTGATAACTTACACAGCACAGACCTGGGGTCAGCTAAATATCATTCTTCATTCAAGTGGTGTTGGTATTGCTTGCATTTAGAGGATTTTAATTTCAATTCCAATTCTGCATTTCAATCCTGGTTCTTGTCACTTCTCAAATCTGGTTATTTGAGGGTTGGGGTCAAACAGCTCCCAGACTTTTAGTAAAAAAGTGTTATTGTTTTTTTAAACAACTTCTCACAACCAGAACAGACCATGTTTCCTTTAAAATGTTAAAAGGTTCAGGATTGTTTCTGTCAATCATAATACTGATTGATGAGCATCGTTTAATTTATGTCTGTTACCTCTTTCTGCTCCACCTGTAGTGATGACTTGAGGACATCCCGTAACTGTGTCAGTTGTTTTCTCTCCTCATCCTGCACCTGCTTTATCTGTTGAAAGATAAAACGGGGATGAAAATAGAGACAATAAACATACATGAAAGTGATGAGAAAAATCCATTGAAGGAGAATAAACTCCAGACCCGCTGTTTTTCTCACCGTGTGCAGATCTGTGGCCAGTTTTTCTATGGAAGGCTTGAGGTTGTCTACAGCTTTCAGACCATCCTGAAAGAAACTAAACCGGAGACGTCCCACATATCAGTGCCTTAAACAGAATAAACACTTAAGATCATTTGGCTCAAAACCAAAGCAGTTAAAATTTATATAGGAATATGTGTCTTACTTGCACTGTGCGTGGAAATACTTGATGAGATTCTGCAGCAGGTCCACCCCCTTCTTGATCTTGATCTCGTTGACTTTGAGGAGATACTATAACCGTATTGAATACAGATTTAGTCAGGCACCTGAAGCCAGGTGCATCACAAACATAATAATTTCTACTCAAATCTGAAAAAACAAAAAACAAACATTTAGCTGCTGCCCTCATATTTTCTAATATCCTGTTCTCCTTTTCCTTTAAATTACTAATAAGTCATATCTGACTCCCCATCATCATCCACCTAACCTCACACATCTGCAGCTGGAAGAATCGCCTCTCCTTCTCCATCTCTTCAGCAATTTCCGCCCCACTGATTTCTGTCCTGATCATCCCATGTTGCCTTGCATGCTCCTTCTTCTCCTTCTCTATCTTGGTGCTGTAAACAGATCATGAAGGGGTCAAAAAGCACATCAGCAGCATTAAAAACTCAAAACAATGTGGTATTGTGTAAAATCAGTCTTTTTACCAAGAAATCAATGGTTTTCCTATTTAAACGATGCCGAGTGAAAATGAATAGTTTTAGCCATGAGGTTGAGTCAGTATGTTTGTGTCTGTTCAACTACTATAAGTCTGCAAACTTTAAAGGATGGCATGTAATGTAATCAATTTTGCAGTCAGGTGGGGAAACCTTGGCATAAAACCTAGAAATAGCATCTTATGATGAAGGTTAACCATAATCACATAAAATCCTCACAATCTTCTTCATAACACCATCAGTATCCCCACCACACCATCTCTGAAGAAAGTGGTGTTAATGGTTATCCTGAAATGCATGTTTCATAAAGAGTCTTAGCATCCTCTCTCAGATCTTAAGACATTCAGATCCACAACAAATAGTTGTTGCCTGTTTCATAGTTATTGATCAAATGACGTACATTAGTAATTTATTATGTGTGTCTGTTATAATGGAGAAATATTAAGTTGAAATAGGATTTTATTGAGGAATGAGAAAATAAAATTCAACACATAGCATGACAGTCAATATTCAGGGCAGATTTTTCACAAAGACCATAAACTACGCATAGTTTCTCACAGGCAATCAGTACAATTACAGCACACACAGAGAGGAGGCATCTTTCCATGCAAAAGGGCATTCTTTTCCATATGCCGTTTCTTTTCTCTGTCAGTATATTTGTTTGCTTTTAAAAGAAGCATTTGTATGTTCCCTCTAAAGAGATGAGCCTGTCGGGGTATATTTGCTAGCTAAGAGTTCTCTCAGCTTGATTCATGTGAATGAAAACCATCTTCACACCTTCAACTGCACTGATTTGAAATATGTGGCAAAGGATGTCATTCTGAAACTCACATTTTTATTTAGAGCTTATAGGAATTAATTCCTGTTCACTGTTCTAATGAACAAAAGATGTATTTCAATAGCAAAGTGAATTGTTTTTACTCTTTATTTGGACTGCACATCTTGAATGGATTTTATATTTTATTGTGCGGTTACATAGAGTAACACTTCTATGTTAAAATTAACTAATATGTTCAAAAACATATCTGTGATTTAGATGTTTTTGTGGTAAACCTACCATTTACCAAGTGAACATTGCAAGCCTTCATCAGCACACGAATTTCAAAACCATGACAGCATTACGGCATCATCAAATCTGGACGAATCATGGAACATGTTAGCCAGACTGTTTGGCCTCCAGCCAAACTGACAGCCAGATGATGACTGAGCTGACAGTCTTTTCAGTCCGCTCAGTTCAGAGAGCAATTCACCATTTAGGAAACAAATACACCAATGGAATGTTGCTGCAGAGACTAATTTTAAGAAGAATAAAAGTTCGATTTTATTAAATCAATTTCTTAGACACTAATCTTGAATGAACAGCATTTGAAGTGAGATAACTCCTGACCTGGAGACTGAAAACAGAATTCACGGTGTAGGATATAAAAACCCATGGAAGAATCAGGAATTAATTTTGAAGTAAGATGTAATAATTCAATCTCTCTGCCTCTGTGAATCTGAAAACAGCACATTACTGAGAGCAGACAGCAGAGAGATCGCAGACAGCCAGAGAATCCCTGATTTAGAGGAGCAGCAGGATATGCTGGGGTGTTTAGATAGTTTTCCAATCAGGAGGAAAATTGCACTTCACTATCAATTGCCTCTGTTTGCTATCAATAGAGTCAAATCATAAGAATAAATTGGGATGGAAACAACTAGCCACATAGCATCCAGTTGACAGTACAAAGCCTGCACTGTCTGATCCAAATGGTTTGGAAAGGAGATGTATTACCCTTTCAGTAAAGAATGTCCTTTGCAGCTTGTAAAATACATGAAATGCTATAAAAAAATTGTAAATGCACCATCACAGTGGTGTGTCAGAGGATGTGGATGTGGGAGAATAATGGGGAGGACTGGTTATTCACATCATCAAGCATGTGTTGACAGATTATCACAGGAGGGTTACAGGGAGAGCAGTTTGTTGGGACAAGTCATCAACACAGATTTCATCATAGCATACTAATGACACATGCATTAAGACTAGATTCAGCTTTTATGTTTTCTAGATCATGATTGCAGTCACAAGATTTTAAGAACGAGGTCAGCATGATGCAAAATTGTTTAACTCATTAACAAACTGTCTGGTTATGTTTATTAAATAAGGATAAATCAGTGGAGAAAACAGAAGGATTTCTTACACTTTTGTTTCATAGTCTTTCCAGGCTTTGTCAAAAGGTTTCTTCAGATCCTGTGGAAAACAAACAAACAAATAAATAAAACAAAACAGAAATTCAAGTTGAAAACAACACAATTATAGAACCGGAAGGAGCATCACATCTAAATATATAATAGATCTAAATATATAATAGATGTTCCATACCAACAAACCCCCATTTAACCTGCTTTAAAGGGACTGGGAGGCTGACTTCGGATAAAGCAGCAGATTCTAACTTATGCTAAACTAAGCTAAGCTAAACCAAGTGACTGCTGGCAGCAGGTGAAAACAGTACGTGCTTATCACGGGGATAGAGCAGATACAAAAAATTTCCCAAAATTTAAGTTTTTGATCATAAAATAATAGCTGGATTAACAGATGATGAGATAATTATATCATAGAATAAACCAACATGTGATGCCTGAGGCTGTAGAGACAAATTCACACACACTGCATTAGCAACAAGCAGGAAGTACAATCATGTCATATTTATCAATAGTAAAATGCGAACTGTCACAAGTTCAGAAAACTTTCCTTCCTAACACACTAATTGGACTAAAATGCAATGTGTGTGTGTTTAAGGCGTGTATTTCATCACAAAGTCAGTCAGGAAGATGGATAATCCTCCTTACAGCTGTCTCAGCAGGAAACTGGGAAAGTCTAGGTGGAAAGTTTTTGGGAAAGCAGCTTGACGGTGTTTGGAATTTGTAAATAAAGCAACGCTGATATTCTGTCATCACGGTTTTGCTTTCAAAAGCTTCTTGAGCAGAGCACTTGACTCAACATCCCATAATGCAATTCAGATTAAACAAAATAAGACAAACAAAAGTAAATATCATTGTTTGCAATTGGCTGTGTCTGAGAGAAAACACTAAAAATTTCTTGTTGCTCGATATCATTCCAAATTATTCTACAGATTCAATGTATTTTTAGACAACACTGTGACCCCGTTGTTGACCTTCATGTCAGCAGTGGAGGATTGACCCCACCTGTCAGCCCACAGAAACGTGTTGATGTTCACTGGACCGACCCAAGGAACACCCCGCCATTAAACTGACCAGCTCAAGGGCAGGAGCCAGTAGAAGACTGAGTCGATCAACAAAGTGACAGACAGGCCAGTAAAGTTATAAAAAAATAAAAAAAAAAGAGGAAGAAAGACAGAACAAACTGCAGGTCAAGAGAGCAAAGACAGAAAGAGGCTGAGCGGAAGGAAATGTCAGTGCCAGAGAGGAGAAAAATGGTAACAATGGCTAAAAATACCGATCCAACAATCACTGGGAAAGGAATAGAACAAGGCCTGGACTAAACACTCCCTGAGAGAGCAACCAGCTCTTAGCACCCTGGTTCCTCATCCAGCTGAACCCAAACTGGGGAAAAGGAATGTCATGCCCTTGACAAGGGCCTTCATTTTCAAGCCTCTCCCTACCGAACGCCGTACATGTCTAAGAAAAGCAGCTCCTGTCAGACATTCCTCACCTTTTCCCACCTCAGTAATGAAAGCACGAGATGGTGAGCAGCAAATCTGTTTTACCAACATAAAAAAGGCTAGGTTCCCTCACACTAGAAAGGAAATCCGTCTAACTGTGGCAGTACCTATTTACTTGTTTAAATTCTTTGCACTCTGAAATTTCTGTCTCTAAACAGAATGATTAATCTGAGTTGCTCACAGCACTGAATAATAATTTAAAAAATGAAATCAAAACCTGTGTCTGCTAAGCCGGAATCAGACTTCGACATTTCTCTGTAATGCATTTATGTTGCCGTGCCAACAAATCCATTAGTTGTTGTGACTTGGCCAAGAGGTGCAGAACAAAGAACAACTCCACCATTCAACCATACAGGACATGTTCTGCTTTTCCTTTGCCATGTTTACAGTAGTGAACAGAGGAGCAGTTTTCAGCAAATGATCTATGGAATCATGGAAATGTAAAAAAGTACACAAGAGAAGTCAACTGACATCAATGATGACATTATGACACGTCCCATTGGCTGGTCAGACGTCCTGAAAAGGGATCTAATGACCACAACCCCCTATGTGACAGGATAGGCTAATTCTGTGCAGCGCAATCAAAGGAATGCACCCACTCAAAAATGTGTCCTTAAAATTTCAGAGAACAGTCAAAAATGGCCTATAAATTTTCCCACAATTACATGTTCTGGGCTTGCACCAGAAGGTAGTATGACTAAGCCACGGTGGCTCAGTGTAAATGAATTGAGTAAGCCTCAAAAAGCCACACTCTGTGTCCAAGACAGCAGCTTGCTATAAGAGCAAGTAAAACTTACAAGTAAACATTGAGTAATATTTTGTATGACTGTATCTTCACATAGTGAATGCAAGTTTTCAATTGTTGGGGGGTGTAAAACCACACTTGTCGTGGGGTGTGTGTGTGTGTGTGTGGGGGGGGGGGGGGGGATACAACCCCATTTTTTAGAAAACGGGGTTGTTTTACTGCATTCTGGTGCATTTCTATTCTATTTCTATTCTAAGGGCAAAATCTTCTGTTGAGTTTACCTACAAAAATACACTAAAGTCAACAGTTCAAGCTTAACTATATTTCTATCCTACTTTATGCAGATATGAATGTGAAATTCAACAATTGAAAATTTGCATTCACTATGTGAAGATACAGTCATACAAAATATTATTCAATGTTTACTTGTACGTTTTACTTAGACTAGAAGACATTTTAACTTTGACTTAGACACTTGGATTTTAATAAATTTGATTCTTGGTATTACTAAATGTTTACTTATAAGTTTTACTTGCTATTATAGCAAGTGAGGTGCAGTGGCTCAGTGGTAAAGCGGTCGGTAGAGTGGGTCGTCCTATGATTTAAGATCGGCGGTTCGATTCCCGCTCCCGCCCCCCCAAAAATACCCGGAGGTGAGCTGACAGTGGGAGGTGTCAGCTCATCTCCGGAGCACTGCCAAGGCACCCTTGAGCAAGGTGCCGTCCCCTTTACAAATTGCTCATTTGAGGCGCACCAAGAAGGAGCTGCCTGCCACTCTACCTCCCCTGCATGCCTACAGGCCCCTTTGTGTATGTGTGTGATACAGGGGCCTGTACTCACAAATATATATGTATGCATGCGTTTGTAATCAGTAGCTAGAGTGTGCGTTCTTAATTTCCCTTCGGGGATCAAACCAGTATATAAAATAAAATAAATAAATAAAAAATAAAAAAACACATTTACATGCATCGCTGGTTATTCCTGCCGGTCATAGGGATCAAAAGTCTAAGACTACAAAAAAGTATTGATAATATCTTTCATTTACCTTCTGATCGGTCTGTCACCACTCCTCCCCCCTCTCAGCATTCACCATTTGTTGTTCAATTAGAATTTTAACACAAAATCTACTATAAAACACTCTATTCTCATTTTCTTTCGATCGATCGTCCTCTCCTTGTTGTACACCAATTCGCGGGTTTAGCTTGTAAAAATAGAATCCTTGTTTTTTCATTTGACGAGAGGAGGTCATGACTTGAGTGCATATTTAATGATCGGGAGCGTTCGGGTCACTTCGGCTATTTCCGTCGGCATGCGTGCCGACGAAGAAGAAGAAGATGACAAAGAAGAAGAAGAAGACGAAGAAGATGGGCGCTGCCTAGCGAGAGAAAAGATTTGTTTTCTTATGTTATCACTCGGGGATTTTGTGAGTCCAAAAAAGTTGTAAGTTTGAGCCTTTTTTCCCCTAAAAATAAGAACGCCACTGTGGCTACACAGGCTAAAAACCTTGTAGCCACTCTGGAATTTACTTTGCCTATGGCTATGGTGAAGTGGCGAATGGTAGCGCAAGCCCAGATATTTAAATAGGTTGTTGTTGCAGTTGCGATGGTTTTTCTATTCTCTCTCTTCAAACCTCGATCGGTCTCTTATCTAAAATGACCAATAGCAATCAAGCATGGGCCACTCGGCTGTTCACGACCCACTGAACCACAATAACACACAGTACAGCTGGACTCGCCTCATCGCTCACTGGAAAAGCGTGAGACCACAGACCTGTTTTCTCACACTTTTCCTCTTACACAACATAGATTATACAGTAACTACACACACACTAACTGAATAGCAGTGAGCTGATGTGACTCATGTCGGGTTAGAAACACAGACTGGTCAATAAGCAGAGGATAAGGCATGACATCATCCCGCTCTCAAAGTTCCCTGTTAGCAGAAAGGTCTCCCGGAATCAGCACTTTCCATTTTCCACAGCCTGGAGTGTGTGCTTATCTTCAACAATAACACTACTGAGTCTTCCTGGGACCCCACTGCAGCCTTTATTTTTTTGTAGTACTGACAAAGCTGCATCCTGTGTCAGGACTACAAAGCTTTTCACAGCAATTTTACCTGCTGCAAAACGCACCAATTAAAAAGCAAGAGCTGACTTTGACAAGAAATGCAAATTGCTCGTGGTGGTAAAAAGGCCATGAAAGTACATGAGGGGGAAAAGTGAGCTTTTAGCAGAGGAACAGCAGGGACACGTTGCTAGGTGGTAGCCTGTAATCACTGAGCCATTAATGTCCATCCCACCGGGGTTAGTTCATCGCACTCCTTGCCAAAGGCGCTACTGCCGGAATATTAACAAGATCTGTGAGAACAAGGGCCACCATTAAGTGCAGAGTTAAACCAAATGAAAAGCCCAGTAACTATCTGCCACACAGCTTAAGTAATTGCAAAGCCTTTAAATGTGCAAAACTGCACTTTTACTGCATTTGAAGAAAATAAAATTTAGTCATTTCCCTATTTTATTTTTTTTTCCTCCTTTGTTCCTTATGATCCTATGAGACTTTATCCGAGCTGTTACCTATCCTTCCTGTTGTGGTTCTATATGAAGAAAAAATGTCTTAATTTAGCATTTATTTACAATTTGCTGCATGTGGAAACACAGGGAGCTTTGGAAAGATTTTCACATCCTCAAATTATCATTAATATTATAACTACTTTTGCTTTATACAATAATCTGAACTTTTAAACATCCCTCTGTCTCTTTCCTGACAACGATGTCCAACCAATTACTTAATCCTCCTTTCTTCCTTCTCTCCCTGCAGTCTAAAGAACACATTATGCAGGTCTGGACTTCCTCCCTCCTCACAGGTATTTCCTCCTGGGACAGGACAGGGGTGAAAAGCACGATAATGACAGAGGAGGAGGATGAAGATGATTAACATGAAGACAGGGACCAGGGAACCGCCTCAGGGTGTGGAAGTGAACAACAGGTTGAAAAGGATGACGGTGTGTAAATGTGTGCACATGTCCTAACCTATAAAACAAGCAGCAGCTCATTAGCCCCCGTATCATTGGGGTAATGAGAATCACCCAAGAGCTAATGGGCAATGAGTGGGTACACATTACAGACGTGGCTGGCTGCCACAGCCAAAATGATTGGGTGGGGAGTTGGGGGTGGGGTGTAATGTCAACAGTGCAAAGGACACATGAGGGTGAGAGAACGAGAGAGCAGAAAGAGATAAGTCAGGGAAGAAAAGGCAACACTTGGGAGGCTGGAAAAGAGCATAAAAATAAAAAGGTTCAGAGGTCAACACAGGGTCAAGTGGCTACTGGTCGTGGGGACAGTCAGTATTTCTATGGCAACCAGACTCATTATAGACCCATCACTTCAAACCTCGGAAAGAAAGGCAGGCAAATATGTCTCCATAACACCAAGTATCAGAAACGGCCAAACCGAGAATGAAATGTCAGGACTTTTAGCATTTCCTCTTCCTGCCTGCTGTGGCTTAAGGAAGTTGTTAATGTGTTCAAAGCAATACAAATGGTGAAGTCTGGTTGAACTGCGTATATGGTAAGATACTACTGCTTACTGGCTTCCTTGAAGGTCACTATTGATTCAATAGAGGATTAAACCTATAATATATCACGTCAAGTTGCCTTACCCCTTTGACTCCCTTCAGGTCTCCTTTCAACAGGCTATCCAGAGGAAAGGTGATGATGTTGTTCATGTTTTGGAACTTGTGGAATGGAAAGAGAGACAAGGAAGTTAGAAAAGGTTAGACTATCAGAAGATTTAAACCTGAAGGGAGAAAGAAATCACTCTCAATGCAAAATGCAAATTTATTCAACTCCTGCTTTTTTATCAGCAAATTATAGTATTCATCAGCTGTTTGTAACAACACATTAAGTGCAATAGATTTTAAACTAATTTCAATCAAAACACAATGTTACTTTGAATCATTGGGGTGGTCACATAGCAAAAACCAACCATCTGGAATCTGATGGGAGGAAGAATGAAGCATATGTTGAAAATAACACCCTGCTTAGAGTAAAATATAGCACTGGTGCGGAGATGCTCTGGTGCTGCTTAACTTACTCTGGCACTGGAAACTTGCAGGTTTTAGAGGGTAAGATGAATTCCATAAAGTGTGAGGAAAACCACAAAAAAAACATCTTGTCCTCAATTAGGATGCTGAAGTTTGGGTGATATTGGATATTCAGAAATGACAATGAACTCAAGCAGACTTCAAATTCCACCTTGGCCTGAATAACTCTGGATTGGCCACCACTCAAGTCACATAGAAAACGTCTGTCAGGAAGTGAAGAAGGCAGCTTCAGCATGTGAACCAGGAATATCATAAAACCTGGAGGCCTTTGCACACAAGGAATGGGCTAAGATTCCTGAACATGTTGTCTGACTTTGTAACACATTTGCAGTAACACGGTTTCAACAGAGTACTAGAGCAATAAAGGCTTTCTATTCTATTTTATACAAGTGATACATCAAATACAGACTGCAGCAATCAGTATAAGACCCTTTATTTTAAATACAAAAATAGCTAGGTTGGTAAAAGGGTCGATACAACCTGGGTGTTGTATCAACCAATTTAAATTTCTGTGCTGTGGTTTAATCATAGAAAACAGTTGATAAATAATACATTTGACCAAGAACCCTTTTAGTATCCCCAGGTTTTTGTGCAAGTGCATGTTGTGTCTTCAAGTTTATATCAGTTTTCTACTCTTAGGTGATATTGCGTTAAAAAAAAATGAAAGAAGGAAAAGAAATGCAATACTTGCTGTACAGTATGCACAAGACATCAAAAATGAAACATGATCCCTGACAGACAAAAAACTCTCCATTTTGTGTTTCAGTTAAGACTGGCCTCTGAGAGACGCTGCTCAAGTTTTCAGAGATAACATCTTCACATCTAGGCCAAGCTGCAGTTCATATTACTTTAATATGAGGTGTTGAGATAACATCGGTACAGAATCTCAGGCTCCTGGTCTTGGTATGAGTTGATACAGCATCCACGGGCAGCGCCAGACCTCACAAGACGGTGTCAAATTTTTTGAATAAACCTTTGGTTTCCATACAAAGCCTGGCTTTAGCAGAGCAGAATCAGGTTCAGTTAGATGCTGAAAGATATTTTGTGCTGCACTGGCATCTTGAACATCTGATTGGACATCAACAGCTATCTCCTGGCTTCGGATTCCAGGTGGACTCACCAGGTTTTTGAAGAGGGCAGTGAGCTCCTTGGTGAAGACGGAAAACTTGAGGAAAGCCGAACCCAGATCAGGATCGTCTCTGTAAACACAGTTTTCTCCAAATTTCTCCAGGGCTTGGGTGTACTGCTCCTCATTCTCTACGTGGGCTGGAAAAAAACACACAAACATAAAAACACGTCACATTTGAAAGGTAGCAGGAGTCAAACTTAAAATAAAAATCAAATCACTGGTGCCTCAAATTGTTATGGTTGTGATCTTGAAGTCTTGTCCACCATTACTTGTGACCAGACAGACATGTTTTCTCCACTGACGTGGATTTAGCTTTTTATTTGCTCTTGTTTACTTGATTGACAAAAAATGCCATAGGTAAAGGGATAAATTGATAATTGGTTCTGAACTGTACCAAACGTTATGTCTTGAATAGTAAATAAATAATAAATAATTTGTGGCGTAAAAATAATTCCAAATAAATGAAAAATTAAAAGACAATGAGGAAATTGTTGCTGTTATATCTTTTATCCACATTTTCCCACCCCTTGATGGCAGAGAAAGACTAAAATCAAAGGCAGTAATAGCTAAATAAAATATGAAGCTGAAGATGAACACAAAAACAAACATGTTTGCCCTAAAATTGAACTTCCAGTCAAGGACAAAACCATAAACACATCATCACCAAATCTGTCCATTACCTAGAGGACAGGTTAATACTAATAGATGAAGCTGGATTAGCTCACATCTCCACTGCCGACAAATCAACCACGTTACTTCAAGGACAAAGCTGAAAGCCTTTCAGAAGCATCCTGTTGACCTCCTCACTGCACTTAGATTTAACTGGAAACATCAAATGTTAGGTGATCCGAGAGGTGAGGAGGATGAGATGATTATTTTAAGACAGATTTGAAGTGGCAAAATGAGATTGTGATCTACTTCTGTGTGACCTACCCCCCTCATCCCACCCCCCTACACACACACACACACACACACACACACACACACACACACACACACACACACACACACACAAAATCCCCAGTAGTCCAAAATCTTATTCAAAATAAACCACCACCAAATCCTCACCTTTATAAAGTCTGACTTATGGTAGGGCTTATAATTATTCCTCAAATCTTCTGGTGATTAACTTCCAATTGATGAACAATGAACAAAATAATTAATTTCTTAGAATTAGTTTTACTGTTTGCTACCTCGCCATATAAATAAAAAAAATCTGTATCACTAAATCCATTATTATGTGTCAAATTCAAATGTGGACGTCATCTTTTAATTCCTTCTCTATGGCAAAGGTAAAGAGTCTGGATCCAGATCTTATCACAATGTAGATCAAAAGGATTATTGTGGAACTCTTGCAGAAACACCATCAGCCCCCGTTCAAAACCATTTGACTAATCCGGCAAACAGAAAGACAATCAAACCAACACCAGCAAAAACAAAATATTTTGACCCTGTTAAATACAGTTTATAGTTTACAGCTGTGAAATGCATCGCACAGAGAGATGTCATAAACTTCAATTGATGTCACATGTTGGGCGATCACCACACACCCTCAGCCTACTGTTCACACATTAGCTCCAGCTGTTCTGCTGTGGCTCTGAGCAAACAGGCTGACGGGCTACTTTTGTTTCTTAAGTCCCATACGACAGCTCACCCAACCAATCATTGTTTTTATTCTAGCCTGAACACATGAACACGCATACAGCTGTAAACACCAAAGAACTACACAGCATGTTGAGCTAGTTTACAGGACATATGGCATGCATGGAAAGGAGCGAGACACGAGGAAACAAGCAGCCTTTTCTAGTTTCCACTGGAAACAAAACCTGCTCACATGTTGGCTAAACATTAGCGACGCAGTAAGCCAGTGTTCAGGGACATTCATAAAGATGAAGGGCTTTCCATCAGATCAAACGTTTCACTTAGGAGTAGGTCCAAGTCCTCAACATCAATCAACACTTAAAAACCTGTCTAGTATGTTTTTTATGCCAAGAAGCTCTTCTACTTCTGACTTTTCAGAAGTAGAAGATTTCTAAAAACACTTGTGGGCACCCAGTGAAACTTGACATGAACAGGAGGAAATGAAAGATTTTTTGTTTTTATTTAGACTAAAATCACACAACAACATTAAAAAGGATCAATCAGTCATCAAAATCCAAATAATATTCTACATATATGTTGAAAGTTATAGGATTCCTAGAAAAACAGAAGATCACCAACACACCGCAAATCACAATGAGGATTTATTTGAAGCTGAAACT
The DNA here is from genome assembly GCF_040054535.1 of Antennarius striatus. Lineage (NCBI taxonomy): Eukaryota > Metazoa > Chordata > Actinopteri > Lophiiformes > Antennariidae > Antennarius > Antennarius striatus. The sequence continues at coordinate 12,062,753 of NC_090792.1, forward strand.
GAAGACTGTGTTTTATATAAATGCATAACAATAAAGACATGCAGCATTATAACTGAAACACTGAGGAATGTCTCACTCCCCAAAACACAGTAAGAGCTTTGGAACCGTGTTGCTTTAAAAACTATACCCATCTGTTTTGATTGGACCTGTTGACTTTTCCATATATAAAAACTTGCAGAAAGATGCATGACATAGTTGCAGACCTACAAGCAGAGTCCTGGAGAACAGAGGCCATGATACTGAGTTGGACACAAACACTGACAAGTCTACAATGTTCTTCACTTTATCTCCCCTCAAAAACACATGCAGGAAGAAAAACAATATGCAGATTCCTGCCATTTACAGAGGACTATCTCGCTTTCCAAAGGCTTATTTTGCAGCTTCTTCCATCTCCCTCTCACACAGAGAGGGTTTAATCATTAGACAGCAGGCATGCTTCTGCTTCCTCTTTTGGTCTCTCCCACACTCATTGCCTTACATCCAGCTCCACCAGGATGGAACTCACCAACTCTTTGTGCAACTAACCTCACATCAACTCATTGTCTCTGCAGAGTCGATGGAAACAGCCATGGATACCGAAAGAAGGAAATTAAGTCCACTTTAACATGCAGGAGATAGAGATCAGGAATTATAGGGCATTTACTGTAAATAAACAATCTAAAAGACAACGAACAAGAGTTTGAAAAAGAGTTGACACCAAGATCCATATCATTATCAAGTATGATAATTCTGCTGTTTTGTTTTTTTCTGCAGTTTCTACCCCTACATTGTGGAACCGTGCTTTTTCTCAAACAAAGACATTTTACACTGTGTTTATTATTGTGTTTTATTATTGTGTGTTGGGGTGGGGGGGCCAGGAAAAGAGATATGGACCGTCTGAACAGACTCATCCGTAGAGCGGGCTCAGTGGTCGGGCTGAGCCTGGACTCTGTGGATATGCTTCTGGAGAGCAGGACCATGTCTAAAATTAAGGCCATCATGAACAACACCAGGCACCACCTACACACCACCTTCTCCCAGCAGAGAAGCACCTTCAGCGGCAGACTGCTGTCACACAGCGCCTCCACAGAGAGGCTGAGGTCCTCCTTCGTGCCCCGTGCCATCAGGGGATACAATGACTCTCTCAGGAAGAGCGGGGGGGAGGTGGCGAGGTCAGCACAGGGTTGAATATGGATTTAATTTAATTTAAATTTAATTTTATACTGTTGTATATATATATATATATATATATATATATATATATATATATATATATATATATATAATTTATTTATTTATTTTTTATACTGTTTTATATTTTAATTCAATTTTATACTGTTTAGATTTTATTTTATACTGTTTATATTTTAATACTGTAATATTTTTAAATTTTATACTGTTTATATTTTAGTTATAGTTTAGTATATAAGTCCTGTTAGTGCTGCACGTGCCTGTCTGTTAGTGTAATGTATGTCTTGTGGTATGTCCTGTGATGTCAATGTTTCCTTTTCTCCTGGTATTTATCCAGTATTATTTGTTATGTAATGTCTGAGCAATGGATATATGCAATTTCCTCCGGGATTAATAAAGTATCTATCTATCTATCTATCTATCTATCTATCTATCTATCTACACACACAAAGCAGAATTTCCATACTTTAGGCATATAGATACATATTGAAATAAAAGCACAACTATAACCAACATGCATAATTGCCCCACTGTAAAGACTTGATATGCCACTGTAGGAGAGAATTCAGGTTAAGTGAAATGCTACTGAACCCCTTCTCTCTTTATTCTGAGCTAGTTAGCTTACTTTAACACAAGGGCATCAAAATACTACTACGGACAGTTCTAAAAGCCCCCCAAGAGGTCATTGAAGGAAAAGAACGGCACACACGTAACACCACATTTAAATTTTTAAGATATATTACACTAACTGCTTCCTACTGCTTTCAGTCATTCCTCTTGGCTAAAATAAGCAGCTCCTGCACACACACACGAAGGCAAAGAAAATAAAAAACAACTCATCTTCTAAAATGCTAAATATTGGGGATTTTACCCTCTAACTTTAGTGCAGTGTAATGACACCATTGTGGGAATTTCATTTTCGAGTCTACTTGGCTGCCAGGAGTGATGTGTGTGTCAGGTGTGTGTGGCAGTGATTCATACAAGGCATCGTACATCATCAAATTCAGAGTTTCCTGATGCAACGCTGACAGAGTGCTGCATTATTCAGGAACCCCATCAAGCTATCCTGCCCACCTTTGGGTACCAGAGCTGGAACACAATGTTCACTCGTTTGCCTGGAGTTGCTGTCGGTTCAGCAGCTTTTGGCAGGTCTATCCCAGCAGCTCTACTCCACCAGCTCCAGGTTATTCAAGGGGTGCTGGTTTATTCATCAAAATGCACAAGCTGACAATCTGACAGGTCCCAGCAGCAACACGGGGATCTGTCACTCATCTGTACAGCCTCCCCATATCTCTTCCTTTTTTAGCTCATTCACTAATAATTTCTTGCTCTCTGGTTCTCAACAGTGTGGCACCAAATTGCCATCTCTATACTTACTTCCTCATTGCTAGTCAAGACATTGCTGAAAATATCCTTTCAGTGCTTGGACTTTATAACCAGGAGTGCTTCCCTGGTTAATGATGCGTTCAGTGTCTATTCTCCGTGTGGTGTGTGATTAATTACACTTTATACCAGTATCCTCCCTGACAAACCATCAAATTATGGTTTTGCTCTTTTTCTCCCAGAATTCTTTTTGTTCCTTTAGCACAACTGGTGTTCTACACATCACCACAGTAATTTTGGATTATTTTTCCATTTATTGCATTCCAAAATTTTATCAACAGTAATTTCTAAGAAGACTTTGGGAACTGTTGATATCAATATCTTTTGGGTTTTATGGCCAGGTGTTTGCTGCCAAGATCAAGTGTATATTAAAACTAGAGTATTTTTAGTGGAACTTGCATGTAAATACTCTTAAATTCAAATGAATTATATTTGACTTACACATGGTTGAGCTGTTCTGTTGCACTATGGCTCAAACCAAAGTTGCACCAGAGTGGCGTAGCTTGTACATGTGCTTCTGACAAGGAATATCCCACATAATCTGATTGGAGTTATTTCTTGTATGGTTTCTATTGTTTTACTACTTTTTAATATTCTTTGTTGTTTTTTCTTAATCTCCAGAGAATTTTTATTTATGGATTTATAAATTCACCAGATCTTAGATTGTAACAGATGAATAGAAAATTATTTATGGGTGAACGGCCGTTTTAAGTGTAGTGTTTCATAAATGGTCCCAAACAAGAGACAATATCTGGAAAATATTTAATTGTCATCCGTCTCATCACAGCCAGATAAAATAGTTAAGACATAAAACAGGGATTCATGTCGTTTGTGCTGAAAACAGAGTTTGGAGAGCTCTTTTTGAATGCTAGAGGTCATGGCGACTCCACTTAATAAGGGCTTACCTTGGAAGGTCTGTACGTAACAGCATTCCCAAAAGCATTTCGACAAACAAAGGTGTTTCTCTTGTAATCACTGGGGAATCTGGATGAGCTTCACACTTAAAGCCTGATTTACTTCTTCCTTACTTTTTCTAGTGCATGCAATAACTTCAACTCTCCAGTGTATACTCTGTTGTACTAACATACAGACTGAGACGCAGCTAATTTAGCAACAAAATGGTCATTCACTGTGTAATTTTAACAGCAGGACCAAATTGTAGAAGTTACTCTCAAAAATCTACACCTGCACAAGATCAGCCTTTCATGGCACTGGATGATAGAATGGATATTCTGAGTCGGCAGACACACACAAAGGCAACATCCATTTAAATGCATGCGTAACAGTGGAGTCCAGTGAAAATGTCCATGCCTCAACACCCGCATGCAAACACAGGGTGCCCCCCAGCTGTTCCTTTGGGGGTCTGGATCCGACAGCTGCCCCTTGGGTTTAAACAGAACTCACACTGTTTTGAAAAAGACATGCTCAGCACATTGTTCAGAGGTCACTCCCCTCACTCGCTGGCCAAACAAAAGACACTGCAAAGACCGCAAACTGGCAGAGACAGCATCAATGAGTGTAGCAAAAAATATATAACCACCCTTCTCTGCATGAAAGGCAGCAGAACAAATGCTTTGGGAACACAGAGATGCAATTAATTTATTACGCTCTTCTGAATAAACTAATTATCCAGTGTAACGAGAACCCGCTCAGTATCAATTCTTAGAACTGCCTGGCTCTCTGTCCAGCAGCTGGGAAACCCCAAATTCTGAAAGATATTTCATTAAGATATATTTTAAAATGAAAAAGGGCAGCTCTTACAACAGGAAACATTTCAAGTGACTAAAATGATAACAGAAAGATACAGAAAGCATGGAAGGACAGAAAGCAGGACCCACCGAGACCAGAGGAGTAGATGGCCTTCACCGACTTCTTCATCTTGTACAGAACACTGCGGTCCACATCCAGAGCCTAAACAGACACACCAAGAAGAAGACACTGGGAAGTCATTGTCAAATTATATGGTTAATACTCTAATGAGTCACTTTTACGCATCTTGTGGATGGTGAAACGTCCAGAACGCCTGATTTCACTTCATTCATTCAGTAGTTATTTCTATAAACTGTCTGTTGTTCCAATCACATCATTGTACAGTATGTTATGAATGTTACCTGTAGCTATCTGGTATGAGCATGGAGTCCTCATTTGTCATCTCACCAAAAGCACCGATCAGTCCATGACTGAGCATAAAACCAGGTATATTTGAAGTCTACTTTGCAAGTTTGTTCCAGGTGGGACTGTTGCACCTGGACCACCCTCATTCTTCTGCATTAAATGTTGAAAAAGCCGAATCGGGGGTTGTTATTGTTCCACGCCTGAGTCGGCAGCGGAGGTAATAACAGTGACAAATTGTCGTTTGTAAAACGGAGAAAGCCCGGGTGTAGTGTGGTGTTGTTACAATTAATTATGTAAGATTTTACATTTACGTTTAAGTGGAGGACTTACATTTCAACTAGGAGACGTTGTCAGCTAAGTTAAAGAAGAAAATCAACTAAAAATGTGTCAACTTCATGCAGTTCAAACTGACAATTCAAGTCGATAACTTACATTTATGAGTTCCATGCCCATCATTATAATGATGAACACTCACACAAACACACACACACACACACACACACACACACACACACACACACACACACACACACACACACACACACACACACACACACACACACACGCCTTCGATTGGAGTGTGCAGAGTGTGTGTCAATGCCATTTCCACTCTGGCTGTAAGTAATGAATTATTCAAGGTAAAGCTAAGAATAGACTTGAGCTCCTCTCTCAGTTATCATAGCAGTATGTGTGTGTGTGTGTGTGTGTGTGTGTGTGTGTGTGTGTGTGTGTGTGTGTGTGTGTGTGTGTGTGTGTGTGTGTGTGTGTGTGTGTGTTGTGTGTGTGTGTGTGTGAGTGTTCATCATTATAACAGCTTGTAGGACTACAGCAATGAGCATCTGAGGTCCCTGACATGTATGACATATGTGAGCAGTAACCTATGAATAACCACTTACACATGCAATTTGCAATGAAGCATATGCTAACAAGAAAAAAAAACAACAGTCCAGCCGTCCAGCTGAAACAATGCAGCACTGTACCAGCGATGAATGACAGAGTCTCTGGGGATGAGGGCGGCTTTAGGAAATTAGTTTTTAGAAGCTTTATTAAGTATGTCCGCCCAACCGTGCCATAGGCGCCACCACTTTTCCCTGCCCTGCTCCCATCTGGATGAAACATATCAGATCCCCTCAATCCCCAGATCCCCACTCTGAAAACAAAAACAAACAATGGCTACCATTCAGCGACCTGACACACACACACACACACACACACACACACACACACACACACACACACACACACACACACACAACACACACACACACACAAAGCATACAAGAAGTGACTTTGAATGGGAACTGACAGATTTACATTTGAAAGTTTTAATGGCATAAATAATAGAGATAAAGAGATGAGACGAAGGCGATGACACTGAAACCTTCAACTCCTGTATAAGTTGCTGTTCACGGGGACTCATAAAAAATGTCTGAATTCCATTTCAGTGTTTCAGTCTCAGGGTTTGGCATATTGTAGGGCAGTCATGATCACATGACTACGATAACAGCAGTTTGCATTCATTGGCGTCATCGTATAAACAATTTATAAAGGTCAAATTTTTGTCATTAGATTGTGTTTCATATTTTGATCAGAGCTGCAACGCCCTCTGATTGGTAAACAAAATCTACCCATGGCATCCTGGGATTGTAAACCATGTGGCTAAAAAACAAGATAACAACATAAATGTTTTCAACATGGAACATCTGATGAATAAATACTTCCAATTTTGAGCTATGTGTGTGTAAATTTATACTTTTTTTCAGTAGAGTTGAGACACAGATTGCATAAAGTATTGTTTATTAAGTAAACTTGGTCAGTCTAATTCACACCTAGTCCTAGACACAAAACAACAACACATTAAAAAAAAAATAGAAGAGCTTGTTCATAAAACTGAACTTCTAACTGCAATTTAATATGATATTTTTGACCAGGGGTACCAGGAAGCTGACTAGAAGCTACTTGTCCCTCTGAGTAAAACTAAAACTTATACTGCTGTGGTTTCTTTCAGCTTCTGTTAAATGTCATCATCCCATTAACCTACTCAGACCTCACTCAGACACAAGACACCCCATACTGTAAAACTTATACTTCAAAAAACAAAGCAAAGAGGAACAGAGTGAAAAAATGTTTTTTTATCAGAATAGACTGGGATCTGTGTCTACACCGAAACCACACAAAGACTCAAAAAGGTAACCAGACACGGTCTCTGCTTTTTTTTTTTTAGCAGAGCTTATATTACCTGAGGCTGCTCCGTGAGTTTAACACAATCCCAGAAGAAAAGCCTTGAGAGCAATGAAAGCATCTCCTGAGCTTTTGTGAGAAAGTAAAAGTCTTTATAGGTTGTATAAAAAAATAACATCCATTTATCCACAAGTTTGAGGATTGCAGGAAAGATTGTATTGATTTTTAAGTTCTGATATAACATATTAAATGTCAAAGAATGATGTTTTTTTCATCCAAGAATGTTAATCATTGTGCAACTTTGGATTGGACCAATCATAAAGCCATTTCTATAGCTGTAATACTTGAAAGTTCAACGGTAGATACTCTGTTGTCTAAACGAGACCATGACCTGTTAAAAACTAGAACCTCTTTACTTATTATTCAAGGCCGTAAGTGTGGAGTCACTATACTCAGATCTAGCTCATGACAAATTAAGTAATAGCGTATAAATTATTAAAGCCGACACACATAGACACACACCAGCATCAGCCTATAGCCGACCCTTTCACATTTAGAGAGCTGTGTGACTGGGAGACAAACCAGTGGGGGTCAGACAGGTGTGGTAATAAACCAGTCCTTGCTGAGCACAACAAAAACACTGCCCTAAATCACTCTCTCTTTCACATCTCTTGAATTGCTTTCACACTTCTACCCCATGAGATCTGTGGTCTCTATTCTTTGGGAAAAAGTCTTTTTAGACTCTTCTAACTTCAGACAAACTACTCAGAGAGAGAAAGAGGGGAATTCCACCATCTACAAGCATTTGATGAGCAGCATCAGATCTCATTCATCACACAATAGAGGAGGCCTCTTAGTCTGCAGCTGCTTCACAAGCACACTTCATATGACATTTGTGCAACGTCAGCATTTTTCCACTCCTGATGGCTACGTGCAGTAAACTATCCGGAATGGCCTTCTTTTGTCTTCCTGCCACTGACCAACCGTTTCAGTCTGAGTGGGAGGAGGAACCCCAAACCGGATCGAACTAATCCTCGTCTTAATGCCCGACATCATCATCATCATTATCATCATCGTCACCACTAATACAAATGGGCACCATCTGCTGCCAATCCAAATCCAAAGACACAGGATCACAACAATGCTGGGGGGTCATGGGGGTCATTGCTACTGTGATCCATTCACTTATGATGACGCATTTCCTGAAAAGCTGAGTGAAGCGCATCAGGTTACCAACTTATGTGAACACAGTACAGATGCATGGACACACAGGGAAGGAAATAAGACACTGAAAACTAATTAATGTTGAGAATGCTCAGATCGATTACAGTACGAGTTTATGCTTAGAGTGACAATCTTCAGCTTGAGTTGGGTTCTGCTGAAAGAAATATATCCAGAGATCAGCAAAAAGTAAATCAAATACAAGAATAAAGAAAAAAAATTAATCTTGAGAATTCCTTCTTCCACATGTGTAACTTACTCCTGTTGCAGTAACTGCAACCACCTTTGGGCGAATTTAAAAAAGCATAGCCAGACTCAAAATAGGTGTGTAAACTGACCAACTCAGCTTCTTTCAGAAGGTCAGCTGGAAGTACAAAGTTAGAATAAAAAGATCCAAAACCAGAACAAATGAATCCAATGTGCTCTATCCGACATTCTTCAAGGTCTGTAAAACCAAACCCAGAAAGGGAAATTGGTTTAAACAGGTCACCAAGTCCTTTCAAAAGTCCCTTTATATGGATACAACAGATGAGGAATGCTATGCTAATTCTTCCCAGAAAAGGTGGGTCAATTAAAACTTGGCCAAAGATGCAGCTAAAGAATTATTTTCATTATTGATTAATGTGCTGAATTAATAATAATAATACTTAATGAATATTTCTCTGATTAAGATTTTGCTCACCAGCTATGGAGCATGGGTTCTATTCACTTGATTAATTTTTATCGATTAAATATAATTAATAATCTGATCTTCCTGAAAGACAATTGAGCCACTTTCAGCACCTCAAGCACTGGGATTAACATATAAACACAAAGGAAGACAAGACGCTGCTCACTGTGAATGAAGAGTGAATCCACACACACTAACATCTAAGAGCAGTCCTCTCCACCTCTGTCTAAAGAGAAAAGAAATTCCTGGATGATTGCTTGCTGGATTAACCGACAGTAGAGAAAGAGACCCAGCCCCATTGTTCCGGCCGACTAACTGTCTGCTGATGACAGCATGTCTGCCTGGCAAGACGCTGTCCGACTGTTCGGCACACACAAGCATCCAATTTTAACACAACAAAATCCAAGCGCTTCTCCACGTCTATAGCAATGCCACTGCCACACTCATTTCTTTTGACACACACAAATCTGGATCCTGTCCGGTGTCTCTTAATAACTTGGCTACTAAACTTGTATAACCCTTTAAGCTAACCCCCCCAAGACAGTCATGTGAGGAAACAGTCTGCCACATGCTGTGAAAATCAGGTAATAAGAAGGCTACAGGCCGAGATCCAATTATCCAGTTTATTGTGTGGTTTTGACGTGTGAGTGCAGTATTGAAGAGGGTGATGGCTGTGCTGGGTTGTAAACCATGCTTCATGAAGGTGGTAGATGTTGCATGACAAACCCCAATACACGCCAAACTACAAAACCTCTGGCGTCAGAAACCTATTGATGTTGCATGCCTAGAGGTGAGAGTAGAGAGGGAATAAAGCAGTCTTCTGCCATTTTTCATACAGCTACTTCAAAAATAGAACGGACTCTACATCATAATTTTTATGACTCATCACATCTCGTGTCACGAGTGACTGCGTTTTTGTTTTTTTTTGATAGTTATAAGCACTTTTGCTGTCAGACACTACGTCATACAAACAAGCTTGTTTCAAGTACTGTAGTTGCCTGTCTTAAAAGGTACACCCCTTCAGAGGGGCATTGAAGACAATCACCCTCACAAACAATCTGACTCCTCTCACTTGTAAAAACAGCATTACACACAAAATACAATGGCAAAAAAATGCCAACATTCTGCTCTGCAGAGAGGAACTTCTGTCACTTGACAGCAATCCATGGATAATTTCCCCTCACAAGTCAGCATTTCTGCAGGTGTGTCATTACAGTGGTTGTCTTTTCTCTATAAACACTCCTGTCCGGCCCTGGTACAGTATGGTCTCTCTCTCTCTCTCTCCACCTGAACATCCACAGAGGAAAAGCTGTGACTCATTCAAAACACATGTCAAATATACAGTTTAACACCGCAGGCATCAAAGAGAAGGCAGATCCCTCAGGAAATGGCCTGAGTCAAGTTGTTTGCCGTTGCACAAACTATCTCTGTTACAGCCATTTATTTTAGCGATGTCTGCTCCAGACAGAGTGACTCTAAACTGCTATAAATTCCACTATAAAAAACGGTGTCTGAAACACCCTTTAAAGTGTTTCATTCACAACTTTTCTCAGTGCTGAGGGAGTAAAGTCAATATTTGGACAAAGGTGGATTCCGTCGAATGAAGTGCTGTCAGGGTTTTGCTGTCCTTACAGACAACTGAGATGTGTGTGTAGTCATGGAAAGCAAGGAAACATTCAGCATTCAAATTCAGCAGACTTGGTGGACTTTTTTACAACATCATAAGACTGTTTGACACAAATGAGTTCACTGCCCCAGCCATGAGCTGTAAGAGCAGTGAAAACTTAAACTGAAGCTGTATCTACCAAAGATAGAAACACTTGCAAACAAATATGCCGTTCTCAGTGGTGGTAGGATAGGATGTTATTTAGTTCCGTTTTCATTCCATTTTCAGCCAGACTGCAAATTATTCAACCATATTATACAAGCCAAGTGATATTTTAGCACCAGGGCAGATTAAGGCTCCCCAATGAGCACTGCCAACACCAGTGCTGGACTGGAGCCTCGACCACGAGCTGCCAGATTTCACACAGGGATGACTGCATCAGCTGCAGTAAGTGAAGTGACAGAGAAAACAAACTTTCATGTTAACTACTGAGGCGTTGTTCAGGGTGTTTTAAGTTTTATGACCAGAGAGACTCACGCACTGCCGCAGAGCTTCTGTTTCCAATTCTCAGAAGGTTGCACTGCCACGTGCTTAATTGTGTGTTGTGTGTCTCCGATCTCTACCATGATGACAAAAGAAATTTATGACTTACTTTGGTAATTATCGTCACTGACAATTGTTATTTGCAAAATTTCTGAATTTTTGCTTTGAAAGGAAATTGCATGAAGACATCTAATGTTCAGAGCCACTGGGGATCCCTGAATAAAACCTGCAGAAACTTCAGGGTGCCATATTTGAAACTTGTTAAAATGGTCTCTCCGACTTTGAGGGAAGTCTGTAACTAAGTTCATAAAGAGGCAGGGAGAAAAACAAACGGAGAAAGAAGAGTTTTGGAAATAAACACTTGGTAGTAAGTCTTCTCACATAGATCACTCTCATGGTGGCTAGGCACTGCCATCAGAGGAAAACTGGATGTGTGCGCTATTGTGGATCTGAGATCACAATTCAGTTGCACAAAAAACTAGTCCTTTAGTACTCTACTGAGAGCTCAAAAGGAGTTGTTTGATAGAAATGAAAATAAATTGAAAGGAAAGAGAATTTCAATGAGATACAATTTACACAATTGCAGGAGGAGCAGGGTTAATTTAAAAAAAAAATGTTTTCAGAGTTACAACCCATGAAAACTCTCAAGACTCTCTCAACAAAACAAAGGAGGGAAACATTAATTACATTAAGTAATGTGACCAATAAGGTTGGCCACATTACTGACCAAAAATTTCAACTTGGTATATTGTTGGGTGTCAGAATCGAAGGAATAGTATCTCAACCTTGATTTTTTTAATCACATGCCAGCTGATACTGTTTTTCAAAAAAATAAAATACAATAACATAAAATGAGTGATTGAAAACAATAACACAGAAGGACTGGACAGACATTAAAAATATACCAGTGTTTCAAGTCAAATCATCCAGTTTGATCTCAAGTAAGACAAAAGCAGACACTCAAGGAGTTCATCTTTGCTGAATCCCAGAAGAAAAAAAGTCTGAAGCCCCGTCCACATGGTGCCGGATGTTTTCGAAAACGCAAGTTTTTTGTTGCAGTTATGCCTTTGATCCACAAGACAACACAGATATCCGGGACGAAAACGCAACTTTTAGAAAACACCGGTCAAAGTGACGTTTTGTGAAAACGCCGGGCCTGCGTTGTCGTATGGACGCTGTATCCGCTGTATTTTCTATCCGGGGGGCATCTCCCTGCAACGAAAACCACTGTGACGTCATGCGTGTGACCTGTGTCAACATATACAAACAGAATGGACGGAGTCAAAACCGGCTACTTTCCGACGTATAACAGCTCCACGTCGAAGACGCGTTGATAAACATGCTTGACACTTGAATGTTTATCTGTTTCTTTCTTTATGAGTCTTAAATTTTATAAATTTATTTATTTATTCATTCACATTCCTCGCCAAAGACGCCATCGCCAGTTCTGGGTCAAACCGCGTTGCGCTGCCTGCCGGTGGAGGATTCTGTGATGGATATAGTCCTCCACACATCCCGGTCGTCTCTCCTCTGATGGATGAGCCTAAAGTTCCCATTTACCACTGGAGGCCTTAGTGTCCAACCCCCGAACCTCAGATTGTCTCCTGTTTCACCTCAATCTCCTTCACTGTGTCAGTGATGAGTTCCACATTCATTTCTGCTCCAACAACTCTCCATCAAACCAAACAGACAACCAGGACCAACATACCATACCATTACTCTCAAATGTTAGCATTCAATGAAGATAGATTGTGTACAAGAGCGAGTAAAACCATATAACATCCTAACATCCCAACCCCATCAGGGACAAGAGAGATCATGACTTTGGATCAATTTGGACAAACCGTGACCTTTGGCCCTGACAGATCCATGGGGTGTGCTGCTGCATTATAATCAGGGCTGGAACTGTCTGTACTTGGACGATAACACAGATCCTGCTCTATTTGCTATAAGTGACCATGAAGGCCAGGAAGACACCCTTTATTAAGAAAAAAAAATTAGGATCTGATAATGAAGATATCTATCACTGACACTGTGGGTTGGAATTTGGGACTACCAGTGTTCTGGACCATGTTTCTGTTCATAAATCTTGAGGACATGTTCTATTTCAACCTTATTATTTTGACTGATCTAATCACTGTTCATCTCTTGGCTTCAATTTGCAATCCACAACATGCAACCAAAACACGCTATTCAAGAATATGGTGCCAGGAACCTGATTTTTTTACACTGCTAAAAATAAAAGTCATCAGGAACACCTCAATAAAGAACCCCCCCCCCCAAGAAAAAGTTCTCATTCAGCTGTTGGAGGAATGGATGTGGATTCTTTAAACTTGTGCTGTGGTGAAGGGAGGGGACACAGGGCGATCTTGTCAGAAATCCCATTTTAATTATAGGAAGCATTAATCGTCTTAGACGGTATGTTAAAGACTAACCAGACTGTTTGAGGTTTGGACCGCTCATCTGAGCCACACTACACATTTAGGCCATCTGTGTGTCTCTAAAACTGTTAGAAGTGGACTGTCCCAACATCGATAATCCTCATGTCTGAAGCCTTGTTAAAACTTTCCTCCAAGCCACCTGTTGCAAAGGGGCAGCTGTTGTTCCCGGCCAGGTCATAGCCATTCCCAACAACCTTGCCTGGAATAGTGGAAGGATTCAAGATGGAAGGGGAACAAGCTTTCCCTTGGCTTGAGAGTAGCTTCAGCATAAACACAACTTGGCAAACTGACACATGGGGAAAGGTTACGAGAGCACAGTTGCCTTTGGATGTTAAAAAAAATATCAGCCATAAATTTACATACATTAATTTAAATGCTTCGTCACAAAGCAGTGTCTGAGAACAAATATTTTATTCCAAAACAATAGGCAATGCAAATTCAGGGCAGTGTAGCTATGGAGGCAACTGGAAATAAAATGAAACATAATCTTGTGTTAACAGGAGACATCCATAAACCTTAAACAACCGATGGCCTTACATTAAGCTGAGAGATTTTTAACATTTAACAGGACAAGAACTTCATTGAGGATTTTGAAAATATTTTACAGACCCTGTTACCATGTTGTAGTCTGTAAATTCAATGCTAAATGTTTGTGATGGATTCCGTGAATGCCAATCTCATTCCCAGAGATACTATCTAATAATGTCTCAATCAACAGCAAGGTTGTAAGGATCGCTGACATACCAGAGTGATGGACCTCTGTTGGCTGAAGAAAACAGCCCAATGAAGGACTAATAATTCTAATCTTTAAGCTGAGTCAACCAAAAAACTTTCAACAGTAGCAAATGTCCAACAAAGCAGAGACTACAACATCCTGCAACTTACCCTGACTTACTTTCAGTGTTGTTCAGGGTACCCTGAAAGTAGTACCTGACTAGTGCATAGACTAGTGCTTATGGAGAAGGCCAGTGTGAGTAAGAGCATAGATCAAAGCTAGTGCATAGGTAGATCAAAGCACTAGTTTTGATCTATGGTCTTACTCACACGAGCCTTCTCCCTCGTCTTTCTATCTTTATCTGGTTCCTGAGTGTACAAAAGTTTAAATTTGGCCTAGACCTAGTTTTCAAGGTCAAGGTCATCATCTCACTTTTATCCCCTTTGCCGTCTGAGTAATGTGTTTTTTGTTTCATCTTTCTATCTGCAATGGTTGCGAAGATATTTGGTGGCCAAATGAACAAACAAACGAACGAACACACAAACACTGACAATTAGAATATCACACCGCTTTGAAGCGGGATGTGATAACAGTTGACCTGGTAATAAAAAGCATATTTTGATCTAAGGAAAATGAATGGACTGAACAAAGGAAGAAACGTCCTCTCGTCGACATAAATTTGAAAGGAGCTTTGATATCATGAAACACCTTGCACGTCTCTTTGCATAAGTACATGCACCTATGCACCAGCCAGACTGGTCACAGGGCTGCACTGCTAACGACAAAAAACCTTTGCTTTGAATATTTGCTCCCTAGAAAATTTGCAATCCCTAGAAAACATTATACCAACTGTTATCTGTGCACAAACATTGTGATGCAGCTATTATACTACCATCAATACAATCCTTTCACTCTGCCAAATAATTAATATAACAATAAACTTAGAAATATTGCACAAACAATCAGAAGTGGTTTAGGGCTTCAAATACTGGTTGTTTAGAAGAGTTTAATGTAGAGAGCAACTTGTGACTGTGACAGTGTGGTGAATCTGTACATGGTGCATTTGGAGAAGCCGGCAGTTCTTCATTTATCAAATCAAGTATTATATTGGTATTTTTTAAGGGTATGTGTACTAGTACTGGTACGACTGTTACCACGGTGGGGGATCATAAACAGACACAAATACAAAAATGTTTTTTGTGGTCAAACAGACATCCTTATCAGGGTCCAGTGCATAGAATAAAAGCACTGGGTAGCTCAATTAAGATCAATATCTCTGAGCATTGGAGGTCAGCTGAGGCCTCAAGGTTTATGTGTCCTTCAGACAGAGGTTACATTTAATTATAATAATAGTGCTTTACCGTCTGAAAACAGTTAAGCTGAAAAGAAAAGTGAACGTTTGCGACCTTTTTAAATAGAGACAATTTAACTGCATATAATGTTACCTACTGGTACCTTCTACTAGAATTGGCAAAATGTGGTTCCAGTTATAAGTAATGTGCATTGATCAGTAATCTTCAAAGGAGGAAGGTGTTTAAAAACTTTTTAATAGCTGGAGGAACTATGAATCTACCAGAAAAGGACTAACCCAAGCACAAGGGCCGGATCATAACCTGTTCAGAGAACCTAAAACCGGTAGTCAGATAATTCTGAATGATACCTTAAAGGGAAAACGAGATCCATAACGAGAACAACATCAACAGTGTGCGGCAAAAAAAGCATGAAGGGGGGTCATGGCCCAAATCCCAACATCCTCTTACTGGATAAACAGGTTTTTATGGCTGTGTTTTTGCCATCACACAGACAAACATGCACACACAAGCTGTCTGGATGGCCCCTTAATGCCTGCAGTTTATACTACAAGCCTAATTAAGATCGTGTCAGTTGCCATTAAGCTTAAAAGAAGTAATCACGGAACATTTGGGCACTCATTTCGGTAAAATGTCTAAGTGCTTGAATCTCCTCTTCTGTTAATGGTTTAGAAGGCTTCCTATAAATAAGCAGACAGAGTGATCGGTTTTGAAGGTGTTTAGGAATATGAGGCCATTAGTACTGCTATTTTAACGAAGTGCAAGCTCAAAAGACATTGCTCATCTTAATTCAGTACTGCTAATGCTCAACGAGAGGTGACTAGCCGAGATCCATTTAAAATCCTACCTCTCACAAAGTTTTATGTGGTTGAAATGTCTGTTAAAAAATTTGCATAACCTTACTGTTCAGACACATATTAAAAGGAAATAAATGTACATATAATAACGTATTTTTTAAAAACACTCCTTTTCAGCTTACAGCATTGCCACGTCTGTTACATTTGTAGAGTAAAAATAAAAATCAAGTAAAGAAAAAGGTCTGTGCAAAAATGTCAGTAAGCAACAAAACAGACTGCCCATTAGCAAACCTCACAGGTGCCAATTCACACAAGACATCTTATCAAATGATATACAGGCAGGCTGCAGAATTACAAATATTAGTGCTGCTCCAGTCAACCTTTCCTCCACAGTCAGTGTGAGGGTGAAGGCTGGAGGTGAATGACTTTATTTTAGAAATGCTTTCTAGAAAGGCTGCAATCAGCACAATATTTGAAAGTCAGAACAATGCTGAAAAGAGCAGAATCTGATATTTCTATTTCCATTTAGGCTTTGTGAACACACAGAACTGTAGGTGAATTCATTATCATGTCCAGGGGTCGGAGCCACAGTCTTGACCTGTTAAGTTTAGCTAGAAATGCTAACAGGAAGATAGAGTGATCAAATGCCATCTAGCTTGCGGGTGCCTCTGTAAAGCAGATGTGGGGGGTTTTCTGTGTGTGTTTGAGATTCCATGTAGACAATAAGTGGAAGTGTTCCCCGACCAGTGCAGCGGTTAACTGGTCAAACAGACCAAAGTGAGCAAGGTTTTGCTGTCCTTTGTATAAGGCCTTGTGTTCCCTGAGCCTGAGCACAGAGAGGTTAATGTGAAGCAACAACACACAACCCAACATCTCTGCAACAACAATTCAGTTCACTGCTAAAAGTTGTTGAATTTGAACCACATGAGCACACTATTAGTAATGAGCAAATATTCCTGACTGAGTTCAGACAGAAAAGGCAAATTCACTTGAAGCACTCCTGACACAAAAGCAAATTTATTGCTATTTTTAAACCAGCAGCAGCAGAGGGCATGGAAAGGTGCCTCAACACCCAGGAGAAGCACCTGCCAGCCAGAGCAGGTGTTTGTCTGACTGCGGCCCAAGCTCTGCTTAAAAAATAAAATGAAAGCAAAACTGACTGGTTGTCCATGTTAATTACATCCCGCTTCAAAGCAATGATATATTGTGATTGTCAGTGTTCGTGTGTTGGTCCATTCATCTGTCCATTGGTTAGTTAGTCCACCAAATATCTTTGCAACCGTTGCAGATAGAAAGATGAAACAAATAGCACATTACTCGGACAGCAAAGGGGATAAAAATGAGATGATGACCTTGATCTGGAGAAAACTAGGTCAAGGTCAAATTTCAACTTTTGCACACTCAGAAAACAGATAAGATAGAAAGACAAGGGAGAAGGCCAGTGTGACTAAGTGCAAGTAGGTCAGCACTAGCTTTGATCTTTGACCTATGCAAGTAGGTCAGGGTAAAATTTTTAATTCAGGGGTGTCGCAAGATGTTGCAGTCTATGACTGGCTTGGTTCTAGTTGGGTCCACTAGATGGGTGCACATGTGATGCATTCAGATGTCTGTGCTCAACATGAAAAGGTTCTCACAATTCATTTAGGTGACAACTGAAAACTTTTGCAGAACTAAGTCAGGGAGAAACGATCCATTTCAGGATACGACACTGGACATCCGCCGGCACACCAAGTAGAGACACACTAACACACATTATGCACCGAGCCGCTCATGTGGGAATTTCTATTTTTATCACCAGGCAGGGCGAGGCTCTGCCATACAGCACACAAAGTAGGGAAACTACAACAAGGGAGGCAGGGAGGTGGTGGAGGGCTGTCAGGGAGCAAAGCGGAAAGTGTCCTTCCTCCTGATGACCTGCAAATTAAAGGGACAACACAGTGTTCTCTGTGCTCATTCAGAGCCTTGCAGCTTTAGATCAAGCCAAAATAACTGTGATGACCACAGAAAAAGTACGTGCAGATGATGATTCTCTTTCTGTATGCACCTGGTCTTTGCATTCTCTTTCTCAGTGGTTTTCCTGTTTTTATTCCAGTGTCTATGATGTGCAAAGGAATTATAGTACATGTCCTGGAAGACAGATCTCTCACCCATCACTTCTTTTTAACCGAACATACCTTTTAAGAAAAGGATTTTTTACTTCGCAATAGAGGCTCTACGAGTAAGTAGTAAGTAAAGACTTTAAGTTTAATTAGTGGGTCATGATTTACTGTATATCTGCTTCGACTTTTAATGATGAAAGGGATGGAACAATTCCAACCTCTTCAGTAATATTACTGCATGATATCACACTATAGATCGTCGACTTTAATAACAACCTTGATGAACTACAGCTTAGCAGGATGGAATAGGTAATAAATGGGCCATGAGGAGTCATTAGAAGAGCGCTCGCTGGAGGACAGTTTATTTAGAGGTGGAAGTAAACCACTATCCTGAATTAGCATAACATTTATTAATTAATGATGACATTTTGAGTAAACATACTAAAAAAAGACTTAATATTGCTTGATAAAGGGAAGTGGTGTTTCTGCGGACCACCCTCACCTCCTCCAGAGCAGCTACTGTGTTCCTGCAGTGGGACATCCTTGTGGTGAAGTTAGAAGCAGTCGGCGATTTGTAATCTTCATTTGTCTCAACCACAAATTCCGTGACTGTGATTTGGTCCGGCATAATTAATCCCGCTAATTAAAAAGAATGTATCCCTTTCCGTTACCGATCTTCTCGTATGGACACTTATTGGACAGAAAACTTCACAGAAGCGGCAGTTCTAGCAGTGACTGTGCAGGTCCCAGCGGACAGTGAACCATCTCTGGTTGTGTTTATGTCATCGCCCCTTCTGCTCCCAACTCAATCCGCTGCGCCGGTGCTGCCCGCCGGCTCGAGGAGTTGGAGTGTCGCCGCTTACACCGCGCTACGATACGAGGTGATGGGGTAGGTAATATCCCTATTAGCCTCCAGCCAAACGCTGTGTTTTCACTCAGTTTTACGGGTCGTCTTCCGGTCACAGTAGAAAGCAGAAACTCCTCAGTAGAGACTTCTCTCGGCGTTCCCAAACCACGCACCACGGCGAACTCAAGCAATGTATTCTTCTTCTTCTTCGACCCGGGGACAACAAGCAGGCGCTTCCAACTGGAGTGCAACAAATTGATACAACTAGAGGAGGGGATTCAGTGGACACGCAACAGCCAATGGCAGTCACCCGCTGGTAATTGGGAGCCAATCAGGATTCACCGAAGGCGTGAACTCGTGCAGCTTTCAAGTCCGTCCGTTCTTTTAGCGATGTAAGCAAATTGACAGAACTTTCAGTCAGTTTCAATTGATTGAAATCAATTGACATCAATTTCAATTCTTATTGGAGACTGGACAAAACCACATTTAAAATGTTTGAATACCCACCACATGAAAACAACTGACATTATGGATTATGTTCATGACGCTGCTAAATCTGAAACTGTTGAAATTACTTTCTTGTGAAGGTTTATTTTAAAAATTATAGGTTTTAGAGCAAATGTATTAATAGATTACAGCACTGGATAACGTCATATAACGTGAGGAGTTTTTTTCCTTGATTTGATTTGATCTGTTTCTTGTGATTTCGTTTTTTCCCCAGAACACGGAAGGGCGCATTTTTAGTTCAAATAAATCCTGTTGTAATGCTCTATGAAGGTGTTGCCCGAGATGTTGTTTGATGAAAGATCTTAAAATTGGATGTGTTTGATGTAAATGTCTTATTGCTCCAGGCTTTCAAAGCACATTTGGCATTTAAAAAATTAATTAATTAAATGCAATTAAATTGCACTTCTAAGAGTTTCTCAGTCTCGCTTTTTGTCAAAGTTTTTGAAAACGTGTGTTAAAAACTTTCAACGGATGTTCATTCATTCATTCATTCTTTCATTCATTCTTTCATCTTCAGACCCGCTAGCTGTTGGCGGGGTTACTGGAGACTATCCCAGCAGACTTGTGCCATGAGGCAGTTGCAGCGCCAGTGAACCGATGTTCACTGTCATCCATATATATATATATATATATATATATATATATATATATATATATATATATATATATATATATATATATATATATATATATATATATATATATATATATATATATATATATATATATATATATATATATATATATGGATGACAGTATATATATATATATATATATATATATATATATATATATATATATATATATATATATATATATATATATATATATATATATATATATATATATATATATATATATATATATGAGAGGGAGAGGGACTTTTTTTTTTTTTAATATACAGTATATCCCAGAAAAAGAACAAAAACTGGGCCACAGTACTATTAGAATATGTACATTAGTTCTTGGCATAACTCATTCGACCTTCATGGACCGACTCAAGAGTTATTTTCCAAATGTACTTTTATTTCACTATACAGTATTTAAATTAGGGGATACGATTAATCTCGCGTCCTTGAAAGCACCACCATCGTGACCACACTATCCTAACAGATTAAATGGAGACAGGAGAATCAGCCGATTGTGTGATAATAATGCAGTCCCATTATGGAAGTGTTTTCTAATGTGTCTTTTCGTGCAAATGTCTATAACGGAGGGTTGGGATTTTTTTCTGTTGCTTTTTTATGTATCTGAATATAAGATACATGTATATATTTGTAAGACCTAGTGAGAAAAGGCAACAAATACATAAGCCATTTTAGCATGAAGAGCTGCCTAAATCTAATGATGACTCCATTAACTTCGTTCTCCATGCTGCAGGGGTTTCAACAACAAGTGTCTGCTGTCAGAACCCTTGCATTGGTTCTGAACTTTCCCAGCTCAGTCAGCAGGACAGCCACCAGTATAAAAAGTATCACAGCGTCTGCGGCAAAAGCCTTGGCAGCGTTTAAATCACAAAACGGGCAGTGTTCACACATTCTTTCAGCTCTGCAGCGTCTCCTGGCAGACCGCTAAATGAAGAGCTTGAGACCCAGGCTGACCTTGACTGGCTTCACAGGCTTCATCTGCGTTATGAAATGAATACACAGACTCCCAGCAAACATCTGCTATCCAGAGACAGAACAGCTCAGTCAGTGAGGCCAGCAGATCTGAACAACACAGGCCCTCCACTCCGCCACAGTTTTATATTTTAAACACCATCTGCCTTCATACACAAAGGTCTCATCCATTAAATCAAGATCATACCAACTTTAAAACATTTAGTGCTGCATCATATTGATTTTCTTCCTTTCTATTTTTGGAAAGCTGCACAGGAAACCAGGGTGAGTGATAAATTCCACTATAACCACACATATAGGATCATAACATCAGCTCAATGAAACACCAAAAAATTATGTGCCTTTGGAGTTTAATCCATCTTGTGCTTTTACTGTGTCATATTAAAAGTGTAATAAAGCTTTATTTTTTTTATTTTACAACCCAGCTTTCCCCACCTTACAGAAAAAAGAGCCGCTTAAATATACTGAACAGATGTCTTATTCATCAGTCGCACTCACCCTAAACATGTACCATGTCAGGATGTGCTTACAGCCTTCAGTTAGGGTGGTAATATTTTGGATTTGCGGCATCCACAGATGCTGAACATTCTTAAATGATTTAGTGAGTCGTCAAACTCCACGCAATTTAAACTTTAGTAAACAGCGGGCTATTTTCACTATCCTTTAAACCTAAAGAAGATTTAGTGATTTAGAAAAAAACAAGTTGAAATTAAATGCAACCACGCAGCTCGCAATAGCACAGCCAAAGCAGATGTCAAACAGATCCTCGTGTAAAGATGCTTCTAATTTACGTGTCATTAGCACAGAATGCTTCATCATTTATGCATCCAGTATGGCAATTTGGCATTTGAATGTTGGAGGAAACAGAAAACATATTATTGCAATAAAAAGGACTTCAGTTTGAGAGAGTCACTTTTTCCTAAAGGCAGTGCAGTGACATCATGATTGTGTAACAGGTGGGATAACTTCACAATCCTGATACAGTACTTACATCCCAAATAGAATGAATGACTTCTTTGTTGGAATACTAAACTAAGTCTAACTATTTGGCTGCTGAAACTTTCCAAAATACAAGCATATGGAATTGCATATCCTCTGTTAAAAAAAAAGCTTATTTCACAAATGAGGTCGCTGTACATTCAGGGGGAATGAACTGAATAAACAGTGCCTGTTGAACCTAAGTGGTGGCTGCATACTGTGAGACTCCTGATGGGACGGGTTGAGGAGGAAGTGGAGGGAAAGGCCAAAGGAACAAGCAGAGGGAGGAGGGTGTCGAGGGAAGGGCAGTGAACTGTAAAGACTCGAGTCTTCTCACAAATTCTCAGACAAGAAATTCCGCTAGTCCAAGTTGAGAAACACGATTGAATCATGGATTTTGAATTCCCTTCAGCAACCTTTTGAGCAGTTTCTTTAAGCTACTGTCAAATGTGCAAATTATGTAACAGAAATTCTTATCTGTGTTTTCAATCACGTACTCTGAAAACTGGGAGTAGAGACTAGACTGCGTTATCGTCTGTAGTTACTGATTAGATGCAGATGTTTAGATGCAGTGTCGCAGACAGTGGATCTCCAACCTCAGAACTAGATTAATTTAAAGCAGAAGTTAAACTTACTTATTTATAATACCTGAAGGCTCTTGATGAATGGGTGGACTTGGCAAGTACAGGTTCAGTTTAGCAGATATGGCATCGGCCATTTAATCTTGTGTTTTTAGTGAACAGCTATGACATGATGTATAACATGTTCTTCTCCTTAACTTCCCACCACATAGAATTTTAAAGGACTATCATAAATTGCTGAAACAGTTCAGCAGGGAAACAGACTGGCCAAGTGACAGGAAACAAAAGGATGCTAGATGTACTCTTTTTAATGGCTGCTATGACTGCCGTGGCATTTGAGGAAACCAATCAACAGCATGGCTTGCCTGGACAAGTGGAAATCAATCATATTGTTAGCGCCTGGACAGAAAAAAAAGTGGAGTGGAACAGACAGAAAAACTTGAGGAAAGGAAACTGCAGAGCTTTAGCTTGGAGCATAACACATGTCAGCCACTGTTAAATAGAAGTGATGCTGGCCAGGATGAAAGAACAGCTCTTCTGACTGATGTGATTCTAGTTTTATATATTGTTTCCTCACCACATGCTCACATAGTCTCAAACTGCAAAAAACTTTTTTGTCTTTATTAGTTAATTCAATTTTTAGATGTTACTATAGTGCCAGTTCTATATTAGTTTGAGTGAGTTTGTTAAACCTTTATCAAATAGTGTTACAAGCTTGGTGTCTAATTTGACATGCCTGTATATTCAAAGGTTCTCCTGACACTGCCTGACTGTCCATTTGTAGCTTTAGCAAATGTAATTTGGTCAAAAAGACATGTATCCAAAAAATGAGAGTTATTGCAATATGTCATAAATAAATCCCTTGATATACTTTCTTCAAAAAAAGTGCCAGAAAAAGATCCTGAAATAAAACTGCAGAAGTTACATGTATGGCTAACTAGCTTACCACTTACAATCTCACTTCAGATCATTTCGCGCTAAATCATGCTTTAGAGTTGCAGGTTACATAAAAAGGCTTCACATCCACTGAGTTTAATTAATTAAAAACCACCCTGAAACAAAACACAGTTGAACAGTACAGGTAGTTTTAAAGTCAGTCATTCAGAAACTCAGATTGTCTTTACACCAGGTAAAATGCCAATAGGGTCAAAGGTCAGTATTAGATGCAATTATGGATGTCTCAATCAATAATGTCTGCTCAGTTCATTTGTAATGATCAGACATTCTCCTGTTTTGTGTGACTAATGATACACCATCATTGCATCCCATGATTGAGCTTCTTCATTTTTTGGATCGCAGACAACTAATGTTCTTTGATCATATGGTAATTATCAATAAAATCACCAAATGGTAATCAGGAATCAGCAATGGATATACAGTTTTTCTTCTCCAGTTTCCATCAATATCCTAATGTGGGTGTGGTACACTCAAAATATATGGTCATATTTGTTTTCATTGTTGGGGATTAATTTTTACATATTATTTTATTGATTTGTCAGCACTTTATTTTCGCCAATTCTAATTTATGAAACATTTTTATATTAATGTCTGTCCTCCCAGATATTAATTTCGTCTTTATTTTAAGACAAAGTAACTCATGTAGCAGGGAAACAGGAGGGCGGAACCTAAGTGCAGGTCGCGTTGCACCCAGGTGACTCTAGGTGACGGACCTCGGCCCCTCTCCTCAGAACATACTGGAGATGCAACAAGGGTGGTTCGTCTCTCTCATTCCTGTGACTGTTTTCCTGTGTTTTCAGGTTAGTACATTGTGACAACCACAAAATGACTACCTTCTAAGAGATAATTATTTTTAGCATTATTGACATGCTTTGGTGGCGTTTCTCAACGTATAGAAGTAAGTTTGATGTTAGCTAGAAAACTCCGCCTAGCAAGCAAAGCCACTTGGCGGGAGTTTCGGAAAATGGCGCCTACCTGTTAAATATTAGGCAGAGTTCATTTGCATACGTGCACATTGCGTGGCAAGATTTTAGTTGTTTTCCTTCTTTTGGCCCTGCACACCTGACAAACATTGTAGATAGAGCGTTTCTGTTGGGATATGATTAAATTAATATTGTAGGATCTTTGTTTACTATGGTGCATTATGGAAATTACTTGAACAAGTAGATGCATATATTTTTGAATGGCTATTTTCTGTTTATAAAAAGCACTGTTAGTTTCATGTGCCTTCAGGAATAAATAGTTACAGTATGAAGGGTGAAACTGCATTTTCGTCAGTTTTAAAGTTGTTAGTTTTACTGTATATTAGTCCATTAACATTCCCTATGCAATGAGTTTACTGTTTTAGATTATACCAGAGCACTACATATCATAGTAGCCACGATAATAGCCTAGATGCCGAAAATATGCTTTTGGGACAAAAGTAATATACCATCTGAATCCCCCTGGTTCATGTTTATTTATTTTTGGCTTATTTTGAGTTTTATGGTGAAAATCTTAAACTGACTGTGATGTGAGATGGAGCGGAATACACTGTGTCCTGGAGTTTAAGCATGGACATACAGTATGAGAGCCACACAATGGACATTGAGACATGAACTTTATTGTATTAGGGAGAGATTAGGGACATGAATGTTTATCGTAATGTTGTGAATAATTGTGAAATAAAAAGAGAACATACTGGAGATGCAACAAGGGTGGTTCGTCTCTCTCATTCCTGTGACTGTTTTCCTGTGTTTTCAGGGTGCGAGGCGTACAGAACCGCCATTCATTTGTTATTACGTCCCTCAGTATTTGGGACCGGTAACAAACTGTGGGGGCTCGTCCGGGATCTTTCCTTTCCCGATCAGCGGAGGAGAGATCCAGTGATACCAGAACCGTAAGACCGAGGTGTCGAGACGTTGCTGCAGCCCAAGAGCCAGTCGGTGGGTGTCCAGAGGGAGAAGAAGGATCTTCACTTCACAAGGGAGCCGCACTGCTGAGTTGAGGGGTCAGAACACGCCAGTTAGAGCCACTTCCCCCTACCGTTGGAGGCAGAGACACTCACGCACCATGGGAACTCAACGCAAAGAAGTGGTTTGGAGTATCAAGAAAAATTTGTTCAAGCTCTCAAGCACCGACATCTATCAGGTTGCCAAGGACATTGCGGCTGACAACAACGACGACGAAACCCAGCTGGACCCGAGTAATGAGGAGAGCTGTCTCGACTACGTGTTCTCCTACATGCAGTCCAGGGCCTTGTTAGAGTTAGAAGATGAAGGTATGGGACACATACTTAGGTTGGCAGATCTGGTGTCTAAGCTTGTTTGTGCAGATACAGATGTTTCAGGTGATGTACCAGTAGAAACGTTAATTGGTGTCACACACACTACACTCAATCCCAGTTCATCTGTTGTAAGCGCAGAGCACACATCTCAACATCCTCACTCAAAAGCACATACCCACACAGCCACACAGTCGGTGGAAAAGTTGAGAAAAGTGTATGAAGAGTTGGGTGAACAACTAAGACAATGCGAAGCTACCGCTAGTCCACCAGCCACCGTATTCACCCACCAGAGTGAGTCAACACCACACCAAATGCCACAGAGGGCATCTGAGAGACTGTTTCCCTTGAGAGACCTTCCCTATTTCCAGCGCAGAGAATTCAAGGTGCATGGCGGTCAAATTGGAGACCAAAGTTCTGAGGTTGGCTATAACAACATAGTTAAACAAATTAATGAGGGAGTCAAAGAGGGCTTTACAGAGGCAGAAGTAGTCCGTGGTGTGTTGAGAGTAATTAAACCAGGCACCTTTAAGGATATGCTCCTGAACAAAGATGAAATAACTATCCCTGAACTTAAGGGCTTCCTCAGGTCACATCTAGGAGAGAAGGCAAACACAGAGATGTTTCAGGAATTAATGTGCGCTAAGCAAACTGAGCAGGAGGCACCCCAGCAATTTATATATCGCATGATTGGGCTCAAACAAAAACTTCTTTTTCAGTCGAAGCAGGCCGATGCAGATATAACATATGATCCTAAAACCATCCAAGAAGTTTTCCTCCACACTATCTATCAGGGCCTTGGGGCAAAACACACCGAGCTCCGACAGAGAGTGAGACCACTGGTCTCGAACAACCAAATCACGGATGAAGAAATCCTTAGTGAGATAACGAAAATAATAAATGAGGAAAATGAGCATCAGCGCAGACTCGGCCAACTTCCACGTCAAAAGTCAACACATGCACACAGTGTCAAGGTAGAAACAGGACCTGGGAATAGCAATGACAAACCAGTTGCCACAGCCGCAGACAATAGCTCCCAGATCATACAACAACTTAGTGCCCAGGTAGAGAACCTAACACAGATGGTGGCCTCTCTAATGGAACAACAGGTAGCAAACACCCAGAAGTCTAATTTGTCAGCGCCACAGTCTCGCTACCAGCCACGCTCTCCCTCTCAGCCCAACCTCCAAACAAGGGTAAAGATAGCTCGCTGCCCAAAATGCATTGAAAAGAACCTGCAGGAGTGCAGCCACTGCTTTGTATGTGGAGAAACAGGACACCGAGCGGTGGGATGTTTAAAGCGAACCAAGTTTCAGGGAAACGGTGTCCGGTCTCTGCCGAGGGACAGCCAGTGACCGGTGCACAGCCCAAGTCCCAGTCAGGGGTAAGCCCCATCTCCCAACCAACGAGTTCTATTCCCTGTCCCTCAAGCCCCATCCCTAAACAGCCATCAAACCAGCCAGAGGAACACACAAAGCCAAATGTACTTACCTGCCAAAGTACCCCCCAAAAGAGAGTACCCCTGATTGGCAAAAAGGCCAAGCTAAAATGTTTGCTCAATGGTAAGACAATGGAAGTCTTAATTGACTCTGGATCGCAAGTGAGTATGATTGATAGAGAGTGGCATAACACTCACATTCCTCATTATGCTGTGAGACCACTAGAAGAGCTTCTTGACTTACCCCTTGATCTTAAAGGTGTAACTGGCCATGCTATCCCCTACGATGGGTGGGTTGAGCTCACTGTCAGTCTGACAGGTAGTGGACACCCCAATGTCACTATACCCACCCCATTCCTAGTCAGTCAGATGCCAGTAGCCGTGCCCTTAGTAGGCTCTAATGTACTTGAGGAGGTTCTCAAGGGAGATGACGAGGAGGCAATCGCCTTAGTGGTCAGCCTCCTACGCAGTGCGCTGAAAGTCAAAGAAGAACAGTGGGCAGCCTTTGCCAATTTCCTCCAGGTCCCACCAAAGACAGATTGTGGGCCGGCCACAGTCAGAGTGGGGAAAGATAACATTGTTGTCCCAGCTGGTAAAACTGTACATGTGCACTGCAGGGTTCCTCCAACCTTTGATTCCTCTGAACCCCTCGTTCTGTATGAACCCACAGAAGAGAGCACTGCCCTGGGACAGTTAAGTGTTGGAGAAGGCCTTCTGGAAGTCAATAACACCCAACGGCCTTGTGTCAAGGTGCCCATCTCTAACCACTCTAAGCATGAGATTATCTTACCAAAAAGAACTGCCCTAGGTACTATCCAACATATTGATAAGATCCTAGAAACAGACTCACCAGAGTCACAGCCAGCTGAGGTCACACCGTTAAAGGTAACAGCAGCTGAGGTCAGTAGCACGCCCCCTAGTGACTCTCTCACTGAACCCTGGTTGCCGCCTGTCGACCTCAGTCATCTAAACACCGACCAAAAGCAGATGGTGGAGGAGGTGCTCCGCACAGAGTCAGGAGCATTTGCCCGCGACAGTAGTGATATCGGCTGTATCCCCACTTTGCAGATGGAGATCAAAGTCAAGGATAATACTCCAACCCAAAGGTCTTATGCATCCATCCCCAAACCACTGTACAAAGAGGTAAAGGAGTATATTCAGGAGTTGTTAGTGAAAGGATGGATTGTCAAGTCACAATCCCCATATGCTGCTCCTGTCATATGTGTGAGGAAAAAAGATGGCTCTTTGCGCCTTTGTATCGATTACAGGCTGCTGAATAGCAAGACTGTGCCAGACCGACACCCCCTCCCCCGAATCCAGGATCTCACTGACTCGTTAGGAGGGTATAGTTGGTTCTCGATCCTTGATCAGGGCAAGGCGTACCACCAAGGGTTTATCGCCGAAGGATCGAGGTACCGGACTGCGTTCACCACCCCCTGGGGACTCTATGAATGGGTCCGCATCCCTTTCGGACTATCAAATGCCCCAGCAGCATTTCAAAGGAGCATGGAGGAGATGCTTGACCGGCTGAGGGATGAATGCTGCATCCCCTACCTTGATGACGTCCTCTGCTTCTCAAAATCCTTTGATGACCATGTTCAAGTGCTGCGCCGAGTCCTCCAAGCCCTGCAGCGCCACGGCGTGAAACTGAAACCAGAAAAGTGTGAGTTATTCCGCAAAGAGGTTCGCTACGTTGGTAGGCTGGTTTCAGCAGAGGGAGTGAGAGTGGACCCCAAGGATCTGGAGGCCGTGCGGATACTGAAAGAGAAAACACCTAAGACAGTCGGGGAAGTCAGACAGATGCTGGGATTTCTCAGTTACTATCGAACATTTGTGCAGGACTTTTCACGTACAGCCAAGCCCCTGTACGACCTGCTTCAGTCCCAGCCCGATACACTGCAGCCCAAAACAACATGTGGGAAATTGAAAGGACCCCAGCTGTCCTCCCGGGCCCCAGTAGAGTGGAATGAGGGACATCAGCAGGTACTGGAACAGTTAATAGAAATGCTCTGCAACCCCCCTGTATTGGCGTACCCAGACTTTAGCCTTCCTTTCACACTCCACACAGACGCTTCCCAGAAAGGGTTAGGTGCAGTTCTTTATCAGAACCAGGGTGGGAAACTTCGGGTAATTGGCTATGGGTCGCGCACCCTAACCCCCGCCGAACAGAATTATCACCTACACAGTGGAAAGTTAGAATTCCTGGCGTTAAAGTGGGCGATATGTGATAAATTCAGGGATTATTTATTCTATGCCCCGGGTTTCACCGTCTTTACAGATAATAATCCACTGACATATATCCTCAGCTCAGCCAAACTTAACGCCGTGGGCCACCGCTGGGTGGGTCAACTAGCTGATTTCCATTTTGACATAAGATATCGGCCAGGCAAGATCAACATAGACGCCGACACTTTATCTCGTCTACCCCTTGACATTGACACTCTCATGAAGAGGTGCTCTGAGGAGCTATCGGAGGAGGCTGTAGGCGCTGTGTGGGAAGGAACCCGAAGGGCCCAGCAGGGAGACGTAGCCTGGGTGGCCGCTCTCAACATGGCGTCCCAAAGCCAGCCCCACACAGAACCTATGCAGGCACTCAGTCATGATGAAATCGTAAGAGAACAAAGGATGGATCCAGTACTTGGGAAAGTTATGGAGCTAAAGGAAAGAAACACACAACTAACAGAGGATGACAAGAGGGAAGTGGACACAGCTACAAGGAGACTCTTAAGGGAGTGGAACAGACTGCATATAGAGGATGGTCTCCTCTATCGGAGAACGATAGGGCAAAGACAGCTGGTCCTGCCGGCCACTTACAGACAACTAGCACTCACTCACTTGCATGACAACATGGGCCATGTCGGTGTAGAAAAGGTTTTGAGCCTAGTACGAGAGCGGTTCTACTGGCCTTTTATGAAAAATGAGATTGAACAGTACATAACCAGAAAGTGCCCTTGCCTTAAGCAGAAAAAGCCAGCCACACATGAAAGAGCACCTATGGGCAGTATTACATCTAACTCGCCCCTCGAACTCGTGTGTATAGACTTTCTCCATCTAGAAGCCTCTCGTGGGGGATGGGAGTACATTCTACTAGTGGTTGACCACTTCACGAGGTTTGCTCAGGCCTATCCCACTCGAAATAAAGCTGGCAAGACGGCTGCTGATCGGCTTTTTAATGATTTTATCCCTAGATTTGGCTACCCCACTAAATTGCACCACGACCAAGGCAGGGAGTTCGAAAATGAACTATTCAGATCACTCAGACAATTGTCCGGTGTCGGCCACTCAAGGACCTCCCCCTATCACCCTCAGAGCAATCCTGCTGAACGGCTAAATCGCACTCTCCTGCAAATGTTGCGGACCCTAGGGGAGAAAGAAAGAGAAAATTGGAAGGACCACTTACCTCATGTGCTTCACGCATATAATTGCACCAAGCATGAGGCCACGGGCTTCTCCCCGTACTACTTGATGTATGGCCGTCATCCTCACCTCCCCATTGACCTTCTCTTTGGCCTTGTAACAGACAAAGAAACGGAAACTCCAAGGGGCTATGCTGGAAAATGGGCAGAAAAGATGATTGAGGCATATCGAATAGCAAATGCAAACAGCCAGCAGTCCAGTGCTAAAGGGAAAGCCCACTATGACAAGAGAAGTAAAGGTGTGACTCTAGAGCCTGGGGACAGAGTTCTCGTACGTAATCTTAGTGAAAGAGGTGGGCCCGGAAAGCTCAGGCCGTACTGGGAGCCGACCATCTATGTTGTAAGAGAGCAGGTTGGAGAAAACCCTGTCTATAAAGTAAGCCCAGAAGCCGGAGACCGGCCCGTTCGCACTCTACACAGAAACCTGCTGTTACAAGTGAATGACTTGCCCCTAGAAGCACCCCAGAGCCCTGTTGCGCATGTGCCCAAGTCACACAGAAAAACTAGGAAGCCCACAGTCACCTCACAAACCACAGAACATAGACAGAAGTCAGATACAAATGACTCTGATGGAGAGGAAGGTGTGCCTCATTATTGGCTAAGACTACCTGCGGAAAGGACGGGCAGAAACTTGCCAGACCAAAGTAATTGCCGCACTTTGCAGAACAGACTGGAACGGAGTGAAACTCACCCAGAGGAGAGAGATAAAGCCGGACTGGAACTGGAAATGGAGGATGTTGCAGGCGAGGAGCCAGGAATGCATAGTGAGGATGAGCATGAACTGGGTCAGTATCAGCCTGACAGGGATCAGTTTCAGCCCAATAATGATCAAGAGGCCCCTCAAATGGCTCACCCGAAGGAGGATGTTCCAGAACCTCATGTTGAACCCCAAATCCCTCTGAGACAATCCACCAGAGAAAGACGGCCTAATGTTGTTTTCACATACCCATCCCTTGGCCAACCAGCCTATGAGCTGCGCCCCACTGTAAATGCAGTTGAAGTCCACCCCTTTCAGTATAGTCACTGGTTTTACCCCTGCTTCTACCCTCATCCCTTCCAGTCCCCCTCTTTTGTACCATACTCACACCCACCAATCCATTGCTTCTGAACGACAGGGAAGAGACCTTTACATGTACATCTACATAAAGGAGAGATTGTAACACACATGCACATACATTGGAGCCATACTTACCTACATTCCATACCTACCTTGATTGCCTATGTGGTGTTTGAATTTTTGAGGTTTTGAGTTGATCTAATCAGGTGTCAGGAGCCACTTCTATTTGTTGGGGAGTGTGTGGTACACTCAAAATATATGGTCATATTTGTTTTCATTGTTGGGGATTAATTTTTACATATTATTTTATTGATTTGTCAGCACTTTATTTTCGCCAATTCTAATTTATGAAACATTTTTATATTAATGTCTGTCCTCCCAGATATTAATTTCGTCTTTATTTTAAGACAAAGTAACTCATGTAGCAGGGAAACAGGAGGGCGGAACCTAAGTGCAGGTCGCGTTGCACCCAGGTGACTCTAGGTGACGGACCTCGGCCCCTCTCCTCAGAACATACTGGAGATGCAACAAGGGTGGTTCGTCTCTCTCATTCCTGTGACTGTTTTCCTGTGTTTTCAGGTTAGTACATTGTGACAACCACAAAATGACTACCTTCTAAGAGATAATTATTTTTAGCATTATTGACATGCTTTGGTGGCGTTTCTCAACGTATAGAAGTAAGTTTGATGTTAGCTAGAAAACTCCGCCTAGCAAGCAAAGCCACTTGGCGGGAGTTTCGGAAAATGGCGCCTACCTGTTAAATATTAGGCAGAGTTCATTTGCATACGTGCACATTGCGTGGCAAGATTTTAGTTGTTTTCCTTCTTTTGGCCCTGCACACCTGACAAACATTGTAGATAGAGCGTTTCTGTTGGGATATGATTAAATTAATATTGTAGGATCTTTGTTTACTATGGTGCATTATGGAAATTACTTGAACAAGTAGATGCATATATTTTTGAATGGCTATTTTCTGTTTATAAAAAGCACTGTTAGTTTCATGTGCCTTCAGGAATAAATAGTTACAGTATGAAGGGTGAAACTGCATTTTCGTCAGTTTTAAAGTTGTTAGTTTTACTGTATATTAGTCCATTAACATTCCCTATGCAATGAGTTTACTGTTTTAGATTATACCAGAGCACTACATATCATAGTAGCCACGATAATAGCCTAGATGCCGAAAATATGCTTTTGGGACAAAAGTAATATACCATCTGAATCCCCCTGGTTCATGTTTATTTATTTTTGGCTTATTTTGAGTTTTATGGTGAAAATCTTAAACTGACTGTGATGTGAGATGGAGCGGAATACACTGTGTCCTGGAGTTTAAGCATGGACATACAGTATGAGAGCCACACAATGGACATTGAGACATGAACTTTATTGTATTAGGGAGAGATTAGGGACATGAATGTTTATCGTAATGTTGTGAATAATTGTGAAATAAAAAGAGAACATACTGGAGATGCAACAAGGGTGGTTCGTCTCTCTCATTCCTGTGACTGTTTTCCTGTGTTTTCAGGGTGCGAGGCGTACAGAACCGCCATTCATTTGTTATTACGTCCCTCAGTATTTGGGACCGGTAACATGGGCGCTCCCATATTCTTTAAGCTGGGAAACGATCCAGCCCATCATTTTTGTTTAACCTCGCCACCCTGAAGGACATCCAAGAAATACATCCCATAGAATAGTGACATGACTTTTTCAACCAGCCCCCACCACACACACACTCATGTGAGTGATGACCACAACTGGGGGTTTGCAGCTGATTCACTAGCATCATTAAGTGCAAGTGGCTTTTACAGTAATTATTACCCCTCTTAGGATTTGGCACCGTGAGCCTGAGCATGTCAACTCTCCCTGTGCTTCATTATATCCTGACAGGTGCCATGTCAAGAGAGGATGTTCCTGGTTTCCTAGCTACCATAACTTGAGATGCATAATCAAGCATCTCACTTCCACTTTGCACCCTTTAAATTGTAAACATTGCAGGAAGTGTTTGTTGTCTTCCATGCTAAACAAGTCCAATTTTATTTCATTGTGTAGCAGAGCAGCAATTTTGTTCATTGTCCTCTAATGCAGTTTGAATAAATCTGGTTTGCTGTATTTGTATGCTGCGGATTGTCTCCTCTGGTCTCTTGGCTACGTAAACCCCAGGATATTAATTATTAAATCACAGGAAAAACACATACCTGATTATGATCTCTGAAATCTTAACAATTTCTTGCCTCTAGCCTTATGATGGAGATATTAAATATTTACCAGACCTAGATTTTATCAAAAAAACATGGACATACAATCCCACCAAAATAAACAATTAAAAGTGCATGAGCATAAAATCCAAACTATTGTACAAGATCCGGCACGAGATCTTCTTTAACATCAGTCCAGGTGTCTGAACTGAACTGGTGTCTACTCTACCACAAAATAACGACAACAACAACAACAACAATAATAATAATAATAATAATAATAGGTAGAAGAAGAAACAAGGCAGTCAGAGACTGCAAAATTCCACGGAGATCAAATCTACTGCATAGGTAGATGGAAGCACGGCCTTTGGTCTATGGTCTTACTTACACTGGCCTTCTCCCTCGTCTCTATCTTATCTTATCTTATCTTATCTTATCTTATCTTATCTTATCTTATCTTTATCTTATCTGATCAGATCTGTACAAAAGTTAAAATTTGACCTTGACTTAGTTTTTTCAAGGTCAAGGTCATCCTCTTTGCCGCCTGAGTACTGTGGTTTTTGTTTCATCTTTCTATCTGCAACGGTTGCAAAGATATTTGGTGTAGTTGTGCAGCACTCCCTCCCATTTAAAGAAGCATTGTTTCTCTTCCCGGCAGCCTGCTTTTGTTCCCACTTTGCATGCTGCATTGCTATGTGCACTGACGCTGAACTTTGGTGTGTTGTCCCTGAGTCACTCTCATCATATCTCTACCCGGAAAAACAGGAAATTAATTACACAATACAAGAGGTCTATTTCATTAAAAGGCAGGTTCTCACATGAAATATCTTGTGATCATTTTGATATCAGAGTATTTTTTTCTTAAAGCACCGAGAAATGGGTAAATATGTTTCTTTTTCATTCAGAGAGAGGGAGAGATGGTTGAAGATACATTACGCTAGAATTTAAAAAGAGTAGAGCACCTCAACCCATAAAATCATACTTGGAGAAAGGTAAAATACATTCATGTCCCACTTGTGGGCTAACTGTTTTCAGAAAATGAATTGTGAGCTAAGAGAGCTCATGATTCTGCCAGTGAAAAAGACAATGACTGGAGAGTTGTCTCCATATTTTCCTAAAGCTGAAGTGGACATGCAGTGGGTGTTAGTTACACTCAGCATTAATTGTATCCCATTTCATGTCAATTCTATGTGCCAGATTTTGTCTTCAAATGAACAAAATCCACTTGCAGTACTTGGGCTTTTGAATATCAAATTTAGAATATTACATTACCATAATTCACATTATGTTTTATCTTTAACGTCCATGATGTCTTCATGATAATATGGCCAGTAATCCAAGGCTGGAACTCATCACTTAACAAGGTCATATTGATTGGGTAACACCATTTATTGATTGAAAATATGTCCCTGATCTTAAACAACATCTCAGGGATTCCTGCCCTGTTGCTGGAATCCCACTGGGATTTCAAAGGCATTACAACGCTCAATTTTGTGCTTCCAAAGTGAGCTGTCTCTGCAAAGCAAAAGGTGGAAACGACAGAAAGGCATTGCAGAAGTCATGGCATGATTTTTAGACTCATAGAGCATTGTTGCACTCAATGCACTACATGAAGATCTCTGTGGACTTGTTCTATTTCAAGAAGTAGCATCCAGTGGGGAAACTCTGACCAGGATCCCAAACACAAAGGCACTTCCTCTCAGATCTGTGCGGTGAAAGGGTCCATGTCCTTGGGGGAGCAAGTCAGAGTGCAAAAACATGAAGTAGTGACTATATATGGAGGGAATAATGGACATTGACAGCAAAATACATAAAAATATATATCAATCACATAGCCTAATGTGTACTATATTTATGTTAGATTCATAATTGTTGAGTAGCAGTTTTGTAAAGAATATTAAAAATAAAAATTGATAAAAGAAGAAAAGGAAATTCAAACTTAACTATGATAGACTTGAGAGTCCCACTCATTCATGATGAATGAGTGGGACTCTCCAGTAACTCATCCACCATTCACATGCTGCGCAGCCTTTTAAACAGATTAATGGTAGCTTTGTCGGTCTCTCCTCCCTTCTTTCCTCTAAAATGATGCTCTCCTTGGAGTATCAATTTGTGAGGGAAGGGAGGAATGGGGTTGCCATGACGATGCAAACTTTGACGAACTGCCTCCCTTCCTGATTGTGGACTTAATTGGATTGAATCATTGAGGAGGAACAAAATCTCAGTTGAGTGGAGTGACATGAATGCAATGAGGCTCTGTCTGTCTTGCTGTCAGCCTGCCTTAATGTCACACATGGTCTCAATCTCTCTTTGTGTAATTATTAATGATTAATGATCATTACATATTATCAGCACTTATATTATATATAAGTGCTGTTCTTGGAGTGCAAAACAAGTGTTACAGACAGCATGTATAGATGTAAAAGGAAGACAGAAGGAGCTTCCAGGGGTGCTTGGCATGAGTAAATAACATTCAATAATACAAGTGTTTTTGTCACATGCATTTAAATATATTCTACCCATATATGGGAAAGAGCTAATAATTTATGACATTTATGTTCTGTGCTCTAAAATGTCAATTTATATATATTGTTTTGGCCAACAACATTCATTTTTTATATAGCTTCTCCTCCTTTGCTTCTAATAAAAATCCTTTAATATAGTATGTTGATTTCTCACCCACAGGCAGAAGCAGGCTTAAAAGCACACACAACATGCACTGAGTCATTCTACACATACAGTCAAAGTGCTGTAGATCCAAACTCAGATAATAATTGCAATTAAAGTGCAATGGCTGTGTGAAACTGGATTCAGGTCGTATTTTTTCCCCCCTGAAGGTAGTCATAGGAACTCAGAATTCCAACCCCAAAGTTTCTGAGTAGACTGAGGAGTCCCAGGTAGATTTGGTTTATCGGGGCTGCCCCCTAGTGGCTTCTGAAACACATTACAAACAAAGGCAAAAAATCGAACTAGTAAAAAATGTAAATGACTGAATGTACTGGTAGTTGAATTTCTTAGACCTAAATTTCGAATAATTTCTTATCGAAATATTTTCGAACTTTATTTTTTGTATTGAGGATACATGTAGCGTTCCAAACATTGAATTAAAATAGTTTTGGAGGAATACCAATAGCAACGTGTAGATGGTGCTGGTAGATTGTGAATAAAAAAGCCTGCTGCCAGTCACTACTTACTTATGTCAATCAATACCTTCAATTATCATATCCAGACAAGTCTTGATTTTCACCTTTATATTTTACTATTGCAAGTTCATGATGTAGTTTATTTAATTGTATGCATTTATAGTAATGCACGGGACCAGCTTTAAGGTCATGAAGCATGTGGAACTATTAACCTCATGTCTCCAAGTAGCTAAAAAGAGGAACACTATGCAGACACAGCCTTTCATTGTGAACAACCACTACCGGTGTCATCGTGGTCATTTTCTCTAGTGGACGCAGCCAAGCTGCTCTATCACATCCGACTTGTTCGCCCTCATTTGTGCCCATATGAGAAACGTAAGGGCCACATTCAACACTGTCATTAGTTCGGACTGCCACCCACCATCGTTTAGAGCAGGATCAGCTGCAGGAGTTCCCTTCCTCCGTGGATGAAAGTGAATGGTCATTACAGAGGACTGACCGCCATCTCTCCACCCACATCATTACCATTTTTATGATCGTCAGAGATCCGCTATTGTCAAGATAGTTTACTGTCTACACCAGCAATTCGATGGTTTCTATTCATTGTCTACCGCTTGTTCCACCCTTGGCGGGTCGCGGGGGTTGCTGGTGCCTATCCCAGCTGACTTGTGGGCGAGAGGCGGGGGACACTCCGAGCATGACGCCAGTGCACCGCGGAAGAATATGATTGGATGGATGTATGGATGGAACTCTTCTTTGATCTCAGTTATAACTCTTTAAGCTTTAATCTGAAATCTTTATTAAAGCGTTTTGCACTCTTGTCTGCTGTTTACAGTAAAACACTCAGAGTCCAAAAATTATAGCCAATTTTGTGCACTTTGTAGATTACTGCTGTTGTTGTCATTTTGTTTTTCGCTCAAATTTAATTAATTTTATGTACACTTTTTTTTATTCTTAGCTTCAATTCAACATCTCCTTGGGAAATTACGCCCAAATTGTTAAAAAAACCCCAAAGTGGATAAAAAGATTGTTTTTTGCCTATTGTGACACAATAATTAAAAGAAAGGTATGTATTTAGAAGGGATGTCTAAACAACAACACATTTAAGTAAAATACGTGCGTTGCCTCAGTAATACCTCCAATGTGAGGCAATCTAATCTAACAGGAAATACGGCGTCCCGTGTCTGACAAAGACCGACGTCGCCATCGGATATCTATCTTGCTGTGAATGTGTACTCTCTGTTGAATGTGTTCAGTGGTTGACAAGCGTCCAGTCCGTCGCAGCAGCAGCAGCAGCAGCAGCCGTGGTTATCAGCGCTGCAGCCTCGGGGAGAGAGAGGATTTAGGAACACGGAGCAAGCATGGCTACCCAAACGACATCATCATGCACTGGGTCCACTCTGTTGCAGCCAATCAGCGAAATTATCAATCTCCCTCTTGACCAGGTAGGTGATGTTTGTGGATATAGATACATAAAGCATTGATGGGAATGTTTTTGAGTAGTGTAGTTTGCGTAGTTAGCGATAGAAAGCAGTGTGTGTGTGTGTAGCGTTAGCAGAGGTTGATGATGCGCTGCGCTAATCTGTCCAAACGCTGTTATAAAATTTTGCGGATTTACTGAAAACGCGTGTTCAAAGTCAGAGGCGTTTCACTCCCATCATCAGCTAGTCCCTTGTCAGCCTGCTGCTAATGTCTTTTGTCTCTTCCTCT
This sequence comes from Antennarius striatus, assembly GCF_040054535.1. Classification (NCBI taxonomy): domain Eukaryota; kingdom Metazoa; phylum Chordata; class Actinopteri; order Lophiiformes; family Antennariidae; genus Antennarius; species Antennarius striatus. The sequence continues at coordinate 12,101,712 of NC_090792.1, forward strand.
CGACTGCGAAGGTCCTAATCCAGTGTTTCCAAGATTGATGTTTAGGGACAGAGATCCATCTGATCTGATAGTCATCGGATCACCCGTGTAATCTGGATTAACTAGTTAAATTTCTCCTACCCTTCTCTTGAAGTTAGCCACAGAACAGTGTGAAATTCAGGCCTCAATGTGTAACCAGACTGAACTCTGTTGTCCCTATAGCTTTGAGACAGAAAGTGAATCAAGTTTCATTTGAGAAAGGAACGTGCTGTTAAATCGAAAGCTGTTTAATCCGGTCAGGATGGAATCAGATTCTGGATCTGGTATATATTGATTTTACTGATCTTAGTTTCACGACCAGTTGAAGCAGTACTCAATCTGAAGAAAGACATGAGATTGATATGTAAAGATAAAAGCCTATATTATAGGAGCACATTTGAATGAGTCAAACCTTGTGGAGTTTTACATTTGCAAACCAAACCTATTGGGGAAAATAGATTTGTGGTGCTGCAGATTACTTTGTTGGTCATTGTTACTCATCTGTAATGAGAGATGGCTCCACACCTTTAAAATGGGATTGGCAGTCACTATTCGGTCTAGAATCATGAGATTATAACAGCAAATGATAGTTTTCTGCATTCTTTGAAATTTGCATTTAAAGCACTTTCACCAGCACCACACCTTCTTTATGAAAATGATACATGTGTACTCCTGTGTACATAGGGGAGTACATTCCCCCCAGCAGTGGTTTCAACAGACACATAAGATCAGTAGGTTAGACGTTGCTGTCCAAAAAAACAGATTTTTAAAAACTATTTTCTGTTGTGTTAATTGAACTGTGGCCTGTCAGAGGAAAGTTAGAAACATGTCAATAATTTTTCACCAGGCAGTGATTAAATTGTCATCCCATATGGGTGTCACTCCATCCATCTGTCTTTAAATGTTTTCTGTCTTGAACACAACTCAAATTTTATTTAATTCTTGAGATTCAGCCACTGCATTAAACAAACAAGAGTGATGCTTTTTTGTATATGTTTAACTTTTCATTTAAGTTTTCATTTTTCTTGTTTTGGGCAAAAATAGTCAACCAGGAGCATAACTTAATCATTATTTTATGTACACTATACGATTTATAATTTAACATATCTATGGCAACAAGGTACACCCATTGTTCAGTACGTACATAAATACATACATCTTCAGTATCCGTTTCTTCTTTGCTCATGCTTTTGTGTTGGCTGGGGGGGGGGTTATCTTCTCATGCTACTGTTTCTATAGTGGATTATATGATACTGATTCCAATCACAGCACAGAGTCACTTGCACTTATCTTAAGAATTTCCTCTCAGCAGTAGGGTGATAGACAGATGAGCCTTTTTTCTTCCTTTTTTCATGCAAGCCTGGAGCTCATGACTCAGTTGTCTCTACACTCGGGGCTGAACCCGAGCCTTTTGTAAAGACACCTGAAAAGATGAGTGTGTGCTGTGTGTAATGACTGTGTTCTCAGCCTTGATCTGGCTGAAGTTTGCACATTTTTATAAATGTACTGTATTTATAAAAATGTAAATTTATAATCAGACTTCTTAAATTGGACACATAGTATAACTTGACTCAGACCTGTGCTGTTAGCACATTTCACCGTTTTACCCAGCATGATGACAGTAACAGCAGCCGTTTGTTTTCCATACAGCTTGTTTACTATCTGGAACATAATGCCATGGTAATGCAGTCAGAGGAAGTCTGGTAATTGTAATGCAGGAAGTGAGAAGTCTTCCACTGCCATGTACAGTATATTGTTTACTAGAGCCGAGTCTCTCGCTCGTAAGTTCCCTCTTTTTAAATGCTGGCCGATCTAGAGAGAATGGCATTAGCCAAATAGGACAAACAATCAGGGTGTATGGACAGGTGTCACCCTTGGGACGATGTAGTTCGTCTGTTTATTTCCAACAGGGCGCTCTAGTGTGCCAGGACTGCTGTCAGCACCTCAGGAATCAATACAGCCTCTCAGATACTCTATAATCTGTGTCTGATATCCACACTTGTTTAAATGAAGCTGCTATACTGTGGAGCCTTTCTGTTTGGTGCTTGGTCTGTCTGAGTCCCGTGGCAGAGACAGGCTTTGGCACTATAATGTTAGCCATGAAACCTGACCCCTTTCTCCATCACACAAACATAGGATCACTCAACATGATGGTTTTTATCAGCTTTGTGACAGCAGAAAAATTTGATCTTCTACTGCCCTGGTCAGTCCTTGGTTTTGTCCCACTTGGTGTTAAGAGTGAGGAGTCTCAAGACCCTGAGAAATTCATTGTATGTCAGCTGATTCTGCATGTAGACGTCATGAAGTCTCACCAGAACATGTGGCATGCAAACGAGATGGCTCCACAGACCGATGAGTGATAACAGGTTGTCAGAGCCATGTGTAACCAAATTTGTGTTAGGCTGCCAGATAGTCTGTTTGTTATAAATGTTATATTTGTGGAATAATTCTGACATTTTCCAACAAATCAACATATTGACACAACGTTGATATTCCTACAAAAAATATAATCTAAATCTAAACCCTTGTATATAACGTCATAAGTGTAATATAGGCGTCAAACGTAAGGTGGCTACAAAAAACATTGTATTAGCTAATGCAAATCAGAAATGACCTGTGCTGAATTATACTGAAGGACCACTAGAAACATTGTTACTTCATTCAGGCTTTCAAATCAAGGTTACTTATTTATTTTTTCATTGATATAAAAATGTTTGAGAATGGACTCCAGTAACACTGAAGTTCTTCCACAGCTGCAGCTGTTAAAACATGCAGCTGTGGGGTCACACATATATATGTACAATGAACTGTGAGGTTAGCTGGATTACATGGTCTTCGTGAAGATGGATTAATTGGGCTTGCATGCAGCATGAAGATGTCCAGCACAATGTGTTGTAAGTGTAGTGATTGGTTTGATCTTTAAACATTAGATTTAGTTTTGTCCTTAGTGATATTTCTATAACATAATGAACAATAGGTAATAGTGACTGCTGGATCGAGTAAGAAAACAAAAACTAAACACTTTCATACGGAATGAGAGGAGGACTTTTTTTCACTATGACATTTTTGAAATGCTTTTGCCTCCTCTGCCAATCTACCATCTCTATACCGCAGAAGGAAAATGTAGAGGAGCATTTTCTGACTGTTCATAGAAACTATGACACCGACTTTCTGCCAAAAGTGAGCTGAGAATGAGAAAGGTGAAGGAACTAAACCACTAGTTGTCCAGACAGCAGTCGTTTTTCTCACAGCCAATTTTAAAAGCAAAAGCCGCCACTGAAGCATCTTTCCGTGTGAGTCATGGTTAAGATCAAGAAGTCATTTCAAGACAGAGAGATGGTATAAGAGACATTTGTTGAAGCAGCTGACTCAACTAATTAATAAATAGTTCATGATGCAAGATCTCTCCTCAAAGCTGCGGCGGCATGATTTGGCAATCTTGCAGAATGTGGCACCAGAGGTGTAGATGCAAGGGGGATTGATAGAGTTTCAAGACTTTTCTTTGCTTGAGCCAGTCGCTCCATTTATGTGCTGCATGGATCTTTTTTTTCGGGAAAATGCTGAGGTTGATTCACTCACATCAAAAATTGCAGCCCTGTTTCACCTGAGCGTTTCACCTGCAGCTACCGTGCGGACTTCACATCCCTGGTTGGTTCCATTCAGTGCAAATCATCAGAGTAGACAAAAAAATGAGCATAGTTAATTGTGTTGTGCAATATGGGTCGTTGTGGGTATGCAAGGCACATTCACTGTACATATAAAGATTTCTCAATGTATTTATAAATACATATTTTGAATTTTTGTAATGGGTAGATCATTCTGACTTGCTCATTTTGTAAATAGCTCGCATGTCATTGACAAGTTCAGGGTGGAACAAGTGGATATGACGTGTCATGACTGCTCTATTTTTCTGTCCAGTATTTGATGAGAAAAATTTTCATGTCCAACTTTACTATTTTGTTTTGGACTAGTAGAAGTTGAATGCCCCTATGGAGAAAACATGCAGCCAATATATTTCAATGTGCCAGCAGTCGATATGAAGTTGCAGTCTTTCAGCTTCCAGCTGGCTGTGTAGAGCAGTAATGTTTGATGTCCTCTGGTCACAAAAGACTCACCGCCCAGCTGTTCAATGTCCTCTGTTTGCATGACATATTGGATTGCAGTTTGTCACAGTGAACATCTTTGGTCAGGATAAACAGCCTTCTTTTATTTCTGCTGCTGCCTTTTCTGCCAGGTTTTTGGGCCCACAGTTTGACTCCTAACTCTTCTTTTATCCACTTACAATTCTCTGCTATCATTGGAATGAGACACTAAAGGTTGAGTGAAATGACTTAAACTGAAGGTTAAAATCAGGGGTCAAGAAGTTATTTGTAACGGCTTCTCAAAACCACTGCTGCTTCAGATCCTCACAGGTTTGGGAGTTCTGGTCTTAAAGGTCTCAGGCCTCCACGGAGCATCTCTTGCCCCGTAGGTCTTTAATTGGTGCTCCTCTGGGGAGTCTTATTCTACCAATTGATTTCTTTCCTCATGACTCTCTAATGGAGGGCTGCTGGCTGCTGCTCTTGTTATGGCTCACAATCAACACAAGCATGCAAGATTCCTCCTGGGAGAATATGGAAAGACACTACTATGACAACATCACAAGGTGCCACATATATAAATTTTAGATGGATGTTAGAGTATAAGGCCCATCATTTCCCCAATAAAACTCTCGTTACCCTCTGATTCTGCCACTGACCTCAACCGATACTCCTGAAGGGTGACGGAAATGAATCCAATATACATGAGAGGACTTGAATATTTATTGGTGTGACTGCCGCGTGTAATTTCATTAAGGCACTTAATACCTTTTTGCCACCCGTCTAATGGAAAATCAGCCAGAGCTTTCTTGGAGTATAACACAACCTTGTGTAGAATGAAGTCTGTCTGTATGTTTGCATGATTCCATGCTGACTATGCTTCACCTATCATGCATCTTACCCAACTGCTAATTAACCTGAATTAAACGCAGATGAAGCGTCTTCCAGTGGTTGTCAGGGAAGCGGCTATCGATAATGAGGGGTCCAGAGAATTTACTCAAACAGCAAATGTCAGTTATTTAACATGCTTATGTAAGCCTGTAGCGTGACTGAAAAGCTTGTCTCTTGTGCTGTGGCCTGTTCTGATGCCAGAGTGTTTCTGTTAAATTTTCACCACTGGACTTCTGAGTGTTTCTTTTTTATTTTTAATGATTTACAAAATTGTAAAGCCTGTCAACATTCACAACTGATAATGTGAGTACTTGACTGCAGATTTTTGCCAGAATGCCTTCAGTCACTTGCAGAGATAGTTGTTTAAAGGTTGTCTCTTTGCTCACACCAGAGAGGACTTGTGCATATAGGGTGCTGTATCATAGCAACTGACTGCTTTCTCATCAGGGTTTTGGCTGCCAATACTAGGATTATTCTGCGTTTCTTCTCTGGAATCAAAGGCTGTTCCCCTCTACATGCAAACTATTCTCATGAAGTCATGAGTAGGACTGAGCATCTTTTACGTGTGATCCCTTACCTGGATCTGCACCCTTAGATACCAAAGTTAAAATGATCAAAATAAATCTTGATCTGCTTCATTGCTTGAGGCTGAACAGCATCTGAGCAGCTTTATTTATGTAGAGCTGAACGTGCATGGTGACACAATCACCCCCAATGCATCTCTGTCTGCCAGGGAAGTCCAGCTGATTAAAATTAGCTTAAAACTCCTGACTGTTGCATCAAGGTTTTTTCTTCATAGGCTGTGAGTGAGTGAAGCAGGATGATCTGAACCAAGGTGCTGACTCACTGCTTTTTCTCAAACCATAAGCAATCCTCACCATGAGGAGTCCACCATATATGCTCACCTAAACACATCTGATTGTTCTAAACTAGCACAGGCTCATGTTCAACAATGATGTGTGGCGTGAAAAGATATTATTTAATACCTGAAGGTAGGGTGCCAGTGGTTTCCAACCATTTCTGCACCACAAACTTAACATCAGACAATATTTTCACACAGGACCTTTAAAGTGTGGTGATAAAGACGTCAAAGACGACCAGCATAAAAACTGTTAAAACATGATAAAAGTGTGAATCCAATGTGTATCTTTATTTGCAGTGTCCTCGTAACACTTTGCTTGTTTTTCTAGCTTGTGAGTTTCATTCAAGGTGTAATAAATTCTGTTTTACCGGCCGGCGCGGCCCCTTTAAGAAGGTAGTCATGTGACCGAGGCAAGCATCTTGTAAACAGTGACTCAGACTGATGTGGATCTCTGGTACTTTTCCAAAACAGCATTGTTCAGATTCCAAAAATAAATAAAACGGAAATAATGTAGGTGATGTATTCTTTCTGTGCGTACTGGTACCAATTAACCCTCAAGGCCCGATGGCTGGGGACCACTATTATCAAAATCTAACAGTGAAATGTGTTTGAATGAATTAGACATTGATGGTTAATATCATATCATCATAATATCTGGTATCACATGGTATGTTCTGGACTCATGCCAACTACTTACAGTAAATATCCCGAGCCTGCTGGGCACAGTTTTTGAAACATGAGACCAGTTTGAATGGATCTTTTCTAACTGGGTGCTCTGGCTGTTCAGTGTCCCTCTGTTCCCTCTCTTACATCACTCATTGCTGGAGTATGCCATCATTCCTTCTTACCAAGACTTCCCTTAAGTCTGTGTTCGCTCCAGAACTGTCCACATTTCCCATGAAAAAGGCTTTTAAAGGTATTTCCTCTCCCGCCTGTTTGCATTTAAGTCACTTTATAAATCAAATAGCTGCACTACTGTTATTTGCAAAAACTCTTCTGCATAAAAAAAGAAGCTGTCAAATAAAGCTTCCTGTTAATATCACTATTCACATTATTCCAAACTGTAAAAGATCAAACGGTAGCTTCAATATGCCATAATAAATGAGATGATCAGAGGACCTGTTATTTCTTAAAAATACATCCCTGCCTCTCTAATGATGACAGTAAATCTCTTGTGTAAATGATGTTGCTGGAGGTTGTTTGCTGGAGTTTGCTCTTAATAAGAGGTGTAAGCAATACTAAAGCTGTCTGACAGTAGAAGATAAAGGAAAGAAGTAACCTTGAGGTGGACGTGTCGGCACTTGAAGTTACGCAAACACCCCCCAAAGTCTACAAGACCTACACAGTGTTTGCAAGTCATTAGTAAGGGGTTTTCTCCCTTTTCTACACATGTTGCCTGTTTGTTTTTGCATCTACATGTATGCAGAATACACCTGAGACCATCCAGCCAAGTGAATTCAACAGTGTATAAATGTATTTCCATTTGTTAATGTGATTCCATCATCATGCGCTCGCTGGCTGGGCTCTGGGATGATCAGAGCACCTGTGAGGCCTGCAGTCTTAACATGGGTTTTATGCACTTGAACAAAGGATACACACAGTGTGTGCGGTTCTGGCCCAGTGCTGCCGCCTCCTTTGTGAGGAACGGTTGATCGTTGGACTATTAATAGCCCGCTTGACCGTGGAGCCTGTGCGGTATCTGTGGATCAGCTCAGAGGAGGAGTTGGTTGGACTGCAGGCTAACACTGCGTGTGTGTGTGTGTGTGTGTGTGTGTGTGTGTGTGTGTGTGTGTGTGTGTGTGTGTGTGTGTGTACACATATCTTTATGTGATGGAGACATTTCTCACTCTAGTTTCTCTCTGTGTACAATCCCCACTTGACTTTCCTCACTACATTACTTCATCCATGTGCAACTGCGTTGTCTTGGGATGGTAAATCTGCACTTAACATACACTTAACAGCTTAAATTGGACCTTTTCTCATGCGATGTACCGTCCACGTCCCTTCAAAACATTTGCTAACACCCTTTGAGAGCTGTTTTTAATCCTCTGTGGTGAGCACTGATGCTCTCTTAAGTGCCGACCTGATGTGAAAATTGCTGACAACACAATGTTTTGTGTACCCAGAAGAATATTTATTAGAGTACACAAGTAGCCTACCAAATATGCTACTCCCTTGACTTTTAGCGTACAATACGGACTGTGAAGCTTCAGGTGTCAGAATCGGGTCTGGCAGCAGCAGCGACGTGAAGCGGCATGAGTCATGGTCACAGCTGACGGGAATGAAATGAGACTATGCAGGACAGAACCGTTGCGTTGCAAAGGGAAGGGGGTGTTGGAGCGAGTGGCAACTCACTGACATGGAAAGGGGGGTGTTTATGTTAATGCCCGTCAGGATTTATCCTCCTCTGTATTGAGATATGCACAAACTAATGCAAACATGCTATAGTCTCTATCAAGAGATTGACAATGTATGATAAGTTGTGTTTGCCTGGGTGTCATTACCAAAGCAAAGAGCTCTGCCATGGGGAAGGCATCCCGCTCAAGGAGAGGGCAGGTCAAACTCAAGAAGCTGTTTTATCGAGATGCTTATCTGCCTTAGTGTCCCATGGGAACCATACGCACAGCATTTGCTCTTCACTTGTGAAGCAAAAATAAAGACTAGAACGTGTTTAGTGACAAATACGTCAGATCTGATAGATTTCCAGTTCCTGCATGTCATTGTTCAAAGTCTGCTCCCATTTTTAAAAGTCCATTTTATGAAGAAAATCACCAAAAATATTAATGTTGAAAATGCAAATTCCAAGTTGCCTGAGGATACGTTGTTTGTCCCTAAACTTTTAACTTAGCTCCGTCACCAGAACAGAATTCACACGACACGAAGACTTTCCCTTCAGTCTCGGCTCTGCTTTGTGTTTAATGCTAAATAAGCAGTTGTTAGCATGCTAACATTCATATCCAGGATGATAACACAATAAACACTATTCTTGCTGACATCACCGTGTTTGTATTGTCATTATGAAGGTGATATAATGCTGATGTTAGCACGTAACTTCACAGAATAGCTGTGAAGTACAGCGTCCCTGAGCTGTCAGTATGATTGTAGATTTTCTGTACTGTTTTTACAGAGACAAAAAAAGAGTTAGCTGTCTAGTTGTTTTTACCTGTGCAACCAATCGTTTTATTCATAACTACCTGGGTACATCTTAATTCCACTGTGACATCTCTTAGCTGAGCTAAATTTAACACAGACCAGATGGAATAAGATAAAAAATTACATCTTTATATTAATGCCTCAGTCATGGATGAAACCTTTCTTTTTGGTGTTATTTTGGAAGGACACAGAAAGTGAATAAAAATAGGGAAAGTCTTTTTAGAAGGACGTGAACGAGAGCAGTGCTTCAGTCCTGTTGGTATTTCTCGTACCTTCTCTCTGGAGAGGGCCATGCAGTCTTTATTTCACCAAACAATGAGCTCCAGGAAACCGGCTTATCTATGTCTTCCACTGTATCCACAATGGCTTCCTCCTTCCCTCCCTCCCCTTTGGCTGCTTTCCCTCTGCCAGACTATATGTCAGTCTATAAGAACGATCTGTCAGGAGGAACTGCTTCATAGCTGAAGTGCTAATCAGTCGGCAGTGCCCCCCACCCATCAAAACATCTACTTGTTACTCCTCCCGACTCTTAGTCGTACGTGCTGTAACGATTCACAATTGATCTTCTAAGATGCCTTTCGTCTCGAATCAAGATGAAATGAGCGGTAGGTTTCTGAAATCGCAACTTCCACCAAACCTGCCTTTCAATTTTTTTTTTTTTAACCTGAGGAACATTTTTCAATCCTTTTGCTCCAACGTATTTATCTAAAATCTTTGTAGCTCATTTTGATTTTTTCTGTTTTGCTGTACAGATAAGTCTCCCTTACATTATAAAATAAAAAAGATGCCTGTGCCCCAGGGTAGGGCTAACTTCAGAGTGGATCAATAATGGAGAAGAATGTCCATTCATTATGAATGAATAAGCAACATCCCTGGCACAGGAGCCTGTCTGGTACAAATTGCTTATTCAGTAAACTGTTATTTCATCACCGGGGGAAGAAACCCCACATTTAGCCCGGTATGTTAACAAACAAGCCCAGTGAAACAAGAGCACTATGTCTTTAGGTCTTCATAGTTCATTGTTTTTCTCATGCGCTGCCCCATCTAACATTCCTATAATGTCCAGTATGGATCTTCGGGAAACAAAATCTTGTGCTGCACTTTTATCTGGAAATCATCTTTGATGCAGGACGACAATCCCAGCAGGGGTGCCGTGGTGTCGGTTCACCAGAAACAGTTGTGTTGTTGTTAGTTTGTGTCAGTCTGCTGTAATAATTATTGTACTACCCTATCATAGATCCAGTGAATTTAAGTCTGTTTTAAAATTCTGATAAAGTGTTACTTTGGCAATATTTGGTGATGAAACAATATAAAAACCATGGGAATTTGGATGGAAAAACATGTGAACATGTGTTAATAACTAAAATGACATCCTTTCATAAACACTTTTTTCACGCTGTTCACACCTGTTGCTTGTTGACAACCATCTGTTCTCGCATGCAGTTGGTGTTTTTGCTGTGTTCTGGAACTGCTCCCAGGTCTGTAAAGGGGTTTGCAGGTTCATTAGTTTCATGAGCCTTCAGACCGATGGTGTGTCAGGGAGTGCAGTTTCAGGGGAACCTGATATCACTGATAAATGATGCCAGTCACCAGGTTCAATTATAAGCTGCATAATCAAAGAATGGCTAAGTCAACATTTATAGATTCCAACTGGAAGTAATTTATATATTGGAAAATTACATTTTAAATTAAGTTTTAATTATGCGCCTTGTCAGTATAGAAGTCAGTCATTGGCTGATATGTGTTTTCTGTTTCAGAATTATTGGTTTCATATCTCAAGTATTTTTTTATAACTGTGTATTAGTGAAATTGATGCATGGAATTAGGTCAAATCAATACTAGTGCAAGCTTTTGACTGGAAGTCTGCTCTTTAGGCTTTTCATAGTGCTGCCCTCTGTTAAAAAGCAGCTTTTAAAGTGATTGTTGTTTCTTCATCGTCAAATATTACCACCCCAATAGTTTGACCTAGTCTAGATATCCTGTGAAAGGCTAAAGAGCAAATAGTTCCCAGGTTGATAAATTGCAATAGACTTTTGCTGCACAGTTCTTAGCAGTCACTCACGACTTTGCTTTGCTGTGTGAACAATACAGTTCCTCTGTCACGCCCTCCTTCCTTACAAAGAAATGTCTTGATAACCAGGGAGGGGCCAATTTCACACTCCCTGCTTTCAGGGTGTTATAGTCAGATTTGTCAAGGTCAAGTTTAATTGAAGAAACACACACTTGTAAAACAGCATATTGTTTTTGACGCATTAGAGTCTATGAATGAATGTGCTTAGAAAGGCAAGCTCTAATGGCTATTTGTTAAATCCCAGTGTTTGTGTGTTTGTCCGTCCACCAAGTATCTTCACAACCGTTGCAGATAGAGAGATGAAACAAAAAGCACATTACTCAGGCGGCGAAGGGGATGAAAATGAGATGATGACCTTGACCTTGAGAAAACTAGGTCATGGTCATATTTCAACTTTTTTTTTGTACTAGGTCAAGGTCATATTTCAACTTTTGTACTCATCGCGGATTTTTGGAAGGCAGTCACGTGATACCGTACACACATTCTATTGGCTGATGGCATCCGGAAGTGCTCTACAGTCTGTGAGTCTCGGACTTCCATGAGACAACAAAAGCTTTAAACAGTTGATAAGAGTGTGGGAAAAGGTAATACAGATAGAAGGTAGTTTAATATCAGTATAGGGAGGGTTCATAAACGTTTAAATTACCGTAAATAATAAGATAAATAGTTTGTCGCTATATCGCAGATTCGTTAATTCCATGTGGTTTCTGGAACGCGTTAACCTCGAAGAACGATGGCACACTGTATACCTTTTTAGGTACACATTTCTGAGACCTGATGAGATATAATCATGAAACAAAAAGCAACATTTTCAGGCTGCCAGAAGCACAAATATGTGTAGGTCAGGGTAAAACGTTGAATTCAGGGGTGTTGCGGGATGTTGCAGGCTCTGACTGCCTTATTCTTTCTGTATTTGTTCTTCCAATGAAAAGTGGTGTGTCTGCTGGGTGTGATGTTTGCCGGTCAGCCGTTGTGTGTGCCGGACCACAGGTTGCCCAGTTTGAAGTAATCAAAGTGTGAAATGACCAGAGCAGTGGATTGGGTGGCTCAGCACGAGATGAGGTGGTAAGAGGAGGGCTGTTCGATGCAAGTCTTTGTAATGCATTCTATTTTTAGCATTTGATTTCTAATAAGTGATTTTCAGATGTTTATTTTTCTGGATGTGTAATACTAGAAATAAGCCAAAGAACACAGAGTTATTCGTGCAAGGGAGGAGCGAATCAATGTGGACTACAACCAAAACTAGGCCAATTTCCTGTTTTATTTATGGTTGAATGACTGAAATAGCTTCCAGTCTGAATAAATACTGACATTTATTGACATACAAGCTCCTCTTTCATATCCAGCTCCGTGCGTCATTGCTATTTTTTGACCAACCCACTTGTCATTTTCATTCTTGTCTTTTCATTTATCTAACTAGCAATGCCATCTTGTCTCAGAGAGTAGAAGTAATACAAGCATAAAATGACATCCGAAGCTGTGTATGACGTAAATATTTCTTGCATGAGAAGGCTTGGTCAGATGTGTGTTTGAGCTATGTTGTCATTACTATGGCATCATTTTCTACTTTAAGTGTTTTAGATGTAAAGCAGGAGGAGGTTACTTGCAGATGAGGCTGCATCTAATTTCAGTCATGTGTAACCCCTAGTATTCATGCAAGGAGCAAATCAATTTAGGCTAAAAAAAGGCCTCCTTTCAGTATCATTGATGTACTGTATAAATGATTGAAATATCCCCCACTCCGAATTACTGACACACTATCCTATCTTAAACCTGGTACAAAGTGACATTGTTAATTCCTAATCAAGCAAGCTGATCTTAAAACGAGGCAAGGTTTGGAGCATTAAGGCCATATTTCTGTCTTTTTTCTTCAGTGTTCATTCATTATTTTGATCAAAAATAGCTCTAAAGGCAGCAGCCTAGAGAAGGTAGACACAAATGTCAGAAAAACAGCAAGTCAGTAAGAGATGGTGATGATGATAGATAAGACATGACACAGCCCTATTCCTGTTACTGCTTTACATTGTTTCAGCTCGAGTATCCTAAAAAGGGAAATGTGGGAAACCTCGTCATATTTCTTCAGAATACTAAAATACTCATATGCTCTGAAATCTTTTGGAATACCCCTCTAATGGAAAGCCCTATTTTTTTTTTTTTATCTACGGGAGTAAATGTCATCCGTTATCCAATGGGAATGAGACGAATGGTTTCTTAATTCAGTTAATGAGAGTCTCCTTGCTATTAAGGTCGGGAAGAGGACGATATCCTTTATAGACTGAGACAGGGAATACACTAAGTGGGAGATTCCAAAAAGAGCTTTTGATTCAGTTTTCACTCCACCAATATTTGAATTAGATTTAAAAATGTCTGCCGACTTGTCAAATGGAGATGGACAAAGCCAAAGAACACAAAGTGTATTGTGGTTTGAAGATGTAAACAAAAGAAGTTGCTCAAGCAACCTTTTCAAGCACCAAATTGTTTCTTTTTTTTCTTTTTTTTTAATTGTTTGTTAATTATACTCATCTGATTCTTAGGTTCCTCTTTATCTACAGTACTTGCCAGAAGGGGCCAGATCTTCATATTCTCCCTTTTGCACACATTTGTTGTCAGGATTTGCTACCTAGTGGCATTTGATGTGACGCAATAATTGTGTTATCATGAAAACATGCAAACTAAACAACCCTGCAGTTATCCCTTGCTTTCCTTTTTGTATAAATCATGCAGGACAAAAGATTGTGTCTCTAGTCTTTCCCTGTTTTCTGTCCAGACGGACCTGCTGACACGACCTACATATGTACATGGACGGATCATTGTCCTTCCAGACATGCATCACTGAATGTGGCATCACACAAATGTCAGTCTTAGAGTTTAAGTCTTCTCTTCGCCTCTTTCATTTTGTGCCTGTAGGCATGCTGCATGTGTCATTGTTTTGTTTAATTAGTGTGATAACAGCTAGGCCACATGGGATGTATCGATCCTAAATAACATGTTAATCATCAGCCTTGAATTGCGAGTCATGCAATCATGCACAAATTCAATTTCTGTTAAATTCAATATGTATGCAAATGACGGATAAGAGATGAAAAAAAAGGCTAAAAACAAATAGGTCATGGTGGTTTCAAACCCATTGTATATTTACAGTCTTTACAGACCTTGTCTATCCTACACCATGGGATTTATGGGTCTAGATAAAGTGCTAGTAATCAAGCAGAGAGGGTTCCATTGTGCTCACCTCGGTTGATCCAGTCAATCCTCACTATTGTCTGGCGTAAAGCCTCTTTGCTGTACCATTTACAGATTAAATAATGCCTTAAAGAACCACTCTAAGATAGCATTACCATAACATGTCAGACAGGATCTATTTATGTACAAATAATGTTCAGCATGATTATACACCATTAACGGAAAGGGTTAATATCTACATTCTATAGTGGGACAGAGTGGACAATATGGGATGTTTTATGCTTCTTACAAAACCTCTACATGTGAGTAGAATACAGGCTTGGCTCAGCAGTAGTTTAGCTGAGGCCCTGCTATCTAGATTATAGCGAACTTGTTGGCACATCTATAATGTACCTGTTTGCTATCCTTCACAAATTCAAAGGGTAAACAACAAGATATTTGTGATTTATCAGTTTAAGTACTGTTGAGAAAGAACGTGATGCCTTTGGGAGAGAAAACTGACTCGGTAGCAAGTTGCAAAAATAGCTGGTTAGCCACTAACTATGTACAGGAACAACAGTGTGACATCACGGAATAGCCCAAACTGCAGCCTCTGCATTTTAGAATGTGTCTCTTACTTGATGCTTCATTCAGAATTTAATCATTATAATTCACCACAACTTAATTGTGTGGACTGGCATAGATGTGAACTGCAACCTGACTAGTGTATTGAGGCGCACTTTCCAGTTTCATAATCAGTGATGAATGCACATCTTGGGGGGAATCATTATCTTTTATGGTGTCATGTTTCTGACATCAGGGATTTGATTGTCATGCACTCACAGTCTGTGATCGGTGTGCTCATATCCTTTGTATTCCTACAGTTTCCACAGTGGCGCTTGTTGCCAGCCTCATGACACTCCTCCAGCTATAATTTCTCATGACTGATATGCCTTCATAGCTCTCTAATTTCCAAACCTCACATGGCTCAGCTCCAGCCATCACTATTTTTGGGTTGAATCCAATCACATACATCGGGCATCATTGTTTTTATGTGTCTGTCTTCAGGTTAACTTTGTGGCGTGCCAGTTGTTTGCCCTGCTGATGGCTGTGTGGTTTCGGATTTACCTCCACCCCAGCAAGACCAGTCCTTTCATCAGACATGTGGTGGCCACGCTGCTGGGCTTATACTTGGCTCTGTTCTGTTTTGGCTGGTAAGTCATGGCTCTGTTTATCCTGGTAAATTTTTGTCTTGTCATTTAAGCCATCCCCTGCTCTCCTCCTCCCCTGAAACGTTATCTTGACATCAGCTAGTAGGAAAATGGATTAGACCATGCAGAGATGATTCATGCACATGATGGAACTGACACTGATCTGTGGTTAGATCAAGTTGAGACTGTTGTTTTGGTTGAGTGAGATCATGCTGTGTAATTCATTCCTAGACTGCGTGGTACCAAAAAGATTGATGCTTCTAGCTTTTGCATGAACTGAAATCCAATTTAAATGCTAAAGAAAGTTGAAAATAAACATGAATTCATGAATCTGCATTGATCACGTGTGTTGCAAGCACCAGTGGTTTCACTTACCCACTGACTTACCTGTAATGTACAGTTGTGTTCATAATTATAACAGTGTGTCTAAAAATGTGAGTAAACCTCAAAATTCTTCAAATAATTTTTATGTTAATGCACACAAATGCATTTGGGACACTTCACATTCTATTCCAAAGCAAGAAAAGTGAAAAAAGTCAATGGATAGGATAATATTTTACAGAAAGTCAACAAACATAATGTTCAAAAAAATAGCAGTGTTGCATCTTTTTTTAAAACTCAAAAATGTCTTGCATAAAACTAATCATTATTCGAAGATTCAACTTTCCTGAGAATCTTAACTAAACTAATATTTAACTGCATAACCACAGTTTCGGATAACTGCTTCACATCTGTGGTGCATGGAGTCGACCAACTTCTGGCACCGGTCAACAGGTAATCAAACCCAAGACAATTTTACTACGTTCCACAATTCCTTCGCATTTCTTGGTTTTGCCTCATGAACAGCATTTTTTATGTCAGCCCACAAGTTTTCTATGGGATTTAGGTCTGGGGATTGTGCCGGCAACTCCATTAGTTGGATGCTGCTTGTCTGGATCCATGACTTTGCTCGCTTGTATGTGTGTTTGGGGTCATTGTCTTGTTGAAACATTCATTTCAAAGGCTTTTCCTCTTCAGCATAGGGCAGCATGACTACTTCCAGTGTCCTGATGGACTCAAACTGATCCATGATCCCTGGTATGCGATAAATAGGACCAATACAATAGTATGAGAAACATCCCAATATCATGATGCTTGCACCACCATGCTTCACTTTGTACAGTGGCTTCATTTCAGTGTTTGGGGGTCGTCTGAGAAACTGTACGTGGCCCTTTGACCCAAAAAGAACAATCTGACTTTTATCAGTCTACAAAATGTTATGCCATTTCTTCGTAGGCCAATGGATTTGTCCTTCGGCAAATTTTAACCGCTTCAGTAGATTTTTTACAGTGTTTTTTGAAAATGGGACTTTGTGGGGGTGTCTTGCTTGTAGCTAGGCTTCGCATAGATGTCATCAGATCGTTACAGGACTCACAGACCACCTCAGATCTTCTCTGATCCTCCTGGAGATGATTGTTGGCTGAGCCTTTGCCATTTTGGTTATTCCCGAATCCATTTGAGTGGTTGTTTTTCTTTTTCTTCCTCAACTTCCTGGTTTTCATTGCCATTTTTAAGCGTTTGATATCATTTTAATTGAACACCTATCATTTTTTGCACTTCTTTATAGGTTTTCTCCTCTTTTATTATCTTCTCAATTAAAGAACGTTCTTCTTCTGAACAATGCCTTGAACGACCCATTTTACTATGTTTTTCAAGACCAAATACACAGTCAGCGTCTACAGCACCAGTTGCCTTGATCCAACTAAGGGCCACCTGTTTAACACCTATTTTCTTCACATAGTCAATAATGTCACTAATTAAACTCAGCACTCCTACTTTTTTGAACATTATGTTTGTTGAATTTCTGTAAAATATTATCATATGCAATGACTTTTTCCACTTTTCTTTTTTCCGTGAAATAGAATGTGAAGTGTTCGCAATGCATTTGTTTGTATTAAAATAGAAAATTAATTGAAGAATTGAGGTTTGCTCACATTTTAAGACCAACTGCTATTATTATGAACATAACTGTAAGTACTTAAAGATGAGAGATCAATTTATCAGACCAATTAAAAAAATATTTCCCTTAGTCCCTTTTCAAATATCTATAAATATTCAAATACCTATAAATATTCAAGGGGTACGTTAAACACAGATATATAATTTTAAATAATTTACTATACTGCATTATGATGCAGAGGCTGAAATTAGCCAATTGTTTCCTGAGCATCTCAGAAAGAGGAAGATCTCAGTAACCTGGTTATAATTAGAATTGTTCATAGAATCTCTATCAAGATGTCCCTCCTCAACTACTTCCTCATCAATAATGCATGAGTGCATCTATTCACACACTCACATTTGCACACTTTTATCAAACGTGACAAGCTCTCCCTGAGTTTTTCAGTTTCCATTGCGCACACACACACACACACACACACACACACACACACGCACACGCACACACACTGACGCACACACTGATGCTGTTCTGACATAGAGTGCATCTGGCCCTAGAGGATCTGCTTCACCGATGCTGTAGAGTGTTAGTTTATTTTAGGACATTTTCCTGCCATGTCAGACACATGCTTGTTTCTGAATGTTATCAAATGATTGTTGAACCATGTCTGTTAAATCTTGTCCTCTCCTGTCCTCAAGTGTTTGTGCACTTTTGGTCCCAGATATGAAAAGTAAATAAATATGTTGTTATCAGATTTTGTTGCAAAATTACAGTATACTAGTTAGACACATGATATGAAGATTGGTCATTTTCTCCAGAGCAGATACCCATCCCTACTGCTCTCAGTACACCTAAGGAAGGCAGGAATATTCCACATACTGGAGCACTAGCTAACTTAATTTAAAGGGCAATTCATTTAAATATCACATCTTGCATCTCCTTCCCTTCCCCCAACCATCCCTGATGACCTACCATCATCTGTTGACTCACTACTAACACGTAGTGGCATTGGTCCATTCCTGGAGGGCTAGATGTCGGCAGAATCATAGTGCTCTTCAAAGATCCATCTGCGTGTGTTTGTCTGTGTGTGTGTGTGTGTGTGTGTGTGTGTCTGTGTGTGTGTGTGTGTGTGTGTGTGTGTGTGTGTGTGTATCAGGGTGAAGCAGATGTCAGTTTACAGAATTTGAAATCGACACACACACACACACATACACACATACACACACATACCCACATAGACACTCACACAGAATGAGTGGACGTGACTCCTCTGTCAGTTTGCTACAGATGACACATTACTGGTCACAAAGGTCTGCTGTCACCTATGGTTTAGTAATAATGTTACTTCCTTTTTTGAATGACCATAAAGCATGACTCATCAGGACATGGACGGTAAAACAGAAATCCAACAGTGGTCAGTATGGAAAATGGATGTTTTAAAAAGTATTTTCTCTTGTAAATAAAAAAGAAGATAACATGCCAAGAAAATGTTGAGATTTGTGTTTCTCCACAGGTACTCGCTTCACTTCCTGGTACAGAGTGGTCTGTCCTACAGCGTGATCGTCTTTGCTGGATTGGAGAACATGCATAAGTAAGTGAATTGGAGTTGGAGTGCAAATTGAATGTAATACTGTATTTCCCCCTGATGTTGCCATGCTTTAACAACATCAGAAAATCCCAGCTTTACAAACAAACGTGTTCACTCTCTCATGTGAACACGATTGAAGGTGTAATAAAGCAAACCAGATCAGAAGACAGAAATGACCCGACATGAGAACAGCATCATTTGTATTGTTTCAGTTTAGTGCAATCCTCTCTTTGTGGTTCCTTGGGTTCATCTCGGATTTTTACCAGCCTCGGTCATGATGACTCCGATAATTCTGCCCCCAGACTTCCATCTGTGTGACCATGGCTCATCAGCACAGATGCACACACCACACACATGCGTAGCTTTTGGTTATTTTTACCAGAATCCAAGGTCAGGGGTGGAGGTGTGAGTGGGAGGAGTTATCCTTAGTTAACTAGATGATAGCAAAGCATTCATCATAGTGAGTCTTCTCAGGAAGAAATGGTCCGGAAGCCAGTGACACATGGGACAAGTTTATTCTACTCCACATGATATTTAGTTTTATGTAACCCAACAGTC